>NC_083355.1:27753750-28370000 GCF_030254825.1 Meriones unguiculatus | reverse complement strand
TCCCTCTCCCTCTCCCTCTCCTCCCTCTCCCTCTCCCTCTCCCTCTCCCTCTCCCTCTCCCTCTCCCTCTCCTCTCCTTCCAGTGTCCATTCCATTTGTCCTTCCAAGTGAGGATTGGTAATCTTAACCTGGGTCCTCCTTCTTGTTTAGCTTCTTTAGGTGTACAGATTTTAGTATGTTTATCCAATCTTATAGGTCTAGTATCCACTTAGGACTAAGTATATACCGTGTATGTCTTTCTGCTTCTGAGATACCTCACTCAGGATAATCTTTACTAGATCCCCCCATTTGCCTGCAAATTTCATGATTTCCTTGTTTTTAATTGCTGAGTAGTATTCCATTGTGTAAATGTACCACAATTACTGTATCCATTCCTCAGCTGAGGGACATCTGGGTTGTTTCCAGGTTCTGGATATTATGGATAGAGCTATGAACATGGTTGAACAAGTACACTTTGGGAATCAATCTGGAGCTTTCTCAGACAATTAGGAAAAGCATTTCCTAGAGATCCAGCTATACCACTCCTAGGCATATATCCAAAATGTGCTCAAGTACAACAAAGACATATGTTCAACCTTGTTTCTTTCTTTTTTTTTAATAGACTCTCTCACTGATGCCTAGAGATTACAAATTTACCTAAGCTGTCTGACTCCACTTTCCCATGGCTGGATTTCAAGCACACACCACCAAAACATGACATTGTATTTAGGTACTGAGGATTAAACTCAGTTTTTGGGCTTATGTACCAGACACCTTACTGACTGAGCTATCCCTCCAGGCTTTCCAATAATTTTCAGGTTAGCTTATGTATCATTTGATGAAAGACAGTTCTGTTAAGTCACTGATAAGAGAGTAGTCACAAGATTCTCAACCTCTGTTTTAGTTGTTGATCATTAATTCTCTGCTTGACAGTTTACTGTCATTTGAAATTTTGCCTGTTTGTTGGTGTACTTTTCCTGAGTTCTACAAGCTCCTTTTCAGTCTTGAATTTTTGGGATTTTCAGTCTTGTTGTTTGGATTTTTTTTGTTTTGTTGTTGTGGTTTGGTTATTTGTGTTTTGATGCTGTTGTTTTGGGTTTTTTTGTTTGTTGGTTGGTTTGTTTTTTATCACCAGCACTTAAAAAAGTGATTTTTTTTTACAAGTAGTAGGTATCCAAACAATGGATAGTGAACAAAAATTATAAAAGAAGAAACAGATAAGAAATTGGGTATACTGAAAATATTTGAGGAGGGAGCCAAAAATATGATCCTGAAGAATTCTGAGATAGGTGGAAGCTGAGATGACCAGCCAGTGTGACTCCAGAGTTAGAGAGCATGTAATGGCTTCATTGTTTTGAGAATAGATTTTTAAGTAGTGTCAACCTGGTGGGTTTTAGACAGTTTCTTCTACGCTGATTCCAACCGTGGAAACTCTGATGATTTTATTTTCTTTTAAGGAAAAAAAAAAAGTCATTTTGTAATTTAAGAGAATTTAATGTGACCTTTATTAGAGTGAGTTTTTGATACAGTGTTTGTGCAGTACAAAGTCAACTATAGCTCATAGCCCTTGATATGCCCTCACTTGTGTAAACTGACCCAGAAGAACTCTGCTTTTTGCTGAGCTTTCTGCAAAGCTGATTAATTCAAACTACAATGTTTGTGGAAAGTTAAGTATAGTATAAGTCTAGAGCCTAGTTATATTGACCCTATATTTAGATACCCCCTCCCAATGTTAGAGTACCTACAAAAAAGACCATATTCTATAGCCAATTGAAAGTCATTACAAACTACATTCAGGTACTTAGGACCCAAGTGTAGCAGCGGGCATTTAGTGTAAGGGGTTTTTAAAGAAAAAAAAAAAAATCACATCCTGTTAATTCACTGGGAAACTACAGAGGAGGCTTTGTGAAAGCAAGAAGCTTAACAGAAGCTAAGATAAGCAGTTAGCTAGAGGAAAGGTTCTGCATAAACAGCCAGTATAATGAAAGCTTAAGTATCTTGACCTCAGTTTCTTGAAATATACCTGGATATTTTTTCTTGATCAAGGAAATGAAATTCTAGTTAAACCTAAAAAAGCCTAAACAACAACATAAAATGAAGGAACCTCTGCACTGCCTTACCCTCCTTTGTATGTGATCTAACATCTTTCTGAGTATTAGGAAAATCCTTTGGGATGTACAAACAGATCACCAGCTTCCACCACTAAAGAGGCTAAATATCTGGTCAGTTATCTATAACTGACCTATAGATCTGTAACTGACCTGAGATCTATAACAGAGACTTCCATGCATTGCTATAGCACACTTATTCGATGTTTCCAACTATGTATTTAAGATGTGACTTGATCTGTGATTTTCTTTGTTCCATAACTATAAAAGCTTCATAAAAATGTTACCGTACTAAAAATCTAAAATTTGGAATAACCAGTATCTGTATTCTTGGACCATAATCACTCATATTTGGGTCCAGCATAAACATTTTTTGGGGGGAAGCGATAAGGTGGGGTGGGGGTGGAGAGTTATGTTTCTGTATCTACAGTTGCTTTTCACCTGTAACTGTTCACATGGTATCAACTGAAATATCTGTAAGGGTCAGAAATAAGGCATAAATGTTAACACAAGTGGCTGTAGCAGACACCATAGGGACAGTAGAGGCTTTAGCAATGCCACTAATTACTCCCTCTTCTCATTCCCAGGTTTTGACCCTAAACTGGGATAATGATATGCATTTCCATGTCCTTTGCTCTGTTTTTCCCAGATAGCGTGCCACTTTCACCTCTCTGAGGACATAGCCTTTACTTGATTCTCTTCATCGGACTTGTAGAATGAAAACTGACCACAAAGCAATATGAGCAAATAAGCATTGCGTGAATGACTTAAAGGGAAGAATGCTTAATGAAAAATGGTTTTAATGAATGTTTTAAAGGGACTGGAAGAGCCAAGAAACGAAAGTTGCAGAGAAGGTCTGGCTGTCTGACTCACTTAAATCAGAGAAAATTGACATGACAGAGAAGCTATTCCTAGGATGCCACATTACGGAGATCTATTCTTGTATTTTACCAGACAAAGAAATCTTAGGGACCTGGTTCAAACTTCATTTGAATGTGAACTATTTGGTTTCAGCATATGTATATTGTGTGATTTCTGACTTCTGATCCACCATGCTTCTTAGAATCAGCTGAGAAGCATATAAAAGAATAGAGGTGGGCCTCCTGTTGACTGCCACTCAGGGGAGCCTTTATATAAATTGTGAGATTAGAGGAACAAAGAAAGCCAGCTGACTAAATGGAAGAATAGAAATCAATGTTTTATATAAGGGAGAAATGTACAAATGGTTCAGAGCCTATGCCTGGTGAGCAGATACTGTGGTAACTCTCTGGAAGTCTCCTGAGATAGTGGCATCCCACCACTTGACATGTTATCAGCATCCTCCCCCAGAAACCAGTGAATGATCATTTAAATAGACCCTTAATTTGGGGATACACAGTATGGTCAAAGGGGAGAGATTAGACCATTCACTAAAAATTAGTTTTCTGAAAAACTACTAGGGAATTCTTGGAATCTCATCACAGAACAGAAAGTTAAGCATCTGCATACCCACTGTAATGTTGATTACAAGCACAAAAGTTGATTCTCTCTTCTTGGCAGCTTTCTGCCTAACCCATTGTGAAGGTAATAGAGTTTGAAATAGCCAAGTGAAAATAACAGAAGAAAACAGAGGTATATGCATCTAATAACTAGCTCTGAGGTATTTACCACTTTGTGTATATGTGAGGATGGAGCTGAAGAGAGATGGGTTTGTATACTAGTCACAGAAAACAACAACAAAATGTGTGCTAAGCATAACATAGCAAAAGAGTCTGGATATCTTTTGTTACCATTAATTCCAATAACTTTTGTAAGATGGCAGATAAATTAATGCACACAAAATAGCTCATAATAAATGAAAATAGCTATATTAAAATAGAATTGTGCATCTGATGTTTAACTTTAGTTGATGTCTTGATTGGATCTGGAGTCAACTAAGAGATATTTCCCTGGACAAGTCTGTGAGAACATTTCCAGGAAGAATTAACTGAGGGGTAAGTAACCAGCACCTTCCCAGGGGTAGTATGGATATCAAGAGGTCTGAGGGAAGAGCAGCACTGCTTGCCTTCCTTTATTTCTTGCTGGTTAGTTAGTATTCTCTTCTTTCTACAGCTGCTGCTGTCATCCTTTTGTGACATCAGAACACAGCTTTTTTGGATTTCCAGTCATAAAGAGCAACAACTTCCTCAAAATCCTCCAAGCTTTGAGTGCCTGACTGGGACTGCTGGAGCATTTGGCAAATAGACTGAACAACTACCCAGTCTCAGGCATTCTAGTGGTATACACGGCCATCATTGAAACATTAGTTCTATATTGTGAGACAACCTAATATAGTCCCTTTATCCAATCTATTGGCAGTTTTGCTTAATACACTTTATACACTGCATTTATTTTATTCCTTTCCTAGGGTACAAAGATTATTTAACTTAAACTTATGATAACCTTCTATATAAGTTACTTTTCGGTTACTATAATAAAACACCATGATAAAATGTATAGGGAAAAAAATTATTTGGCTTATTTTTGCACCATAATAGGGAGGGAGATATGGTGGTGAGAGACTGGCAGGTAGACAGACAGATAAGGAGAGTGGCCAAACCTAGGTAATAACAGGAGTGGGTAAAATTGCCAAATTAGGCTTCTTATCCTTTTCATTTGAGCTTGGCTGCTTAAAACAATGGCCTTATAGGCTTTTTCTCCTGCTGTTAGAACCCCTGCTAATCAGCTGGCTCAACAAATTCAAGGCAGTATCAGAATGTTTATAAATCAACCCTGGGCCAATTGGCCATCCCATCTTTTCTTCACATTGCCAATCTGACCAACTGACCAACCCTAAATTAGGGGAGAAAAACTATTCAGAGACTTAAAAACCGTCCAGAAGAGAAAGAAGTTTTGGCTTCCCAAGTCCACCTTCTGTTTTGCAGAAAGTTATTTTTTTTTCTCCAGATGTCCATTGCGTTTGTGTCTGTGTGTTTCCTCATCTTGCTCTCCAATAAAAAATACCTTTCTTCATCTAATGATTCTGTTTGCAGTGTTAAAGATTTCTCCACTCTTACCTGTTGCACTTGAAGTTTTTTTTTCTACCTTTTAAATTCTTTATCCTGCAGAAAAAAAAAATGGACACAGTCAAGATCCCTAGACAGTAACAATGGCAGGAAAGTGAGAGATTGCAGTCTTACCCACGTGGAGGAAGCAGAGAGAAAAGAGGAAGGGAGGTGAGGTCATGAACTCTCAAAGTCCAAATCCAATGACATACCTCCTACCTGCAAGGCAGCACCACTTCCTCAAATAGTACTGTAAAGGAAACTCACCAGAGATGATCACTCAGACAGTTCATAGCCAATAAAAGTAGTTATGCAAGATGGCTGAGACTACATTTAGGTATTCGGGACCCATGTGTAATCCCAGGCTTTTAGAGTAAGGGGCTTTAAAAAAGGTAAAAATACAACCCTGAAAAGTCACTAGCTGGAGGTGGCTTGTTGCCTGTTGAGTTTCCAGGACCCCAGCTCCTTGTTCTCATAGACACCAGCATATCCCATATCATTTTTATAACTCACTCTCTTACAGATTAGAAAGTCATAGATATTCCACATATTTCATTTAAAATCTCTTTCTTAACAAGACTGTGTGACAAAAAAATAACTTTCTAAAACATGTTTTTTTTTTTAAGCATTTGGTTAATAAACATAAAAAGAATAGTTAGTAAATGATCTGCTACCAGGGGCCAGCACTGGCAATGGCCAGGTCCCAGTGTAAGAGTAAGAAGTCATTGAAGGAAGAGTGAGGCAGGCATAGTTGTCAGCAGTGTGGGGAATCTTGGTTATTTATACAGAACTCAGTAGGCAGGGATAAATGCATGTTGTTCCAAAACATAGATAATATTGTCTTTTGGGGGTTTGTTTTTGTTTTTATTTTTGTTTTTGTTGTTTTGGTTTTTTTTTTCCCCAGGCATGTCTAGTCATCATTGATAAAACAGGCCAAAACAAACTTATCATTTACTCATTTTTTCCTTCATCAACTGAACAACCCCACATTTAAGAATTTTGTGGTTTCAAGGGCAGAAGAGAAAAAGAAAACCTCCAAGCCAGCCTGAGCAAATGGCCATGTCTCGAGCAGAGCAGTGTATTATCAGCTTTTAATGGTCAGAGAGTTAATTGTTGTTAGGACCAAGAAAAATTTTCAGGCTAATGCTGCTGAAGTTCTTATTCAATTTCTGGCATAACACAATGTTTGTATTTTATATCTTTGTAGAATTTATTTATATGTCTAATCTTGGCATTCTTTCATTTCTTGATTATACAGTATTGCAGTGACTCTGTACAACCTAGCTTTTCTAAGAAAGGGAGGTCTTAATTTTGTTTAAGTCATTTCTTCACATCATTCTTTGTCAATCAGTATAAATCCCTGTGTAAAGCAGATATAACTCTAGCCAGTCTCACTTTGTTACTGTATTTTTTTCCTCAAAGCATATATCATATGCAGCCCCCAATCTTATATGCCACATATCTGCCAGAGTGTATAGTAGAAAAGGCTTTCATCTGACCTGCTGTTGATCTCTAGACCACTGCATCATGAATACCTTCTTAAGTTTACTTTGTTTTGATTATCTTGTTCCTGAGTAAGTACAAGGCCAGGTGGTCCAAGAGAATCTTGAGCCAGAGCCTCAAGATCTCTGGCATCTTTCTGAGTCACAACCTCCCAGGTAGAAGAAAGGCCTTCAAGTATGTCCAGATCAGGGCACCTCCCCTAAAAGTGGGAGGGGTAGTATGAGCAGCACTTTCTTGGGAAAACTGAGAAGCAGCCCTGGAGAAGTCATAAATGATTAATAAGAACATTTCCACAAATTCAATATCCCCAAGTTGTACAAATATTGACCTCTACCCAACCATGTAACACATGGAGATCAAGACCAAAAATGAAAGACAGCACAATAGCAAATGCATTATGTGTCTCAGCTTTGTCAAGAAGCCATGCTACGCTTATGACTTTTGCTCTTCCCATTATACATGGCTGTGTCATTGCCATATGCTAATAGTAAGTGTGTATGTGCTAATGCTTAGGTTCTGAAAAACACTGACTGACCTCATAGACTCAACTTTGACACCGTTGTAGTCTAAGCTGCAGATTACCCTGCAATGCCTACTAGCTAATTCTTCTGAGAGAATCTCCTTACTGGGACAGACTCTGTCCAGTCTTTCCACAGCCATTTCCTAGTTTCCATAGAAATTCATTAAGATCCTTTTAATGTCCATCTATGCTTTACAATTTGGGTCTCAAGTCTTGGTTCCTGACTTGAGTCCAAATCTTGACTTCTTTGATGAGAAATTGTGAATGTTAATCCAAATAAACCTTTTCCTCCCCAAGTCGCTTCTGGTTATGTTTATCTAAACAACAGAAAGCAAACTGAGACAATACCAAATGTTAAGCTCCAGTTTTCACATCATATGCAGGAACACACACTTTCATTCTCTCAAGAATACGCCCACACACACAAGTATAACAAATGAATGAGTAAATATGTCTTTGTTAACCTTCCTCGGACTTTATGGCCTTAAATATTTTCATTTAAAAGCTCCTTCTGTGGTATGCTAAGATGTAAGGGTTTATAATATGGAACTCTGTCAAAATGTTTAATCTTGGAGATATTTATTTTAAGTGGCATTATCAGATTCTCCATGGAAGAATGGTGTTGGTGGTTTTGGTAATGTGTAATGGCACCCATTGCATCAGAGGAAATACATTTAAGTATATAGCATAATGGGAAGAGCTTTGAAATGTAGAATCTAACTTGGCATGGCTAAAGCTTTTTTTCCCCCTTTTCCCACAGGCAACTTCACGCCAGACATGATGCAGCTGTGACTGGGGTTATCACATAATTGATAGTCAGTCCAATGCAATGACTTCCAATTCTTTCCTCACTGAGTGTATAAATAGTCAGACTCCAGAGAAACCGTTCCTAATTTAGAGCATCTATGTTAATGGTTCTTCTGGTATCTGCTGAAAGCACTAAAAAGGCTTTCAACATTAGTATGACAAATAAAATCTGTGTTTAAATTGACATTGTTAGGGATGTTGTGCTATAAACCTTACCAGGGCAGTTTGAAGTTTATATGGAATATGATTCTAATGTCTTAAGTGACTACAGAGCCCTTTTGCAAATTTTCATCATCTTTCATCCATGAACATTATTAGCTCAGCAGCCTGTATGCATGTGTCAAAGCTGATGCTGCCTCAGCTCTCTTGTGTGGAAAAATTGAAGCCCAATAAGATGAAGCTTTTTGGAAAAATCACATCTCTGAGTTGTCACAGGACAATTTTCGTTGTCCACAAAGCAGGAAATGAAATAGACCTGGGTTCGAATCCTGCCAATATTGTGAGTGGATGTGCAGCTGAGAGCCATATGACTTCCTCTCATTGTTACAGTTTCCACATTCTGAAAAGTAACAGTGTGAGAAAATTAAGAACATGTGGGTCTGGTAAAAGACTTCTGGAATTTGAATTCCATATGTTCTGCAAGCTAGGTATATACAACTTTTATATAGCTTCCATGCCTCTGTTGTATAACTTTAATAGGGCTGCCATAGCAAAATATACATTAATCTTATCACAACTGTGGATGTTAAAACACTGACATTATGGTATCCTCAGCACTGGTCTCATGTGAGACCCCTCTCAACTTGTGGATAGCTGACTTCCGGAGCTCTCATGTGGGCCGTCTTTTGTTTGATTCACACTCATGCTCAGATATCTCTCTTCGATCTAAAGTGCATCTTTTTGTACAGAATATTTGAGTTGCAACTTTCTTTTAGGGATTTGGGGGACAGAAGGCTACAGTATAAATGTATGCATTTTGTGGGACACAAATCTACCCATAATATTCATTATTTTGGAAAATAATAGACTATACTTCACAGGGATAAAATAAATTAAAATATTTAGTAGCTTAGTAATTCAAAGGAAGGTGTCCTATGCTTGGCACTAGGGCTTTTGCTAGATGGTCTATGGCTCTTGGAGAGAGAATTATCACCCAACTGGCACAATTTCATATAAACACACACATACAAACACACACATATATACACATATATGATATTTCCTAATAGTTTTTGCAAACATCCACAGTGTGTTTATCCCTCCTCTCTTCTTCTTCCTCTGTAGTATTGCCTTCCGATTCCTCTCCCTGTTAAGCCTCCCACCTCATCTTTCCCATTACCCTCCTCATAACACCTGTGTCCCACTATTTCCCTCTATTGACCCTCCCACATGTCCCTTTATGCCTTACTGATTTCTGTGTGTTTTCCAGATTATGTATTTATATCTAAAGATTCAAACCTATGGTATACAAATAAGAGAGAATATAGAGTTTTTGTCCTTCTGGGTCTGAGTTACTTCACTCACTATAATATTTTTGAGTTCTGTCCATTTACCTGCAAATTGTCTGCAGAGTCCAATGCACACCTAAAACAGTTTATCACAGAGCCCCAAGGGACTCTTGAAACAACATAGCCCATTGTCATCATCTCCCATTGCCTCCCAAAACTTAAAAGTGAGATCCTATTGCTGAAGACACTTTGGACACAAGACTTGGATGCAGATAACTGGAACTGACCAGGAAGGCTTCTTCCTAAGGACTAGCTCATAGTATTTGAAGGTTCTGTGCAAGGTGCTGAGGGAGGTAAAAAAACAAAAACAAAAAAACAAAAACAAAACAATAGCCCTTCCTAACTGTAAAGCCTATGAACCACCATAATGAACATCCTGGGAGGATATCCCCAACTGTGCAGTAATGACAGATTTCATGAAGTTGCCAACAGATATCTAATTTTCCCAGGGCTTGCTCAAATGAAGGAAATTATTACCTTATCCTATGAACCTATTCAGCTAACAATTGATGGTGAGGTCATGACTCCTAGCAGAGAACCTACTACTGCCACTGTCCTAAACTAGTATAACTTCTAATTGCATTTAAAATACTTATTTACTTACTTATTTTCTCAAATTACTTATGACAATGATAACAACTAGTGTTTCCTTTAAAATCAGTATTATGCTATGCACTTTCCATTCAAGAAAACTAAATTCCAAGTCAAATAGATTTAAACAATTTTGCATAGTCTATACATGACAAAACCAAGCCTGTCTGATTAAAACCCAATTTTCATTTTTATATGCCTTTGTTTTTCTTTGCTTACTAAGCAAACGAATATGAAAATCAAATTCAATCAGAGTCCTAGAATTTTTTCTAAATACACTTGTTTGTATACAAATGGATATTTTGTCATCCAAGTCTCCCTCATCAATTGCTTTTTGCAAATTTCCCCACCAACTATTTCATAAACGTATACTTACATGATTACCTATAAACTTTTATCAGTAGACTGTAAATCCTAAAAGAAAGGACAGTCGTATCTCTTTCAATTTTATGTTCTGTAAGTGGGTCAAAGTAAGTTTGTTTATTAAAGTGAATGAACTACAATTGAAACTCTACACATATAAGTACTGAGTCTCTATCATTGCTTTGAACATGTTGATCTTTCACACAGCAGGGGGAGATTAGAGATTGTGTAATATCCTCACATGTTTAATATTTCTCTTGATCCAAACTGTGGCTAGCAGAAGTATTTCATGAATAATGTAGGAGAAATTTAGAGTAGACCCATTTTTTTTTAAATAGCATGTATTTGTTCATATAAGTTCACATCAGATTTATTAAGTTTGTGTTTAAGACTATAAGATCTTTGGCTAGAAATTTAACTCTTGTAACACTTTTTTTTATTAATTATTATTATTCTCTCATATAATACATCCCATTCACTGCCTTTACTACCTCCATTTCTCACAGTTCCTGCTCCTACCTTTCCTTCCCCCAGATCTGCTACTCCTCCATTTCCCTTCAGAAAAGAGCAGGCTTTACAGTGATATCAATGGAACAGCATCACAAGATGCAATAAGACTAGGAACAAACCCTCACTCATATCAAGGCTGGACCAGGGCAGTCCATAGGAGAAGAAGGGTCCCAAGAGCATGCAAAAGAGTAGGATACACTCTCTGTCCCATGGTTATGAAGTCCTCCCAAACACCTCAAGCAAAACAACTGTAGCATGTATGTGGATGATATAGCAGGACCCATGAAGACTCCACAATTGTTCTTTCAAGGTCTGTAAAGTATTGTGTTGGAATTTTGATGGGTATTGCACTAAATCTGTAGATTGCTTTAGGTAGAACTGCCATTTTTACTATGTTAAATATCAATCCATAAGCATAGGAATCTTTCTATGTTCTGATATCTTCTTCAATTTCTTTCTTTGAACACTTGAAGAATTTGTAATACAAGCCTTGCACTTTCTTTCTTTTTATTTTAAATTTAAGTTTATTTATGTTATTATTAGTGACATTTTATTAACTTTGTATTCCAGCTGTATCCCGCTCCCTTATTCCCTCCCAATCCTATCCTCCCTCTCTCATCTCCTCCCTGCCCCTTTCCAAGTCCACTGATTGGGGAGGACCTCCTCCCCTTTCATCTGATCCTGTTTTATCAGATATCTTCAGGACTGGCTGAAAAGTCCTCCTCTGTGGCCTACCAGGACTGTTCCTCCCTTGGGGGGTTGGGGGGTCAAAGAGCCTGCCATTGAGTTCCTGTCAGAAATAGTCCTTGTTCCCTTTACTATGGGAAATCAATTGGTTACTGAGCTACCATGGGCTACATCTGAGCAGAGGTTCTAGGTTATATCCATACATGGTCCCTGATAGAGTGTCAGTCTCAGAAAAGACCCTTTGCCCAGATATATTTGGTCCTTTTGGAGCTCCTATCCTTTCTATGTCAACCTAACTCCCCTTATTTCATATGATTCCCTGCACTCTGCTGAAGGTTTGGATATGAGTCTTAGTATCTGCTCTGAAACACTGCTAGGTAGAGTCTTTCAGATGCCTTCTGCAGTAGAGTCCTGTCATATGTCCAATGCACATCCCATTTGTCTTTCTTTCTTGGTTAGGGTTACCCCAAGTTATTTTATATTGTTGTGGCTATTTTGAAGGTTGTTCTTTCCCTGATTTCTTTCTTATAACATTTTTTTCCTATGTGCTTCAGAATCTACTTAACCCAGAAAACTGATGTCATTTCTGGAGAAAACACTTTATGAGTTTTCCACGAAGGATAATGCCTTTCTACAAAAGTCAGTAAAATTGACAATGTAAATTATAGCTAAGGTAGTCCACTTTATTTTCATAAATGTTGCTAAATGTTGCTTGTGCAGTTAGTGAGAGTTCTATGGGAAACAGCCATCAGTTTCTCTACACAGACGTATGGCACCTGAAGTAACAGAAAGTCAAAAGCGGTTTGGTCAGACAATGTGGGAAGTGTGATAGCTGCTCTATAAGTAGAGCGACCAGAACATAGTACAATAGTGGTTAATATAGGAGTGGCAATCCCTCGTTGGCGTGAAACAGTTTTCAACAGCTTCTGGCTAATAAAGATACAGGTGATACATGGATACTGGTAGTGATATCAACAGGAGCATCTCTTTAACGAAATTTAAGGGTGTTGCTCCAGGAAGTTATTGTTTATTATAATCCTTATCTTTTATCTTCTAGTATTTCTTTACTTTTTAAAGTTCCTTTTTAATTGAATAGATTGGCATCATCTTTCCTTTCCCTTTACTCTCCTTCCAGCCTGACACATTTTCCCGTCCTCAAATCCCTCAGGTCTACCCCCAACTCTCATGTTGACAGCCTCTTTAAGTTTATTATTATTACATATACAGATGTGTATATATGTATATATGTATTTACAATTACATATAAATACATCCATAAGAGTCTGGTTTTGCTGTACGTATACTGTATCAAAAGTGACCTCTTTGCTTTGGATGAATAATAAAGGGCTTATGCCTAGGAGAGGTAAATTCTTCTTCTCCCAGGAGCTATTTTCTTATGATCAGACTGAGTTGTTATTGTGATTATGTCCCTGTATCATTGGTTATGTGTAAATCAGGAAATTAATGAAGGAGAGGCTACTCTTTTGGCTGTTGTTTGACTATCTGTGTGGCTCTTAATTCTATTTGTTGAGATTAAGCTGTTTTGAGCCAAGATCTCTCACTTAACCTGCAGCTGGGCATTTTATCTGAACTGGCTGGTTAGTAAGCTCCAGGGAGCCTGTGTTTCTACTTTCTTAGTGGTCAGTTTCTAGGAATGTACTGTGGCATAGATCTTTTATACTTAGGTGTTAGGGGCCAAACTCTAGTCCATGTGCTTGTGCAGAAAGCTATTTGTCCACTTTGCTATCTTCCTGGCCCTGCATAAACATTGCTGATAGAGAAGAAGCAATGGAGAAAAACAAGTATTGTGTGTATGCATATGTGACAATTTGGTAACTAATAGAGATGCTGCTGGAAAGTGAGCCATAGGTTGAGGGACTTACTTTAGAAGGTGAAAACTCAGAGCAGACAGTGGGTTTGAGATATATGTTGTGTTCCTTGCAAAGGTGTGTAGGGCTGTTTTGAGGCTTCATAAACTAGCATATTAGGTATTTTTATAGCACAGAACGTAAGGACAGTATGATAATGGCTCCCAGTTTAATAAGATTCTAAAGCTCTTGTTTGAATCTATGATACCATCATGTTTAAAATGTAATAGCCATCGCATTTATGCAACCTCTTTTCCCTGAATGTTTATACTTTTTGAGATGATATAATAAAAAATTATCAGTTCAAATGGCCCTTTCTCCACACCTCTCTCAAGCTTTGAAAAATAAAGGGACAGCAAATGAAGATCTCTAATATATATAATGGGCTAATGGGGGTAGGTACTTCATAATATATTCTATTACCTTATACCCCTCTACTTCAAGTAAGGGAAAATTATATTCTTCTAATAAATTATAAAGTGGAGACATGGCAATAGTAAGAAACTTGCTTGAATTTATTTTAGCTCCTTAGACTCAAATTAGACAATTAGATCCCAGACTAATTCCATGATCTTCTATTTTACATTATGCTGCATTTACAGTATCATTATATGTTAGGGTTATTAAAATATCATCTACCAACATCCTTTTTTTAAGCAATTTCTTTCAATATAGGTTGAAGGGTTAATGACTGAAAAGCCTCAGGTGGCCTGAGAATCTCTGGGTAGAAGAGTTGACTTGACTGATAACATCTGTGGGCAGTTAGGATCCAGGAAGCCTCTGGTAAGGAGTATCAACATGGTGGTATTTGTTGGTATCTGTCCACTTTGAAACTTCAGGGGAACTGACTTGTGGATGGACTCTTCTGTCCTCCGAATCCCACTTTCAGCCCTGTAAACCTGGAAGCCCCTCTGCTACCCTGTGCACAGTCTCCACTCTCACACAGACTGCTGTCCTTCATCACCCCGATGAAAGGACAATCTGTACTTGTTGAGGTTGGTTCTACTCTTTATTTCATTTATACACCTCCTTACTCAGTCTCAGTCTAACACAAGCACATTGCTCCAAAGACGTGCATCTCGCTCAACTAATGATAGAGAAGCAAAGTGGTACAGTCTGCAACCTCTGCCTCAATTAACAGTCAACACACGACACGGTGGTAACCTGGTTGGCATGTCATCCATGCTGAATGCAAAAGCACCTGTAGTCGAAGACCAGAAAATCATCCTGAGACTACAAATCATCAGGTCATGACCCGTCTCTGCTGGAAGTGAACACTGAGCATTTTTGCTGCAAGGTATAATAAGCAAACTGGATATCATATCTATGTGGCACCCATCAAAAGGGAACACTGGTAGTTTGCATACCTGTGAGTCAAAGCATAGCATCAGGCATGGTTGTTTAGTTTGAAAATTCATCAGCTTCCTTTATAAATGACTGTCATATAGATTTGGAATAGATTGTCTACATACCTAATGCAAAAAATTTACCGCCCTTAAAGAACAGCCTTGCACTGAACACACAGCCTTCTGGCAATAGTGCTTCACAGAGTCTGTGTGAAGGAATCATCTGTGCAGCTGGTTAAACTGAGATTTTGCGTTTATGCAAAGCTTGCTAGTGCTGCCTGCAATGCTGGACTATGAGTCTAATCTTGAGCATGAGAAACCATTATTCTTCTGTACATTTATTTTCCTGTAGTTCATTGCTAAGAGCAAAATGTGAACATCTTTATATGAAACTAACCCATCATGTATGGTTTTATTTTTAATTTATTATTATTATTATTATTATTATCATAATTATTAATTACAATCTATTCACTTTGTATCCTGGCTGTAGCCCCCTCCCTCATCTCCTGCTCCCATCCTCCCTTCCTCTTTCCCCTTACGTTTCTCCCCTAGTCTACTGATAGGGAAGGTCCTCCTCCCCTACTATCTGACCCTAGCCTAACAGGTTTCATCAGGACTGTCTGGATCCTCTTTCTCTATGGCCTAGAAAGGTCACTTCACCAGGAGAGAAAGTGTGGTACATTTACACAATGGAATACTACTCAGCAATTAAAAACAAGGAAGTCACAAAATTTGCAGGCAAACAGATGTAACTAGAAATGATCATCCTGAGTCAGATAACCCAGAAGCAGAAAGACATACATAGTATCTACTCACTTATAAGTGAATATTAGCTATATAATATAGGATAAATATATTAAAATCTATAGCCCTAAAGAAGCTAAATAGCAAGGAGGACCCTAGGAAAGATGCTTATGGTTTTATTTTTGAAACATTTTTTTAAACTATTTTAAGATTATCTTGCTCACTCATGAGGTACCTGGTGCTTACGGCTTATGACTTAATCCAACTTTCCTTGTATTGACTGAAAGTGTTTCAAGATTAATATCCTCAATTTGTGTCTTTATTCTGGATGAGACATGCTCCTGAGCTATTGTACATACCCACAGTTTCTTGGAATTACTCTCCACTCACTGCTGTGACACTTTCTTTAGATGTAAGCCCATTTACAAACTCATCACCTTTGATTTTTTTTTTCCTGGCAGAGAGAATCTCTTAACAAACATCTCAGGAATAAGAAATGAGTGAGCACAAACACAGCTATTTCTGGTACTTCAAAAATTGTGTGTAAAGTCACTGAAAAAATACAAGCAGCAGACATAAGTGGAACAAGATTAGAAGTACTTGCTACACTTTTCAATAAAGTATAATAGATACAAGCCAGATACATGTCTGTAATGCCCATCTAGCTCAGTTCCTGAGACAAAGAGCAGCTTCAAAGAAGGGTCTATGCCATTTTCATTTTAATACTTAGTACATGGCCCAATGGGGAGGAGAATGGAGGTATTCAGTATTCTTTTCCCAAGTGACCTGGAGAGAAATTAATGGCAATGTAATGTATAACTCTGACTCAGTGTCCAATCCACAAAAGAGACAATATTACAAACACAAATGCAGGAGAGTCCTTACCCTGTCAGCTAAGCAGCTAGGGTGTTACTTCAAAACTTCAAACCATGTTCATGAAACCTATTCTACAAACATGTTACTAATGTTGCTACTAATACTTCTTTAAATACAGGTAAAGGCTGGTAGACACATTCTTCTAGAAATCTGGCAGGTCACAGCTTAATGTTATCTTGCTTGTTAATTGAAATTCAAAAACTAGAAACTGTAATTGTTTCCCAGTTGAGAATTTGTATTTTCTAGTTTCCTTTTCCTTAGAGGGGAGCCTAACATGACCATATGAGTAGACTGACTTCGTGCTCCTTTCTTAGGTCCTGTCACTGGTTCCTTTTGTCTTAGTGTCCCGTTTAGTTAATGTTCCCATTTAGACTCAAAAGGTCCCTCATTTACATGATAAATTGTAGAGCCATCTAGCTCATTAGCGATATTTAGATTTAGCCATAGATAACTTGGTATGAAAGAACTAGTTCCATCTATTGTCAGAGTCTATGAGATCCAGAAGGTCAGGTAGAGGTGGGGCAGGAAGGGATATTCTGAAGGGTATATATAATTAGATAAAATGTGTAAGTTTTATGTAATTTTTGAAAATGGAGAGACTAGAGAAGTAAGAAATGGAAAAATATTTTTTAAAAGGATGGAATAAGCAATTATCTTCATGGCTTCCTTCCATCCCTGACTAAGATCATTTTGATACTAAATGTGAAGGAAAGAAGGTGGCTATTTGTTTGAGATTGGTGAGAGAGGGGGTATTTGTTCAGAAAAGCCTGGAAATCAATATCTCTGAGATTTGCTGTGAGAGTTGTTCAATTACTGATACAGATAATTGCAGCATTAATCTGCTTCCGCAATTTGGAGAAGAGTCAAAATCCAGAATGATTGATTTTAAAGAAAAATAAAGTCAAAGTAAGATCAAACTTATTTTTCTAATAACTATACCTCCAGTAAAAAAAAAAAATCTACAGCTCATTTTAACTGAAGGGAGTGTGATGGAGTACAGGTAAGCATGCAAACAGGGTGTTTTTGAAGATGCACCATCTCTTGGACTCTCTTGGACTGAAGAGAAAGAGAACACGTATAGTGTGTGTATGTGTGAATGTGTATAAGTATGTGCACCTGTGTATACATGTGTATGTGTTTAAGTGTGAGGTCAAGCTAGGGGTAGTCTGATGACTTGAGTTCAATTTCCTTGTTCCACATCGTAGCAGGCAAGACTCAACTCCAGAAAGTGGTCCTCTGACCTGGGCACCATGGAGAATGCATGCATCCCATGTACACCAAACACACACACACACACACACACACACACACACACACACAAGTAAGTGCAAAAATAGTAAAAGTCCATAGCGCGGTTCACAAGGTTTCAAAGGGAAGAAGATGCAGACAAACTGAAAAAATGCAAATCCAGTCTCCCTGGCACTAAGGTAACCAGCCTGTTAGAGGACTGCTGGTGTTGCTGTTTTGCTGCCATAGAGGCAAACTGCAGGTCAGTCAGGATGGAGATGTCGTGGTGGCTCCAGAGGCAAAGGACAGGATGAGGCTCTAATGAACGAATGGGTGGACAGATGGAAGGCAGATGGAGATTGGTAAAGAGAGAGAAGTACAGATGGCATGTCGAGGAGGTCGTGTCAGCAGTGGGATAGTCCCAAGCTGAGGTCCCTGGGGCATTTATGGTTTTTATACTGATGGGAGGTCAGAAGACAGTTCAGTGGAGCTGTCACTAAGAAAGCGTTTGTGTCCTCTTTACGGAGTTCTGATGAGGGAGCTGCACTCTTTCCTTGGTCTGATAAATTACTGGGACTGGTTTTATTGATAGGGTTTTAATATGCCAATGTTCTCCTTCAGTACCACTTTACCTTGTAGAACTTAGGAAGTGTCAGTCTGCACTTTTAGAAGAGTTACTAATAAGTGTGTCGCACACAGCTGGTGTCAAACACATGGTGCAGGGTCATTTTCCATCCTTAAAATAGAGTTCAAATGCAGCTTGTTAAATGGAGTCTGCTGGAGGCAAGGGACAGTAGCCACTGTTTTGCTCAATTCAGCAAACTGAGGCAGAATGTAAAAGTAATGAGCTAAGTCATTTGGTGGAGGAAATTTCAAGATAGCATAACATCCAGATTTTTGGGGATGGTTACTGTGCAAGCTAAGGAAGTGGTGTCACCCACAGTCAGGGCGTGTCCTTATCTCCTTAATTTCACCTTCTTAGAACCCCATTCTAGGACACCACCAGAGATGTGTCTCCTAGTTGAGTCCAAGTCCAATCAGGTTGACAATGGAGATTAAACATCCCAAATCTATCCTTATGTCAACTGGAAATCCATTCACATAATGCTGGAGTCATAATCTTCCATCCCCACTCCTCAAGAGTAAAAATTCAAAATGGAGGAAGCCACGTGATAACATCTATTCTATCTTCTCTGTTTCCTGAGGAATCCTATCCACATGGTTTTGCCACTGCAAACTATGTCATGCCCTCCTTTCTGTAGTGGACCCTACTCTCTCAAAGAAGGAGCCAAAGGAAATTCTTTCTTTTATAGAAAAAATAAATTGGCAAGGCATATCTGCGGGCTGAAAATCTGAATGAATTAGAAAACCAAAATGAAACAGTTAGAATATGGAAAAAAGAAATTGATAAACATAAAAGGCTGCTAAGAGGCTTAGAAGGCAGTGGGGGATAAGAATGATTTCAATTAATCTTCATAAAATCCTGATAAAATAATTTAACAGGGGGCATTTGAAGAGAAATAATGTATGAATTTTCATCAGTGGAAGAAAGTCATATATTCTCAGAAGGACCAATTTATAATCTATATAAATAATATTAAGTCTATACCTGGTATACACATAGAAAGTATATAATATTCCATAAAGGAATTGGGTAGAAAATTAGAAACTGAGAAGAATTTTAAATACAATAGATTAAGCACAAAGAATTATTAAACAGTATCTTTTGATTGAAATGATTAACTTGGATGGTAGTGTTCATCTATATTTCCTACAGAGCTCAAGGTTGGCTTGGAAATATGGATTCTGTCACAAAACAAGTGCTAAGAATGGTTTAGTAGTGGAGTGCTTCCTCTGTGTGCATAAGGTCTATGCTTAATCCCTGGATTTTCAGATAACAATCAACCAGTCAATAATAACACTCACAGACTAATGACTAAGATGATTAGTTTTTGTTTTAATATTAAAATCTGATTCAGTAAGTTATATTTCTCTGAGTAAGGAAGTAGGTTTTGTTTAACATGTCGCCAATATTACAAGACAGCTGTCAGATTGCCTGCAATCTCTGAAAGCCGGGGATCTGGTTGTTCTTGCCAGTTCTTTCTGTTTAGGATCTGGTGCCTTCAAGGCCTATTTCTCTGTCTGTGTGAAATGACCAATAGCTCTGGCTTAGTTCAAGATATATCATAGGTGTTAGTACATCAGAACATCTGGCTGGGATGCTTTAGAAATGCAGATGTGCTCCTTCCCGTTGGTGCACGGGCCTGGGGAGTAAAACTGCTGCTCTCTCACAGTGTAGGCTGGGAATTATTTATGTATCCCTCTTCTGCATTAAGATTCCCTGTTACCTATTCTTTGGAAGAAGAGTCTAAAATTCTAAGAAAGCATTCATACTACATTTCATGCTATTATCGCATATGCACATTTTGTCCACACCTTCATATGCAATATCCCTTGACAGACCTACATTTGATTGTAACGGAACATTGCCAAGAAGAAAGGGAGCAGCCATCAATAACTATATTCTTTTCATTGAACCTCCACAGCCTCTTATACTAGAAGTCTTGTCTGGGTAAATAGTTTAAGAAATATCACTTTGAATGTTTAACTTGTAAATATCTTACTTGGAAAGTAGCAGAGACGCCAGAAGATATAATTCTGCACACTGGTTAAATGTAAGTGTGTTTTTAATGACCTCTAATCAGCCAATACTGTTCTTTTTTGCTTCAAAAAAAGATAAAAACAGGAATATTGGGCATGGTTCTGCAGTACGACTGTTAACTCAGCTCTTTCTCCTTAAATCAATCACATTACTCTCTACTGAAACAATGCATAGATGATATAATTTGTTGCTCTTCAGCTTTACTGTGGGTCTTTCTCTGTACTTCAAAGATGGTCTGGAATTATGATGAGAAAGTCTGTTTTTTGAGAATTTTATGCTGAAGGATTTAGAGAAGACGTTTTTAAAAACTTAATTGGGGCTGAGAATATAATTTTTGTTTGTTTGTTTGTTTGTTTGTATTTTCTGGTGTGCAGAATGTTCAGTCCAAGTTCCAGCCCTATACAAAATATATAAACCAGATATGATGGCACATGCCTGTAATCTAGACAGCAATCTGAAGTTCAAGGTCATCCTTGACTACATAGTAAGTTTAAAGGTTGCATGAATCCTTGCCTCAAAAAACACTAATTCACAGGAGGATGTGTATTAAACTTTGTGTCTCTCTGATTTAAATACACAAGAGAAACATCTTGAGAGGGAAGCTTTGTTTTTGCCCTTTGTTTCACAGACCATCACCATGGGGAAGCATGGTGATATGACCCAGTCGATGGCTGCAGGAACCGGTGACAAAGACTCAAATAGTAGAACATGAAGCAGGGGGCCCAGTAGGAAGTATGTCATCTTCAGAGGTCTACTCCTAGTGTCTCCCTTCCTCCAGGGAGACTCCAGCTCATAAATCTCACATGGGCTCTCCTAACACCAACCAAAGCTGGGGAACAGACATTCAGAACAGGAGCTGTGGAGGGCATTTCATATTCAAAGCATCACAGCACATGCTGCAGTGATGTCTGTGGCCTGAGGCTATGAGAAACAAACACTCTGCAGCATGAATGAGAAATGGACCTTCTGTGTGAAGTCACTGATGTTTCTGCTGCCTCAATACTGATCGGTAGTAACTGTCAAATGAGAACTTCCTATTTTGAAATGTGATGTCTTACTACATATGTATACTTATTAATAACATATGTCTTTTCCTAAAGAAGTGATTTTAGGCATCTAACCCTCTTCCTACTTAACATAATTAATTTTCACCATTGAAATATTTTGACTTATCCTACTTTCCAATAATCTGCAAAGTAAAAGATCCTGAAGCATTGGAAATATCCCAGTTGGTTAGGAGTGTTTGTTGCTCAAGGGTGAGGGCTGAATTTGAAATTTGAGCTCTCATGTAAAAAGCTAAGCTTGACCACAGGAACCTGTAACCCCAGTGCTGGGTGCAGGGCTCGGTACAGCCTAGTGTTTCCTGGCCAGCCAATTTATCCTTTAAAGAGTGAGGGCCAGGTTCAGTGAAAGAACTTATCTCACTACGGCTGAAGGTTGTAGAAAAGGGCAGCTAATATCTTCCTCTGCCCTATGCATATTCATGCCTGCATGCATGAGACACATATATACACACTAAATAAAAAAAATACAAATAAAAGATCTTTCATGTAAAATGTATAACCCAAAGGCATTTTTAAAATTTAGTTATCATGGTTCTAGATATCACTCAAATTTATGAGGTAACTAATAATTTTTTTTGCTGAAGATTTACTATTGATTCTTAGGTCAGGATTCAGGTTTTGACTCCTGATCTCTGTTGAATAGTAGATATTTGTATCTAATAATAATTGATCTTTATACAGTAAATGACTCACACTCAACCAAAGAGGATACAATAATATTTATAACATTCAATAGTGCTCTACTGTCTTATGGTTCATTATTTTTATTAATTCATTTGAAATGAATAAATAATACTGACTTCTACTCTGCATTGAAATGTCACCATGCATAAGATATAATGAAGTAATTACCCTCTGAAAAATTTTAAGGAATTGTAGTCTAGGACAATGCGCACATTCCAAAGTAGCTTCAAAGCAGTATGATGTACTGCATAGGGGACTTGCATAAAAGAAAATGCTCAACCTGTGTGAGGAGGAGAACACAGTAAAACTTCTGTGGAAGATCAGTAGGAATTAGAAAGTATGTCAGGTGTTTTTTGAATACAGCAACGTGAACAATAGCAAAGGCTCAGAAAAGTGCCCTGTTCTGATTTAAGGGATTCAATACCAGTGCCATATAACATGCAAGGTAGACTGCCGGATGTCAAGATCATAGAGGCCACCTGTCATCCTGTCATCACGAAGAGCTAAGAACAGATTCTATGCAGAACAGTAACACGGTCAAATGCATGGGCTCGATACATCACTTTGATGCCAAACTCAGGGGTTCAGCGGAAGCATATTCCCTTAAGAAAATTGCTCTGTGAGAAAATAAAAGTTATGAAATACCAGACATTTCATAGATTTATTTATAACATGTTGGTGTTTGCCTTACGATTTATTGAAACTATGTGTTATTCTCAGAATAGACTCACCGAACGTACAATAATAACCAACCGAAATTACCTCAATTGCTTAAGTTCTCGCAGCCTGTAAAGTATTTATGCACACGCAAATATTTGAAAAGCTAGAGCCAAAGAGGAGGTTAGGCAATGTCAACACAGGAAAAGTGAAATAGTGAAAGCCTGTGGATCAGATTGCTGTGGAAGCCAGGCTGAATAATTCAGTTTCCTAGCTCAGTGTTTTCTCAGTCTTTTTTAAGAGCTTGAATTATTAATCTTCTCCTGTTTTTTCCAGCTAGACATCACCATATGGATACAAATGTCTACATATAAAAATATTTTCTGAGTGAATAATGATTAGAAAATAATATATTTTTACAATACAATCTTTAACACAACTTTGCAAGCAATTAGTGAAGTGACTAATTAGTGAAGTGACTAATTAGTGAAGTGGTATCAAGAATGTATGATATGAGATGAACACAAAAAGAAATGCATAGGTTAATTAGCTTGATCTAACCATGCCATAACGTGTGCATATATATCATATATACCACACTGCTTTGCATTATTACTATATATAATGTTTACTATTATAATAGATTAAAAATAAACTTAATTATAAGACTTTAAATAAAGAATGCAAATCCACTGTACTGTATTCTTCTACTGTATTTATTATAATATAAGAAGCCTATGGATAGTACCCAAGTGTCAGAAAAGTGTCTTAGCATATCACATATGCTAAGATTTAAATAAAAACTGTGGCCTAAAATATAAAAATAGGGGATAATTTAGCACACTTAAAGTTACAAAATCTGTTTTGTCATCATAGCAGACACTGGGTAGTTCTCCTGCCCCAGATCACTTCTCCCTTTCCTTGGTACAAATGAAATAACATTTGTCAATCAGTTGGGAAGTTAATTCATGTCGAGTCAGTATCTGTCACTTACATTCCTGATCTACCAACAAATACTCTAATGCAGTACTTCATCTCTTTATATCCCTTATTTTTCACATGAATTCAGCAATCACTGGCGACCTGGATGTTATTAGAATCACAGAAAGAGGTTGTGTCACCTGATGAATATTTTACATAAAGAAATGTTCCATTTGGAATTAATCATTATCTTTTGAAGATGTTTGTTTTAGGTGTTATTGCTAAATGAACTAGAACAGTAATAAGAGTGAATCTGTCTCTTAAGTATGCTGCAAACACTAAACACCCATTCTGCAAAAGACTTACATCCACAGTCCTTGCCTGAGATGGAGAGGTAGAGAGAGAGACAGACAGACAGAGAGATTGGGCAAGTGAGTGAGCAAGCAAGAGAGAGACTAACAGATTGACAGAGAGACAAAGACAGAAAGGGACATACAGGAAAACTTCCCGTATGGTTTAGGCTGGCTTCAAATAAAACAGCAATGAATAGTTTATGTTGAAGTTCCACTATAAATAATTTATTTATATGAAAATGGGATAATAAATCTCTTTTTCCATAAAACTAGACCAATTGTACTTTGTCATTTGGTGTCATGTGAAAACATAGCTGCACAGAGGTAGCCTAGGGCAGTTCAGTATCCAGTGGCCTCCATAGTAATGGGGACAGGGACTGTCTCTGACATGAACTCAGTGGTTGGCTCTTTGATCACCTCCCCCTGAGTGGGGAGCAGTCTTACCAGGCCACAGAAGAAGACAATGCAGCCACTCCTGATGAGACCTGATCGACTAGGATCAGAGGGAAGGGGAGGGGGACCTCCTTTTTCAGTGGACTGGGAGAGGGACATGGGTGGGGAAAAGGGAGGGTGGGATGGGGAGGGGAGGAGGAAGGGAGGTATGGGGGGATACAAAGCGAATAAACTGTAATTAATAAAAATAAAAATAAAAAAGAAATGGGGAAAAAAAGAATAGTAGAAAACAGAACTGCAGTAAAAGAAGAATAAAACAGACACCGTGCACAGCGCTTGGGTAAAAGGCATAACAATTCTGAGCTTGCCAAGTAGATTAAAGGAAAGAGACTTTTTAAAAAGCAAAGTGCAGTCATTTTTTTTTCAGTACAAAAGCAATAACCTAAACCATGTACTAACAAAAGATAGTAAGGAGCATGCAGACTTAGTTTGCATGTAGGCCCGAGTAAGTGAAAGAAAGGTGCGGAGGCAGGGCATGGAGGGCAATTGCTGGGTACAGAAACTATAATTAAAATGTCATCGTGTGGGTCAAGGTATTCTTTTCAATATGATTGTTATTTGTGATTTTTTTTTTACAGGAGTGTTTAATTAATAAAGGTGAAATGTAGCCAGCTTTCCACGTTTGTATTTTGGCCGTGTTTGTATCATCACTCAAGGTTTTGTTTGGTTCCATAAAAAGAAAGAGGTTGTGTGGGACATTCGTTACCACGATGTTCTCTATTCCATCCCCACTATATGCAGAAGAGTTAAAGAATATGTTTAGTAGTTACACAGAGAGGAAAACTGGCTTTTTTTAAAAAAAAGAAAAGGTAGTGAAAGATAAAATAAACAGAACCCAAAACCTAAGTGAATACAGAAAAAGTAGAGGAGATTTAAGATTAGGTATGCCCTTTTTTAAAACTAGATTTCATAGTGCAACATAGTACGTTGTACAAAGGAGACCAATTGTAGTGAGAAAAGTATTTTACTTTTATTATAAACTGAAATTGCATGGACTGTGACATAGCTTAGTAAGGTGTCAAAAATACTTAGAAATTAATATAAACCATAGAAATCTACCTATCTACCTACCTACTTACCTATCTATCTATCGATCTATCTATTTTGGTATTTTGAGACAGGGTTTCTCTCTTTAGCCCTGGCTGGTCTGAATTCACTTTGTAGAGCAGGCTGGCCTCGAACACACCAAGAGTTCTGCCTGCCTCTACCTCCCAGAGTGCTGGGATTGTAGGCATGCACACCACACCCAGCTAGAAACTACATTTATAGGCATTAAAATGTACATGGTAATCCATAACAACAGAACAGAATTTAGTCACATATAAATGAGATGAGAATGTTTGGTGTTGCAAGTGATTAAAAACTTGAAACACATGAGAAATAACTAGAACAACTGATAAATATTAAAATATCAAAGAATATGAAGTCTTGGTATAGCTGATAGAGCAAAGCTGGTTGGTGGTTTTCAAACATGATCACAGACATCCACCCTCAAAACAAAGACAGCTAGATATTTACCAGGCTAAATTCAGAGATAATAACACCTAGGCATGTACGCCACCCCTCAAGGCAATACAAGATTCAAGAAAATGCTAAACTTATACTGGTGGAAACCAGAAAAGCCTTTGCCTTCTTGGATAGCATTGACTAGCCAGGCCAGAAGAGGTGGCTTCTTTTCCTCCCAGCCTAATCATTAAATGAGACCACTCATCAGGTATAAAATAATCTAATTGAATTATTTGTTCTTATTTTACATAAACCACACTTGAGTGAAACGTTTATTTAGAACAAAGTCCGTGAGTTTTGTGTTGTGAAATGGTATAAAATAATATCCTGATACTTAAAAAGACTTATCATGAGAAGAATATATAACACAAGTTCTACAGTGTAACAGGATTTTGAATATACATAATACACTATATAACATACATATTGTTGGTAGAAACCTGGTGTCCAGTGTCTAGGAAGAAAATGTTGCCTTCTCTCAGTTCCTAACAAGCAACTTACTGTTTTGTGACTGTGATAATTTTAGATATTTTGCATCAGATACCCTGCCACAAGGAAATAAGGTACAAAGTTGTAGAGCAGGATATCCAATGTCTTCCTCTGGCCTTTGCCAGTTTGTGCACAGACCCCTCCACCCCCTCCCCCCTACACACACTCTGTTGATGGTATCTTTTCTCTATGGACACTTTCCTTCAGAGAAGACTCATTTTCTGAATACTGTTTTTTGTTGCTTGTGCTTTTTATCTATGAAGTTATGGCTGACACCAAATGCCTTTAAATTTTGGGCCTCTGTTTTCTTATAGGTGTACGCTTTAAGCTTTAGATCTTAAATCTGATTTAAGTTGATTTGGATGAACGGTGGAAAACAAATTCAGATCTTCTTGTATGTGGATAATTTTTCCAGGTTTCCTCCTTAAGGTTTCATTTTCCCTTCGCTATGCTCTTGGAACCCCTGTTAAACATCTGTCTCCCTGCATGCTTGTTTTTACTTTGGAGCCTTCTCATGTTTTGTGGCCTTTTTTTTTTTTCTGTATCTGTTCTATCAGTCTAAAATTTTCATTGTCATAGCAACTAATGAGACAGCAGTAGGACCCTCGCCTCATTCTCCCAATGTAGTTGGCTAAAGCTTTTAGTTATTTCTGTGTTGACTGTGGTGTCATCTGTATGGGTTTTATTTATAGCCTAGATTATTTTTAATGATCTTTTGAGACTTTTAATATAAGATCTTCAACTGTATCACTTGCTTTTGCTTCATCTACTAAGGTGTCCATGCAGTTTTATCTTTTAATTTATAAATGTGGTGTATTATGTTACCTGAATTTCAGGGTAAGCCATCATGATAAATCCTTCTTGGTCTACGATCCTTTTAATGTGCTACTAAATTCAGCTTCCTAGTGTACCTGTTAACCTATGCTCATTGCAAGTGACAACTTGGAAAGGTCAATGGCTGAGGAACAAGTTGTTGCAGCAAGGACAAGAAACACATTTGTAAATCCAGCAAATTAGAAAGGATGGAGGTTACTATTTCCATTAAATACCATCTTGCTTCAGGGATGTTCTCACGGGGCTTTTATGGGATGGGGTGGGGAAGGAATGCCAGACCATCAGGTAACAGTATAGGTATATGAGTACACACTATAGATTGCTGTCTTTTCTGAAACACAGGCTTTTGTTAAGTATACATCATTGGATGTTTTGGGTCTTGTAAATCTAAAGAAATTTTCCTGATTAGGAGACTTTATGCCTCATGTGATTTTAGTTCCTTTACCTAGGAATAGTTCTGTAGTTATACAAAAGGAAGGGTTTCCTGGCAAATGGGTGAAAATGGGGAAAACTTTCTGCACAGGACAGGGACCAATAACTTGAAGGCAGCTGCTACTAGAAAGGTAGTGAAATCCAACTTTTAACAGATAAATTCATCCCATTAGGTTCTGGATTCAGATGAATCATCCGAGCCAACAATACTTTGCTTCATGACATCTACAACTTTAACTGCAGAATGGAAATAATTCTGGGTTCTGTACTGATGACAGACAGTCAGAAGTCACCGAGCTGTGCACGTTGATGCCTGTGTTCATGCATGTATGCATTGATGTCCCGGTATGTATGTTAAACCTATAAACAGGTAAAACAAGTTCAAACTTATTGAAATTAGTACATGTACGGCTTTTACAGTCTACATAGATATGATTGCTATTTTATAAAAGTTACTAGTGTTAAGTAGCTTGTTAATACTTTGGAAACGTTGTCAAAATGTTTTTATTTTATTTAGATAACCAAATACGAGTAATTTTAAAAATAGATCATGATGTTTTTCATTCACATTTAAACTGATGCAAGTGAGACATGTATATTCTACGTCAAGAATCATACAATTTTATCCAAGTCTTTGTAGGTTTTTAGTTTTTTTTCAGTTTGATCAGGACAGAGTAAAAAAACAAACAAACAACAACAACAACAAAAAAAACAGCAACCTGTATCATTTTCTCCACCAGTTTAAGCAGCTTAGAACACACATACTTCTAACTCACCTGGAGACTAAGGGTATATAATTTTCAAATCATATGAATACAACACTCTTCCAAAGTTAATTTTCCAAAAAATATGATGTTGTTTGGCCATTTAAACTTGATTGTGTAAGACTCTGATACTTCAATTTAGAGATAATATAACAATTTAAATAGCATCTTGTCTTTCCCCTGCCTATTCCTCTATGACCTTTGTACGGCATGCTAAGGAACTCTTATGAGAGAGTTGTTTTTGAGTTCTTAGTGATACTTTTCCACCTGAGGGAACCAAGATGCTAATGTTTCTCCTTAGAGTGTAGAATCTGGCATCTCTTGGAAGCAAATACAGAGAGAACATAAACATGTCCAGGATTAACTAGACACTTTCCATAGCGTTTCTTTCTTGGAAACCATGCATTACTTCTAATTTTATCTCTTTTTTATTTTTTGGTTAATTAAACTGCTAGAAGCAACGCTTCTAGGAAATGATTAGTAATCTTTATTCAGCAATTGTGTCTAAGCATGAAAAGACAGATGAGTAACTTATACCAGCATATCCATAGTAAATGTCATTAAAGATGTTTCAAAAAAAGAGTGAATAGGATACAGACTGTGATTAAAATTCCCATACTTCAATTGCTTGGTATTTTAATACTGAGTTGTGATTAAGAGTGTATAATAGAGCCTTTATTTAAGGAAAACTCGATTACAGTTACCAAGTGGCTTCCCTCTATAGCAACTCACTGATAATCACCCCCAAAGACAAGATGATACCTTTGTAAGGATGCTCTGTCTCAAGGGGAAGAGGGGGTAGCTCTCCTTTACAGATCAGGATGTTTAGTCTTTCATCAGCATGCCCATTAGTCTAGTGCTTCTCTGCAGTCCTCACTTACTCTCTCCTACATAATTTATAGAGTTGTTAAGTATTTATTGACTGATATTCCTTCATACAATTGAAGATTTATAGTATCAACACCCAGGAATTCAGCATCCTTAGAGTAACAGTAAAGAACAAAGTTAATGCACTAGAAATTTTTACAAGAAACATACATCACTTCTGAACAATCAGTGTTAGGGGATTCATCTTTTAGGATGTCCCTTCTTATAAAATAATATTTGAAGCCTAGAGGCTGTTTTCCAGAATTAACTTTTATGATATAAACCACCCCCTCCTTACCTATTTTCCTTTCCTTTAATGAGCTAGGCTTTATTTTTCTTGTGACTGCTTTATTTTTTATTTTTTGACAAGGTTTCACCATATAGTTCTGGCTACCCTGGAACTCCTTCTCTAGACCTGGCTGACCTCAAACAAACCAAGGCACCTTCCTCTTTCTGCTGGGCACCAAGTTAACCCCTTGTGTCAACACACTCAGCCCATTTATCTCTATAGGCAGCTTTACTAAGGTTAAATAAAATCATTTGAAAGAATTCTCTATAATCTACAAATTGTATAAATAAAATCACTCAGAGACACAATTTTCTTGCGACCTTATAAATAGCTTTCAACTAGGATTCTCTGAGAGCCTCATCTACTCAGGTTTCCACAAATATGACTGGTGTCCATTTCAGCAAATGGACAGATATGATAATTTCTTATTTGTGCCATGCCCTGTGCTAACTACTAGGAAAAATATAAAGAGGTAGGGAAAAAAATAGAGTGATCTTTGCTCCTAGGCAAATAAGAACATTCCTGGAAAGACATGCTGCAAATCAAATGGCACAAGTAGATAATCACCTGATAGCAGAGGTATTGAGGATGATACATGATGGACTACAAAAGAAATATTAATCACAACATGAGGATAGGAACACAATGGCATTAGACATAGTAAAGAGAAGTTCAAAACCAACAGTTTCTTGAGTTTAGGGTCTGAATCTGATCTTTATAACTTCTAATTTCCAGTAATTTGATAAATGCATTTTCTCATGGACTCTGAGAAATGTTTGATAATGCAAAATTAAGAAGTTATATATAGCTGCAAGGGTATCCTGTCCCCACTAATAAGTAGACTGTGACAGATAAAAATTGCTATTGCATATTTTTTATTTTCATTTATTCATTATTTTTTAAAAATAAGTTTTTAAATTACTATCATTTATTACAAGTTATTCAATTTTTATCCCAGCTGTGGCCCCCTCCCTCATCTCCTCTTAAACCCACCTTCCCTACTTCTTCTCCTTCATGCCCTTCCCCTCATCCACTGATAGGGGTGGTCCTCCTCCACTTCTATTTGACCCTCACCTATAAGATCTTTTCAGAACTGGTTGCATTGTCTTCCTCTGTGGTCTGGCAAGGCTGCACCATTCAGAGGGAGGTGATCAGAAGGCCTGTCACTTAGTTCATGCTAGAGAAGGTCCCTGCTCCCCTTACTAGGGACCACACTTGGAGACTCAGTCTATGAGCTACATCTGAGCCAGGGGTTTTGTTCCTCTCTGTGCATTGTCCTTGATTGGGGTGTCATTTTCTTCACAGCCCCCCAGGGCTCAGATTTTTTTGGCTCTGTTGGTTTCCTTTTGGAGCTCCTGTCCCCTCCAGGTCTTTATATCTCCAATTAATAAATGGGACCTCATGGAACTGAAAAGCTTCTGTAAGATATAGGGTTGTTGCAGATCCTTTTCCAGTCTGTAGGCTGTCATTTTGTTCTGATGACAGTTTCCTTTGCTTTACAGAAACTTTCAGTTTCATGAGGTCCCATTTATTGATTGTTGGTCTTAGAGCCTGTGCTGTTGGTGTTCTGTTCAGGAAGTTGTCTCTTCTGCCAATGAATTATAGGCTCTTCATCACTTTTTCTTCTATCCAATTTAGTGTATCTGGTTTTATGTTGAGGTCTTTGATCCACTTGGACTTCAGTTTTGTGCAGAGTGATAAACATGCATCTATTTTCATTTTTCTGCATATAGACATCCAGTTGGACCAGCACCATTTGTTGAAGACGCTGTCTTTTTTCCATTGAATGGTTTTGACTTCTTTGTCAAAAATCAAGTATTCATAGGTGTGTGGGTTTAATTCTGGGTCTTCTGTTTGGTTCCATTGATCCACCTTTCTGCTTCTATGCCAATACCATGCAGTTTTTTATTACTATTGCTCTGTAATACAGCTTAAGATCAGGGATGGAGATACCTCTAGATGATCTGTTGTTGTTCAGGATCGTTTTATAAATTCTGGGTTTTTTGAACTCCAGACCTTCTCTCTTATGAACATTGATGCAAAAATATTCAACAAAATACTCGCAAACTGAATCCAAGAACACATAAAAGATATCATCCACCATGACCAAATAGACATCCCAGGCATGAAAGGGTGGTTCAATATGTGTAAATCCATCAATGTAATCCACCATATAAACAAACTGAAGGAGAAAAACCACATGATCATCTCCTTAGATGCTGAAAAGGCATTTGACAAAATCCAACACTCATTCATGTTTAAAGTCTTGGAGAGATCAGTGATACAAGGCACATAACTAAACATAGTAAAGGCAATATACAGCAAGCCTATAGCCAACATCAAACTCAATGGAAAGCAACTTAAATCATTCCCACCAAAATCAGGTACAAGGCAAGGCTGCCCAATCTCTCCGTATCTCTTCAACATTGTACTTGAAGTCCTAGGTAGAACAATAAGACGAGTAAAGGAGACCAAGGGGATACAAATCGGAAAAGAAGAAGTCAAAGTTTCACTATTGGCAGGTGATATGATAGTATACATGAGTGACCCTCAAAATTCAACCAGAGAACTCCTTCAGGTGATAAACACCTTCCGGAAAGTGGCTGGATACAAAATTGACTTAAAAAAAAATCAGAAGCCCTCCTGTATACCCAAGAGAAAAGGCTAAGAAAGAAATCAGGGAAACAACACCCTTCACAATAGCCACTAATAACATAAAATACCTTGAGGTGACTGTAACCAAGCAAGTGAAAGACCTGTTTGAAAAGTCTCTGAAGAAAGAAATTGAAGAAGATATCAGAAAATGGAAAGATCTCCCATGCTCTTGGATTGGTAGGATTAATACAGTGAAAATGGCCACTCTGCCAAAAGCAATCTGCAGATTCAATGCAATTCCCATCAAAATACCAACACAACTCTTTATGGACCTTGAAAGAAAAATTATCAACTTCATAGGCAGTAGATATTTTAAAAGGCATTTATTGGAGGAAGAAATCCAGGAGACAATGAACAAATCCAGCAGTGGCTGCCTCTGCTCCCTCGAGAAGGCAGCAGGGAAATGGGCAGACACAGCCTTTATAAGGGTATTTTTAGAGGGTAGAGCTTTTTAGGGACAGGATTTTAGAATGTGGATTGGTAGGATTTCATTTCCTGAGCTTGGAGAGCTAAGAGATTGGTGGGCTTTCTTGTTCAGGATTGGTAGGTGTTCTTGCTTTTATGTCTTGGCGGATTTTAGTGGGAAGCTCAGGGACTGGTCAGTTTTCCTGCTCAAGGATTGGTGAGGTTTTGTTCAGACTTTTTACCTCAAATTTGCATCATCTTGGGTGACTGCTAGTGAGGGTCTAGAGATGACAGTTGCAGAGGTGTGGTGGGGAATGGGGGCTGAGATTCTGGAGCTTTCTCAGGCAGGGGCCTGACCACTTTTCTGACTTGAGGTGTCATAAAGTTTAAATTTTACAGAGTCTACTGTGAAGGCAGTAGGCTGAAGTAAGAAAGGCTGTCATCATGGACAGCTCCTATGGCTGTGGCAGTAGGCATTCTGAGGCAGGAAAAGTGTCTGGTTCCCATATCAGTCAGCTGAGGCAGGAATAATCAGCATGGACAGCTCCCCCTGAGGAGCTGACAGGATCTGCTATTTTGTCTTCTGCCTCCACAGCCCCAGGCAGGAAGGAGGGGCTGACTGCCCTTAGGAGGGAAGGGAAACTGGCAGCTAGCCACTTGAAATTTTAGTGGCTTCCTGCTCAAGGGCTAGATATAGCACTTGGTGTGTGTGTTGAGGGGTGGAGAGGGATGAGTGAGTGGGCCACCAGTGCATAGGGACACTGGATTGCTGCGCTGGGGGAGGGACACTGGATTGCTGCGCTGGGGGAGGCCTGCCAAAAGGAGGGTAAGCAGCGGGTTACCACATCTTGAAGACGGGGCGCAGTGGCTTAGGGGCAGGCCACCAGAGCTTGGGGACCAGGTGAAGAAGGTTGGGGATGGACTGCCATGTATCGGGGCAGACTACTATCTCTGCCCCAGGCCACAGCTTGAGGTGCTATTTCTTTCTGCAGCAGTGTTATGCCACTTTCCCTGTTTCCTTTTTCAGATCACTTGAATTCTACTATTCCTCTCTTAATCGTTTCTGGCCCTTTAGTCCCTTTTGATGTTCCTAATTTCTGCGGTTACTCAAGGTAGCATATGTTATCTGAAAACTTACAGTTAGGATTCACAGATGAGAAATAGTATATAACATTTGTCTTTCTGGGTCTAGTTTACTTCACTCAACATGAACTTTTCTACTACCATGACTTTACCTACAATTTTTTTATAATTTCACAGTGCTTTACAACTGAATAATGTTCTACAGTATACATCATTATCTCTTTACAGCTGAACATGTACAGCGTTTCCATTTCCCAGGTATTGAGAATAGAGCAGCAATGAATATGGCTGAGCAAGTGTGTGTGAAGTAGGACTTTGTGTCCTTTGGGCATGGACTAAGGAGAAGTTGGATCATGACACAGGTTTAATTTTAGCATGCTGAGACTCCTCCACAATGAATTCCAAAGTAGCTGACTAAGTTTGTAAGACAACAACAGTGAATGAGGACACCCTTTCTGCTATAGCGCCATCCGCTTTTACTGTCCACTGTTTTGTTCATCTTTCTCATTTTGTTTGGAGTAAGGAGAAATTTCAAAGTTGTTTTAATTTATATTTTCTTAATTTCTGCTAACAATGAACATGTCTGAGATACTTCTTTACCACTTTCAGTTTTCTTTTGAGAATTTTCTGTTCAGATCTATAGATCATTTTTTGTTTTTTTTTATTTTTTTATTTTTTTTATCAGTTACATTTTATTAACTCTGTATCCCAGCCGTGTCCCGATCCCTCATTCCCTCCCAGTCCCTCCCTCCCTCCCTCATCTCCACCGTGCTCCTTTCCAAGTCCACTGATGGGGGGACCTCCTCCCCATTCATCTGATCCTGTTTTATCAGGTATCTTCAGGACTGGCTGCAAAGCCCTCCTCTGTGGCCTAACAGGACTGCTCCTCCCTTCGGGGGTGGGGAGACCAAAGAGCCAGTCATTGAGTTCCTGTTAGAAATAGTCCTTGTTCCCCTCACTTTGGGAAACCAATTGGTTACTGAGCTACCACAGGCTACATCTGAGCGGAGGTTCTAGGTTATATCCATACATGGTCCTTGGTTGAATGTCAGTCTCAGAAAAGACCCTGTGCCCAGATATATTTGGTCCTTGTGGATCTCCTATCCTTTCCCAATCAGACTAACTCCCCTTCTTTCTTATGATTCCCTGTACTCTGCCAAAGGTTTGGTCATGAGTCTTTGCTTTGAAAACACTGCTAGTTAGAGTCTTTCAGATGCGCTCAGTAGACTCCTGTCATACGTTCAATGCACATCCCATCTGTCTTTCTAAACGAGGATTGATCATCTTACCCCATGTTCGCTCAATATAGATCATTTTTTGAATGAGTCTTTTGATTATTTTTTTAACTCTTTGGTTTTAGTCCTTTATGTCTTCTGGATATAAACTCTCTGTCAGATGCACAGCTGCAAACATTCCTTCCCATCCTGTATCTGCTTCACTTGATCAATTATATCATTAGCTATATAAAAACTTTCTTCCACATCTTCTCCAGCCGTTTTGCCCATTGTTTTCTTGATCTTCACCATTTTATCCTGAGTGAAATGCAATCTCAAAGCTGTTTCAATTTGTACTTCTCTAATGTTCATCAAGGATGTTGGCCTATAGTTTTCTTTGTTGTAGTTTTCTTTACCTAGTTTGGGCATTAACATAAGAAATAAACTTAAATATAATTGTGGCATTGTCCTTTGTTCTACAGAACCAAAACATATAGCAGTAAGAAGTCAAGACAATAGAAACATTTAGTATACAAATATTGATATCCTGATTAAAATAAAATAAAGTGTATGCAAAGCTTTAGGAGGAAACAAACACAGTTGATCAACCAAGAGGTATAGTGATCAGAGACTAGAATGTAAGGGGAGAAATAATATAAGAAGCCCTATACTGTACAGGAAATGCTGATAAATAGCTGATTATATCCTCAAACAGCTACAAAGAACAAGGTTTCAGTGCTACATGAAAACACAGTCCTGGACAAACTTTCATTTTGCTTGTCCTTTTCTACATGGAAAACAAAAATAAAGAAAGAAAGAAAGAATAAATTAAACAGAAACAGAAAAGAGGCACAATTTATATACCTATTTCCATAGTGTCTCAAAGCTTTCTCTCTCTCTCTGTTTCTTGCCCCATCTCTCTGACTCTGACTCCCCTCTATGTGTATGTGTTAAAGGTATATGTATATATTCCCATGTGTAAACTTGTGTGTGCAGGAATACATGATATACATCTGCCTATGGAACCCAGAGGTCCATGTGATGATGTCTTCTTCAATCATGTGTCAACTTACTTCATGACACACTATTTTTTTTTCACTAAACCTGGAACTTTCCATTTCAGCTAGACTGGCTGGATAGCTCCAGGGCTGTGTCTTCTTCATCTGACTGTTCTAAGGTGACAGACACTACCATGCCTGACTTCTATGTAAATTCTGTGGATTAAAATGCAGGTTAAAATGCTTGTGAAGCTGCCATGGGCTACATCCGAGCAGGGGTTCTAGGTTATATCCACACATGGTTCTTGGTTGGAGAAACAGTCTCATATATGACCCCTGTGCCCAGATATATTTGGTCCTTGTGGAGCTCCTGTCCTCTCCAGGTCATACTAACTCTTCCTTCTTTCATATGATTCCCTGAACCCTGCCCAAGATTTGGTTATGAGTCTCAGCATCTGCTTTGGTACACTGAAAAGTAGAGTCTTTCAACCTCTACCTCTGTGGTAGGCTCTTGTTCTGTTAACTTGTTTTCTCCTACTTCCAATGACCATTCCATTTGTCTTTCTAAGTGAGGATTGGTCATCTTACCCCATGTCCTCTTTCTTGTTTATCTTCTTTAAGTGTACAGATTTTAGTATGTTTATCCTATCTTACAGGTCTAGTACCCTCTTATAAGTGAGTATATTCCATGTGTGTCTTTCTGCTCCTGAGATATACCTCACTCAGGATGGTCTTTTCTACATCCCACCATTTGCCTGCAAATTTCATGATTCCCTTGTTTTATGGTAGCTCAGTATCCAATTGGGTTCCCTAGTAAAGGGAACAGGAACTATTTCTAACATGAACTCACAACCGTCTCCAACATGCCCCTTTCCAAGTCCACTGCTTGGGGAGGTCCTCCTCCCCTTCCATCTGACCCTAGCTTAACAGGTTTCTTCAGGACTGGGTGCAATGTCCCCCTCTGTGGCCTAGCAAGGTTGCTCCTCACTTGGGGGTGGGGGGAGAGGTGATTAATATTAAAAAAATAAAAATTTAATTAAAAAAAAGGCTTGTGAAGCCAGGGCTTTTCTAAATGAGCCAGATCCCCAGCCTTACTTCATGATCCAGGATGGAAAACCAAGAGATCGGGAAGAGGAATAACACAGGAAATGTGCATGTGTTCTCAATTAATGGAGCTAATTCAAGAGTGTGAGTTTCCCCTGCAAACAAACTATGGAAATGTATAAATAGGTAACACAAGGTGTCCTGTTGAAATCCAAGATTTAGCAAGCTGACTCTGTATTTTCTAGAGTGATACGAGGTAGACAGGTCAGTTTTACTTTTAAAATTAGACATAAATTATAATTATAATTATATTTTCTTATGTTAAAGAGAAACAATATCCCTTGTTTTGCCTATCACTCTGGATATTGGAGATATTGGATTTTAAGTGATGTGTGAAAATAAATATGTGATTCTCAAAATGGAGTGAGTTAGATGATGGATAGGTTTTGGAAAAAATGTAGAAATATGTGCATTTATAAGTGTGTATATATATCATGCATACATTCTGGTAGTGTCAATAATTTATAGTATACATATGCATATAAAAGACTTCTCAAAACTATTTAATGATGACAAAGTCACAGACACATTGAATATCTCAGAATTTTAGGTTATTTTACACAGACATGTAGATGCTTCACTGGCTCAGCAGAAAAAAATTTGTATGCACACTCAGTGGAATTTCTTAAACTCTAACCCCAATTACATGCTGTCACACTGAATAGTGGTCCCATAATAACCCACAGCACAAGGCATCAGGTACTCTATCAGATGACTCCACATCTATTTTCTCAGCATTTCCAGTATATTTTTATTTCCTCCTACATTCATCAAACTCGCTTTTTTTTCCTCCAACACTGACTTTGAAACACACTTCTGAGACCTCTTTACTCTCCAGTTTGCATTATACTAAGGCAACCACTCCTTCTCTGCTTCTTTTCTTCCTAATGCTGTGCCCCCTCTTGCTCTAATTATTACCAATATACTCAAAATATTATTTATATGTGTCATGGCTCACAGGAGACAGCTAATATCCAATATTGTTCAGTATTCCCCACAGAGCTATATCATTTCCAGCGGAGAAGACAATGAACCGTACACACGCCGGTTTCAAAGATCACAGGGCAGAGAAGCAAGCCAGGGAGGTACAATAGTAAAAATCTGAAGCGTAAACTTTAGCAGTGAAAACTGCAATGCATTTCTCAGATTAGATGCCACAAATGGGGAAAAAAAAAAAAGGAAAAAGATGAAGAGAATTTTAGGATTCTTTTTGGCCCAGCAATTGCTCCATTAACAGAGGGGGTTAAGAAGGAATTTCAGGTATGCGAGGTAGGAAGATGTGGTCTGTAGCAACGTTTGTGACTGACAGAACTTTGATGTGACAACAGAGTTGACACCTCCCTTTTGAACAAGGTCCTCCGAGATGTCTCATCAACCCTAGTGCTCTGACACTGTAACCTGCCAGAGCATTGGCTTGCCCAGTCATCTTGGCTCCTGCTGACTCAGCTCTGCCATCTTTTAGTTCTGGAGGAAGGAATTAGGAAAGGTTCTGCGGTCTACTCCTTTGGGTATGGGTTCCCAGCTGCTTTACCTCTCAAAACAGAAGAGCATATTTCTCTTTCTGCCTTGTCTCTCAACCTGCCAGGCAATAGTCATGTATCTTCTGGGCCTGTGTTTCTATATTTGACACCAGTGTCCATGAATTGTGATTCAAATATACCGATGACCCGGCAATGGTTAAATCTAAATGTTAGTTGCAAAAATAAGTGAACGATTTGTCAGAGTCGTTATCACAAGAGCCAGTTTTATTGTTGACTAAAAAATTTCTAAGCAGTAGAAACACAAAGCAAAACTGCTGCATAAACGCACATATTCGTACAAGGACACAGGTGTATACAGAAGCACATCTGCACACTCACACATATACATGCACACTCACACACATATGAGCACACACACACACACACACACACACACACACACACACACACACATACTGCTTGGGTCTGGAACAGACAGCGAACAAAGGGCCAGACTTTAGAAACAAACAGTGTAAATTTTGCACCATTTATACTTCACCAACATGCATAAAGGTATTTTTGAAGTATCTGAATGGAGAAAAGCACAGTTTAGAAGCAAGGAGGTCAGGGCTTTGGCTGTGGTCCCAACAACAGCAATAAAAATCTTCTCTAAGTTAGTTACCCTTCTGTGACTCATTTTTTTTTTTAAGACTAAAGATAGAAATAGGAGTTCTTACTTCAAATTGCTTTTGGAATAAGCCCACAAGAGAAAATCATGCATTTTATTTTGTGTGTGTGTTACTGACTATGAAGTATCATGTAAGTAATTTGGTGAGAAACAGCGTTTCATACAATTTCAAAATTTCTCCTAGAGCCTGAACTAGAAACAATCAATTATAAATATCTTTTTAATTGATAAATAAATATGTTAAACATACTCAGATTAAACTTACTAGAAAACTATAATATAAAAAAAATCCTTGAAAACATGGGTCACAGCATTTATCAAGTATAAAAGAAAAAGTAAAAGAGGTATCTTAGGACTGATTCACTCCAGCAGACAGCAGTGGGGACCGCTTTCACTCACTCAGAACCAAGTGAGAGTTCACAAAGAAAAAGTCTTAGAGACAGGAGAATTTGTATGTAATATCATCCCACTCTATGACTGAACAGCTGTGAGCACACATGACATTAAAGGAATGGATTGTAATAAATCGGCTCTTAAATTGAGGCCAATTGAGTGGGGAGAGATAGGTAAAGTAGACCCTGTTCATTTGGAGCAACCTGAGACCAGGATCCTAGCTGGAATGGACAAATGGCAGGACAGTGAACAGACATAGGACAACAAAGGGAGAAGAGCCCAGAACTTTAGTTAGAGTGGGGATGTTTAGCACATTCTTTGCATCAGACATCCTCTATTGCCTCTGAGAGAAGACAGCTCTAAGAGCCACTTCCTAAGGAAGAGGCCACAGCAGAAAGTAGGTAGAGATAAATCCAGTGCTTATGGGTGGACGCCCTGTAAATTTAAATGCATTTTTAGGTAAAGAATGCCGCTCCTAGTGGAGAAGAATGTAGCTTGAGTTGGTGTAAAATAGCCGAAAAGAACCTCTGAACAGTCAAACCATGAAATTAACTGATGACGTGGTGGCCGTGACATGTCCTACCAGTAAGAAATGGCTTCTTCTAATCTCCTTGACACTAATGATACTTAAGCAGGAGGTAAGAAGTAAAGAATAAAGAGCAAATGTGATTTTAGGATTTTAGTTCTCTTCTCACTGCAGACACTGAAGTCATAGATTAAGCCTGAGCTGGGGATATGCATACATATATATAACTATATGTATCTATGTATGTTTAGGCTGGATTTCAAGACCTAAAAAGGAGACTCTTATTAAACCCAAATAACATGACAGACTCACAGGTTCGATGATGGTAATAGAGAGAAGAGGAGGAAATAGGACTACTCATGTTTGAAGGTAGTGATACAAAATCTCCTCTAAATATATTCAACATATATTGAATATATTTAGAATATTCATATATTTCATATATATTCATAAATTTTCATATTTATATGGATTGAGGAGGCTGACCTTGAAATACATATGTCTGTATGTGTGTGTATGTATATATATATGTATATATATGTATGTGTCTATGTATAACCTATTTACATGTCCACCAGTTTATTTAATATAAAGGATTTCCATAGATGCGGATGGTGTAAACCTATATTTTGTGATTTATTACAGAGCCTGTCTCATATTTTGATAGTCCTTTTCACCTGTTTGCTCCTAACTATACTCTAACTTCCACTGGGAAGCAGCAAATGTTATTCTCTTTCTGTCTACAGAGCTTTATAGGTTGGATATTTCCTAGCTTGAACACTAAGAGTGTCTCCCATATTCTTTACAGTCTTGCTCATAGCAATTGTTCAGTAGAAAACTGGTGTCCCAAACAAGCCCATGCATAAGCCAATGCAATTGATTTCTGATATTCTGGAGACAAATATTTGTCTAATATACTTGCAGGTGACTGGTTATTAATATGGAAATGCTAATTATTTATCTTGTTGCCACATGAGGAATTAATGGTCATAGTTATAGCTAAAATCTAGGAATATTAAAATCATTGAAAGAAGAAATTATTGGTGATGGGTAGATTCCAATATACTGAGAATCAACTTATTCCTGTAATCTAGGTTACATAAACTGATGTGTTACTTTTCAGTTTAGAAAAGTTTGAGGCCGTATTTTTCTATTTACGATATACATACATAATATATATCTTTCCAGTTATATTATCTTTCCACTTACAATATATATTTGTCTTTCTATTTATAGTATAAATATTTATACATATATGAATATTCAACTAATTGTTAAGAAGCTCTATATAAATGTTGATAGTTGTAAAGAAAGAAATTAAGCAATGGTAGACTTGTAAGCAGAATGGATGGCTTGATCCTTAAACTGATCCCAGCCGAATTTGAAGGAATGTCTTTTATCTTTCACAGTAAAGTATCTATACACTGTTATTTTTAATAGCTGCAGTCTTCTTGTCTTTCCAGTAAAGTTATAAACCCAAGGATCCTGCCTGAGGATTCAAGGGGAATAGTTATTTGAAGACTATGATATTGTTCAGTGTACAGAAAAAGTCACTGTTAGAGTTATTAAACATTTAACACATTATAGCATCTGACCTGACTAAACTGGTGAATCAAAATTTGACTTCCTAATACTTAAAGATAATCTTGATGCTTGTAAACCATAAAATAAATATCAAACACAGAAAATCTTAAAATATGTTTCTCTCTCTCTCTCTCTCTCTCTCTCTCTCTCTCTCTCTCTCTGATAAAGGAGCAGCTGATGATGGGGAAGAAAATACCTCACATGAGACAAGAAGGAAGCATCCTGTAATTCTATCAAGCTGAGCATGAAATTTCTAAGTCCTTCATACCACTGAGGCTAAAATAAAATTCCCTACCTGATTCTTCATGTCCACTGATTTGATAATAGAAAAAAAATGAAAAAAAAAAAAAAGACGAGTGAGACTTTCATGTTTTTGAAGACTCTATTACACAAATGTGGTAAAAATATTTCAGTTCAACACACCAGTGTAGATTACCCACTGACTAATTAATGGTTACTATTTAAAGAACCCTGAAAATTTCCCAGGCAATTCTCTAATTGTTGTATATGGCATGTGAGAACTCATTTATTAAATGAACAATCTGATGAATTGGTTCTATTTTCTAATTTCCAAAGTTACAGAAGTAGTGTAAATCTCAGCCTCCCATAGCTTGCTTTGGTCAGGTGAATTTAACAGTGAGTCACAGCATATGCTGACTCATAGAAAATATATATCATACTCCATATTTCTGCTTTTCTTCTACTATTGTATTCTTCTCAAAAGATATATATGTGTGTATGTATTTAATGCTAACTTGCTGGCTCCTCTTGTGACCATTTTCTTGGTAAAAATTATGGTAGATAAAGGATTAGCCTGAGGTTTAGTGGGTAAAGGCATTAGGCACCAAAATTGAAAACTTGAGGTTATCACTAGATACCAAATAGGAGAAGGGAATTGACTTCTATCTATCTATCTATCTATCTATCTATCTATCTATCTATCTTTCTTTCTTTCTTTCTTTCTTTCTATCATCTATTATCTGTCATTTGTCAAATTCCTTCTTTCACACATAATAAGTAAATAAAGATAATAAAATCAACATAGTAAAATATACAATATATTATCTTAGTATTATCTCATAAACAGTTTCAAATATATTACTTATAAATTTCAGTAATTATAGTGAATTAGACATTATGAAAAATTTCAGTAATTATAGAAGTCTCAAATGATCAAATGAGTCAATTAACTTAGCTTATGGCAGTTTTTGAGTTTTTGCAATCATGAAGCAATATTTTTACCAATAAACATGTTTGTTATAAAAGTCTTTCTTTTCTTTTATTTTCCCAGAAAAGATCTCCAGACAAAAAATTGCAGAATAAGTATTAATACTAGTTTGATTTATTTCCTGCCAAAATAACTATTTTAAGAGATTTGTCCTAATTTATGCTTTCACAATTTGTTTAATCTTATATTGTTTCAAGAAAAATATAATTTCCAGTTACTCATATGGTCTTTTATTTTTTTCTATTTTAAACAAAACCTTTCATTTCTTTTTTCCTTAATTATTGATACTTCATTCATACATGCAGTGAAATATGATTAGACATTAGGCAAAGAATTTTAAAGTTCTAATTTTAGTAAATACTTTATTCCCTTGAAAGATCAAACAGAAAAAAATATAGTAATGTGTAGAGACTAGGTGTGTTTTGTAGAAGGATATAATAAAGAATTGGCTTTTAAAACTGAGCAACTCTAAAGACAGTGAATAGATAAATAAAAGTGAGGAACTAACCACTAAGAGTCATTACACATGACCATGTGGTCTTTTAAATAGTATTCAAAACCCAGAATCGCTAAAACAATCCTGTGCAATAAAAGATCTTCTGGAGGTATCTCCATCCCTGATCTCAAGCTGAACAATAGAGCAACGGGAATAAAAACTGCAGGATACTGGCACAGAAACAGAATGGTGGATCAATGGAATTGAATAGAAGACCCAGAAATAAACCTAAACATTTATGGACACCTGATTTTTTACTACTATGCCAAAAGCCACACAGTGGAAAAAAGATAGCATCTTCAATAAATGATGCTGAACTAACTGGATGTCTACATGCAGAAAAATGTAAATAAATCCATACATATCACCCTGCACAAAACTCAAATCCAAGTGGATCAAAGACCTCAATATAAAAACAGACACACTAAACCTGTTAGAAAAATAAAAGTAGGAAAGAACCTTAAACTCATTGGCACAGGAGAAAACTTCCTGAACAGAACACTAACAGCACAGACTCTAAGATCAACAATTAATAATGGGACCTCATGAAACTGAAAAACTTCTGTAAAGCAAAGGACACTGTCATCAGAACAAAACAACAGCCTACAGACTGGAAAAGGATCTGCAACAACCCTATATCTGACAGAGGGCAAATATCCAGAATATATAAATAATTTAAGAAGTTAAACAGCAACAAATCAAGTAACTCAATTTAAAAAATGGGATACAGATCTAAACATATAATTCTCAATAAAGGAACATGGAATGGCAAAGAAACATTTAAAGAAATGCTCAACATCCTTAGTCATCAGGGAAATGCAGATAAAAATGACCTTGAGATGTCACCTTACCTCCATCAGAATGGCTAAGATAAAAAACTCAAGTGACAACATATGCTGGAGAGGATGTGGAGAAAGGGGAACTCTATTCAATTGCTAGTGGGAATGTAAACTTGTACAACCATTTTGGAAATAAATCTGGTACTTTCTCAGACAATTAGGAAGATCCAGCTATAACATTCATAGGCATATATCCAAAAGGTGTTCAAGTATACAATAAGGACATTTGCTCAGCCATGTTCGTAGCAGCTTTATTTGTTATAGACAGAAGCTGGAAACAGCCCAGATGCCCCTCAGTTGAGGAATAGAAATTGTGGTACATCTACACAATGGAATATTACTCAGCAATAAAAAACAAGGAAATCATGAAATTTGCAGGTAAATGGTGGGAACTGGAAAAGATCATCCTGAGGGAGGTATCCCAGAAGCAGAAAGACACAGAGGGTATATATTCACACTTACTTACGTGGCTATTAGACATATAATATAGGATAAACATGCTAAAATCTGTACACCTAAGGAAGAAGGAGTCTGGGTAAGACCCCCAATCTTCATTCAGGAGGCAAAAGTGATGGACATCAGAAGAAGGGGAAACAAGAAACAGGACAGGAACCTACCACAGAGGGCCTCTGAAAGACTGAACTGCAGAAGAGTATCAAAACATATCTAGGGACTCATAGCCAAACTCTGGGCAGAGTGCAGGGAACCTTACGAAAGAAGGAAAAGGCAGAAAGACCTGGAGGGGACAGGAGTTCCACAAGGAGAGCAACAGAACCAAAAAATTCTGGGCACAGGGGCCTTTTCTGAGACTGATACTCCAAACAAAACAAAACAAACAAACAAACAAACAAAAAAAAAAAAAACCTGGAACACCGGCACAGATGTAGCCCATGGCAGCTCAGGGTCCAAGAGGGTTCCCCAGAAATAGGAACAGAGACCATCCCTGACATGAACTCAAGGGCTGGCTCTTTGATCACCTCCACCTGAAGGGGGAAGAGCCTTACCAGGCCACAGTGGAAGACAATGAAGCCAGTCCTGATGAGACCTGATACACTAGGATCAGATGGAGGGGGAGGAGAACCTCTCTTATCTTTGGACTGGGGGAGGAACACAGGAGAAGAAAAGGGAGAAGGGGTGTGAATGGAGGAGGGAGCTACAACTGGTATACAAAGTGAATAAACTAAAATTAATAAAAATTTTAAAAATATGTAAATAGTATTCAAAATAACGATTTCGATCCTTTTTTCTAAAACTCAGATTGCTAAAATTTGTTGTCTTTGAAATTCACATTGAACCCTTATGAGTAACATAACGCTAGATAAAAAGCAGCTTAAACTAAATATACTCATTCCAAAATCTTCTTTTTGTTTTTTGTTTGTTTTGTTTATAGGTTAGTAGGTTGGTTGGTGTTTGTTCGTGTGTTTGGGTTTTTGTTTTTCTTTTTTTCTTTTTATTAATTACACTTTATTCACTTCGTATCTCCTCATAAGCCCCTCTCTCCTCCCCACCCCCTTCTTCATGCATGCCCCTTCCCAAGTGCACTGATAGGGGAGGTTCTCCTCTCCTCCTTCTGATCTTAGTCTATTAGATCTCATCAGGAGTGCCTGCATTGTTATCTTCTGTGGACTGGTAAGGCTGCTCCCCCCTCAGGGGGAGATAATCAAAGAGCAGGCCAATCAGATTATGTCAGAGGCAGTCCCTCTTCCCATTACTATGTAACCCATTTGGACACTGAACTGCCATGGACTACATCTGTGCAGGGGTTCTAGGTTATCTCCATGCCTGGTACTTGGTTGGAGTATGAGTCTCTGGGAAGACCCCTGTGCTCAAATTTTCTGGTTCTGTTGCTATCCTTGTGGAGTTCCTGTCCTCTCCAGATCTTACTATTTCCCACTTCTTACATAAGATTCCATGCACTCTGCCCAACAGTTGGCCATAAGTCTCAGCATCTGCTTTGATAGTCTGCAGGGCAGAGCCTTTCAGAGGCCCTCTGTGGCAGGTTCCTAGCTTGTTTCCTGTTTTCTTCTTCTTCTGATGTCTTTCCTCTTTGCCTTTTAGGATGGGGATTGAGCATTTTAGTCAGGGTCTTGATTAGTTTCTTTAGATGTACAGATTTTAGAAGGCTCATCCTATATTACATGTCTATATGAGTGAGTATATACCGTGTGAGTCTTTCTGCTTCTGGGACAACTCACTCAGGATGATCCTTTCCAGGTCCCACCATTTACCTGCAAATTTCAGTATTTCCTTATTTTTCATTGCTGAGTAATATACCGTTGTGTAGATGTACCACAATTTCTGCATCCATTCTTCAGTTGAGGGGCATCCTTTCAAACAAAATCTCACAGTGTAGCTCTGGCTGGCTTTGAATTCATTGATATAGACCTGGCTGGCTTTGAACACACACGTATGTTATCTTGATTACTGTGATTAAAAGTGTGTATCACTAAGCTTGGAAAAACTCAAATATTCACATCCAGAATGCTTCACCTTTGAAATCACTTAATTCAGACTTACATTAAAATGAAATGTAATGCTCTGATCTAATATCTCTGACTCATAATATTTTAAAACAAATTTCTGTGATTATAAAGAGTATCGTGTTATGAGTCTGCATATTGTTTTTGGTAGAGTTTGCCTCAGTCTGAGCATTTTCTCATTGCACCATTTCAAGTTGCAGTTTTCAGTGCTCCGTGTGTTCATATGTGTTGTCCTAGGTAAAAGAAAATCTCCTCATCTCTTATTGATAGACGTGAAACATGCATCTGATTCTTCCAACAACAAAAATATATCATATATACAAAGTGAATAAATTTCAATAATCAAAAAATTAAATAAAAATGCAAACAAACAAAAATATATATCATAGAGAAAATTTGGAAGACAGAGAATCCTGAGCATCACCAAACCTTTCCAGAATCTACCAAAGTAATGAGCAGGGCATGAATGTGAAGCTACTTCGTCTATCCCGAGACAAAACACTGAAAATGAATGTAAGAAATAGTTTCTTGGGATTTCCTACAGGTGCATTTAGTTCCTTTTCCAAAAAAAAAGAGTAGAAACTTAGAATTCACTGAGGACCTATGAAAGTGTTCAGACAAATCTGTCTTAGTGGAAAAAAAAAATCAGCTTTACACAAGGTACTTTTCTGACCCTTACTTGACAAATACTCAGAAAGAATGGAAGTGGGACATGACATTCAATATTACGTAGGAATGTAAAAAAATATTATTTCTAACATCAAATGAAGTAAAATGTAGTCTCTGACATCTAAGTAATGGGAGAATATAGATATGCAGAGAAATAGCAAAACAAGATCCAATCCACCGTAAAGAGGAATATTAGTTAATCAATACTGACCTGAAATGAGGTTATGAAGTTAAAACACATTAAAATATTATTAATCATTTAGCACTACTATAGCAAAAGACTAAAATGATATGCTATATGTTTAGAATATACAAAAGATATCACCCCCAGGCATTTCATTAAATGCTAGCGTTACACACAAGCAGTACTTTTGACTGAGGTAATATCACTAAGAAAAATAAGAAATGTAAGAATCACACAAATTAGAAGTATTTTTTTTGAAGTCATAAACCATGTTGTAGCAACTGGACTTCCATCCTTGCCAGAATCACAGAGTCTTTATTTGGAAAGATCATCCTGAGTGAGGTATCCCAGAAGCAGAAAGGCACATATGGTATATACTCACTTATATATGGATATTAGATATATAATACAGGATAAACATACTAAATCTGTACACTAAAAGAAGCTTAGCAAGAAGGAGGACCCTGAGTAAGACGATCAATCCTGACTCAGAAGACAAATAGGATGGACATTGGAAGAAGGAGAAAACAGGAAACAGGACAGGAGCCTACCACAGAGGGCCTCTGAAAGACTCTACCCAGCAGCGTATCCAAGCAGATGCTGAGACTCATAGGCAAACTTTGGGCAGAGTGCAGGGAATCTTATGAAAGAAGGGGAAGATAGAAAGACCTGGAGGGCACAAAAGCTCCAAAAGGAGAGCAACAGAACCAAAATATCTGGGCCCAGGGGTCTTTTCTGAGACTTATATTCCAACCCAGGACCATGCACGGAGATAACCTAGAACCCCTGCAGATGTAGCCCATGGCATCTCAGTGTCCAAATGGGTTCCCTAGTAAGGGGAACAGGGACTGTCTCTGACATGAACACAGTGGCTGGCTCTTTGATCATCTTCCCATGAAGGGGGAGAAGCCTTACCAGACACAGAGAAAGACAATGCAGCCAGTCCTGATGAGAACTGACAGGCTAGGGTCAGATGGAAGGGGTGGAGGACCTTCGCTATCAGTGGGCTTGGGGAGGGGCATGGGTGGAGATAAGGGAGGAGTGTGAGATTGGGAAGGTTAATAAGTGAGGGGGCTACAGCTGGGATACAAAGTAAATGAACTGTAATTAATATAAAAAATAAAAAAAATAAAAAAGAAAGGAGATGCAAACATATATTATAAAAATTGCAAGTAGACTTTTAAAAATGAAATCCAGTGTTTATAACAGTTGATTTGAATAAATTAATTGATGAGATATTATTGAACTGATAGAGAGTCAGTGCCTGGTCTGATTCATAATTAAAAATATAAGACAGTGAAAACTTTAGGTTTTTCATATGAGTTGTTTGAGACAGCATCTCTCTGTGCCATCTAGCCTACTAGAAGCTGGTGTGTTGCCTATGCAGTGCCTGAAATAGTGGTCTTGTGCCAACATCTATAGTTATGGGATTGTAGATTGGTGTGACTCTGCCTGAAAAATTTACATGTCTGAACAATAGAGAGGCAGACAACTGTACCAGAAGAAAAGTCTCCAAATTATACCTAACAAAAGTGGTATCTCAGAGATGCACAATTACCAATAATAAGAGTTAAGAAGAAATCAGATTTTTCCATTTCATATGTCGTATGCAAGACGAATGCTAAAACAAGCATCAACTATTCTTAAAATCAACATTAATGTATTTTGATTTTCTACTTCTTTTCACATATTCAATCAGGTATATGTGTGCCATATAGTTAAAAAAAATTTTACTTAAAGAAAAGAAGAAAACAATACATTATTCTATAAGCATTCTTAGGCAAAATGCAAATAAAATAATGAATAAAGATCTGGCCCAAGTATTTGCAATGGAATGATGAATCAGACTATAGCAGACCTGAATATATAGAATTTATGAAACCAGTATAAAATGATACATGTCCTGAAAATAGGAAAAAGTGGAGAAAGTTAAATTTATTAAAGAAAAAGTAAAATATGACCAATAAAAATGCATGCATGCACACACAAAATTTATCTAATAATCTGTTTTACTATCAAGCAGACAAGCTGAAATCAGTATATTTAATGTAGTCTTTTAAACCGTGTCCTTAGAAAACTATTCAAAACAAGACAAATCTAATGAAATAGTGGTAGGAAAATCCAGATGACTAATAGAGAAAAATTAGCTAAGATGAACTATCAGAAATAACATACCATATATATAGTCATCAATCAAAATGATGCCTAAAATATATATAATGGAAGGAAAAATTATCAATTCGTATTAATAAATAAAAAATCTTATGAAATATTAGCCACGATTTAATTTCACCTTTTCAAGTTACTGGAATATACTTGATAAATTAAAACACAGTTATTTCTGGCTTGTGTTTTAGACGAGCTTCATGCACTTTCCTGTTTTGCATTATGCAAATTTATACAATAAACATTTATTAACGCTATGAACATTATAGAACCTATAAAAGTTCCCTTCCTAGAAAAAAACAATATTTGTTTAACATTCTGTTGGCCTGTTACCCCTTTGCTTACTGGCTGGATTACAGAAGATGCTCTGTTTTTAATTTAATGTAATAAAAATGCACATGCCTTGGGGCATTTCATTTTATGATTTTCACCCATGGGGCCATTATCTCCTTGTTAAGTGTCTTGCCTTAGAACAGTCAGCAAATATGGAGAGAATTGCCGTCCCTGAGTGAACAGAATGTGTGCTCTGAAAATCTCTGCTGGGCAGAAAGTCTGACTTGGGTAATTTTTCAGTCAGATCTCTGGATTTGGAATCAAAGATGCGGTGGGAGGCTTCCACAATGAATACAAGCAAGACGAGTCCTCACTATGTTTGCTCAGCGGAAGCAGCATCGCCATCCTCCCGCCGTCATAGTTTTCACGGCAGAGGATTAAAAGCATGAAAGCGATGGCTGTGATTAGCAAGGCTGGCTGCTTGAGTGCTGGCTGTGCTGAGGCGCAACGGTGCCACAGTGAGAGTCAGGAGACCTCTCCAAACCTTGGCGTTCTCATCTCAGGAGATGCGAGCATGCTGATCATAAATTTACATAATTTTGTCAAAACATCAATACTAAAAATTTAAGAATACCATTCCTTCTATCATGTTTTATTGTAGAAGTTATGACCACATATCTTTCAGCAAGCCTGAAACTACTTGATAGTGTGTGCTATTTTTGGTAATGACACAGCAGGTTGCTGGGGTTCAGAAACATATTAACTTCTGCTTGGTGTCTGTGTGTGTATGTGTGTGTGTGTGTGTGTGTGTGTGTGTGTGTGTGTGTGTTTAAGAGTGAGGAGGGGAAAGGGAGAGGGAGGGAGGGAGGGAGGGAGGGAGAGAGGGAGCAAAAGAAAAAGAATTCATGACACTGTTTTCTTCTGCAACATAAGGATAATATCTCATGACTTCAAAGCCATTTGTTGTTGATGTCATTAAAACAGACCATTATTCTCTCTTTTTTTAAATCTTTACAGTTTAATAGATCTCCTGAGACTTTTCTCAATTAGCCTTCACATCAGTAGTTTAGACATTTCTAAATATGTTTGCTAAACAAATTTGAGAATGGCAGAAAAAATGGCATTGCCTCAGGCAAAACCTCCCTCTGATATTTCCTTTGTGATGATGTCCTCTTATTTAAATAAGTGGCTTTTGGCTTACATGGTATTCCTTTTAATGATGTTAAGTAAGATTTTAGAACTATGTTGAAAGAGGCTAGAGACATGGCTCAATGGATAATTGTTTGCTGTGAAACATGAGGGTCTAGGTTCTAATCCCCAACTCAAATGTAAAAAGCATACTACCTGTACCCTCTTCAACGTAAAACAAGTGGAACTGATGGAACTTTCTGACCATCAGCCTCGCTCCCAGTTCAGTGGGGTAACCTTTCTCAAAGATATAAGGTGACAAGTGAAACAAACACACACACACACACACACACACACACGCGCACACATGCACACAAAGATTAAACCATTGTGAAAGGCTATAATACAAAAAAAGAAAAAAAAAACCCGTGTGTGTGTATGTATGTATTATCAAAGAAATATTCATATAAAATGCCAGCAAAACACAGAGTAACATCTTATAACACCATCCATTTTATGCTAAATTGCCAGCACAGTTTGTTTCAGAACAAAAATACTAGTCACACTTGATGTTTATAAATATCAGCTTAATATATATATATATATTACAACATTCATAATTTTCAACATGACAGTCAACTAGCCCCAAACATGAGGCTAAAGTTGTGAGCCTCATGTTAGTGACAATCCCGAGGATGGAATAGAGTCTCTCTTGATATGTTCTGGATACAGATCAGAGAAGGGCAGGTATCTGCCCAGCACTTTGATGCCAGCCATGGTTCTTAACATAGGTACCCTCAGTGCTCTGAAAGCAAAGGCAGAGGATTGTCCTGAGTTTCATGACTCATGCATGAGCTGCAGAGTGAATTCCAGCCCATTCTAAGCTACAGGAGGGGTCTCCCTCTGTATCTCAAGCAAAGAATAAAACAAAAGAACATTTTAGTTCATTTACTCTTTTACTCATTCCTAGTGATCTGTCCTGGGTACCTCAGACACTGACTGTGCCTGCTTAGTCATATAAGGAAGAATGTATGCATGCCAAAAGCATCCTGACTTTAGTACTCAGGTTGTGGATCCAAGTGTTCATTGAGATGGACTTGGCTTCAATCCACTCATAGTTTTGCCTACTTGAATAAATAGAAATGTAACAAGGAAAAACAAGTACAGTCAATGTAAGAAACTGCTTCAGAGTTTGCACATTAGGGATATATTATATGCATACGACTGTATGTCTATGAAATAAATGTTAATTAGTATAGACACAAATTCTAAAGTAAGTCCTGTTTGTACTTTGTACTTTTCCTCAGCCAGTCAGGGGTGAGCTTGTCTGCTAACCATTGAAGCTGCAGTGAAGAACAGTTTTCCTGATCTTGGCTCCATGTACTGTTTGTAAACAGCCTCCAGAAATGTCCTGTGCTCCCACTGGCCTGAAGGATCTCTGTTGATTTGGATCTCATTAACAAGCCGTAATACTGTTCAGTGGTTTACAGAGCAACGAAGACTGGAAACAGCCTGCTGCATGCATATATGAACAAGAGTAGTCCTATGAAATACAGGGTGTTTACTCTTGGTTCTGAGGCTTGTTTCTGGGGCATACATTGGATGATACAAGACCCAGTGTGGGAGGGGGCGTTTCAAACAAGAAGCCCATCCTGTTTTACTTTATAAATTAGTTAGGACTATTTAATTCAATCTTCATTTTTAAATCCTTCTTCTTTTCCTTCAGCATTTAAGGTAAAATAAAAGACTGTATGCTGTACCTTTTAACACCAAGGCCATGAAGACAATGACTCTGAGAGAATTGGGAACTAGAGCACAGCTAGCTAACATCTATGTACCCCCTATAAGTGTTTCAATCATAGTTTCTTCTATCTCCTTAGGGCATTTCAACTTGGCAAGAGTCACTGTGTCTCTCTGTAAATTTTCACTGCTGCTGTGTTTTTAAACTAGGCAAAAGCAATTGCCAAGTCACAAGCTTTCTCTTTTAGACCATTGTTCACAATTTTAACAGCTATTATGAAAACCAAGCCACCACTAATTGAAAATTGATTTTGAAAACAATTAAAGAGCTACCTCAGTAATGAAGAACACATGGTGAAGTTTCATCAACGACCATTCTCCCGAGTGGAAGCCTTTATTTCGTTTCTCTGATTGTGGCCTATAGACTGACACAACTAGGCCACAGTCTGAAGGAGAAAAATTTGTAAGTTCAGCTGTCAATCATAGAAGGACAACCAGGAAGATTCTAAATCCATGCTTACCATAATTAAATGAAAGGCTAGTGCAACTGTATTATATTCAAGATATGGCCAAAGGAAAACATTTAACTATGTCATATCCCTCTTGCTCCTCAACCTATGAATTGCGTGATTATTGAGCATTAGATTAACATTTTAGATAACAATTCTAATGTATAGGCCTCACCACTATGGTGCATTTGAAAAATGAAAGAAATGTTATGACCAGATGAACTGCACTCTACAAAATTTAGTTCTTTCTAATTTTAATGACAGATCTTGGTTGGCTAGTTTGTCATTCTTTTCTCATCGGGGCAAATGGTGCTTCCCTACACCCCCCAAGAGCCAAAGATCACCCCTAAAAATATCAGATTAAAAAAAAAATCCTCTATTGTTGAGTTGTAGGCAAAGGCTGTCTGAGAGACTCCAGAAACAGCCTGATGCTGTTACCTTTGCTTACTTTCAGAGGAGAAAGATAAGTTCCAATTGCTGAAATCACCATAAACTTCAGAAACAGAGCCTAGAGGCCCCTGAGCTGGAACTGATCTGAATATTACTTCCCTGAGGACTAGCTACCATGGCACCAGAAGGTAGCATGCAAGCATCCAAAGACGGGAGGCAAGCAATAGTCCCATGCAGCACTGATACCTATGAACCACATCAAGGACCAGCATATTACAATAACCCTATGACTTGCAGTACTGGCACACACATCTTCGTTGGGACTTAAGACCCACTGAATAGGAGAGATACCATTTTTGGTACTGGAAACCTTGCTTAACATTCATTGCTAGTGAAATCATGGTTACTGGAAGAGGATCTATAAAAATTAGTTCACTAAACCATCATTATTCCTAATAACAATCTGTAAATGTTTGTATTTATAACCACAAATAGCTGTAGTCTTCACCACAGATAAAGGAATTTTTTTTTTCAACCAGCAGAGACCATTACAAAGCACCACAACCAATCAATATGCAAAGCTCTAGAGCCAGGTTTCAATGGATACGACTACAAAGCTCACTCACTTCTAAGGCTAAGAGCACATCCTGAAAGGGAGTGCCTGAAGATTCTAAGAGCCAGAGGATCAGAGACTTTGCTGTGAGATCATATCTCTTAGTAGCATCAGATATTACACCCAAACATGAGCTGAACAAAGAGGACAAAAACAAACATGCCAAACTGCATGGAGGGATAAAAGCCCACAGGCCTCAATGCTACACAAAGAACTACAGACAACTGAGTACAGCTGGACATGGGAGAAGTGGCCCTCCCCAGAGAAAAGCACACCAACATTTATCAAATACCAAATGGTGAGCCTTGAAAACATACATACAAGTAACACCATATGGACTCAACAGGTTTTATTTGGGAATATGAATATATGTGAAAAACCATATGCTCCTGCAATAACAACTAATGAAAAAAAGAGGCCATCAAGTTGAAGAAAAGTAGGAAAAGGAGAAAAAAAATGAAAACTTCATAGACACTTGGCATCTGTGATATTGCCTTTACATTGGCAAATGTATAATATAATCTAAACAAATCAGGCAAGTTTACTAGCACTTGTTTCAAATTATGGTAGGTGGTAGGGTATCTGAGAATTGAGACTGGCCATGAAAGTTATAGACACTGGATGATGAAAGATACCAGTGTTTCCAGGACAATCTGGATATGATTAACTAATTACTGAGGTAGAAATCATCTTTTGAAAATTTCTAATACCCTAAAAAAGTAGATCTGTCCCCTTTCCACTACCTCAGTAGCATCTAAGAAAACATTGATAAACAATGCATAAAATAATCTTTTTCAAACATGTACTTCTCTTGACTTATTTCTGATAGTTCTAGTTTTGAGTGACATGGGTTTCCTAATTGTGGTCAGACAAATAAGAAAATTAGATTGTGGCCTAGAGTTTCCTCTCAATGCTTTCATAGGGCAGAAGATTCATCTGAAGAGAAAAATCAAAGCTAAGAGTTTTGTTATTGTTGTATATAGTAAACAGCTTTAATTTTGATAATCCTGACTTTTGAAAACTATGATTTACTCTTCCTCACTAAGCTCCATTACAGGTGGTTAATGAGTGTACTCAGGTGGATGGGGAGTTTCATGGGATCCCTACCTTGTAGTATGCCTTGTTTGAGTTAAAAGAGATCCAGGAAAGTTTTGCTATTTCTCATTGGTACAAGGCAGCTTAATAGAGGCACATGAATGCCAAGGAAGCTTTTCAATTAGCTGATTTGACTCAATCACTGCTTTAAGTTGATAACAGACAATGAAAATAATACATTTAGATGCATCCTGGTATAAAAAAAGGTTTGACTAGCGAACAATGCCTTAAAATAAAAAAAGAGCACTTTCAATATGCCAAACTTATAAAACACATATTGATTTCAGTGTGCAAGAAGATACAACCAATAACAAACACTGATTAATAACTGTGTAGGCAAGAGAGGTGGCTCTTTGGTTGGAGTAATTTCTTTTTTTATTTTTAACTTTTATTAGTTACACTTTCTTCACTTTGCATCCCCCCATAAAATCTTCCCTCCTCCCCTCCAATTCTCACCTTCCCTCCCCCTTCTTCATGCATGACCCTCCCTAAGTCCACTGATAGGGGAGGTTCTCCTCTCCTTTCTTCTGATCTTAGTCTATCAAATCTCATCAGGAGTGGCTGCATTGTCATCTTCTGTGGCCTGTTAAGGCTGCTCTCCCCTCAGGGGGAGGTGATCAAAGAGCAGGCCAATCAGTTTATGTCAGAGGCAGTCCCTCTTCCCATTACTGGGGAACCCACTTGGACACTGAACTGCCATGGGCTACATCTGTGCAGGGGTTCTAGGTTATCTCCATGCCTGGTACTTGGTTGGAGTATGAGTCTCTGGGAAGACCCCTATGCTCAAATTTTCTGGTTCTGTTGCTATCCTTGTGGGGTTCCTGTCCTCTCCAGATCTTACAATTTCCTACTTCTTTCATAAGATTCCATGCACTCTGCCCAACAGTTGGCCATAAGTCTCAGCATCTGCTTTGATAGTCTGCAGGGCAGAGCCTTTCAGAGGCACTCTGTGGCAGGTTCCTAACTTGTTTCCTGTTTTATTCTCCTTCTGATGTCCATCCTCTTTGCCTTTCAGGATGGGGATTGAGCACTTAAGTCAGGGTCCTCCCTCTTGATTAGTTTCTTTAGATGTACAGATTTTAGAAGGCTCATCCTATATTACATATCTATATGAGTGAGTATATACCATGTGTGTCTTTCTGCTTCTGGGACAGCTCACTCAGAATGATCATTTCCAGATCCCACCATTTACCTGCAAATTTCATGATTTCCTTGTTTTTCATTGCTGAGTAATACTCCATTGTGTAGATGTACCACAATTTCTTCATCCATTCTTCAGTTGAGGGGCATCTGGGTTGTTTCCAGCTTCTGGCTATTACAAATAAAGCTGCTACAAACATGGTTGAGCAAATGTCCTTGTTGTGTACTTGAGCTTCTTTTGGATATATGCCTAGGAGTGGTATGGCTGGATCTTGAGGAAGCGCTATTCCTAGTTGTCTGAGAATGTGCCAGATTGATTTCCAGAGTGGTTGTACAAGTTTACATTCCCACCAGCAGTGGAGGAGGGTTCCCCTTTCTCCATAACCTCTCCAGCATGTGTTGTCACTTGAGTTTTTCATCTTGGCCATTCTGATGGGTGTAAGGTGAAATCTCAGGGTCTTTTTGATTTGCATTTCCCTGATGGCTAATGAGGTTGAACATTTCTTTAAGTGTTTCTATGCCATTTGATATTCCTCTATCAAGAATTCTCTGTTTGGCTCTGTTTCCCATTTTTTTAATTGTATTACTTGGTTTGTTGCTTTTCAGTTTCTTTAGTTCTTTATATATACTGGATATTAGCCCTCTGTCAGATAAAAGATTGGTGAAGATTCTTTTCCAATCTGTAGGCATTCGTTTTGTTTTGATGACGGTGTCCTTTGCTTTACAGAAGCTTTTCAGTTTCATGAGGTCTTATTTATTGATTATTGTTCTTAGAGCCTGTGCTGTTGGTGTTCTGTTCAGGAAGTTGTCTCCTGTACCAATGAGTTCTAGAGTCTTCCCCACTTTTTCTTCTAACAGGCTTAGCGTGTCTGGTTTTATGTTGAGGTCTTTGATCCACTTGGACTTTAGTTTTGTGCAGGGTGATAAGTATGGATATATTTGCATTTTTCTACATGTAGATATCCAGTTAGACCAGCACCATTTGTTAAAGATGCTATCTTTTTTCCATTGTATAGTTTTGTCATCTTTGTCAAAGATCAGGTGTCCATAAGTGTGTTGGTTTATGTCTGGTTCTTCTGTTCGTTTCCACTGATCCAGCATTCTGTTTCTATGCCAGTATTCAGTTTTTATTACTGTTGCTCTATAGTACATCTTAAGATCAGGGATGGAGATACCTCCAGATGATGTTTTATTGTAGAGGATTGTTTTAGCAATTCTGGGCTTCTTGTTATTCCATAGGAAGTTGAGGATTTTTCTTTCAAGGTCTGTAAAGAATTATGTTGGTAATTTGATGGGAATTGCATTGAATATGTAGATTGCTTTTGGTAAGATGGCCATTTTTACTATGTTAATCCTGCCAAGCCATGAGCATGGTAGATCTTTCCATCTTCTGATACCTTCTTCTAATTCTTCAGAGACTTGAAATATTTTTCATACAAGTCTTTGACTTGCTTGGTTAGGGTTACACCAAGCTATTTTATGTGTGTCATTTCTTACTCTTCCAGGAGACATGGGTTCAATTTCCAGTATCCCATGTGCTGCAAACCTTCAATCACCCCATTTCTTACGGATCAAACATTCTTTTCTTACTTCTGTGGGCACCAGGCACAGACATGACACACATACATATATGTAGGCAAAACACTCATATACATGAGGGTAGAAAAGAAAATAATTTTTAAAAGAACTGTGTATGTGTATGCATAAGAATTGGTACATGCTTCTGTCTCTTCACATTCTGACCCTGAAGCAATGCACTGTCTAGGAAAACATACAATAGTAAGTTCTTTAAAATCACAGGCTAGTAAGTGGTAGAGTCAAAGAAAAATCCAGAGCCCCCGGTGAAGCACTCACAGCCTTAAATAATATTCTGATTTGAGTCTGTTTTCATTTTTGGTGGAAATGACTGAGAAAAAGCAATGTTCTGTCAGCTCTACGATCATCTCCCCAATTCAATTAAAGAATGCTTGAAAAATCCAATGTAATCAAAGGGTTTTGCTGAAACTAAATCATTATTATAGTGAGAAAATTGATAATGGATTATTATTTCTGAATCTTAGACCAAGGCCTTTTATTTACTAGGTATCAAAGAACAATATGGATTGCCTGTTAGAGAAACAGAAAAGAGCTCATTGTATTTGCACACGCTCAAATATGTTTTTCTGGAGGAAATTAAAGTCATATACACAGAGCAACTGAATAAGACATCTATTTAGAAGGCATTCAAGGAATGCCAGGAAAAAGGTTTTTTTTTTCTTTCTTTCTAGTGCTATTTAATCTTTCTCTCTCTCTCTCTCTCTCTCTCTCTCTCTCTCTCTCTCTCTCTCTCTCCTGTTCTCTTCTAACAGCACAAAGAGAATGAAAGGACAGAATAAGTACTTTTATCCCTCACCCCCCAAGGAAAACAGCTAGAAATCTTAGACCTAAAAATAGGGTCAAATCATGAGAGAGGTAATGGACAATAGGGATGTACAGATGAAGAGGCTGAGGTCCAGGAAACCTGAAGAAATAAGTCTAAACTTGCATGCTGCTTTCACCCAGGGCGGATGCACATTCAAGAAGGGTAGCTGAGAGCCAAGTTTTGGACAGATGGAACAAGATAAGTGGAGAAAAACTGGAAGTAAGAGCTGCACTGATTTTGGATTAAGATTTCCAAGTTTACTTGGTGTGATTCCTTTTTAAGTGTCTGTTCTGAGGAGCAGTAGGTAGTTTGCTCAATCTGGCTTCTCTCAAGGAATGGAGCTCCACCTTTTACTTGGTTTTATGAATGTATAGAAAATTATGATAGGACATAGTAATAGTGGTGGTCAGATGTGGAAATGGTAGGGAAAAATATACATGTGAAATAACCTCAGTATTAGAAAAAAAAATTCCAAGTTCATGCCACAAGAGTGAAGGTAAGTTATGACAAGACTAGGGGCTTAAGTTCAGACAGGACACAGGAAATCCCAGACCAGTGGTGCATCAGAGGCACCAGTTATGATTAGAAGAGTATGCAGCTGGGTTTCTTGAGTGTTGGAAACACATTAGCTCTTGATCCAAGAATTACTGACTTCTTAATCATCCATTCATCTGTGATCTCATAACTGGTATGCTTTGAGGGCTTGGCTTGTATGCGAATAATGATAGGTTTACAATATGTATATATTTGTTTACTTAGTTTATGGTGCTTGACATCAAACCTCTGCAGGGTCTCCTGGGTACCAGGCTCAAATTCTTCAGTGAATTTTGTTTGACCCTCAATATTTATTTCCAAGGAATTTCCAACACAATCTCTTCAGTATGCAGCCCCTTCAGCATTCAGCACCATAAGCACAATCTATCATATTGCTTCCTGATAGCCATATAAATTTTATTTCAATTTTCTTTAACTCATTTCTTATGGCTATGCTGCTTTCCACCTGAGAGAAAAATTCTGTTCTTCTTAGTAAGCACAGGTATCCTCAGCCATGTTTGTTATGTCTGTTTGCTCAATAGCTTTCAGCTGTAATGCTGTCATGGATATTTTCCAACATACTTTTCTAACTGGGGATCCGTGTATTAATAATTAGTGAGTTACACCTGCTCCATCTGTCAAATCAGATTCATTGTGTTCATAATAGGAATCTATCAACAGGTTGTTCAGGAATCACACACTTTTTAGATTATTTTTTTTAATATAAGTCAGTTAAATCCTTCACTAAGCAGCCAAGGCTGTGTCTAATATCTGTGGGATGTTACTGCCTTTAAAAGAGAGAGAGAGAGAGAGAGAGAGAGAGAGAGAGAGAGAGAGAGAGAGAGGAGATAGAAATCAATGCCTGTTTGTTCAATAACAGGGCAAAAGAGAAGAGAACACGTTTGCAAACAGCAGGTGGGGCTTTCAATTCAGAAAGCAATCAGAGCATCAGTTGTCTGCCTCGGAGGGCAGAGCTCAGAGACAGATACCAGTGAAGGGAGACAGAAAGGATGCTCTTCTTTATTCTTATGTGTGCACATTTACGAAGACATTCTTGTTACTTCCACTTCTACTCCGATCCTGAAAGATGAAGCAGCCTGCAGTGATGCGCTTTTGTTCTCGTGAATCCACTTAGTCTTGTTTCTCCTTCTCTATGTGCCTTGGTACAGATTTTTTGAATTGAATTTAGAATAGAGAATGATGAGTTTTTAAAAAAAAAAAAAAAAAAAAAGAAAATGAGCACAGGCTGATGACTGAAAACAAAATAGGTTAATTTAGCATTTATAGAGCTTCTAGTATGAGCCAGGGACTGTGACAGGCATTGAAGTCACAGAGATATTTTAATATTGAAAGACGTCAATGGTTCACTCCCAGAAATTCAACTTGCCTCAGAATTAAATGCAGGAGGCCTAATCTAAAATTAAACATTAGGGGTCCCAATATTTCCAAACACACTGTGAATAAAAGCGTATCTTGTTTTAAAACAAGGCACCAAAAAAAATAGTAATAATTAGAATAAACTGTATTTAGAAGTGAATTTAGAATTGCTTTTTATCAGACACATTGAACAGACAAACTCCTTGGGCGTCATGAGCTTATCTAGGGAAGGGAATGGTGGAGTGCCTTCTGTGTTGCATGTTTGTTTGTTTGTTTTTCAGGGTTTTCAAGCAAGTATGTGATAGAGCTCAGAATAAAAGCATGATCTGAAGATGGATTTAAGAAAATATATGAGAAGGTTATTTTTAACATTATTTGCCAAAGGCAGCTTCTAGAATTTTATGGTTAAAAACCAACAACTTTATGAATTTAGCCCAACTGTGCTGATATTAATTCCTGTTACTTGTGTAGGTTGAACAGCAGCCTGGTATGACATATTCTATGTATGTATGTCTAATAGGTGTTAGCAATGTTTATTCTGAAATCCACTCCCCTATTTTTATTTGTGCTATTCGTCTTACAGACAGAAGTGACATTCGCTACACCCCATAGTGCATACTATGTGCATATCACATAAATATAAAAGATTCAAATATTTAAACAGACAAGTAAACATCATCATATTTTCAAAGAAACTTCTCTTTTTTTGTCAATGTGAGCTTTAAACCTCTATGTTTGTCAGCAAAGGGGTAAACAGTTTCCAAATTACAAATTCAGCAGGCCCCTAGTAAGCTAAGGGTTGTAATAACAAAGCCTTCACAAAATATACATTCAACACTGAACCAGCACAAATATGTGCAAGTAGCTACCATTCCTACATACATGACAAATGCTAAGATTAAAATATAGACATTTGAGGGAAAGTAGCATTTCTGGATATTATTTCTTTTCATATAAATTTATATGAGTTTCACATGATGAACATACTGCATTGTACAATCAGAGTATTTCAATGTTGTATTTAGTCCGATAAGCATCTATCCACTTTTTGTGACTAGCATAAATTTTGTCTGTGAGTTGGTGAAAATTATCAGTGATCTATGCTCAGCACTGTTGAGTTGCTTTGGATGAAATACACTTGGCACTATGGTTTTCCCACACATTGCTTTAAGACAGGCGTAAGAAGGAACTGTGTAGGTTGTCTAGCATTCCAGGCTCAAAACAATTGATACATCTAAACGGACTAATGGAAGACTGATGAATGGGATGCTCACAGTCAAAATAGTTTAGGAAAATAATGCCCTCCTGGACCTGAAGAAGAAAGCAGGAAAATGGTGTTACTACAATACAATGAAAGATGTGTATTTGAGAGAGTGTCCATCCCACAGGAACCCAAGCTGAGATAAAGGTGAGTAAACTCTGACTTACCTCCACTTTTTTTTTCCTCACAATGTACAAAAGAGCCCAAGGGAGGCATTTCCAAGGGGCCAACCTGTAAAACAATAGGACAGGCCAATACATGGTGGTTGCACATTGTGTTTACTTAGTAAAAAAAAAAAAATGCAAATTCTCCTCTCTATGATGTTACTCCGTCGTCTTTATGAAAGCCCAATGGGGAAAAATTTCTACAAACTTTGTTACCAGAATAACTTTGCTTACTTTGTGTTTCTCTTTGTTTAATAGTCACTGGGAGCTAGTTAACTCACCCTATTTCCTTTCAGTTTTGGCTGACAGAAAACCTCAGATTAAGTGTGTGCCTGATGTTCAACAAAATATGCAGGATCTTGTGGCATCAAACAGGCATAAGGCTTATTCTTGCTTCTGTTTCTAATTGCTCACTTTCAATTTTCCCCTAATTTGTCACTTGTTTTGATAGGGCATCTATTTTATATAAGCCACCTGAAATTCTATTTTGTATTAGTGCTGAGATGTATCATTTTGTCCAGGTTGTCACTGAACGATTATTTACAATGTGGTTTAAGTTTTTAAAAACAATGTTTTCTTACAGGCATGCATGCTAGAAGCCAGACATCAGGATGCTAGAATGCTTGAATTCCAATAAGATATCTTTTGCAACCTTTAGGGCAACTTCTTTTTTATTATGTTCTCTCATGGCTGTTACCAATCAGTAGGGTGGTACATTTTGCTCTACCCAGATTGAAACTGTGAATAGATGAAGAGCTCTCATGGTGCTCAGAGCTTCTAAATGCCCATTGCAGAGCCAGAATCATAGAGCTCCAAACTCTGAGATCTGGAGACTATTGTTTTCAAATTATTAGAAGGTGTTTTCTTGCTCTGGGATTTGATCGTTAATAGCCCAACATTTGGCAGCTATTGCAATCTTGGGCTTCTAGCAACTCGGAGTGGTGATAGCAGACAGCAACAGACAGAACCAGCTACTATAACAAATCCTGGGTTGGTATGTCTTATGTTGTTGGTTATTAATATTTACTACTGATATATCTTTTAGTTAAGCAGCGGTTATTGCTAAACAAGCTGTATACCCAAATCACGACACAGAGACTGGGATTTATTTAATTAACCTAGAGCAAAATGCTGGGAAATAGATACTCCATCCTAAACCTCCAAGCCCGCATAGTTTCCTAACATTCAAATTTCACCCATTATATTTTCTTTTAGTCATATTTTAGATCCGGTTCATCTTTCCACATTGTTCCAAGGCCCCTCTTACAGATTTTCTGCCCCTAACTTTCCAACTTCCCGTGCTTCCTTCCTCTCTCCTCTGGACCAGGATGTCCCACCCTCTTCTCACCAATGCACAGTACTAGCTGGTTGGTAGTTTTATTAACAACACAGAGAACATCTTTACACAAACTTGAGACAGGTGATGCTTACAATAAGCATCACAATGCAATGTCCAGATTGAAACCGGACAGTGGGGTAGAGAAATCATCTTTTGAATGAACAAGGGAAAATTGTATACATTCTACAAGAATATTATACCAAAGTCTTAGATGTCAGGACCCTTAATATTTGCTAGTGATACAGCTTTCAGATTTGCAGTTATGGGCCTGGAGGTTCTTCAGCTTCTTGAAAGTTTCCTTGCCTTCAAAGTCCCAAAATACAAAGTCTTGTATTTAACTCTGAAGAACCTCCCTGGTTCTTTAGAATCATGCCTCTACCAATAATCTTGGGTACATTCTGGAACTCTTAAGTCTCATTCATTATTTCAGCTACTATAACTGCAGCCTTTGTTATACGTACCATTCTGTTGCTGTTATCTGCTCATTCTACTCAACTAACAAGGAAGATCAAAAAACAAGGAAGAAAGAAACTGAGAAACACGAGTGTTTAATGTTGCAAAATCGGAGAACCTCGTAGGATTGTATATCCTAGTCAAGTCTAAAAGGGAACTAAATAGCCTATTAACCTGAAATCATCTTTGGCAAAGGCATTAGTACCAGTCACCCCAACTACAGAACAATCACTTAAATACATGAAAGACTGGATTTAAAAACCATCTTATACTTTCTGCTGAAACACTAGGGTCTTCGTCTCTGCCCTGAGTGAGACTAGCTCCAGGATTATCAGGATAAAATTGAATTCACCAGGAAGACTTGTCTGACTCTGGGTGCCATTTTCCAAAGCCTGTAGAGGTTTGCTGCAGTCATCAGACTAAAACACATCTTCAGCTATGGTCTTAGCCGCTAGGATATCTTCAGAGTAATGCAAAGCGGCCTGATTCAAGGACAGCAGCCATCCATTTCCCAATAAACAGGTTGTCTGACTGATTATCTCCCACCCAAAGAAAAGGCCTTGCAAATCTCTCTTATAATTGCAACCGTTCACATAAAGCATTAGAAGTGTTTACAATAAAGATTTAGCTAAAGATCAAAATAGAATTAACAACTCTAATAGGATTTAACAGTACTTACTACTAGTATTTAACGATGTTTAACAAAGCTTAACTCCTACCCAGTGCTTCAGGAAAGGTGGAGTCCCTTTGATCATTACATAGGAAAGTGGGAGGAGGAGAGAGCACCAGTTCTCTAGTGTCTTATAAATGTACTAATCCCTTGAAACATGCCTCTAACTTGTGACTTCATCTGACAAAATCAACCCCCGAAAGCCTGTCTTCAAAAATAGCTATTATTAAGATTCAGGGCTTTAACATACAAGCTTCAGTTTCAGTGTTAAGATGCAGAAGATGGAAAATACATCATCAATGATTAGAAGAAATATAGATAAAAACCCAGACTTGATGACTCATAGATTCTGGGATGGACATGGTAAATCCAAGATATCATATACACTGTGCTGAAGGAGCATGTAGGAGGACACTCATGGACATCTATACAAACAGATGAAGAGGTTTAGTTGGTAGATGGAAAAAAATCATTACCTCCACACCACCAAAGCAATTTGAGACCCAAACATATGAACCAAAACACCTTGATTATCAAGTTTCTAGAAGAACAAGAATAACATCTTAATGACATTACAATAGTAGACATTTCTTATGAGTCAGAAAACAATAATCATGAAATAAGCACTGAGAGGATTTCTAATCAAAACTGGAAACTCTGATTTTTCAATGAGATGTTTCAAAAGTGCAAGTTACATTTAATGCATCTGACAAAGAATACTTGTGGTTAACATGTAACAATTTCTAAAAGCCCATTTAAAAACTAAAAACAAAACAAAACAAAAACAAAAAACAGGTGGATTCTTTTAAAAGAAGATATGAGGGTTATTAGTCATCAGCAAATCCATCTTGAGATACTACTTTGTGGAAAGGGTAACAGTGGTAGGGATCAAGGATCAGGTGTGGGGAAAGGGAGACATGCAGGAGGAAGGACCAGAAGAGAGACCAGAAATCAAAATCAGTGAGGCAGGCATCTCTGGGACAGGGGAGGTGCCTGGGAATCTATGCAGGTGACCCTAGCTGAGACTCCTAGCACCAGGGGATATGGAGCCTGAAAGTTGCCACTTTTTGTAGCCAGGTAGGATTTCCAGTAGACGGAGGGGGACACCAACCCACCCATAAAACCGCAACCCAAAATTCATCTTGCCTACAACAAGAGTAGGGATAAAGACAGAGCAGAGATTGAGGGGATAGCAAACCTGTGACTGGCCCAACTTGAGACCCACCCCATGAGAGAGAGACAAGCACCAACACTGTTAATGATATACTGCTATGCTTGGAGACAGGAGCCTAGCATAACTGTCTTCTAAGAGGCTTCCTCCAGCAGCTGATGGGAAAAGATGCAGAGACCCACAACCAAACAACAGGCCAACCTCAGAGAGCTTTTGGAAGAGTGGGAGGAAATATTGAAGGAGATAGAGGAGTCAAGGACACCATAAGATGACCTAGAGAGTCAACTAACCTAGGCCCAAGAGGGCTCACAGAGACTGAACTACCAACCAAAGAGCATTTATGGGCTGGACCAAGACCCCCCCCCCTTCACATATATAACGTAGCAGATGTGTAGTTTGATCAACATGTGGGTCCCCTAACAGTGGGAGTACGCGCTGTCTCTGACTCTGTTGCTTGCCTTTGGAACTCTTTACTTTAGCTGGACTTTCTTGCCTCACCTCAGTGTGAGAGGATGCATTTAGTCCTGCTGTGATCAGGGTGGGCTGGTACCCTTGGGGTCCTCTTTTTCTCCTAGAAGGGGAGTATGGAATTGGGGGAGGAGGCATGAGAAGGGGCTGGGAGGGGAGGGGAGGGTAGAGGGGTGGGATCAAGCTGTAAAGTGATTAAAAGAAACATAAATACCCAAGAAAAATCTTGACAACATCAAATTACGACCCAAACAAGAAATGCCTAGAACTCTTCAAGGTTAGTGAAGATACAGAATGCCACAACAGTGTGGGAAAGATTGAGCAGGGTCTTTTTAACATTTAAGCATTTTACCAAATTACAGTTCTATATTGAACAGTTGAATAGTTCCATGCAGTCACTCAGGAAAGATGTCCAGGTGTATTTCCCTAAACAAACGGGTCTCATCAAAATCTTAAGAGATTAATATGCACTGGGCAAAATCTGAGCAAACCATATCCATAAGCAGGAGGAAGAAATAAACAAATCATGATATATTGATATATAATAAATTGTTACTCAACAATGAAAGAAAAAGCTGCAGGTACAAAAGAATGAAAACGTTACCATTTTATTATTTATTTATGTGTAGAACTGAAATGCTTCCAAATGTCCATGTGTTAAAAGCTTAATACTCAGCTTCACAGATTAGAGTGATCACAGAATCGTTAAGAAGTAGCACAGAGACTTCATCTTATTCAGGTCATATCCCTAAGGCCTATAGTTGGGCTCTATTACTTTCTTTTTTTTCTGTTGTGGTGGTTGTTGTTATTGGTGTTGAGCCATTTTTTCTATTACACATGCCTCCCATGGTGAGATGCCACTGCATAGGACCAAAAGCATCAGCCATTTCCTCACAGGCTTAAACTTCCAAACATGTGAGTCAAACTAAATCTCTTCTTTCTGCATTTGGTCATTGTTGGTATTTTATTTAAAAAAGAAAAAAAAAATGGAAAGCTGAGAAGCACAATTCTATAGAATCCACAGTTTGTTTGTTTGTTTTAATGTGAAAATTCTTACATGGAAGCATAACCCACTAGCGAGAAGATTTAGAATCAGGAGAACAAGTCTGTGATGGATATATTAGTTGTTTTAATCAAGTACCTGGCAGAGATGACTTAATGAAGTGATGATATATACTGCTCAGCTTTTAGTAGAAGAAGGGATGATGGCACAGCCCACATCATGGTGAACAGGAAGGAGAGAAAAGGGATATAGGAAGGTTCCAGGAAACAAAACAGCCCTCAAGGTCAGAACTCCACTGCTGTAGGTCACCCTCCCCAAGTCCACTGATAGGGGACTTTTTCTTTCCTGCATATAATGGCACCATACACAGTTCTAAAGACCCAGCCATTCAGAGATCTTGTGGTTCAGCTGTATCTAAAAGAACACAGGGAACTTCCCAGAGACTCATACTCCAACCAAGGACTATTCATGGAGATAACCTAGAACCCCTGCACAGATGTAGCACATGATAGTTCAGTGTCCAAGTGGGTTACATAGTAATGGGAAGAAGGACTGCCTCTCACATAATCTGATTGGCCTGCTCTTTGATCACCTCCCCCTGAGGGGGGAGCAGCCTTACCAGGTCACAGAAGATGACAACACAGCCACTCCAGATGTGATCTGATAAACTAAGATCAGAAAGCAGGAGAAGAGGACCTCCCCTATCAGTGGACTTGGGGAGGGGCATGCATGAGGAAGGGGGAGGGAGGTTGGGGTTGGGAGGGGAGGAGGGAGGGGCTTATGGGGGAATACAAAATGAATAAAGTGTAATTAATAGTAAAAAAATAATAAATAATAAATAAAAAAAGCTCGCTGTCTGGAATCCAAGGGTCCAGTATATGAATCTGAAAGGAACACTTTGTACTCAAGCCATAAGAAGGAGAGCTACTTAGAGTTTATGGTCAGACATGAGGGGCAACTGGAATGAAGGAGCATCACTCATCGTCTTAGAAATATGAAAACATTTGTAGCTATGATTGATGTGATGGTAAGATGAGATGTGCATTTGTAAAGCTTAATGAAGTCTGTTCTGAATATAAGCATATTTTTTATGGATAAATAGAAAAGAAAGCATCAGACACGTTCCAGATATGGTAATGTGAACCCATAATCCAAGCTAAACAGGAGGCTGAGGCAAGATGATAAACTGTTTGAGGCCAGTCTGGACTACACAGTGAATGTAAAGTCTACCCAGCTGCATACCAACAACCTGTGTAAAAAATAAATAAGTAAATAAATAAAAATAAATAACTTAAATAAAAGTCTCAGGAAAGAAGAAAAGAATGAGCAAAAGCTAGAAAGCCATGGGAAGAACCTTGAATTTATACAACCAGAGCTAAAATTTTCAACTCAGAGAATATTGCAGAGGATGGAAGAGAAGGGATGTAAGATCCAAAAGAGATGGGCTATATAATGTCATCTTCTGGGCAAGACACAGCCATTGCACTCATAAGCGGCTGCAAAAGTCTGCATTTGGTCAGTTAAAAATGAGTTTGTCCGGATCCTCTTCCTCTGTGTCAAGATTGCATCACAATGGGCAAGTGGTCAAAGAGCAGGCAACAGAGTTCATGAAAGAGGCAGCAGCTCCTGTTCCCCTTACTGGGAAGCCCACATGAAGACTGAGCTGCTTACGGACTACATCTGAGCACGGGTTCTAACTCCTTCCTGTGCATGGTCTTTGGTTGGTGCTTCAGTCTCTGCAGGACCCCCTGGGCTCAGAATTTTTAGCTTTGTTGGTCTCCATGTGGGGCTACTCTCAGCTCCATGTCTTTCTATCTGCCCTTCTTCCATAAGACTCCATGCCCTCTGCCCAAAGTTTGGCAATGAGTCTCAGCATCTGCTTCAATCTCCTGTTGGATGGATTCAGACTTTATAAGTGATAGGCAGATGGCAGGGGAGGAGAACTCCCCCTTCCAGTGGACTAGGGGAAGTGGATAGGGGAAGAGGGACGGAGTATGGGACTGAGAGGAGTTGAGGAAGCGGCCTACAATCTGGATATATAATAAATAAATTTTAAAAAAGGAAAAAAGAAAATGAGCTTGTTGGTAGCCAGGCATCGATGAATAAAGGTACTCAGGGGCTCTACCCCTTACTGCTAAAACTCTTTTCTACTGATATACTTAGAGAAGTCATTGGCTTCATTATGTACCCACTGGTAACCCTACAGGCCCCAGTGAATGGTTCCAATCCAATTGTTGCATAGATGAAGCTAGTTAAACAAAATGGGTCACAAAACAAAACCCAAAGCCAGAAATCTGGCAAAGGGATTGGTAGGAAGGAGAGGGGATGATAGCGATGGAAGGAGATTTGATAGGCTTGATGAAAGATTATCAGAATGCAGCATATAAATGCATGAAGTTATTAAAGGAAAAACTTAAGTAATAAAAATAACTATAAAAAGCTGGGCATGGCGGTGCATGCCTTTAATTCCAGCACTCAGGGAGAGAAAGGCTGGTAGATCACTGTGGACTTGAGGTCAGCCTGGTCTATAAAGCAAGTCCAGGACAGCCAAGGCTATGAGAGAAACCCTGTCATGAAACAAAAACAAAGAAATACAAAAAAACATATACTGAGTAGCTATTCTGTATTGTCTCTGAGGGATGTTGCTCAAAAAGAAATAAAAGAATATTCTGTATCATCCACTAATTTGTCTAAGGTTTTTGAAGATGCCAGAATTATTTTACAGTCAAATTTAACATTTAAAATATTAAAATATCGAGTAGGCTAAGAGACGAAGTCGTTGTCATGATAGTTGTTGTTGAACTGAGTATAGTGTCTGTGATACAAGGTACATGAAAGACATAAAATCAACTCTTACTAATGAGCACATAAGATGCCATATAAATATAAAATAAATATTCTTCTCTCAGTACTGAAACTTTTACTGCCCTTTGAATTCTTGAGAGCAGCTGACTCCCCCAAAAAAAACGCTGTTAAAATATCTCAAAACGGCTAAGGACCAAGAGTAAAGGGACAATGAATCAAAACCCTTAGGGTATTTTTATCAAAAGTGAGTGAAATGTCTCCTGAGGATGAAAAGACTGTTCTACTTAGATAGCTAGGTGCTTCCTGTTTATGCTTTCTGACTGAACGGAATTTGTACGTTTTCCCTGGGTGCAATGTAACCTACACTATTATTTGTTCTCTAGATAGAAAAGAGAAATACATCTTATGCCAACCATAGTGACACCCACAGAGAAGTCCAGGCTTGAGACTGGCCTCAGTACTTACAGAAGGTGGCCAAATAGTTCACGTCCTTCCTTGCCTTAGCTGGGGCAATCAATACGCTGCTTCTAACAATGAAGTCTGATCCTCCAGCAGCAGAGACCCGCTAGGACAAAAAAAACTCGGTAAGTATTTATTGTTTTTAGCAAGTGGTTATGAATATTTTTCAGAGTACCTGGTAACTGGGACAAGTTACTATATGCTACTTATCACAATAGTTATTATTTGAAATTTTACCTTAACTGATATTTTTTTATTTAATCTCACCCCTATCCATTATGCTCAGAACAACAAATGCCATCAATGAGTAACCAAACACATATTTAAAAACAAAGAGAAAAAAAAAAAAACGAAAGATAGCAAAATTATCAAGTTCCTTGACTGTTTTCAGAGCAAATCAACACCTTTCACAACAAACTCAGAGGATATAATTAAATGGTCTGTAAATGACAAATAGAATGAAATGAAAACAGAGATACTTTGTGCGGTAAAAGAGAAAACATCTCCTGCAAAACGGTCCTGATTGACCAGGAGAGATAATGGAATAGAAAAAACCTTAAAAAAAAACCAAAATCGATACACTGATGGAAGTAAGGGTACAGCTCATCTTAAAGTCAGAAATTGGATGGAAAAAAAAATAAATGAGAACGTGTGTGACAGGTCTAGAAAACACATCGTGACTTGTCAAAGGAAGCGAATACGCTCATCTGGACCTCTCCAACACGATGGCTTGCCTAAAACGCAGAGCGAAGTGTTGTAAGGAGCCATCGGGGATGCTGATAAGAGCTGTAAGAGGCATAAGGAAGAAAGAATAGTGGGGGCATGAAAGCATAAGGTGTTGTGGTGTTGTGGGGGGGGGGATGTTCTGTGGTAACAGCTTGACTAGCTTTGGTTGCTGACCTTGGCAGTCAATCCATTTGTTGTATCTGTTTGTCAACCAGTTCTTAAAACCATGTGCAGCAATTGTAGGCACACATGCACATGACTTTTTTTTTCCCCTCTAAGAATACCCTATTTATCATTCTCAGATGTCCCTAGGTGTGAATATTTGAAACAATTGGTCTTGAAGAATATTGTCCTTAAATTAAAGGTAACAGATCAGGTGACATTGCCTGCACTGTCTATATCATGTTGCACGGTTGGGTGAGGGGGCCTCCTCTATTTAAAAGCAAAGAAGAGGAGGTAAAGATTAATGAGCCAAAGCTAATTAAAGAAGTAATTGCTTCTGGGGGTGTGCCTGAGGTAGGAAAGTAACTGTCTTGGAGGCTAAAAATATCATAGCTTGATAAGATAATTTTGTACAAATGAGAAGTAAGTAGAACAATAAAATGCCAAACATATTAAAATTCACTCTGTTTATTAGAAAAATAAATTGTATTCTGGAGCTCAATAGAAACCTAATTGTGGTTGATTTTGGCTGGGCTTCACCATCCTTGCAGTTATTGTTACTTATTAATTGTTCTCTAGGGTCCAAAAATCTCTTTACAGCTTAGGGTATCTGGGATCCTAAATTTTCTGGAGCCTTAATTGGGTACAGAGTTTTTAGCAAATAATTTGAAAATGTACAAAACACTAATGAAACCTGTGTTTTTTATTCAAGATCAGATTGTACAAACTAATTAAGACATCAGGTTTCTTTGCTTTGGGGTAGAATTATATGTTTGCAGTGTGGAGAAAGTGGCTACTTCTGATCTCTGTAATATGCTTTCTATTTATAAAGAAGAGAGAGAAGTTAGGTACTCCCCAAACAGCACAGATTGGTAGCTAAGGCTTTTTCTAAACCAGGCACCCAATCATGATTGGAAAAACAAAGGAACTGCTTATAAGCAAAAATATTTCTAAAATTCTTTAATCTTGTTCCATTTTTTGTAGCTCAAATCCTTCCAGCCACTTGCAACCCCTTTGGTTTCTGTCATATTCTATAAAGACTTTACCTTGCATAATTTACATTAAGGAAGATTTAATAACAGATGATTAAATAGTGAATATTTTTGATTAAGCAAGTGTTAAGACAATTGCTCTATTATTATGTGTTAAGCAGAGCTTTTGGCTTTAAGATGTGTGAACTGCTTTGCTTGACTCCAGTAAGGTACCTCATAGTTCACTGGGTACAGGCTGTGACTTTCCAGGCTTTGAAGAGGTTTATATAGCTCAGAAACAGAGTAACAAAAGCTTCCAAACACAGTCACTTCTTGACAAGCTGTTGGAAAACTTCTATTGTTTTTCTTTAAGATGTAACCTGAATAAAGTTCTAAGTTATTATACCTACTATTTCCTCCTGCAGCTGATTGGGCACACTCAACAAAACTTCCTCTCTTCACAAATCAAAACAAATAAACGAACTAAAACCAAACCAAACCAAATAACACAGTAGAAGACAAAAACCAACACACCACAACAAAAGAAAAGGAAAAGTGAACACATACAAACACACACACACACACCCTTTTTGTGTTGGCTAACTACTCCTAGTAATAGCGATTACACTGGATTGTGTCTGATATATACCTACTGACACTTGGTTGGAGAAAACTGATTTTCCTTTTCCCAGTAGATTAAAAATAGCTTCTCATTTTTGTTTTCACTTTGTTTTGATTTTGTTGTTGTTGTTGTTGAGAGAGAAGGGGGAAAAGAGGAGAAAGAACATGAAATTGGGTGTGTCAGGAGGTAGTGAGAAGTTAGGAAGATATAATAGATAGTCTCGGTTCTCAAGAGAACCTCTGAATGTCTAGATTGAACAACTACTAGATTATTGGACCTTCTGTTGATAGACAGCCATTAGACTAGCTGGACCACTGCCTGTAAGACATTCTAATAAATCCCCTTTATAAATATATGTGTGTGTCTATATATACATATGCATATATTTTTATATGCACTAATTTACCAGGTTCCTGAGATTAACGTTCTGGTCTCTTCATAGTTTTCTATCAAATGTCCAGTTCTCACCTCTTCTAAGTCTCCTATGCTATTCATTTTACCATTTGTTCCGTTCATCTGCTAGATTCCATCTTCCCCTTACCCTCTGCAACAAAGCACTACCAAGTTCACACCAATATTTTTCTTTGTTATTTGTCCTTTTCTCACATCATTTATTTTCCAAAGCAGGATGAGTTTTGTTTTGTTTAACTGAAATTCTTGGATGCTTCTACACTAAGGAGGAAAAATAACTCCGAAGGCATGCCTCAACTCAAAACTTAACAGCTCAGCTTTGGTTCAAATTGCAATTTTTTTGCAGCAAGTACTAAATTTGTAAAACTCAATTCTCCAGTCATCAAAACAAAGATCTCCAAGTGTCCCCAGTGAAAAGAAACTGAGCCAACAAGCTAAGGAAGTCTCTACCTGCTTTATATCTCCCTGGTAAAACCTCTGCTACAGAATTCTTCTGTTGAACTGAAAAACTTATGCATATCCTGCTAGCTCTCCAACTCCGTAGTGAGAAATGTTTTCTTTTTATTTAAATATTAATAAAGCATGACTAACATGGTGTATTATATAAGAGAACTTATATAAGCATAGAAATAATATGAAAATAGATGTAACCAGGAGATCCTAAACTTGGTTACAAAATATTTTGGTAAGAAGATTGAATGTATAAAACTCAGCTCTTACATAGAGTTTGTTGTTGTTATTTTTTTGTTTGTTTTGTTTTTTATCTTCGTCTATCTATTTATTTATTTATTTGGAGGGGAGGGAGGAAAATGTCAAGGTCATTTATAGGCTTTGGACAGACCTTGAGTGCACATATTTAGGATAAGATGAAAAGCTCTTGATATATGAGACTATGGCAAAAGAAACCCACGGCAGAATAAAGCCATATGCATTCTAACCTGAGCACCAGGAGACAGAAGAAATTTCAATTAGATCTAACACAAATAGGCAATCTGTTGACCTCTTGATGACCTCTTGCATATTCTCTATGAAACAACTCTAGATCAGAGACTAAGATGACATATTTAGAAAAAAATATATATAACTTCTACATTCTGAACACTCATAAGAAACATTGAGTTTTAAATTATTTTATGTTTTAAAAATAGATCTGCTAGAGCTCCACAAGCTTTCAGCAATTGCTTAATAAGATGCCTAGCCCATTTCACACTCAATATTCAGTATTTCTAGAAAAAAGTTAACTATGCTGATTATACTGCCTATATACATCCCTTATAATGCTTGAGATAACCAAAGGGAAAATAATCCAAGAAAAGAAATATAGATAATAGTAAATTTCTTCCAGTGACCTCTTTCTCTAAGAGATGCTAGGCACTAGCTATAAATTAGAATATCATTTAAACTGTTATAAGAAAAAAAAAAGGTAGCAGGTGAGAAATGGGGTTTGTACCATAGACTGAAATGAAGAAATGAAGAGCTTCTCTAAGTAAAGGCATTTTTATTAGAAATAAAAATAATTAAAGATTATCATTTATTTATTTGATATAGTAATGCCTTCACCTACTTAGAATGTTTGGTAATGTTTTCATTTATATCTTCTTTTCACAATACTAAATGAGCTTAACATTGAAACCATCAGTGCCTATGTGAATAATGACAATATACATGTTTTAGATACTTAAATTTGCAGTATTCCATGTTTTGCTAAGCTAATGGTTATATTTTTAAGTCATATTTTTATCAAACATTACAGGGTTTTTTTTCATGTTTCAAAGCTTTTATTTTTATCTTGTATTGAACTTACATGATTCCAGACAAGCAGGAACCTGGAAGGCCTGTTTCCTCATTAATTAGTTCTTAAATAGCTAGCTAAATCTAAGCAGATAATTGGAAAACGCTTGACAGACACAGCACATTAATTTTATTTCATGTTGCTTTCTGAGATGCCTACAGATACCTAAGGAAGTTCGAGCTCTCGTTTGTAAGAAGGGTATGAAGGAGGCTCTTACTACACCAAACATGTTCTCTGAGACAGTTCCTGTGAAATTGCTGTAATCCGAAATTGCTTCTCCATAGCAGGACGTGTGGGAACCTTAAATGTGTGTGCTTGTGAACTGATGGTATTTGCCTATAGAGCAGGAGTGGTTCTGTGTATATCAGTGACATGTGCATGTAAAACAGGAGTAACTGTGTATCTGTGTGTCTTTGTGTATTAATTGCATGTGTCTGTAAATCAGACGTGTGTGGGTTATTGACATATGAATAAGGAACAGGAATAACTGTGTGTGCATGTGTGCAAATATGACACATGCATGGAGAGCAGGAGCAATTGTGAATGTTAATGACATGTGCACGCAGAGTGGAGATAGCTGTGCATGTGTATTAATGTATTAATAACATGCATATAGAGCAAAACACATTTTGTGTTTATAAATATTTAATCAAATTCTCCCAAGTGTGAAATCGGAATTTTTCTCTTCACAGAACCACACATTTCTGTGAGGTTACAGAATTGGAACAAAAACACAAGTCATGTAAAACAGTTTGGGAAAATAAGAACGCCTATACCTTGCTGCTTTTGAGTAAGAACATTTTGAGAAGAAATATGTTTACTGTAGCTCATGCTTGTGTCTACAGTACAGGGTATTTTTTAAGCCATTTAGGGAAGGACATTTTTAAAACAAAATGAATGTTTGTACTTATGTGGGGACTACTGTAACAAAGAAATGTATTTAACTGCAGGGTGATGTTTGTTCCCTCAAAATACACATGCACTTTTCTCTTCTAAGTGCACATTTAAATCTACATAAAAGGGGCACTTTATTTTGCCAAGGACCCTGAGTGGGATAATGCAAACTGACTGAAAAGAGATGAGTTGTACTATTGCCCATATTCCAAGCCTCTGAATCCATCAGAATCAGGAAAGCTAAGTGCATGGCATCAGCTGTGTGCTGCTTTCCTTCAAATATATAATTTTAGGTGTGCCAGGGTCTGAGAGAACTATACTCAGTTTCTTGTTTATTGAATTTATCATCTTGATATAATGTATATAGAAACAACGTATCATAAAAACTGTGAATAAGAATGCACCGACTCTAATGTGCTTTATATTCTATGTCTTAAATTCCGCAGGCTAAAGGCTAAAATATTGAATAAACCTTTCTCAGTATGAAAGCAATCCTATTTAATTGCCCAGACTTAAAAAAAAAAAGAAAGACAGAAAGAAAGAAAACACTTATTCAAAGCAAAAGTGAACATTTGAAATATTTTCTTCTCATAACAATATTTTTCTTGCATTTAAATGTGTCTCTTACTTCCATGACCACCTCCTTCAGCAGAAACCCAAGCTATTTTGATCCTCTCATTTCCCAGCCATTTGTCATATTCCAAACTCAATCCCTGTTTCCAACCTACTGCTATTTAGAAGAAGCCTTTGTGATTTTCCAGGGCTTCTCTGGTTTTAATGGGATTCAACTTAAGCCTGGCTTTTAAAAGCTGATATATAGGTGCCTTCACTGATGCTTCACTTAATGTTGGGAACTTACAGCCAGAAGATGAGGGAGAAATGAAGCAGAACTTGCTATTTAACACATAGATTCATCCAAGAATCACACATCCCTTTCTCTGCCCCAGTTTCTGCCCTTCTGTGCATGCCATCATATTCCATCCAGAGAGCATCAATCAGGGTGGTGCTGTTTCCACATAGCATATTCATCAGCATACCCATCTCTGTTCCAACTGATCTCTTCCTCCAAACTGTATTCTTCCTCTGTCAGCTTTGCAGCTCTGACAAAGGTCAGTAGCTTTAACGGCAAGGGAGTCTTGCCCCATAATTATTGCGTTGGTATTATTTAACCCGCTATCACAATTAATAAGATATAGGCACCTGTTAATTTTTATAATCGCCTTATTTACCTTGGGTTGGGCAGATATTTTACCGATGCTATCTCAGTAACCTTACGATCCACCACCCAGGCTCCATCCAATCAATGCCATCTGCCTTAACCATCCTTATCTTAGCTACCTTCCATCCAAAATCTTATAAATACTTGCTTGTTCTTCATCTGCACCTTTCCATGACATTACTGGAGTCCTTTCTCCTGGCCCACACAGTTCCTTCTCCAAACTAGCTCATCCTGGTATCCTTCATTCTCTCTTCCCATCTGTCTGTCTGTTTCCTGTAATTCTCAGGTTCCCAAACTCAGGGAACGTTAGCCATGCCTACCGCATTCTGGCCAGCCCAGGTTTTAGACCTTTTAATCAATCAACTAGGAAGAATGTCTTATGCAGGTTTACACAAAAAGGACTGATGTATCTGGGCAGTACCAGATCTTGAGGGCCAGTAGTTAGCATCAAAAGACAAGCATCAAACCAACCCTCTACTCTTGCTGTGTATGATAATCTACTTACTGTACTCAGTGACTATGTTCATGAGTTCAAACCTATATGGAAGTACTGGGTCTCTGAAGAGACATAGGGGTTCGGTTGTCTCTTCTGTGCCACAAAGTAAAAACAAAACAAATGAACAAAAACACAAGTGAATGCTGAAAAACAATGCTTAATTCATTTAAACTTGTTGAATTTTAAGCTGAGATATATTTATATCATTTCCCACCATCTCTTTCCTTTATCCAACTCCCAACCAAGCTATCCTGTCTCCATCTCAAACGGATAACATCATTTTTAGTGGGCATGCGTGTGTGTCTGCACACAAGTGTGTGTGAACATGCCTCCATGTGCCGAATCCATTTTGTTATTCAGATGTATATGGTTTCAGAGCTGAACACTTTGCATTGGATAACTAAATATGGGGCTCCTAACTGGGAGATGGAAAAGCCTCCCTTTCTCAACAGTCATTAGCTGTCTATAGTTCTTTGTCTAGGGGTGGGACTCCATAAGATTTTTCCACTTCTGGGTTAGCATGTCTATTGATACTGTTGTTGTTCAGGTCTTGTCTGGTCAGCCATTTGTAGTCGACACAGTTTCACAGAAGACTGTTTGGTTCTCTCTGGATCCTGCAATCTTTCATCTCCCTCTTCCTTCATGTGCCCTCATTCTTATGTCCTCTCAGGAGTTGTGTTGAGAATGAATCCACTGGTGGTGGGCTGCACATAATCCCTTTATCTCTTTCTTATTACTCTGTAACACTTAGAGTATTACAATAGTAAGGGCTTCCTTTTTTGCAATTTACTTAATTGGCTTCTTCTCTTATGTCAAGATGACATAATTTTTAAGAGTCAAAAAATAGATTAATATTTACAATTTAAGTTAGGGTGACAGGTGTTTGTGTAGGCTATGTAAATACAAATGAAATATGATAGAAAAAAATATATATCATACCATCCATATATAATCAAGCCAGGGAAAGGAAATCTCAATATTAGGAAGAAGGTAAACTAGACCAGTTCTAGGCATCAGGGGGTAGAGTGTGTAACAGTGGAGGCAATCTTCCTGTCTAAGACTATATGTATCACTGCATATATTTTTGCACATATACATATGTTTGTGTATGTCTAGAATAAGCTGTGCACAAAATTCTCATGGATAATCTATAGCAGAAAATAAGCATTACCTAGGGAAAAGTCATTCCCACATCAGCAAAATAATCATTTTTTCTTCCTCTTCTTCTTCTTCTTCTTCTCTCTCTCTCTCTCTCTCTCTCTCTCTCTCTCTCTCTCTCTCTCTCTCTCTCTCTCTCTCTTAGCCTTGGCTGTCCTGTACTCACTTTGTAGACCACACTGCCCTCAACCCACAGAAATCTGCCTGCCTATGGCTCCCTGAGTAGAGGGATTACCACATGTGGCACAAAAATAATTTTTTTTAAATTTAGTTATTTGTTATTTATACAGCATTCTGCCTGCACACCAGAAGAGGGCACCAGATCTTACCATGGATGGTTGTGAGCCACCATGTGGTTGCTAGGAATTGAACTCAGGACCTTTGGAAGAATTGCCAGTGTTCTTAACCTCTGAGCCATCTCTCCAGCCCACAACACTAATTTTTAACAAACAAAATGCTTTCAGTCAGCAGAGTGAGAGTTTCAGAGAGCCAGTATGTCAGGATTTAGGGACAATAGTCACCTGAAGACAATTCAGTTCAGTGAGCTGTGGACTAGAACAAAGACACTGATAGCCAAGACTATTAATATGAATAGAATTCAGCACAAATTGTGGTGTGTTTCTTTCATATTCCTTCTGTAGATTTATTTCTTCTGACAGATAAAGTCTAATCATTTGAGGAGACTAAGAACCCTTTTATTTAGATGATATGGGAGTTTTACCAAGGTAAAATTCAAAAGGAAGTCATTTAATTTTAAGTGAGAAATCTAAGTTAACTTGTAGTGAACTGGTAACATGGAGTTGTTAAATGTTTTAGCGATTCGTCTGGGCTTGTCATGGAGATGTTATCAAATTTTCGTATAATGCTGATCAAAAATGAGAGTATTTACATATCTTAAAAATGATTGTTTTGTTAAGATGTACAGATTTTTAGTAGGTTTATCTTATATTACATGTCTCTTTGAGTGAGTCTATGCCGTGTATGTCTTTCTGCTGCTTACTCAAGATTATCCTTTCCAGTTCCCACCATTTACCTGAAAATTTCATGATTTCTTTATTTTTCATTGCTGATTAATATTCCATTGTGTAGATGTACCACAATTTCTGTATCCATTCTTCAGTTGAGGGACGTCTGGGTGTACATCTAAAGAAACTAATCAAGAGGGAGGACTCTGACTAAAATGCTCTATCCCCATTCCAAAAGGCAAAGAGGATGGACATCGGAAGAAAAAGAAAACAGGAAACAAGTTAGGAACCTGCCACAGAAGGCCTCTGAAAGGCTCTGCCTTGCAGATTATGAAAGCAGATGTTGAGAATTATGGCCAACTGTTGGGCAGAGTGCATGGAATCTTATGAAAGAAGTGGGAAAGAGTAAAATCTGAAGAGGACAGGAACTCCACAAGGAGAGCAACAGAACCAGAAAATTTGAACACAGGGGTCTTTCCAGAGACTCATACTCAACCAAGTACCATGCATGGAGATAACCTAGAACCCCTGCACAGATGTAGCCCATGGTTGTTCAGTGTGCAAGTGGGTTCCATAGTAATGGGAACAGGGACTGTCTCTGACATAAGCTGATTAGCCTGCTCTTTGATCACCTCCCCTGAGGGGGGGGGGAGCAGCCTTACCAGGCCACAGAAGACAATACAGCCACTCCTGATGAGATCTGATAGACTAAGAACAGAAGAAAGGAGAGGATGACCTCCCCTATCAGTGGACTTGGAGAGGGGCATGCGTGAAGAAGGGGGAGGGAGGGTTGGATTAGGAGGGAAGGAGAGAGGGGCTTATGGGGGGATACAAAGTGAATAAAGTGTAATTAATAAAAGTTAAAAAAATGTTTTGCAGCAGTGCTATTCAGACACTAGGTTTTCATTGTCTCTATATTTGTGTTTTCCTCTGTGTTCTGCTTTGCCCTTTCTGCACCTCTGTGTTCTACTTTGCCCTTTCTGCACCTGAAACTCCCTTCAATTATATCCCAGAGTCTCTAATATAGCCTAGTTCTTTGACAATTTCATACATTTTTTTTTTGTTAATATGCACTGTCCTACTGACTTTTCAAGATCTGAGCCTGCTTTCCTTCTCACCTGACTTGAGAATTTGTTTTTCTTCACAAGACTAATTTGCACTGCCTAAATATTCCTGGGTGTGTGGCCCTCCACTGGAGCTGACCTTTTGAGAGGTGCACTCTTAGAGAAAATCGGCCCTTCTTCTTCTTCCAGCAGCTAACAACTTACAGCTTCCACGTTTTAACTCAACTAGAGCTAGTACATGGTGCCCAACTCTCCTCTCCATCCTGGTGTTTGGTGTTTGGTGTTTGGTCTGGGTTTGGCTTACACAGGTCTTACACATGCTCTCATATCTACTGTGAGTTCATAAGTGGAGCTTCTATGTTTAGAAGATACCCTTTCCTTGTGGCTATCTACTGTCTCTGGCTTTTACAGTCTTTCCACCTTCTTCAATAATCCCTGATGCTTCAGGTTTGGGTGTCCTACGGGGATGTGGAAAAACAAACAAACAAACAAACAAAAAACCTTTCTAGGTCCTAGGAAGATGAGTGAATATTGCTTGCAGCTCTTTCGGAAGACCAGAGTTTGGTGCCCAAGACCAATGATGTGTTGATCACAATTGCTTATAACTCCACCTCCCAGAAATGTGCTCCTATGACCTATAAGAGCAGTATGTGTGCACATACATGGATACAGATATGCACATACTAATTAACAAATAAACCTGTGAATATAGTTGATATTTCTGTGATTTTAGAAATCATGTTGTCTAATAACATGAACTCTGATGTTACATTCATGAGACATGACATTAGAAACCAAAATATAGCACGGTTGCCTTTGGTTACTCATGAAGTCTCCTGAACAATGAGGTATAAGGGGCCTGAAGATTCTCACCCACTGGCTGTAGAAAACATTCCTCATTTCAAATTGCCTTGTGCAAGTCCGAAGCCCTGTTGAAGGCTGGCTTCCTGGACCAGTGTGAAAACTGGAACACCTTGTCCTAAACGACCGATTTGTGAACACCAAGAATTGTTCTACTTTGACAAAATTATTTTCATACCTGTTCCACTCCCCTCAAGGTGAAAAGAGGCACAATTATTTTCCTTCCATTGGAAATTCACCAACAGCAAAACTGATGAAGTATTTTAGCCGCAGTATACTTTTCATAGATCTACAGGCAAAATTCAGAATTGTTTCCTTTCTCTTATCAGTGCTGGCATTATGAAGTTCCCCAGTGCATCACATTCCATATAACATAGCTTAAGCTATTGTAAACTATATCCCGATGTTCCAAGTTCTGTAGAAAAAGAGATGGTAGGGGCTGGAGAGATGGCTCAGAGGTTAAGAGCACTGGTTGTTCTTCCAAAGGTCATGAGTAAAATTCCCCAGCAACCACATGGTGGCTCACAGCCATCTAGAATGAGATCTGGTGTCCTCTACTGGCATGCAGGTGTACATGCAAGCACACAATGTATACGTAATAAATAAATAAATCTTTGAAAAAAAAAGAAAAAAGAAAAACAGATGGTAACCTCAGACAGACCCACCTCCCATGACATAGTTATTTCTTAGATGTAATCACAGTTATTGTAGTTCCCTTTGAGCACGATGGTAAGCCCACATGATGACCCCTGCATATTGGAACCTAAGTGCTATCATGGAACTGGGTGTTTACAAAAAACTCTTTTATAGACAGGAATTAAACACATTGGCTATGGAATTAAGATCTGATTTGACATCTATCTGATTCAACTTTTTGTTCATATATGGTACTTACACAGATTTCATTACACAATGGTAGTAGGTTCCTGACAGGTTCAGAAGAAGGTGCTGCCCCCATCACAGTAAAGCTTGCCCTATTTCTTTATTCAAGCAGCCAAAGGAAAATTGTAGGAGTTGCTTGTTGGTATTTACTAAGTAAGCAAATGTGTAAGACTATACACAAGTCGAAATGTTCTAAACCCCTTTCCACGATTTTATCCAGCAGATTGTGGAGCATAGCAGATAGAATGTACAGTCTGTAGTCAGTAAGTTGCCAGGAGAGAGGGAAAGGGGAGAAAAAGAGATGGAGGCTGGGATCTGGAGGAGAGGAAGGAGGGGGCTACAACAGGCATACAAAGTGAATAAATTATTTTTAAAAAGTAATAACAATAATAAAGCAATACTTAACTGAAAATATTTAATGATTATATTAACAGTGGATTTATATAATTAAAATAACAAATATGTTTTATCAAAGTTCGGGCTCAAACCTTTATTATTTGGGTGATATAAACCAATGTTTTAATTGCATTTTCCATCAATTACACTTTATTCATTCTGCATCCCCCCATAAACCCCTCCCTCCTCCCCTCCCAATCCCACCCTCCCTCCCCTTTCTGCATGCATGCCACTCCCCAAGTCCACTAATAGGGGAGGTTCTCCTCTCCTTTCTGATCTTAGTCTGTCAGTTCACATCAAAAGTGGCTGCATTGTCCTCTACTATGGCCTAGTAAGGCTGCTCCCCCCCCCCCCAGGGGGAGGTGATCAAAGAGCAGGCCAATCAGATTATGTCAGAGGCAGTCCCTCTTCACATTACTATGTAACCCAATTGAACTCTGAACTGCCCTGGGCTACATCTGTGCAGGGGTTCTGGGTTATCTCCATGAATAGTCCTTGGTTGGAGTATGAGTCTCTGGGAAGTTCCCTGTGTTCAAATTTTCTTGTTCTGTTGCTCTCCTTGTGGAGACCCTGTCCTCTCCAGCTCTTACTATTTCCCAGTTCTTACCTAAAATTCCATTCACTCTGCCCAACAGTTGCCCATCAGGCTCAGCATCTGCTTTGATAGTCTGAAGGGCAGAGGCTTTCAGAGGCCCTCTGTGGTAGGTTCCTAGGTTGTTTCCTGTTTTCTTCTTCTTCTGATGTCCATCCTCTTTGCCTTTCCGGATGGGGATTGGACATTTTTGTTAGGGTCCTCTCTCTTGCTTAGTTTCTTTAGATGCACAGGTTTTAGTGGGTTTGTCCTATGTTGTATGTCTATATGAGTGAGTATATACCTTGTGTGTCTTTTTGCTTCTGGGACAACTCACTCAGGATGATCCTTTCCAGATCCCACCATTTACCTGCAAATTTCATGATTTCCTTATTTTTCATTGCTGGGTAATATTCCATTGTGTAGATGTACCACAATTTCTGCATCCATTCTTCAGTTGAGGGGCATCTGGTTGTTAATTGCATTTTCCAAACAATGTTATAGTTTTTACAAGCTTATATTTTTGTACAAAATAATTTGATCATATTCTTTCCCCTCATTCAGTTCCCCCAGATCTTTTCTTTACTTATCAAACACTATAACCTCTAGCTTTGTCTTTGTATCTCTCCCATTCACTCTCTCTCTGTCTCTTTAAAAAGCATAATAAGAAAAAATAGTAAAAGAAAAGAGGAAATAGAAGAAGAGGAAGAAATAGAAGGAGGAGGAGGAGAAGACATAATAAATGGCATGTGTTTTGTGTTGGCCAACTATTCCTGGGCATAATTGATACACCTTAATGACACTGCATTGGAGAAAACTGATTTTCCCTTTGCAGCAAGTATCTGTTGCAAGTAGATTCTTTATTAGAGGTGGGACCTGTGTCACTTTCTTTCTCCTCTGTGCTGGAATTTGTCAGGCTTGAACCCGTGTGGGTTCAAGAGTTCAAGAGACTGGGCGTGCTGCCACAGTCTCTGTGCATTCATATGTGTATCTGCCATGATGTGTCCGGAAGACACTTTTTTCCTGGGTCATCCACTACCTCTGGCTTTTGCAATCTTTCATCCTTACTGCCCTGTTCCACATGTGTCCCTGAATCTTGAGTAGGGATTTGATAAAGACATTTCATTTGGGGCTGATAACTCCAAAGCCTCTATCTCACTCTCTGCGTGTTGTCCACAAGGCTTCTTAACGTGAAGACACTGACTTAGGAGTTCAGTGAGAGTATTTGAGATTTTCTTTCATTGTTATCTTACTGTGGGGCTGATGATGCTTCCATATCTTGGCTACACGTTGTGGCAAGTCCCAGGCTTTCTTAATTGTGCTGCTATTGACATTTTAGACCACATACAATTTGCTGTGGAGATGGTTGTGTACACAGTGAGGTCTTTAGCTGCTTTTCTTGAATAATCCTTGAAACAGGCACCATATTTTTTTTTTCTTTCCACTTCATTTTCTATTTTGATTTGGCACTAGTCAAAAGGTTGAATCTGATGGTCATTTCAAGGATACAGTCATATTGCACAAAAGTCAGCAAAACACTATTCCCATGGCACCTCTATCCTACTGTATGAATTTTATTTTATTTAATATTCATTACAGTTTTTACACTCTCTATCCTAGCTGCAGCCCCCTCACAGCCCCACCCTCCTTCACTCTGCTCTTCTCCCCCTACACCCCTCCCCTAGTCCATTGATAGGGGAGGACCTCCTCCCCTTCTATCTGACCCTAGCTTTTCAGGTCTTATCAGGACTGGCTGCATGTCGGGAGCCGCATTTGCCATTACGAGATGGCGCTGGCTTTTTGCTTTTTGGGTTTTTTTTGTTAGAACTCGCCTTACAGCGGCGCATGCGCCACATGATGCTAATACGGATTTGAGTGCTCTCCCTATCAGAAAACACATGCTAATTGGGTATTGTGCGGAGCACCAATCACAGACGAGCACGTAGCCCTGCGGGCTATTTAAGCAGAGCACTCACAAGGCTTGAGGTCCTTCTCCATCTACCTACAAGAGCTTCATAATAAAGATTCTGCTGGACAAATCTTCGGTTGCCGCGTCATCCTTATCGGCGAAGGCTGCGCGCGACAAGTGGTGCCGAAACCCGGGAACCGCCGACCCCGGGCAGAGGAACGACTCGAAGGACCCCCAACTGCTCGTCGGAGGAAGATTCAAGCCAGCAGAGTGAAAAGCTGCAGCACTTTTCAGCAAGGTATGATTTCTGTGGTCTGGTGTATTCCGTTTCTCGTTGTTAGTTTCGTTTTTGTTTTACTGTGTTGTCTGTGTCTTAATTGTGGGAAACGGGATAAAACTTGCATCTGTCCTTTTTGCAATTTTGAATAATTGGCCATAAGACTCAGGTAGATAACTGAGCCGCCGCGCTCTCCCCTGTAGATAAAGGAGCTATGGGTAACCAACCAACTAAACCGATTTTGGAAGCAGCGCAGGCGCTGCTGAAGTAAAAGGATTTAAAAATCCCTGACAGGGTGTTGCGAAACTTTCTTAAGGAGGTTGATCGAGTAGCTCCCTGGTTTGTGGTCTCTGGGTCCCTTTCTAAGGGATCGTGGGATAAGTTAGGAGGAGATTTGACACGAAAAAAAGAACAGGGGACCCTAAAACCAGGGGTGTGGCCACTATACAAACTGTTAAAATCTTGCATTAAGGATAAAAGATGTAAGGAAAAAATCAAGGAAGGCCAACGGGCATTGTCAGACCATCAGGATAGTCTATCAGAAGCTGAGAAGGGAAAAAAGGATAAGCAGGAAAAAAAGCCAATAAAAAAGAAAGTAAAAGGTAAAGATAAGCTAGCTAAACTTAAAAAAAGGGCAAAGCAGCTTGCAAAGAAGAAAGAAGAGCTCAAACAGCGAGCAAAAAACTTAAAGCTGCTGCCTGCCTCTGAGAAAGGGGTAAGTAAAGGTGAGGAGGACCCTAAATTGTATCCTCTCCTCACTGAGTTTAATACAATATCGTCCTCTTCCGAGGAGGAGACGTCCTCCGAAGGAGAGGATCAGCAAGAGTCATCTGACTCTGAAGAGAAAGCAGGGCTTGATCCTGCTGAACAAGCAAAATTAGATGAGGAAGCGGCCAAATATGAATCAAAAAGATATGGCCCAAACCCTCCTCCGCCTTATGCGCCAGGGTATGGTGCGACAGCGCCTCTGCTTGAGGAGAAGAGCCAGAGTAAAGATAAAGGAAAGGTTAAGACTTCTAACTCGCTGAAAGGACCGGATCCTATTTTAATAAGATCCAGGGGAGCTGTCTGTGTTTTTCCACAGGAAAAAAACAATCCATTCTGGGTACCGGAGTGCCTCACGCAAAAGCTCGTGACAGCTGAAGATGATCTTTCAACAGACACACCTGCTACTGCTTAAAGAATCAAGGACAGCGAGGAGGACCACTAATTTTACCCTGGGTTTCTTCTGCCTTTTCTTACTTCAGATTGGGTGGGGGTGGGAATGTTTGGAGTAACCTTGGTTGCAAGACTGCTCCTCTGTTTTTGGTTGCTTCGCAAGTTCAAAAGACAACAACATGCAAAAAATGTGGCCATAGTTCAGGCTATGCTGGCTGTCAAACAGAAAACATCCCCTCAAGTCTGGTTAAACATGCTTAGCCGTTGAGACACTGTCAAAACTCATGGCACTCCTGACGGGCACAGGTTCCCATTGCACCGAGATGCTGTTCTGATCAGACCTTTGCATCTCCCAGGGCTCAGGTTCCCATTACACGGGGTTCAAGGTGCAAAGGGTCTCTTATACTATGTAACCTCCTTGATCGCTTATGCTATTGAGTCAGTGAGCCGATCGAAAATCTCATAGTGTATCGTTTGGCTTTGCTTGTAATTTTTAAGAAAGGGGGAGATGTCGGGAGCCGCATTCGCCATTACGAGATGGCGCTGGCTTCCTGCTTCCTGGTTCTTCTTGCTAGAACTCGCCTTACAGCGGCGCATGCGCCACATGATGCTAATACGGATTTGAGTGCTCTCCCTATCAGAAAACACATGCTAATTGGGTATTGTGCGGAGCACCAATTACAGACGAGCACGTAGCCCTGCGGGCTATTTAAGCAGAGCACTCACAAGGCTTGAGGTCCTTCTCCATCTACCTACAAGAGCTTCATAATAAAGATTCTGCTGGACAAATCTTCGGTTGCCGCGTCATCCTTATCGGCGAAGGCTGCGCGCGACAGCTGCATTGTCTTCCTCTGTGGCTGCCCCCCCCTACCCCCTGTCAAGGGGAGGTGATCAAAGAGCCACTAAGGTCATGTCAGAGACAGTCCCTTTTCACCTTACTAAGGAACCCACTTGGAGACTGAACTGCCTAAGGGCTACATCTGTGCAGGGGTTCTAGGTCCTCTCCATGCATGGACCTTGGTTGGAGTATCGGTGTCTGTATGGACCCTGGGCCCAGACTTTTTGCCTCTCTCTTTGTGGAGCTTCTGTCCACTCCAGGTCTAGCTTATCCTTCTTCCATAAGATTCCCTACACTTTGTCCAAAGTTTAGCTATGAGTCTCAGCATCTGCTTTCGATACCTTGATCAGTGGAGTCTTTCAGAGGCCCTCTGGGGTAGGCCCCTGTCCTGTTTGCTCTCTTCTTCCTCTTCTGATGTCTATCCCTTTTGCCCTTCTGAATGAGGATTGAACATCATCTCTAGGGTCCTCCTTCTTGCTTAGCTTCTTTAGGATTACAGATTTTAGTATGTATGTCCTATATCATATGTCTAATATCCACTTTTAAGTGAGTATATATTATGTGTGTGTCTTTCTGCTTCTGGTTACCATCAGGTTTAAAGTTTTGGAGAGATCAGGGATACAAGGCACATACCTAAACATAGTAAAGGCCATATACAGTAAGCCTATCAAACTAAATGAGAGAATCAATACTACTGAAATCAGGGACAAGGCAAGGCTGCCTACTCTCTCTGTAGCTCTTCAATATAGTACTTGAAGTCCTAGCTAAAGCAATAAGACAACTAAAGGAGATCAAGGGGATTTAAATAGGAAAAGAAGAAGCCAAAGTATCACTAGTCACAGATGATATGATAGTATACATGAATGATCCCAGATATTCTACCAGAGAACTCCTGAACTCCTTCAGTTGATAAACACCTTCAACAAAGTAGCTGGATACAAAATTAACTCAAAAAATCAGTAGCCCTCATATATATATATATATATATATATATATATATATATATATATATATGACAAAAGGGCTGAGAAAGAAACTAGGGAAACAACACCCTTCACTATAGCCACAAATAACAAAGAACCTTGATATGACTCTAACCAACTAAAAGACTCTAAGCAAGTGAAAGACATACACGAGAAAAAACTTCAAGTCTCTGAAGAAAGAAATTGAAGAAGATACTAGAAGATGGAAAGATCTGTCTAAATTTTAAATAATATTTTTCTTGGAACATATCTACAGTCAGGCCAGTTTTCTATAATAGCTTCTGGATGGTGGAATCAACCTTTCAGAGTTGGTTCATCCCAAAAGTTGTGAATTATTCACCGGCTGTCTGAATAAAGAATGTGTCAGGCCCTGTTCTAGCAACATCAAAACCTAAGACCTTTCACTCTTCCATGCTAACACATCTTCACATCAGAACGCCGAATGTGACTCAATGGCTGCTACATCAAGAACACGTTCTTTGGGTTGTTCCCTAAGACAGTGGCTGAAATCTTTCTGCTCAAGATGAGTCAGTTGCTTCCACAACTTAGGTATTATGTAACATCTTCAGAAACAATAATAGTAACAATAAACTCCAGGTGAAAATATTCATATTTGATTGGATTCTTCTTAAAAATATTGTTTTTCCTCAAGCCCAGTAATTCATGTGCCTAATTATAATTGACATGAGCCAGTCACAGGAGAAAACTGCATCCCCCATGGTTGGCAGCATTACTTAACGTAGTGTGTTTATGCTGATGACTGACAATTTGCATTTCTGCAGGGTTTTGTGAAGTCTTAGAGGCACCACGGCTTTAAAGGCAAATGCAGAGGATTGCGAATGGAAAGCACAGAGGCAGAATACTTTTCTTTTCCTGCAGTGCAGCAATGATAAATGGTTTGTTTATGAAGTAAAGCTCTGTAGAAACTACACAGGTAAAGCTACATGAGTTGCCACTTGAAAAGCAAGCGCAAAATGTACAACTCCCCTCTGGTGGCTTCTGAATACCTTATCAGCTCTGGTGATCTCTGTTTAACTACGTCGCAAGTCTGCTCACTGGAGCCAACATGTGTTTTAAGATGGGCTAGGTCATCCAGGCTCCTCTGCTTCAGAACTACCAACATTTTGTGTCAGGTAATTCTTTATTGCGGATACTTTACTATACATTGTAAAATGCCTAGCAACATCTCTGGCCTTATTCACTAGATGCTGGCTAAGACATCTTCTCCAGCTGTGACAATCAAAACTATCTTTAGGCACTGCCAAATATCCTTTGGAAGACAAAATTACCTCTAGTAGAGAATCATTGGTTTGTAGTATGGCACCTGAAGAAATAACTCTGCAATTTCAGTGGCTTAACATCTCAAATATTTATTTCTGATTCATATCAGTAATACTGGGCAGCTTTCCAATGAAATTGTCATCTAGGTAGGAAGTCAGTATTTTGAGCTACTTTGATTTTATGGCATTTCCAATCAGTATGCTCTTCATATTTTACCACAGAAAGTCAAAGACTGTAGAGTTGAGCAAAGCTCTTAAATATTTATGCCACAGATGACATATTCCACTTCTGTCTGCATTTCACTCATCAGAGAAATGCATGTGGCTATTCCTACCTGAAGGGTGGGATGAAAAGTAAGATAATTCTCCAGAAATTAGACAGCACAGCGTGAGAATGTGGTTAGCACACATATCGTGAGCCTGTCATCTGTGTCATCAGCCACCTTTGACTGTTATTTACAACTATGGCAATGTCAAGAGGCAGAAGGTGAGATAGTATCAGGTTTGAGGTCAAGGATTCATAGATTGTGGAGCCAATACACTTGAGACCAATCCCCAGATATACACCCAGGGTCCTAGATAAGTAAATATCCTCACAGTCCCTGAGCCTCCTCATTTGCTCAACATCAGTTAACAAATTGGCTACGGTGTTGCAAGAGATGCATTGATTACAATGTGTAGAAGTGTGGAAAAGTGCCTGAAACTGGTAAATACACCGTTAATATTTTAAAATAGTAATAATACATACACACAGAGAACCATTCAAATGTTTTCTACAAAGTGTATTGATAAGATGGAAAAAGAAGAGGAAAAGGTGTTTAATAGCAGGAAATTCTTGATGCTCACATATAGCACATACAGAGGAGCTGTTATGAGAAATATATTGTATAGGTAAAATGTTTAAAAGCACATTTTCAATTATGACTTGAAACTGCTTCTCATGGTCAGGAGAATGAATCAGCAAATGCTACAGAACGTCTGAAAGTATATTGTAAATGCAAAACTTGGGCAGAATGAGAAAGAGAGACACGCACTGGCTGCCATCAAATCCCCTTTGAAACCATTTAAAGTCAGATACAAATGAAAACGCTTCTCTTGCTCACTATTAAAACATTACTAGATTATTTACCTTAAAATATATTCAATGTCATTCTCATATCTACCTATTTAAAATACTCATAAAACCATTGAACATAGGCAGGTGAAATGCCTTTACATATACAGATGCTTTCTGTCAAGCCTGATAACCTGAGTTCAGTCCCTGAACTTATATGGTGGAAGGTGAGGACCAACTGAGGCAGTGTGTCTTCTGATGTTCACATGCCTATGGTAGCAATCATACATGTTTGCACATACACACACATACAAAAGTTACATGTAATAAGACTTTTAAAACAAGGTGTTATGCACTTAATTGTATTATTTCTATTAACATCTTTCAGCATTGTCATTCATGCAAACTCTGAGACAATTCTGAGACAACATGAAACCACACGGTAGTTAAGACCCACTGGGCTGTGTCACTGATGTAAAAGGAGCTACAGCAGAGTTTTCTAGCATGGTAATTGTGTTTTCTTTAGAAAATATTTAAGGGACTCTTTCTACCTATGTTGAAAAAAATTAATTAATTCCCCTTTATATTTGTATCTTGACTTAATTTTTCTCATCTATTTTTTTTTTTGTAAATTTCTGTACACGAGGGTTTTTGCTTGAATATGTGTTTTGCTTGAATGTGTGGTGAACACAGAAGCCAGAAGAGGGAATAAAATCCTTTGAAACTGGAGTTACAGACAATTGTGAGCTGCCTTGTGGGTTCTGAGAATAAAACCAAGGTCCTCTGCAAGAACAGCAAGGACAAGAGCAAATGCACCTACTAGACCCTCTCTCCAACACTTGTGTCTTGATTTCTTAAAATTTCCGCAGACAGAGAGCTTCTCTATAGGTCCCTGAATATGCCACATGCTTAAACTTGCTTCTGTGTTGGATAAAACATTAAAGATAACCCCAGAGGCACCAAAATGGGTCTGTGTTACATGAAGGGATGAAAACACAGACTTTGCTTTGTCTTACACTCCCTTCATTGAACAACATAGAACATTTGAGAAGGAAAAAGATGGGAAATTCCTAACAGAAATCTTTTATAGAGTTTTACAAGGGAACAAACTTCGCTGACCTCAGGCGCACCTGAAATGTTCAGAAGAGCAAACAGTACTACAAATTGATACTATCAAGCTGTATCCACAGGTTACTTCCAGCATTCACAGTGGGTATTTACTGGAGAAGGTTCTATCCAGATTGCTGGGTGCTTTTAGCAAGTAATTACCAGACCACATAAATATACATATGCTTTACTCTGGGTCAGGAACATGGAATAGTATATCACTTAAGATGAAGGATATGGATTAGTTTAGGGTATGAAACCTGATTTCATGGGCTATCCAAGGCATTACATTGTTCTCAGGAAGGCAGACAGAACTTAAAAACAGGCTGAGCACAGAGTAGGATAGCAGGTTAAGTATATATTCTTAAATGACCTCCAGGGTCACTATTAATTTTGCTGTGAGGTCTGGAAACTGTTCAGTCTTTGGGGGGGGTAAGATATTTTTCATAAAATCGAGTCACCACAGGGTTCCATTGACTGTATTTCTCTTGTCTTGATGCCTTTTTTTTCCCACAGAAATCAGGTCCAGTTGCATTGGTCTTCTTGACATTTTGTTTTTTTCCTTTGCCACTGAGATTGTTAGAACCACAGAAACCTTCAGTTTTCAACAGGTTCCCAGTGGGCACACACTATAATTTAAATCTCATCTGCCATCCTTCACATCCCCAACCTCTGTGTTAACTCTCCATTCCCAGCTAACAATAAAACTTCAGAGGGCTGTGGAAACTTTGAACCGTAGGACACAGGTGGTACTGACCTTCCCAGTCACATCTGGCCACTGGTCCCCATCTTAGTTACCATGCTTTCTGGTCAACTAGAATGTGAATCGTCTCTGTTTGTGTACTCACTACCATAAACTGAGCTGCTCAGCCATACCTTTCTAGGAAGATGGGGGAAAAAAACCTGAAAGTCCAAGTAAATACTTCCCTCTTAAGTTGTTTTGAGGAACAGTGGTCACAATAATACAAAAGTAATTAATGTGCAATCCAACCTATAGCAATCTTATTAATATTGTTCTGATTCTGCTGGAAAAAAAGAGGATTAATGAAGAATGCATACTATCTTTTATGCATGTTTTCAAGCTGTATATCAAAGAAGAACACTGTTACAATCATAAGCATTTATAATAACATATGCTTCTGGGCAAGAGAGAAGGCCCAGTCCACGAAATGACTGTTATGGACAAGACTCCTGCTACGTTAGCACAAGGACCTGAGTTTGGAACCTTAACATCACCACAAAAAACAGAGCACAGTGACAAGAATCTATAGTGCCAGCCATGAGAGGTACAGATAGGCATAATTTTTTATCTTTTTCTTTAATTTATTTTTATTAATTACAGTTTATTCACTTTGTTTCCCACATGCAGCTCCCTCCCTCCTCCCTTCCCAATCTCACCCCCCTCCCTCTTCTCCACCCATGCTCTGCCCCAATCCACTGATAAAGGAGGTCTTCCTCCCCTTCCTTAAGATCCTAGTCTACCAGGTCTCATCAGGAATGGCTGCAGACAAGCATACATTTGAAGCTCACATTCCAGCCAGATAATGTAGTTGTTGAGTCCAGGTTCAGTGAGAATTTCTGTGTGTGTAAATAACATATGGTTATTTAGGAGTTAGCAATTTAGGAAGACACCTAACATTGATCTCTGATCTCTGTAAGAAGACACAAACATGTACAATTCCCTACATACCTGCATAAAGCACGTGCACACACACATGCATACACACACACACACACACACACAGAGAGAGAGAGAGAGAGAGAAAGCTCCAGCTCTGCATTTCATAATGGCTTGCAGGAAGGATTTCAAAGTTACCAACACAAAAAAGTAGTAGATGTCTGACATGATGGATATGCAAATTTTCTCAATTTGATAATTACATATTCTATATTTGTAACCTATCACATTGTACAATTGTTTGTAATTGTACTAACCATTGCAGAAATTTAGTTTTTCCCAATGGAGTGTCACTTTGTATATCAACCCCAATCTAGGGTTGGTCACATACTTACGAGTAGTTGGACAACTCAAAACGTTTTGTTGTGTGCCTTTGTTTTGCTTTGTTTGTCTCATTGATTTTATTTACTTATATTTTCTTAGTTTGTTGTAATCTTGTTTGTTGTTTTCTTGCCTGTAATGGGTATGTTCATGGAAGAGAGGGAGAGAGAGAGAACATCAAGTTGGGTGAAAAAGCAAGGTAGGATTTTGAATTGGGGAAGGAGAAATATAGTCAAAAGCATTGTATCAAAAATATAATAAAAACTTTTAAAAGACATACTAATTAAAATAAATTGTAATTTTAAAATTTATGCCCCTAAGATTCAGCCTGCATCTGGTAAAGCATATCTAAGGATGAAGCCAGTCACCTGTAGTACTTGCATGCCTTCAGCTAATGTCCAAACACTTCACAATACTGTTAACAAATTGTTTAAGAAGCTTTGTTCTAATCCAATTCTTCTGTGTGTTTAAAATCCATTAATAGCTGAAATGATATAAGAAAATCTAATTAGAGTATTAAATTGTCATCATTCCCATAAAACCATTATTTCTTTTGTTAAATTATATTAATGTGTCCTTTATAGTTGAAGCTTGCATAATGATGTGACCCATTTTTTCTTTCATGGGGTATAGAAATATTTTTAGTGGGAAATAACAGGTGAATATACTTGAAGAAACGAACAGCAATACATATCTTGTAGTGGATGCATGGGGTTTTGGTATTGCTCTCCTCCCTGTGGCTTTATCTTCACAAATATCTCAGACACAAACTAAGTAATAGATTATAAATAGGCAATGCTTCCTTCCATCTATCAAACTTGCCAGTGTGAATAAATGTGCTGAATCTTATTTAAACATTAATCCTTATGAGCAGCCTCTTCACACAATCCTTCTCCAGCCCAGCATCTCCAGAACTTTCTCTGAAATGACCAGGCACACGTTGGCACAACTAACAAGGATGGATAATAGTAATCACAAGTTTCTATTGGACTTCCCGTCGGTTACTCACGCCTCATTTAATAGTTAAGAAAACTAGTTTGGACACAATCAGATTTAAAAAAGACAGACTAGATTATGAATATCACTAAATAGTTTTGAGATCACCTTATAAACAAAGGTTTAAAGTAAGGACTTTTGCAGTGTTTCTTTTTTTCCCAAAGTGGACTTTCCACCATATTATCATAAAGTAATATTCTATAGGAGCAGTGACACTGTTGAGGGTAGAAGAGCCTCACATTTGTATAGCCTCACATTTTGAAGGCATTTGTTCTCAGAGTTTTCATGTTAGTGTCTTCTTCTTCTTCATCATCTTCATCTTCATCTTCTTTTGTTTTTTTACAAGACAGGGTTTCTCTGTGTAGCCTTGACTGTCCTGGACTCACTTTGTAGACCAGGCTGCCCTTGAACTCACGGAGATCTGCCTGCCTCTGCCTCCCTGAGTGCTGGAATTACAGGCGTGTGTGACTGCACCCATCTGAGTGTCACCCTCTTAATTGTCCTATTGCCTTCGCATATAAGACATGTACCTTACCAAAGTCAACCAAAATCCCAGCATAGATGGAGAAGGGGCTGATGAAACCCCACCCTTTGCTGAGAAACTATAGACAGTTGGTGGCTGCTGGAGAAGGGACAGACAGTTTTCTTTAGTGGAAAAGCTCTTTAGAGTTTATTTATGCTCTAATAGATCACACACACCAGTACACAAAAAGACAGCACTAAGTGGACTCAGTGGATCTAAAAGAAAATGAGGGAAGACACATCAATTTGGGGAAAAAAACTGGAGGGTAAAAAGGAGGAATTAAAATGAAGAAAATAGGTGGTGGATTTATATGTGAATAAAATCATCATTAAAAATGTCTACTCCCTAGGTTATAGAATATCAATCTATGAACTTGCTGAAATTCTCTGGAATATTTGGATGCCACTAACATCTCTACAAGAACAAGTTGGCTAGAACTACCCCATGTGATTCACTCTACCACCCTGAGCATATACTCTTGAGTATATCTCAAAGAATTTAAGTCAGAGTACCACAGAGTTCCTGATCATCCTTGTTTGCTGGAGGTTATCCACAACAGCCATAGCATGGAATCAGCCCACATGACAGCGGACGCACAACAGATAAAGAAAATAATTTATATGCACAACGGAACTTAGTCAACAGTAGGATAGATTCAGATTTTGTTTTTGCAAAAAATATATATACAGGACTGGAAAACATCATGTTACATAAAATAAGGCAAACCCAGAAAGACAAAAATGTTTTGCTTTTTTTTTTTCTCCCAGAGTCTACATTTTAGGAAGCTATTTATAAAGAAGAAAGCAAGTTTTCTAGGATTGTTGCTATCTTTTAAAAAATTATGAGATTCCATTCTGAATTGGAATCAATGAAACATTAATTATTTACCTGTATATAATTAACTTTTAACTTATACAATGTACTGACTTTCATCAGCATATAGTTTTACCTAAACATAAAAAAGAATTTATCCATTTAAATTTACATTTTTTTTAAAAATTTAATTCATTACCTAGGGATAAACATCATGTATAATTTAGGTTATCCCTCATAAAAATAAAACAAAGCATTGTCTGTGAAAGGTGAGTGAGAAAAAACTAACTGTGTGTGTGTGTGTGTGTGTGTGTGTGCGTGTGTGTGTATCACTATGGATAGCTGTAAGTTTAAGATATCAAATATATGTTTGATAAAAAGTCTATCCAATATTTTCCAAAGAAATCCCCATAGATTAGGTAGAAGGCATGGTGGGTGAGTTTCTAGCAAATGTTTCATTAGAAGAAGCTGGAATGACAAGCAGTTTACCCTTGTGTCCCTTATGTCTGGGTGTACCTACTGTCTCCTGGTTGATGGAGCTCTCCCTTTCTTTCCTTTAGTATTGCTGTAGAGGTCCTTTCTGCTCTCCATGTTGCCAGTATTACTCTTCACTGTTTCCTGCTGCTTATGTCCTTTATGTTTTCCTGAAGTCTTTAACGGAAGTCCCTATTTCTTCCTGTAACTCACAGAAGCTTATATCATCTGATACAGGCTCTACTCTGCAGCCACACAGCACTAGCCCTTCGCATCCACTAGCCCCACAGTCGACAGGTGCCCAGTCAGACTTAATTCATCCTGCCACTTCCCAGTATTTATCATCATCATCATCATCATCATTATTAAATGTTTTGTTTTTTGTCTGCCTCCAAGCTGTGTTTCATAGACTCTCACCTGGTTGGAACCTCTTGTTCTCTCTCGTCTATTTGCTGAATGCTGCTTGCCATTTAAGCATCCTTAGGAAAATCATTCTGTCGTGAACAGGATGAGGTATGTCTTTGGGGTTTGCAGGTATCTGTACTATACAATTGGATCAGTTTTTTGTAAAAGATTTGGCATTGACACTGCTCCACCACTAGACTCCAGTTTTGAAGAGGGAGCAACTAGTCCGCAGAGGTTAGTTCAATGCCGCCCAAATAATCACGTAGGGAAAACGTCCGAGTCAGTGAACGCAGATGCTTGGTTTTCCAGGTGTGAAGGGGATGAGCATTCTGATGAGAACTGAGTTTGCAAATGCAGTGTTCATACCTTCTCCCCAGAACTTTGATACAACAGTAACGATTCATTTCATTTCTAATCAGGTGTGTGTGTGTGTGTGTGTGTGTGTGTGTGTGTGTGTGTGTGCCAGATAAGGCCAGGAGATTTGAAGCCCCTGAAGTGGGAGTTATAGGCAGTTGTGAACTGACTCATTTTAAATACTTGGAATAGAACTCAGGTTTTCTGGTTGAGAAATATGTGGTCTTAAACTTTGAGCCATCATCCCATCAGCTCAATTCCTCGGTTCTTTACAAAGTTACTAGATTCCACATTTATGGTGATTACCAGATCACAGCTTTTTAATTGCATAGAAATATGAAATCTGTCACTCTTGTACAACTTTCTACTCACCTCTGCCTTTTATCTGTTTTTGATTAATGGTAGTTTGGATGGATCTAAATAAGGGGTCCTATTTTATGTGCTTAGCATGTATGAAGTTCTTTTTTTTTTTTAAATACTACCTGAGATGACATTATAATTGTTGCTAAAGGAAAAAGGCTGTGAGGTCTTATACGATCAGATGTGTTTCGCCAATAAATACAATCCTAATTTTGCATCTGTCTTTCTGTTACATTGAGAATTTATAAAGGAGATTATAAGCAATGGATTGCAAGTCTATGTGATCATGCATACTTTTATTCTTGTTTGGTGGCCATTGATGGAATTTGGCAAGAGCAGGTTTTACGAACATGAAATGATCCTCTTCTCAGTCATGGACCAATGGGTATACTGCAATACATTCATTTTTAATTAGATCATTCATATTTTTGTTTACTATCTTTACAAAGAAATCTTGTTTGAAATAGGTTATTTTTTTTTCAGTATTGAAATCTTTCTTTGTTACTTTAGTAAGCAGATAAGCAATTCAAGCTAGAAAACAGGATGGAGATGAATTTAAGACTTATGTCTAATTCTATGACAGAGAAAATATATACATTTTTTCTGTCCTGGGTTTTGGGAAAACTCTTTCTCCCCAAGACAACTTAAATCCACCTTGGTTATATTTTCATAAGCATTGACTTATCTTTGCCTTTTTCCTAGTCATCTTCTCTGGTGAACACATCTTTATCTTGAATGTGTCTGATAGAAAACACCAAACTTATAATCTCACATTTTATTGTTTTCCTTTTTCTAAAGACTTGGCAAAATTGGATGTTCCCACCATCAAATGTAGACAAACCTGGGGATTCCTTATTCTTTAGGAATAAGGAATGATTCTAGTCATCATATTATGAATGGAAGGGACACAAAAGTGTAGCCCTGGCTTACACGGCTCAGCAGTGTTTTCCAGACAAAGCAAATGATGTAGGTAAGTGGTCAGGCAGTGGACATCCTTTTGATCACACCCTGACACTGAGTAAGCTGATTTACACCTTATCAATGGAAGTTTATCAATGGAAGGTTGCAAAAGCTATCACCACCCTATTTACCATGAAGAAAGTTCAATATTTGAGGTTCTAGGAGCTGAGATAATTTGCCGATATAACAGAATTACTAAATGACAAAGCTGATATCTAAGTCTGAAAAGATCTCATTCAAAATAAACCATCTATCATACTGTATCTCATTCAAGAAATTCTTTTTTAAAAAGCCACAAGAAAAGAGTTTAGCTTGTGATTACTCTTAGCCGCGACTGGTAATTTCTAACCAGCACTTCAGCAGTTACAACTGAAATGTTTCTGGAAGAGGAATGTGCTAAGTTGAAAGACAAAGCCAAAGAGGAAAAGGAAAAAAAAAGATATTTAGAAATGGTAGGAAATAAGTAATGAGAAACATAAAAAAGAGAAAGAGACAAATTCTATTCCCAAGAACAAAGTCCTGAACTGGGTGTACCTTAATGGGAGTTTTAAACCTCTTTGCTCTAATGTTTTGTTTGTCATGCTTGATTCATATTTAATTTAACTGGCCATACTAAATCATATACAGATTTTAAATTAATGTAGCTTCTGTATAGTTAATAACAATTTTAATATTGTGGCTTTAATATAATTGTTGTAAAGGGTGTGTGAAAATTAAAAAAAAAATAAAGGAAAATAGATTCATCTGACTGAGCTCCAGGAGATGAATCTATTTTCTTTTTTTTAATGGAAAAAATTTTGTAAATTTTTATTTTTTATATCAGTTACAGTTTATTCACTTTGTATCCCAGCTGTAGCTCCTTCCCTTATTCCCTTCCAATCCCATCCTTCCTCCCTCACCTCCTCCCTGCCCTGCTCTAAGTCCACTGATGGGGAGGTCCTCCTCTTCTCCTTCCATCTGACCGTATCTTATCCAGACTCTACACAGCAGTGTTTCAAAGAAGATGCTAAGGCTCATAATCAAATCTTTGGCAGAGTGTAGGGAATCATACGAAAGAAAGGGGAGTTAGCATGACCTGGAGGGGACAGGAGCCCCACAAGAACCAAATATATCTGGGCACAGGGGTCTTATATGAGACTGTTTCTCCAACCAAGGACCATATATGGATATAACCTAAAACCCCTGCTTGGATGTAGCCCATGGTAACTCAATAGCCAAGTGGGTTTCCCTAGTAAGGGGAACAGGAACTATTTCTGACATCAACTCAATGACTAGCTCCTTTACCTCTCCACCACCACCCAAGGGAGGAACAGCCTTGCTAGGCCACAGAGGAGGACATGGCAGCCAGTCCTGAAGATACCTGATAAGCTAGGGTTAGATGGAAGGGGAGGAGGACCTCCCTTATCAGTGGAATTGGAGAGGGACAGGGAGGAGATGAGGGAGGTAGGGTGGGTTTCAGAGGGAATGAGGGAGCGGGCTACAGCTGAGATACAAAGTAAATAACCTGTGATTAATATAAAAAATAAAAATTATTAAGGAAAATACAGGATTATCAAACATAAAAGGCTTATTGATTTGATTATATCTTACAGTACATATTGTGGCAAAATAAACTTGAAGATTTTTTTTTTACTTGAACATTATCACTCAAATTTTGTTTGAATGAATGTACTGGCTTTTGAGTCTTGAGATACTATAATCTATTTTCTTGGGACGATATTGTCTTTAGAGTGTATTTGATAAAAAGGGAGTTAGATTGAAGCAGTCTTTTATAAAATAAATCACAATAATTTCCCACTGAAAGAACTTAGACTATCAGATACATGAAATTTAAAATGATGTGGAATCATTATTGATAGAATGTTTTCTAACTTATATTTCTATGGAAGCAAAGAGAAAAAGTGCCATCAATTTGATGGGAGAGTTGGAAATCAGGGTGTTGGGGAAGGAACCTTTAACTAGTGCTACATCAAGCTGATATTAGCAGCCCTAAGGCACCAAAAACCAAGTCAGGCATCTAATGAATCACTGAGCCTTAGTTCTAACATTGTTTCTATTACAAGAAGCCAAATGCCACACAGCCACATGTTATGCCTGTTTCTACCAGAAATACTCTTGGTGTTTCCTATGTACTAAATTTTCTGTTGCTACTGTTTACATCCTCTTTGCTAAAGAAGCCATACATTTCTCCCCAAATTCTTTCTCTGGGGCCTTTGGAATTCACAATCATGAATTTCTTGGTTCCTTGTTCTTTTCTTCAAAGGTTCCCTATATCCTTAAGTAATGTAAATCTAGAATTTTCCTTCCATGTAAAAGTGTAGTTTCCACAGTCTAGGAATTTCAGAACCTAAAAGAAAATTCAAGTTTATTCAAGTTTCTCTTTGATGCTCTCAGAGAGTGAAGCTCCCATATCAGGGCATTGCTCAGACTTCAGTAGAGAAATTTCTTATTACAGTAGATGATAAATAAGACCCAAGCCTGCAACTGGACAACATGCAGGGAACAGAAGACTTTGGAATGCCTTTCTCTAAATGAAGTGTGTATGTAACACCTCTCTCTCCAAGGTTCAGAGACCTAGGCAGAACAGACGTTGGAAAGATGTAAGAGCCAGAGGTGGTGGATGACTTCCAGGAAATAGCCTTTTACAGACACAAAAGATGCAGATATGAACTCAGAGAATTTGTAAATATGGCACAAAGCCTACACAAACTCAAGCCAGAGAGAAATCTCAAACAAGAGAGGGAAGTGGGAATAAAGTTCCACTCATAGCCAACGATGCAACTGTTAGATGCTAGGAGATGAAAAAAAAATCAATTTTGTTCAATGGAGTGGGACTGGCTACATCAACTCAACTGAACAAGTCCACTTGTGGTAGTTTGAATAAAGATGGCTCCCAAAGACTCATGTGTTTGAATGCTTGACCCATAGGGCGTGGCATTAGTAGGCGATATGGATTTGTTGGAGTTGGTGTGGCTTTGTTGAAGAAGGTGTGTCACTGTAGGGTAGGGTGGGGTAGGGTTTAAGTTTTCCTATGCTCAAGCTATACCCTATATGGCACAGACTCCTGCTGCCTGTGGATAGAGATGCAGATCTTTCAGCTCCTGCAGCACCACGTCTGTCTGCAGGCTTCCATGCTTCCCACCATGATGATAATGGACTAAACCTCTGAAGCTAAGGCAACCCCAATTAAATGTTTTCCTTTATAACAGCTGTAGTGGTCATGGTGTCTGTTTACAGTAATGAAACCCTAACTAAGATAACCATGCACATGAGTAGTCAGCAAACACAAACGGGACTCCAAGTTTTTGGTTTTGTTCTGTTCTGTTAGAGAATAAAAGGAGAGACCATAAATTTTGATGAGTAGGAAGGTGTGGGAAGATTTGAGAGTGTTAGGGACAAGGGAATGTGTATGGTCAGATCATATTGTAATGAATAATCAAAGATAAGTAAAACATAAAAGGACTGCTAATTGACTGAACAGTGTTAAAGTTAAGGACAGGTCAGCTATAATTGTTGAAAAGAGTACACTAATTAGGCAAAAACTAGACACAATGTACTGAAAGAATAGTATATTGCCTGAGAAAAGTTGCCGTAAAGTTCAAATTTCATGACCCAGAGCTCCAGTTCATTAGAAATAAGTGATCCTGAAAAGACATATGTGAGGTGCAAAACTAGAAAATGGCAGACTATGTTGTGTTTCTCCAGCTTCAGTCATGAACGCACAAAAAAAAAAAACACAAACAAACAAACAAAAAAAAAAAAACAACACTGCAGCAGTGGTCCAAAGAGTACCAAGTTACAACACAACCCTCCAACTTCTTTCTTTCTTCTTTCTCTCTTTCTCTCTCTCTTTCTTTCTTTCTTACTTTCTTTCTTTCTTTCTCTCTCTCTCTTTCTTTCTTTCTTTAATTCTATCTTTGTTTCTTTAAGAAAATGATGTCTACTAACTCCAGTTAGAGCTAGGCATATTTGTCTACCTTAGTCCAGTTATTCTCTATGTCCCATTGAGCAAAGACTGCTTCATTATTTATTCCAGGTTTCTTCTTACATCCGATCTGATTTGTGAGACTTTTCCATATAGTAAAAAATAAATAAAATAAAAATGGAACATATGTGAGGCAGAAAGTAATTCAATGCCAAGTGGTTAATAAGAGTTGAGAAAGATTGAAATAGAGGCAGAAAACTTTAGGCTCTATTTCAAAAATGACTATTTCAGGAGGGGAAATAAAACAGATAATCCACAAATATTAGGACAAATGAGAAACACTTATTTATATTAGTTGTAAGTAGTTATTTGGTAAAGTTTTCAAACAGTTTATGTGGAAGTCATAACTTTATTTTTGTAGGTGAAAAATAAACCCCAGAATTGCTGGTAAACATAGCTATCCAATCAGGTTAGCTGGCTAACAGAAAAGGTGGGAAAGCTATGAGAAAAATTAGGCAGGGTGTCTTTGTCTATTCACATTTTAATATTTATTTTATTATTTTAAGTGTGTGTAAGAGAGAAAGAGACAGATAGAGATATAGAGAGAGACCGAGACAGAGAAAGCAAGCTGGCACTACAAAGGCCAGAGACATAAGATCCCCCTGGAGAGTGAGTTAAGGACATTTATGAACTGCCTGAGGTGAGTTCTGGTAACTAAATTCAGGTCCTCTGAAAAGACAGTACATGTTCTTAAGCACTGAATCTTTACACCAGCCTCCTTTGTCTTTTTCTCTTATTCTTTGTTTGAATGAATAAGAGACTTGAGAGTAGATACTGACTTGCAGAGGTAAGGAAAAAAAAAAAAAACTTGAGAACAAAAGACAGTGTCATTGAAGAAATATTATTCCTGGAGTTTGAAGAGGGCTTTGGTTCATGTGAGGAACTGGGGTAGAGTTGTCATCCTGGAGGTTGATACAGGCTTCTCCCCTTAGTTATTCCAAAACTGTGTGTTGAATTCCATCCCAGATCTACTGATGTAGACTCAATGAAAAAGGAAGCCACACACGTTTTTCCTAGTGACCATTTGTTTGTGTACTGATTACATTTGAGAGCGATTGAGTCATAGAAGTGTAGCTGCCATTTCAATTGCAGCAGAAGGTAGAGGGGAAAAGTTAAAATGACCTAGAAAATATGGGAAATCCCAGCAGGAGGCTATGCTGACACAGTTACATCAATGACAAGGTCACATGCTGAAGTATTCCAGGATCCTGTTGGACTGTTAAAGGTACATGAAAACATTTGAAAAAGTTTCTATTTAGAAACGTACATATATGAACTATTTATGAATCATTACGCAATTCTGGGCAGAAGATCATGGACTCCATTGAAGCTTATTCCATAAGGCATGCCTTGTTCTATCTCTTTTTTTTGGAAATTCAAGGCAATGCAAGCCTAGAGAAGAAAATTAAGATGGCTATGCTTACTGTTAATAATTAAGACTGAGCTGGAACTTCTTCAAGGTGGCTCAAAGGATAGGCCTGTGCCTTTGGATCCTGAGAATACTAGCAGGAGAGTAAAGGGGTGGACGTCTAGCCTTCATCTGGTTAGAGAATAAAGTAAACAGGAGGGAATAGAAGCAAGGATGAACTGGTGTTCACAGTGAATGAGAAACAGATACAATGGAAACAGCAGATCCTCTTTCAGGGCTTGGTGATGGTGGGGAAACTGGCCACTGTAAAACTTCAGATAACAGGCAGTAATGAATGATGTTTACTGCGATGGCTGTTCTTCATTGTCAACTTGACTACCTTTGCAATTAACTAAAACCCAAGCAGCTGGCTGCACCTGAGAGATATATGTGTTGCTTTTTTGTTTTCTTGTTTTGTTTTGTTTTGTTTTTCTTAATTAAATCATTGAAGTGGGAAGACCCACTTTTCAGCTGGTTCTTTTTTGACGTGGGAAAAATCTGCTTTTGATCTGGAACTTTTGAGGTGGGGTGATTCACTTTTATCTGGGACATACCTTCTGCTGGCAGTCTATATAAGGGACATGGAAAAAGGAAGTTTCTTTCTTTGCAAGTTCATTCATTCCATGACATTAGAGACTACTCCGACTCCCTGAGGTGCTCAGCCTCACGGACATCCTGGGTTGTTAGACTTCCCGCTGATAGACATCCATTGTTGGACTATCTGGACCACAGCGGATGACTCACCGTAATAAGTCCTACATTTATGTATTCATTCTATCATGTCTGTTCCTCTAGACAACCCTGACTAATGCACATACTTTCATCAGCATTCACAAAGTTGAGCTGGATGGGTTTTTCTTTATTCTCTTTTTATTGTCTTTTGTATGTGTTTATGTCTATGACTTTAGAGCTGACCAGTTAGTACTGGATAACTAATTATGGGCCTTATCTCCATGAAGGCTATTTCTCCAGTTCTCCACATTCCTTAGTTGTCTGTTGTTCTTGCCTAGATAGAGGCAGAGCCTATGACATTTCCCTGTCCTGCATTGGCATGTCTATTAACATTGTCCATTGATCTGGTCTTGTTAAGGCAGCCTTGTTGAGGTATTTTGTCATTTCAAGGAGACACAGTCTCACAGAAGATTTTCTAGCCTCTGGCTCTTATAGTCTTTCCTCCAATTCTTCCATGATGTTACCTGAGCCTTAGGTACAGAATTTATGTTTTTAATGCATAATGAGAATTCCAAACAAAATATTGGGAATGGCAGCACAGAATATTTTAAAAATCATGAAACAATTATGGGAAAATATGTAGAAATATTAAGTTTTTTGAGATATGAACAAGGAAAGATAAAATTGTGGAAAACAATTATTCAGAATGACTAATTGATTCAAGTAATAAAATTGTCAGAAATTATTAATCAAGGCTTTATTACTAGGATTATATTGAAATGTTTTATGTCCTTGTAAGCAACTCTCTTATATCAATTCTTTGGGTATGTGTTCTAACTCATTTTTCTCTCAGCAAAGTGTTTGATTTTTATTCTTTTAAACCAGACAAAGTTTATAATCATTCACCAGTCTTAAAAATCAGCCCATATGTTTCCTTATTCATTTGTGTCTATATTTATTCAGGATAGCATTATTAATTAAGTTTTACTATGTTGCTATTTAGCTATAAATGTATAGTCTAAATGTTTTGATAAAACTTTTTCAATACAACAAAAACTGAGAATACACAAATTACTGACTGCTTTTAATTCTGATTACTATTAAAATAAAGCATTTTAAGATAACAATCATTATGTAATTATTTTGAATAATATCTGACAAGCTAATATTCAAAAACAGAGATGTTAAGAGTTGCCTTAGTTAGGGTCACTACTGCTGTGATGAAACACCATGACCAAATTCACCCTGGGGAGGAAAGATTTATTTAGCTTACACTTTTTTTGTTATTATTCATCATTGAAAGAAATACTACAGGAACTCAAATAGCACAGGAACCTGGAAGCAGCAGCTGACGCAGAGACCAGGGAGGAGTGGCTTGCCTTTGGTACCTTGGTCAGCCTGCTTTCCCATAGAATCCAGGACTACCAGCCCAGAGATATCCCTACCCACAATGGGCTGAGCCTTCCCACATCATTTACTAATTAAGAAAATGCTCTGAAAGCCTGCCGACAGCCCAATCTTTTGTACACATTTTCTCAGTTGAGCTGCCCCCTCTCAGACAACTATAGTTTTCGTCAGTTGATATAACATTTAGCCAGCATAGAGCCCTAAATCAAGAAGACCCTTGAAGAAAATGAAAGGATATAGATCATTAAGCATAGACATTTTGAAAAGGCTAAATCGAACTTAAAGCTAAAGGGTCAAATATATAAATAAAGAGCTCAACAAGAAAACAGGAACAAAGCAAATGATCTTAGGAAAATCTGTAAAGACATGAAAATGAATTCTTGATAATTGATAAGGTTTGACAAGTGAGACAAACTCCTTTCACTAAAGTTTTACAGTGATGGATGTGGCTCAGTAATAGAGTACCTGATTAGTATGCAAGGCATGTGTTCAGTCTTTGCCACTACACTCAGAAAAAAGACTTCACAACAACTCTACTTGATACAAGTATTTCTGTATTTCCATAGGACATACATACTGAGTATGGAAAGCAGTCAGATATACATCCAATAAGTAATTTGTATACTGAAAATAAAATGAATGTAGAAATGAAAAATGAAGTAAAAAAGAAAATGGTCATATATACACTAGCTAATTTACTTAGAATTAATAGCAAATTACATATAGAACAAATTAAAAATTATCCAACCATTTTATTACTAAATGAGCAATTTATTATTTTACAGGAGTGCTATATAAGTACATAGAACCCCATTTTGCCCAATTACAATTTTACAGACAGGACTTAGGTAGCAATAAACCAAACAATGTTTTGGGAAATTTTTATTATTTTTTTTTAATTTCATGCAATTATTTTAATGATCTTCACTCTCTCTCTCCTAACTCCTCCAAGATTACATTTCCTTCACTACTCACCCAAAATTGTGCTCTCTTTAAAAATATATCAATCTAAATTATGCTGCTCATATGCTCTGGGCTTTATTGTTCTCCACTAGAGCCTGGTTGACAAACAAGGGACCCCATGTATAAAGAAAACTGGTCTTGTCCGAGCAGATATTAATTGCCTGTAACTCCTTGGCAAGAGGTAATCTTTAATAGCCAACTCTTCTCTCCATGAAGTGATTTTGTCTGGCTTGAGCTCAGAAGGTATTAGGCATCTTGTCCCAATCACTGTGAGTTCACATGTACAATTATACTGTTGTGTCCAGAATACATAATTTCCTTAGAGTCACACACATCCTGTGCCCTAATATGAGGCTGGTGACTTACATGCTCTATTTAAGGCTGAACATTCTGAACTCTTACTGTTTGTAGCTTGACTAGTTGTCAGTGTCTGCATCAATCCCTATCTAACTGCAAAAAGAAGCTTCTCTGGTAAGTGTTAGAGATTCGCTAATCTATGGATATAACTTCAGATAGCATATATTGGACATATATATTCCTGACCTCTACGAGTATTCCAGACAAAACACACATATCTCAAGATACGAGTCAAGCATCTGCAAAATGACAGAACACGCAACATTCATTTTTCTTGATCTGGGCTACAAATTATTGTCTCTATCTCTGTTCATTTACCTGTTAATATGGTTTTTAAAATGTTGGATAATATTCCATTTTGTAAATGCACCACATTTTTATTATCCATTCATCAGTTTATAGGCATCTAGGTTGTTTCCATTTGGCTACTGTAAATAGAACAGCAAAGAAAATAGATGAACAGGTATCTCTGTATTAAGACATAGAGTCCTTTGGGAATATTACCAAGGGTAATATAGTTGGATCATGTGATATATCTATGTCTAGCTGTTTGAGGAATCTCCACACTGATTTGTTTTAGTGGCCATGTCAGTTTTTACTCTCACCAGCAGTCAATAAATATTTCTCTTCCCCTACATACATGCTAGCACATGTTTTAAAGTTTTATTTTACCTTCATTAGTCAATCTGACTGGGTTCCAATGAAATCTCAAATTAGCTTTATTTAGCATTTCCCTAATGGCTAAGGATATTCAACATTTAACCATTTTTTTTAATTATAGAAGTAAAAACTGAAATAAATTCTTCCAATGGGTTCATGAAATTGCTAAGAATTTCTCATTTGATAACAAGTGATAGCAACAAAATATGAAAATTGAAGTAATAATTATTATCTGTTGGGGCTATCACTTGCTATCACCATTTTGAGAAATAACTGAGCAACCTCTAAGAAAGAAACTGTACATACTCTATGATTGAGAATACTCTATAAAAGAAAATATGCGTATTTTGTGATCAAGCGAGTCTATTTCTTTTTACGTTCCCTGGAGGCATTTTTGAGCATATGTCCAAATATATTTATTGCAGTGCTATTTAAATCCAGGATGTTGTTGACGCTATAATTCTTTCAGCAAGGGAATGGATAAGTACATTATGATTTATTTATAATAGAACATTTCAACAATTAAAGAGCGTTAGCTCTATGTGAACATGAGAGATATTTTTGAAGGATAATTCCAGGGAAAAAGAAATGCAAAATGATAGAATCAGATATCACTTATATAAACTTAAAATTACAGAAGAGCTATACACAAATATATGGAATAAAAGATCAAGATATATGAGGGAAAATATATCAGCACAAATATGTAGTCTGTTTCTGAGGGAGGAAGAGTGGAAACTGAATCATAGATTTGGAGTCTCAGCTGTGTCTAAACACTGAACTTTTGAATGAAAAGAGAAACTGTAAATTCACAATACAAAATGTGGCTATTACTAAAAGCGTGTAAAATGTGCTTGTTATATTATTTTGAGTAAGGCAAACTATTGGACTCTTGATAGAGAAAAGAAAAGGCTTAACTGGATGAAATAAGAACCCAGCCAATGATCTAACACACGATGCCCTTCCTTCCACTAGAGGCAAGGCATACCTAATATGTTGAAAGTAAGTGAATGGATGATACCACTTCAGTGGTCCACCATCTGAGTGCAATCAGCTCTCAGGTGCTTCTTCGTGTGTGAGTGGAAGACGTATGAGCAGAGACAAAATTAAGATTCAAGGCATGAAAAATTTGGCTAGACAATTCACCCACATTATGCTTCAGTGTTGCTATTTTGAATCAATAAAGTTACATGTGAAGAGAAGTCAAAACAATATCTAGCATGCTATATGATCAATAATTGTTTGTTTTTATGGTTGTTGTGACACTAGAGATTATATAAAGAGTTCATCTTTGAGTTATAAGAACAACTCAACAGTATCTACATGTAGGTAATTACGGATTGAAGTTCAATGTGCTATTCAGGTTGAAGCCATCTTTACTTCCATACCTTCTGTTCTATTTACATTGAGCAAAGAATTTAATGCAAATGTGTATGCATTTATTACCTTGTAAGCAACCAAAAGGGACAGGAATAGGAACATTGACATTGACATGTACTTGAGAGAATTTAAAAGGAGAGATTTTAGAATTATGTGTATATTAAACCTCCCTGCCAAGATTTTTAATTTAATTTTATTTATATCTTTATTACAATTTATTCATTTTGTATCCCTGCTGCAGCCAACTCCCTTGTCTTCTCCTAGTGCCACCCACCCAACCTCTTGTCCCCCCATGCCCTTTCTCTAGTCCCCTGAAAGGGGAGACCTCCTCCCCTTCTATCTGACCCTAGCTCTTATCAGGTCTTATCAAGGCTGGTTGCATCATCTTGCTCTGTGGGGTTGCAAGGCTACACCCCTCAGGGAGAGGTGATGAAAGAAATGGTCACTGAGTTCATGTCAGAGACAGCCAATGTCCCCATTACAAGGAAACCCACTTGAAAACTGAGGAGCCAATGGCTTTCCTTTTAAAATGGGTCTAAGCCTTCTCCATGTATGGTTCTTGCTTGGAGAGTCAGTCTCTGCAGGCCACCCTGGACACAGATATTTTGGCTCTGTTCTCCTTGTGGAGTTCCCCTATCTCTCTCTTCCATAAGGACTCTGGCACTCTGCCCAAAGATTGGCTATGAGTCTCAGAATCTCCTTCAATACCCTGATGGTTAGTCTTTCAGAAGTTCTCTTTGGAGGACTCTAGTCTTAGTCTTTGTCTTCTGCTACTTCCAGTGTCTATCCTGTTTGCCCTACTGAATGAAGACTAAGCATCTTCCCTAGGGTCCTCCTTGTTGTTTAGCTTCTTTAGGAATCTAGATTTTTAGTATGTTTATCCTATATTATATGGCCAATATACACTTATGAGTATATATCATATGTGTCGTTCTGCTTCTGGGTTACCTCATTCAAGATGAACTTTTCTAGTTCCCACCATTTGCTTGCAAATTTTATGATTTCCTTGTTTTTAATTGCTGAGTAGTATTCCACTGTGTAAATGTACCACAATTTCTTTATCCATTCCTCCATTAATGAACATCTGGGTTGTTTCCAGGTTCTGGCTAGAAAACAGGAAACAACCTCGGAACCTGCCACAGAGGGCCTCTGAAAACCTCTGCCGTGCAGACTGTCAAAGCAGATGCTGAACCTGATGGCCAACTGTTGGGCAGAGTGAATGGAATTTTATGTAAGAAGTGGGAAATAGCAAGAGCTGGAGAGGACAGGAACTCCACAAGGAGAGCAACAGAACAAGAAAATTTGAACACAGGGAACTTCCCAGAGACTCATACTCCAACCAAGGACTATTCATGGAGATAACCTAGAACCCTGAAAATGCAGCCACTTCTGATGAGAACGAATAAAGCTTTTATAAACAATGTTTAGCCAGTGTCCTTATTAAGCGGTGGGACATCTTTTGGGTATATGCCTAGGAGTAGTATAGCTAGATCTTGAGGTAGCACTTTTCCTAATTTTCTGAGAAAGTGCCAGATTGATTTCCAAAGTGGTTGTACAAAGTTACATTCCCACTAGCAATGAAGGAGGATTCCTCTTTCTCCACACTTTCTCCAGCATGCATCATTCCTTGAAATTTTTATCTTAGCCATTCTGATGTGTGTGAGGTGGAATCTCAAAATCGCTTGATTTTGCATTTCCCAAATGTATAAGGACCTTGAGCATTTTTAAAAGTGTTTCTCTGCCATTTGATATTCCTCTTTTGAGAATTCTCTGTTTAGCTTGTGCCTCATTTTTTTAATTGGATTCCTTGGTTTGTTGTTTTTTAACTTCTTCAGTTCTTTATACATTCCGGATAATAGCTCTCTGTCAGATACAAGGTTGGTGAAAATCTTTTTCCCAGTCGGTAGGCTGTCAGTTTGTTCTGATGACAATGTCCATTGCTTTACAGAAATTTTTCAGTTTCATGAGGTACCATTTATTAATTGTTGATCTTAGAGCCTGTGCTGTTGGTGTTCTGTTCAGGAAGTTGTCAGGACTCTTCCCCACTTTTTCTTCTAACAGATTTAGTGTATCTGGTTTTATGTTGAGGTCTTTGATCTACTTGGACTTTAGTTTTGTGCAGGGTGATAAATATGGGTCTATTTTCATTTTTCCACATGTAGTCATCCAGTTAGACCAGCACCATTTGTTGAAGAAGCTATCTTTTTTCCCATTGTATGATTTTGGCTTCTTTGTCAAAAATTGTTTCCATGGGTATGTGGGTTTATTTATGCATCTTCAATTTGATTCTATTGATCTACTGGTCTGTTTCTATACCAGTACCATGCCATTTTTATTACTGTTGCTCTAGAGTACAGTTTAAGGTCAGGGATGGAGATACCTCCAGAAGATTGTTTTTTTTTTTTTCATATGAAATTGACAATTGTTCTTTCAATGTCTATAAAAAAAATGTGTTGGTATTTTGAAAGGAATTGAATTGAATCTGTTGATTGCTTTTGGTAGGATAGCCATTTTCACTGTTAATCCTACTGATTCATGAGCATGGAATATCTTTCCATCTTCTGATATCTTTTTCAACTTTTTTCTTTAGAGACTTAAAGTTTTTTTTTCTTATATATATTTCACTTGCTGGTTAGAGTTACACCAAGGTACTTTATGTTATTTGTGGCTATTATGAAGGGATTTGAGAAATGGAAAAGTCTAAAAATGGAGCGAATCATCTCAAGCTTTAAACTAGGCTACAATTTTCTTCACTGTGAAAGTCATATTATTTATTATTTGTTATTAATTATTTATTATTTGTAGCCCATGGCAGCTCAGTCTCCAAGTGGTTTCCTAGTAAAGGGAGCAGGGACTGTCTCTGCCATGAACTCAGTGGCTGGCTCTTTAATCACCTCCCTCTGGGGGTTGCAGCCTTACCAGGCCACAGAGAAGACAATGCAGCCAGTCCTGGTGAGACCTGATAGGTTAGGATCAGATCGATGGGGAGGAGGACCTCCCCTATCAGTGGACTGAAGATGGGCATAGGAGGAGGTGAGGGAAGGTGGTAGAATTGGGAGGAGACAAGGGAGGGAACCACAGGTGGGATACAAAGTGAGTAAATTGTAATAAATAATAACAATTAATTATTTGATTAATTTAAAAAAGAAAGTTATATTTATGTATACACATGGGCTATGATTTTTTGAGTTAGTTTTGTACCTAGCCACTCTCCTGTTTCTATCAGCTGTAGGAGTTCCCTAGTAGAATTTTTGGGATCAACGTATACTATCATATCATCTACAAATATTAATACTTTCACTTATTCCTTTCTAATTTGTATTTCCTTAATCTCCTTTAGTTGTCTTATTACTCTAATTTGGACTTCAAGTACTATGTTGAAGAGATAAGGAAAGAGTGGGCAGCTTTGCCTTGTCCCTGGTTTCAGTACAATTAATTTAAGTTTCTCTCTGTTTAATTTGCGATTGGCTATTAGGCTTGTTGCATATTGTCTGTATTATGTTTAGGTATGTGCCTTGGATCCCTGTTCATTCCAAGACTTTAAACATGAATGGGTGTTGGAGTGAGTGGATAGAAGAACCTGGAGGGGACAGGAGCTCAACAGAACCAGCAAATCTAGGCCCAGGGGTTCCTTCAGAGACTGATGTAACAACCAAGGGCCATGAAAGGAGAGGATGTAAGCCCCCTGCTCAGATGTAGCTGATTATCAGTTCAGTTTCCTTGTGGGTCTCCTAGTAAAAGGACCGGGGGCTCTCTCTGATATGGACTGTGGTGCTTGCTCCTCAGTCACTTCCCCAGGGTGGGCTAGCCTTACCAGGCCACAGAAGAGGATGCAGGCAGTCGTAAAGAAACTTGATAGTCTGTAGCCAGTCGGTAAGGGAGGAGGGCTCCCTCTTTCTGAGGACAAGGGGAGAGAATGCGTGAAGAGGGAGGGAGGGCGGGACAAGGAGGAGATTACCGGGATGTAAAGTCAATAAATTTAAAAGAAAAAAAAAGAAGAAAAAGAAGAAAGTCATATTTAAAAGCTGTAAGTACTTTTGTCTTCAGAAAATTTTGTTATAAAGAATAATGTCATTACTAACTTCACAAAGTTGCTGTGACGTTTATAGCAGAGAGCATAAATATAAATCCACAAACTCAAGAGTCTGGCACTGATGGAGGCAACTTTGGTTCCTTATCTTAAAATATGATCTCCCTTCACAATAGTTAGTGTTCCGTTGCTTATATTTTCCATTATTACAACTCAGCCATTTCTGTAGAAATCACTTATCAATCATAGTCAATTTAAAAAAAAAAATACCCTTGTAAATCACTGCAGCTACACACTTTCATAACACTGTCAAGCAACTGTGCATAGATTACTAGGCATTCGTTATTTTTTTGACAACCCATTCTAATACATTCAACACACACAAACAGCCATTACGTTAATTGGAAACTTTAAGAAAATATAAAGTCCCTAATATAACTAGTTCCCATGCTGCCTTCTTGAGGCTTGTCACACATGGTCCACCTGGGCATTCTTCCTTCCACGTATGACTGCTTCCACGTATTAGCTCCTGCTGCAGCTGCTGCTGTCACAGTATTCCATTCTCCACTCCCCACTGTGTTCTTTATCAGAGCTCAGTCGCTGGGATAGGGGAAGATGTTTCTAATGGTTGGCAACAGCTTGTACCTACAGTTTCATGACTTCCCCACCATGGTATGCAGATGCAGACCGTTACTTGAGAATATGGATATCTTCACCTTCTGATATGTTAATAACTGAGAAAAATAGCATCAGCGACCATCCCTACAACCTTTTCACCTCCTCTTTGGCCCCTATGTCATTGTGCGAATATCAATTAGAGGCCAGTGCTTGACTAGTGTGACCTTGAATGGAAATTTCAAATATCCAAGCACAAGTTTCAAAGCATTAAAGTATTGCTTTAAATGTGAAAATTTAAATTGGAAATTTAAATGTGATTTTTTTTCTTTAATGAAAAGAAGAAATCAGAGAGGAATTAAGACTTGATCTAGCAGTCTGGCCACATAATTCTTAACAGGGAGTGTTGAACCAAGACTAAAACTAGCTTCTGATATGAAGAGGTGCATGCTCTGGATAAATATGTAGGTAGCCCATGTTCCCTGTGTTCTGACAATAACTAGTAATTAGTTAATGACTGTAAACAATTTCACTTAAGAGAAGCACTAAGACAATTTTGTGAAGAATATGCCGCTTCCTTATACTTTAACATCTTGCATACAGAAGAAAATCTTGAGGACAAAACCATACAGTCCCAATATCACCTAACCTGCTGTCAGATAAAAGTCCCAGCAGTGAACGGTACACGTCTCCTAGCACTTAGCCTGGGGCCGCCCCTCAGCCTCCGTTCAATGTTTTTCTCTTAATTATTCCTTCTCATTCCAGTGACTTTGAACTACTACAACATCGATTAGGCACGCATTTGGAAAGACAAGAAAGAAATCTGCCTTAGTCTCCTCTGTTGCCGAGCAAAATGCTCCGGCCAAAACAACTTAAAAGAGAAAGGGTTTAATTTGACTCACAGTTCCTGGATGCAGCCCATCCTGATGTGAATTCACCACAGAGAACCTCAAGGTAGCTTGTCACATTGCACCAGCATGAAAGAAGCAGAGAGAGGAACATGCTACGGCTCGCAGCTCAGCCCTTCTCCGGTTTACACAGTTCAGGATGCTTACTGAGGCGATGGTATCTTCCCACCTCAGTTCTGAAGAGCAAGTGGAGAAGTTGCAGATCTGGGGGAGAGAGGAAACTGGGTGGAGCTAAGAGGAGTACAGGGAAGAGAAACTGGTTGGGATGTAAAACAAAAATAAATAAAAATGAAAAAGAAAGAAATGAACTTGCCTCTTAGGCAAACAAACATCCGCTAATTTTTCCCATTTTGTTACTGTAAGAAAGGGATCTTTTATGCAGATAATGATAATAGTTCATCACACATAGACACTCAGATATATATATTTTTTTAACAGCTATTCCACCTTCTTCATCTGGGAGCTTGGCTTTTTTTTGCATTTAATATTTTATTATGAAAATTTAAAACAAATTTTTTTATTTTTTATTATTATTTTATTTTATTTTTATTGCCTGTCTTCTTTTTTTTCATCAATTACACTTTATTCATTCTGCATCCCCCCAAAAGCCCCTCCCTCCTCCCCTTCTAATCCCACCCTCCCTCCCCTTTCTGCATGCATGCCACTCCCCAAGTCCACTGATAGGGGAGGTTCTCCTCTCCTTTCTGATCTTAGTCTATCAGTTCACATCAAAAGTGGCTGCATTGTTCTCTACTATGGCCTGGTAAGGCTGCTCCCCCCCAGGGGGAGGTGATCAAAGAGCAGGCCAATCAGATTATGTCAGAGGCAGTCCCTCTTCCCATTACTATGTAACCCAATTGGACTCTGACCTGCCCTGGGCTACATCTGTGCAGGGGTTCTGGGTTATCTCTATGAATAGTCCTTGGTTAGAGTATGAGTCTCTGGGAAGTTCCCTGTGTTCAAATTTTCTGGTTCTGTTGCTCTCCTTGTGGAGACCCTGTCCTCTCCAGCTCTTACTATTTCCCAGTTCTTACATAAAATTCCCTTCACTCTGCCCAACAATTGCCCATTAGGCTCAGCATCTGTATTGATAGTCTGTAGGGCAGAGGCTTTCAGAGGCCCTCTGTGGTAGGTTCCTAGTTTGTTTCCTGTTTTCTTCTTCTTCTGATGTCCATCTTCTTTGCCTTTCCGGATGGGAATTGGACATTTTAGTTAGGGTCCTCTCTCTTGCTTAGTTTCTTTAGATGCACAGGTTTTAGTGGGTTTCTCCTATGTTGTATGTCTATATGAGTGAGTATATACCATGTGTGTCTTTTTGCTTCTGGGACAACTCACTCAGGATGATCCTTTCCAGATCCCACCATTTACCTGCAAATTTCATGATTTCCTTATTTTTCATTGCTGAGTAATATTCCATTGTGTAGATGTACCACAATTTCTTCATCCATTCTTCAGTTGAGGGGCATCTGGGCTGTTTCCAGCTTCTGGCTATTACAAATAAAGCTGCTACAAACATGGTTGAGCAAATGTCCTTTTTGTGTACTTGAGCCTCTTTTGGATATATGCCCAGGAGTGGTATGGCTGGATCTTGAGGAAGCGCTATTCTTAGTTGTCTGAGGAAGCGCCAGATTGATTTCCAGAGTGGTTGTACAAGTTTACATTCCCACCAGCAGTGGAGAAGGGTTCCCCTTTCTCCACAACCTCTCCAGCATGTGTTGTCACTTGAGTTTTTGATCTTGGCCATTCTCATGGGTGTAAGGTGAAATCTCAGGGTTGTTTTGATTTGCATTTCTCTAATGGCTAATGAGGTTGAGCATTTCTTTAAGTGTTTCTCTGCCATTCGATATTCCTCTACAGAGAATTCTCTGTTTAGCTCTGTTCCCCATTTTTTAAGTGGATTACTTGGTTTGCTGCTTTTCAGCTTCTTTAGTTCTTTATATATACTGGATATGAGTCCTCTGTCAGATAAAGGGTTGGTGAAGATTCTTTCCCAATCTGTAGGCAATCGCTTTGTTTTGATGACGGTGTCCTTTGCTTTGCAGAAGCTCTTCAGTTTCATGAGGTCCCATTTATTGATTGTTGCTCTTAGAGCCTGTGCTGTTGGTGTTCTGTTCAGGAAGTTTTCCCCTGTACCAATGAGTTCTAGGGTATTTCCCACTTTTTTTTCAAGCCCATTTAATGTGTCTGGTTTTATGTTGACGTCTTTGATCCACTTGGACTTCAGTTTTGTGCAGGGTGATAAGTATGGATCTATTTTCATTTTTCTACATGTAGACATCCAGTTGGACCAGCAGCATTTGTTGAAGATGCTACTTTTTTCCATTGACTGGTTTTGGCATCTTTGTCAAAGATCAGGTGTCCATAAGTGTGTCGGTCCTCTGTTCGGTTCCATTGATCCACCATTCTGTTTCTATGCCAGTACCATGCAGTTTTTAAAACTGTTGCTCTATAGTACAGCTTAAGATCAGGGATGGAGATACCTTGAGAAGATCTTTTATTGTAGAGGATTGTTTTAGGTATTGTTGAAATTTGTTTTTGTCATTGAATATCTTGTTTTCTCCATCTATGAGGACTGAGAGTTTTGCGGGGTATAGTAGCCTGGGCTGACATCTGTGTTCTCTTAGGGTCTGCATGCTATCCGTCCAGGCCCTTCTGGCTTTCATAGTCTCTGTTGAAAAGTCAGGTGTGATTCTAATGGGTTTGCCATTATATGTTACTTGGCCTTTTTCCCTTGCAGCTTTTAGTATTTTTTTCTTTGTTCTGTATACTTACTGTTTTGATTATTATGTGGCGGGAAGATTTTCTTTTCTGGTCAAATTTGTTGGGTGTTCTGTAGGCCTCATGTATTCTAATTGGCCTCTCCTTTAGCTTGGGGAAATTTTCTTCAATGATTTTGTTGAAAATATTTTCTGGGCCTTAGAGAAGGGAGTCTTCTTTTTCCTCTATACCTATTATTCTTAGGTTTTGTCTTTTCATATTGTCTTGGATTTCTTGGATGGTCTGTGTCAGGAATTTTTCGGATTTAACATTTTCTTTGACAGATACATCGATTTCTTCCATTCTATCCTCTACACCTGAGATTCTTTCTTCCATCTCTTGTAGTCTGTTGGTTATGCTTACCTCTGTAGTTCCTGTTTTCCTTCCTAGATTCTTCCTTTCCATTATTTCTTCCATTTGTGTTTTCTTTAATTTTTCCAATTCTATCTTCAGGTCTTGAGTTGTTTTGTTTACTTCCTTCACCTGTCTGATTGTACTTTCCTGTTTTTCTTTTACTTCCTTCAACTCTGTTTTTTTATTTCATTCAGTGCTTTAAGCATTTCCTTTCTAAAGGCCATAAACTGTTTGGCTGCAGCTTCCTCTATTTCTTTACAGATGGCAATATTCTGTTTGAGTTTATCTTCCTCTATGTCTTTACGTATCTTATTTGTTTCCTCTGTTATCATCTTATTGAGCATAGTTGTTAGGTCATCTTCTTGGATTTCAGTTATGCTGGGGTGTCCAGGGCTACTTGCCCCTGTGTAACTGGGTTCTGGAGATGCCATATTGCTCTGTCGTTTGTTGCTTGAGCTTTTATGCTAGCCTCTACCCATTGTGCTATCTTAGGTGTTGGGGTTATTTTCTGGTGGTTCCTGGGGATCCTGTGGTAGAGAGAATCCCCTTTGCAGAAAGCTGGTTTTTCCTGAAGGATGTCTTCTCAGCTTTTTGGGTATAGTCCCTGGATGGCTGGTGTTTTTTCAGGAGTTGCTCACCTCAGGGATATAGACCTGAGTGGTAACTGTGGTCTTTGTTAGTCGAGAGGGTTCTCCTCTCACCCAGGGAAGTCCTGTGGGCAGCTGCCCTGTTTCTGGGTTTCTTGTTGTAAATTTAATGATCAACTGCTGTGACCCAGTCAGACATCAGGCGCACAGCAACTGTTTGTGCCTATGTCTGGAGCACAGCTGAGTGGTGGCGCCTCGGCCCCACTGGTCTGCTAGACTTTTTCTAGGGAAGGACTGGGTGATTTAAGTCAGTACAGTTTCCTTCCTTCCCTGTGGATTCTCTGGAGACATGGACTCCCAGTGTCTTTTTTTTTGCCCTGGTGCACATTGCTCAGTGTCCGCCAGCTGGCTGGCCACAGAAACTGCCTGTGCCTGGAGCACAGCTGAGTGATGGCGGCTCAGTCTCCACCAGCTGTCTGGTGCGCAGAAACTGCCTGTGTCTGCCTTTGTGGCCTTTGGGAGCCTGGGTGCCTCCCTAACCTGGGTAATTTTCTGGGGACCTTTTCAGGCTGGGGGTGTCGCCTGAGTGTTCTGAGATCAGACCAGCCGTTTCCCTTCCTGTGTGTTTGCACCGGACAGTGAAACTCATTCGCTGGTGCCCTGGTGCCTACAGTTCTATCTCAGGTGGCGAGTCAGGCTCGCAGGCAGGCAGGGCTCTGTGCCGGAGCCTGGGTCTCGGGCTCTGGCTCCGGGCTGGCTCCTGGTGCGCCCGTGGAACCTGAGTCTTTTCCAGGGGATGTCTGGGTGACCTAAGGCTGGTCCCAGTCATTTCCTGTACCCTGGGGTTATCTTTCGACTGAAAATTCCAGTCTCTGATAGTGTGGTATACAAGGTTCAGTCTGGGAACGTGACCAGAGACACTGGCTTATGGCTCTGGGCTGGGGCTGGGGCTGGGGCTGGCGGCCGGCAGCCAAGCATCTTCCACGGTTTAGCCGGGTGAGTTAAAAGCTGATTGAATCCCCCACCGTGGGGTATCCTCTCACCTGGGAAACACAATGACTGTGTTTTATGGCCGCGAGTTCTGATTACTGGTCACTGTGCTGATCCTGCTGCAGCTGCTCAGAATGAGAGTCCTCCCAGCGCCGCCATCTTGCCCCTCCTCCGGGAGCTTCCAGATATAATTTTTTAATGTCATCGCCTATGGACACATCCCAGACCCATCGGCCCATCACCCGGGTGATTCTGGTTTTTGTAAAGTTGACAGTTAACCGAAACATCGCAAATTTGTCCTGTTTGAGGGAATTTATGCCAGTTAGTGGAAATGATCATTTCCTTTACTAAGACTTTCTAGTTTATCTGTCCTTAATCAAGTCAGAATAAGAGTTGTATGGCTTTCAGGTCATGTATTATCTTTGTAGGAAAAAAAACTGATCTCTTAGAAGCTTACAAGTCCTTTGCTTATATATTCTGGATTCCAGTTTTGTGTTTGTTTTTTATGGAATTTATATGTATCAGAACAGTGTATCAATGCATCTATATGTTTTTCTTAAAAATTTTTCTATGTTTATATTGCTTCTGTTTTTTTATGTCCTGTTCTTTTCATTTTATTTTGTTATTATGTATGCCCATTTGTATTCTAATGAGAGAAGAAAGGATATGGATAGAAGGGAGGCTCTTGGTGGAGTTGGAGGGAGGAGGAACCATAATCAGAACATATTGTATAAATATAAATCTATTTTCAATAATAAAAAAGGCCAAAGGAACAAATGCTGGAGAAGATACAACAGGACAAGGAAACATTATTAATGAGAATGTAAACTTGTGTAGTCACTACAGAAATTGTTATGGAGACTCTTCAAAAATTATTAAAAATAGAGCTATAAAATGTGGCCAAGCTATAACTCCTAGAAATGCACTCAGATGAATAAAAATTCACTGTACAGTAAAGTAAAAGAGAGCTTCTCTGAAAGTATTTTTAAATTAAGGAAAGTTTAAGACTCACTCATGTCTTTTGTCCAGTCATGATCCTAATTCTTAGTCTTCATACACACTAGAAAAATGCTTGATTAATTCTGCTGTTAGTTGTTAGAGTCCCTTGAATTCATATCATGTACCCATGCACAGCACCCTCATCCCAGTTGGTCCTGGACCTCTTCTCTTGTGAATTAATGATTTTGCACTTGAAGAATCAGCAACTGACTAGCAAAAGAACATCCTGGTGCCAGGATACCTGATTACCATGCCCATATTATTACCTTTAAAAGGGCCATGATCACATCCGTTGTCACATTTCTGTGACTGTATACATCCTTAACTTATTTACATAAGTGAGAGTGCAGGATAGTGATTTCAAATGAAATTAAAGTTCAGCACTTCACAGAATCCCTTTCAATATGTTCCCCACAATTCAGCCTCAGTGCACACATATGTGCTTATTACATGATCAAGAGCATCATTTTCATGAAGTCCCATTTATTGATTGTTGCTCTTAGAGCCTGTGCTGTTGGGGTTCTGTTCAGGAAGTTGTCTCCTGTGTCAATGAGTTCAAGAGTCTTCCCCACTTTTTCTTTGAATCGATTTAGAGTATCTGGTTTTATGTTGAGGTCATTGATTCACTTGGACTTTAGTTTTGTGCAAGGTGATAAATATGGATCTATTTTTATTTTTCTGAATGTAGACATCCAGTTGGAGCAGCACCATTTGTTGAAGATGCTGTCTTTTTTCCATTGAATGGTTTTAGCTTTTTGTCAAAAATCAAGTATTCATAGGTGTGTGAGTTTATTTCTGGGTCTTCTACTCGGCTCCATTGGTCCTCCTTTCTGTTTCTATACCAATACCATGCAGTTTTTATTACTATAGCTCTGTAGTACCCCTTGAGATCGGGGATGGAGATACCTCCAGATGATCTGTTATGTACAGGATCATTTTGGAGATTCTGGTTTTTTTGTTTCTCCATATGAAGCTGAGAATCTTTCTTTCAAGGTCTGTAAAGAACTGAGTTGGTATTTTGATGGGAATTGCATTGAAAAGTTTTTATAAAGCAAAAGACACTGTCATCAGAACAAAACAACAGCCTACAGACTGGGAAAGGATCTTCACCAACCCTATATATGAAAGAGGGCTGTTATCCAGCATATATAAAGAACTAAAGAAGTTAGAAAGCAATAAATCAAGTAATCCAATTAAAAAATGGGGTAGGGAGCTAAACAGAGAATTCTATGTAGAGGAATATAGAATGGCAGAGAAACACTTAAAGAGATGCTCAATATCCTTAGCCATCAGGAAGATGCAAATCAAAAAGACTCTGAGATTTCACTTTACATCCATCAAAATAGCTAAAATAAAAAACTCAAATGACAACACATGCTGGAGAGGTTGTGGAGAAAGGGAAACCTTCCTCCATTGCTAGTGGGAATGTAAACTGATACATCCACTTTGGAAGTCAATCTGGCACTTTTTCACACAATTAGGAATAGTGTTTCCTCAAGACCCAGCTATACCACTCCTAAGCATATACCCAAAATTTGCTCAAGTACACAACAAGGACATTTTCTCAACCATGCTTGTAGCAGCTTTATTTGTAATAGCCAGAACCTGGAAACAACCCAGATGTCCCTCAATGGAGGAATGGATACAGAAATTGTCGTATTTTTACACAATGGAATACTATTCAGCAATCAAAAACAAGGAAATCATGAAATTTGAAGGCAAATGATGGGATCTAGAAAAGATAATTCTGAGTCAGGTATCTCAGAAGAAGAAAGACACACATGGTATACTCACTTATATAAACCTATAAGATAGGATAAACATAATGAAATCTATACACCTAAAGAAGACAAACAGGAAAGAAGACCCAGGGTAAGATGATCAATCCTCACTTAGAAAGACAAATAAGATGTGCATTGGATATAGGAGAAAACAAGTAACAGGACAGGAGCTTACTGCAGAGGGCCTCTGAAAGACTTTACCTAGCAGTGTATCAAAGCAGATACTAAGACTCATAACCAAACCTTCAGCAGAGTACAGGGAATCATATGAAAGAAGGGGAGTTAGTCTGATGGGGAAAGGATAGGAGCTCCACAAGGACCAAATATATCTGGGCACAGGGTCTTTTCTGAGACTGACATTCCACCAAGAACCATGTATGGATATAACCTAGAACCTCTGCTCAGATGTAGCCTGTGGTAGCTCAATAACCAATTGGTTTCCCATAGAACAGGGACTATTTCTGACAGGAACTCAATGGCAGGCTCTTTGACCTCCCCACTCCTCAAAGGAGGAGCAGTCCTGCTAGGCCATAGAGGAGGACTTTGCAGCCAGTCCTGAAGATACCTGATAAAACAGGGTCAGATGAGAGGGGAGGGAGAAGGTCCTCCCCAATCCGTGGACTTGGAAAGGGGCAGGGAGGAGATGAGGGAGGGAAGGATTGGGAGGGAATAAGAGAGCGGGATACAGCTGGGATACAGAGTTAAAAAAATGTAACTAATAATAAAAAAACAAAAATAAAAATAAAAGAGCATCATTTTCCTATTGCCCTCGCTGCTAAATGCTCACCTGGGAGTCTGAGTTAGCAAAAGGATTTGTTCCTCTGCCTCTGCTTCTCATCAACAAGAGAACAAATTCTATATAAACATACATCCCTCAGCATCTGCTCTCCAAACTTGAAGCAAAACACAATAGCTGTCCAACGACAGCACGATAAAAGGATACCTCACACCATCCATGAAAGAACTAAACTGTCAAGCCTTGAGGTGAAATCAATACACAGTCAGCCAGATGCGTCTATCAAGTGCAGGCTGGTTGTCTTCTCTATGTGTGAACTTGGATCCTTCTAAGCATCCTCAGGCATTTTAGGCTACCATTTCAGTTAGTTTTTCAGTTGGTTGGCTCTACTTAAGATTTACCTTGAGGTCGAACAGTGGAGGAATACACAGCTCATTCTTGAAACTAGGTGACTCATGCTGATCTTTTCCTGTCTTTACTTCTATTGAGGTTACCTTCACTCTGACTCCTGGATTATTTAAGAATCTTCTGGTGAATTGTAAGGTTATTTCTCATGACATCTTCTTTAACCCAACAGGTTCAAGCTGCTCAGTCAAGATATTTGCTCCTATTTTTACATCATCTTCAAGAAACTCTTATCATATTCCACTTGTCGAGTAATCTCATTCTGATATTGAGGTACACTTATCAACTTATTTGTGTATTTATTTAAGTTTCAATGCAGCATTGCTAAAAAGGAAGCAAAATTATATTGTTTAACTGCTAACCATATAAATTGTATGTTAACATGATCTTTTTCCATTCTGTGCAGTTCTTAGGAATTAAATCAAGCATCATACATGTGACTCATGATTTATCTTTTCTTGTGCTTTTGAAGATGTCAAAAACAAGAAAAACAATCACCAATGCATTTCGCCTAAACAACAAGTTAAAATTTTTAAGAGGGGTTTAATTTTGGTAATAAGACACTGTCAGTTTTCAGAGATATCTTTTAAGGAACTCTCATCATAATAAATATATTTCTTTATTATTTTATAGAGTATGATTACATCATTATCTTTCTTCTCTTTCCTCCCTCCAAACCCTTCCATACATATCTTTCATTTCTCTCTTTCATTCATAGCTTTTTACATTAATTGACATATATACATGCATATATATATATATATATATATATATATATATATATATATATTCTTGAGCACTTGACTACAACCTCATCATAATTTCATGTAACTAAGACCTAACATCCAGTCACCTTACTGAAGTACATGCCCAGAATAAAAGTATTATGAGACTGTGGGTGGTAGACTCTGGGAATTGCAAGACTGCAGCAAACCCAAGAAAGGGGACAATACTAAAATCACACTGAGACACTCATGACCAAACTTCTGCATCTTGCAAAGAGATAGGTCATAAAGGTGTGTATAAGCTATAAAAACAATGAGGTTTATAAAAGGAGTATTATAGTTATACACAAAAAAATGTTACAAAAATATGTTTATTTCAGAGAGAACACTCTTAATATTGGGTGTGTTACACCTGTCAGAGAAAATATGACTGACTGGATAGCAAACTCCAGAATCAGATCTTTTTTCCAAATTCCAGACCCCTGTTATTGGTAGAAAAGATAATTCCTCAAAATGTCTGTAATATTTTAAATTCAAGAAATGGAAATACCAGGATAGGAGTTTAGAGGAAGATGGTGATAAATGATGTTCTCACTTGTACTGTTTTTTGGCCCAGAAGTATCCCAGCCCCTCAACTAGACACTTCCTAGATTCCTTATACAGGATGACAAGAAAAAAAAAATCTTAGCAACTGATAGAAATCTATACTCATGAACCAGCTGAGGGTTAATAAGATAATAATGACAAATAAAAGCTATTGGATTTGACCTTCCTGCTAAAGAAGCACATCAAAAGGACAATTTAAACTTTGATGAAATTGTGAAGATATTTTGTAAAATCTAAATGTTATAGAGGTAGCCATTCCAAATTTATTTCTATTGATTTTCTGACTTGTTCCTGTAGAAATAATTGACAGTTCTCCAGAGGGTCATGTGGAACTTGATCAATTAATGACATTTGTAGAAATGAATACTCTATATATGACAACTGTAGCAGAGCAAATTAATAAAACAAAGCACTTAATATGCAATAATTAGCTTGGCAAATAAACTTCTCTCCATATTTTAATGTTAATTTGCTTTTGCTTGTGGTATATATGGTTAAATCCCATCTTGTAATTGTATCAGTTATAGTCCTCCTTTTTTTTCATAATTGTAACATTAGGGACAGATTTGAAATATCTCATTACCCATAATCAGTCTTTTGTTTCACTATACCAGAAGTTTTATGTAACAATATAAGAAAAAGTAGAGAGCAGAGACCATATATATATCTTTATGGGAGAAAGAAGATGGCTGCTATGGCCTCATGTATTTGAATGCTTGTTCCCCAGTTGGTGGAACTGTTTGGAACCAATTAGGACATGTGTCCTTGTTTTAGGAGGTGTGTTAGTGGGGTGAGATTTTAGGTTTCAAAAAATCCACACCATTTCCACTTAGCTCTCTCTCCTTGTGCTTGTAGATCAGAATGTAAGTTTTCAGCTATGGCTGCATCCCATGCCTGTCTGCCTGCTGCCATCCTCCATGCCATTATGGTCATGAACTCTAACTTTCCAAAACTATAAAGTCCCGATAAATGATATTTTTCCTATAAATTGCCTTGATCCAGGTATATTGTCACAGCAATAGAAAAGTAAAAAGACAGGCATGTATCATATAGCTACAGATTCTGTTCTTGTAAACATATGACCTCATGAAGTGACATGCAGATTTTTTTATTCTTCTGTATGTCAAGATGGACATGTTTTCTTTGTTTTTAACTGGAAATGACTGGAAGCCAACCATCAGTCATTTGTAAAAATATATGAAATATTTTATAAAAATATATGAAAAATATATGAAAATGTTTCTATTTGTAGTTACCAGTTTCATGTGTTTCCTTATTCTCCTTGAACTTGTGTTCGCATTCTAACTCAGTGGAGTTTATTCCTAATATAGCATCTTTTTGTTTGATTGATATATTCCCAAACTGCTATATTCAAAATGTATTTTAGTTTTTCAAAATTTCTGTGACTATAAAACCCTATTCAAGTAGACTCCTCCTAGTTTGAATTATCTTAACAATTACACTTAATGCATAAGGTATAATAGAATAAATCACACAATAATTTAAGAACTTTAGAAAAACCATTAAAATTAGTTTTATTTGAAATACATATTAAGTTAAATAGACTCTTTTCTCTTCATTAAGTTTAGGTATTTTTGAAAGAACAGGATTTAGTATGAAAGGGTTAGGATTCAATATTTAATTTTTATCTGGTATAATTTTTTTAAATTTTGAAAGAGAAATATATTATAGTCACATATAGGGAAATAAAAAATGATTCTTTTATTTTTTCATGATAATTTTTTTTCAATGCAGTTTATTCAGGAACCTTGAACAATCATCTGACCCTGGGGAAAGCCAGCCCACAGCTTAAATAGCCTCTGGGTAGCCAACCCAGGCGTGCCACGTGGGCAATGCAGATAGGTCCACATACATGGAAGCAAGCCAGATCCTCAGGCTTAGCCAAATGTGGAGTTGTTCGTGACAGAGAGCACTCACCATCGGGAAGGTGGAAGGCAGAAACCAGCTCCATCTTTAAGGCATAGCATTCCGCAGCTCTCTACAGTTCCCCCTTTTTGTTTTAGACACATCAGGCAAGAGTAGAGGTCTGATCTCTGATATTAGAAATAAATTGGGACTTTGTACCGATGTTCATTTAGGTGTCATCCACCCAAAGAGCATCAGACCCGTCTGATACCTTTTTCTCAGAGGCAGGACCTGGGGCATCAACCCGCATGCAACCAGACATGCTCTTCTCTGGGTCCAAAGCGGCTGACCCTGAGTGCAGTGCTTAGCCTCGCATCCTGAGCGTATCATTTTAGCTTTTTATGGTATCCAACCATGCTTGGGGAGAATGTCCTGCTTCAATGGCTGTAAAGGCCTGAATGATCATGGCTGCATCACACTGTTGTGAGACTCTAATCTTGCATATATACCACAGGCAGACCAAGGAGACCAACACCAGAAGGCCTGCTAACGCTCCCATGCCCGCCCATTCCTTCAGATGATTCATGGCTGCAGCAATCCATGATGATAATCCTGTGGCTAGTCCTGCGTCCACTCTGGTAGAATTTACTGTGACAATGGCCACTCTCAGCTGCTCCATCGTAGTATCGAATTCTCCAGTCCAATTACCTAAAATATAGCTCGACAATTGTTTAGACAGATTTGCAGCACAGGAAAAATTCTCATGTTATATGCTAGTGACTCAAAGTCCAGCATATTTTCATTGACAGCCAAGTTGAGTGATTTGCCATAGGGTATCAATTTGCTCCTGCACGAGGTCACTCGTCTGATTGAACACCATCAAGCTTCCTTTTAGTTGAGCATTAATTCCTTTATGTACAACTAAGGCATGAGCTACATTGGCTAAATGATTGTTCAGGGTCTGAGCAGTCTGCCCAGTATGACTCATGGCTAATGCCCCGGTGGTAGCTCCAACAGCCGCCAATGAGATGGTAGTAATAATGGTGGCTGTAGTTCCAAGATCCCTTTTCTGTCTGAAGAGAGTCATAGCGTGAGGGGCATCAACGGGCACAGACACGCAGTGAGGCATGCGAGTAACCAGGGCATACCTAAATTTACTAGCATTCCAGCATTGGGCAAAAAAGCAAGTATCATTACCACAATTACTTGGCTCTATCTGGCTAATAATGAATAAAAATGGGGGATATAGACAAACAGGTGTGGGCTTATAGGAAATATTATGAGAAGCCTTAACCCCCTCGTTGGAACATCCTGCGTCAGTTCTAGAACTAGCAGTGGTGGTGTCCGAGCTCTGAGTAGGTTCAGGAGACCATTGCCCCCAGGGGCGAGACGTGCTCCATGCCAAGTGACTAACTCCATGTTTTCCTCCACTTTTGAAAGTCATTTAAGGTTCTTAAATTATTTTTTTCCCTTTTTTTTTTTAAATTTTTCATCGATTACACTTTATTCATTCTGCATCCCCCCATAAGCCCCTCCCCCCTCCCCTCCCAATCCCACACTCCCTCCTCCCTCCTCCCTCTGCTTGCATGCCACTCCCCAAGTCCACTAATAGGGGAGGTTCTCCTCTCCTTTCTGATCTTAGTCTGTCAGTTCACATCAAAAGTGGCTGCATTGTCCTTTACTGTGGCCTGGTAAGCCTGCTCCCCCCCAGAGGGAGGTGATCAAAGAGCAGGCCAATCAGATTATGTCAGAGGCAGTCCCTCTTCACATTACTATGTAACCCAATTGGACTCTGAACTGCCCTGGGCTACATCTGTGCAGGGGTTCTGGGTTATCTCCATGAATAGTCCTTGGTTGGAGTATGAGTCTCTGGGAAGTTCCCTGTGTTCAAATTTTCTGGTTCTGTTGCTCTCCTTGTGGAGACCCTGTCCTCTCCAGCTCTTATATTTCCCAGTTCTTACCTAAAATTCCATTCACTCTGCCCAACAGTTGCCCATCAGGCTCAGCATCTGCTTTGATAGTCTGAAGGGCAGAGGCTTTCAGAGGCCCTCTGTGGTAGGTTCCTAGGTTGTTTCCTGTTTTCTTCTTCTTCTGATGTCCATCCTCTTTGCCTTTCTGGATGGGGATTGGACATTTTAGTTAGGGTCCTCTCTCTTGCTTAGTTTCTTTAGATGCACAGGTTTTAGTGAGTTTGTCCTATGTTGTATGTCTGTATGAGTGAGTATATACCATGTGTGTCTTTTTGCTTCTGGGACAACTCACTCAGGATGATCCTTTCCAGATCCCACCATTTACCTGCAAATTTCATGATTTCCTTATTTTTCATTGCTGAGTAATATTCCATTGTGTAGATGTACCACAATTTCTGCATCCATTCTTCAGTTGAGGGGCATCTGGGTTGTTTCCAGCTTCTGGCTATTACAAATAAAGCTGCTACAAACATGGTTGAGCAAATGTCCTTTTTGTGTACTTGAGCCTCTTTTGGATATATGCCCAGGAGTGGTATGGCTGGATCTTGAGGAAGCGCTATTCCTAGTTGTCTGAGAAAGCGCCAGATTGATTTCCAGAGTGGTTGTACAAGTTTACATTCCCACCAGCAGTGGAGAAGGGTTCCCCTTTCTCCACAACCTCTCCAGCATGTGTTGTCACTTGAGTTTTTCATCTTGGCCATTCTCATGGGTGTAAGGTGAAATCTCAGGGTTGTTTTGATTTGCATTTCCCTAATGGCTAGTGAGGTTGCGCATTTCTTTAAGTGCTTCTCTGCCATTCGGTATTCCTCTACAGAGAATTCTCTGTTTAGCTCTGTTCCCCATTTTTTAAGTGGATTACTTGGTTTGCTGCTTTTCAGCTTCTTTAGTTCTTTATATATACTGGATATGAGTCCTCTGTCAGATAAAGGGTTGGTGAAGATACTTTCCCAATCTGTAGGTGGTCGCTTTGTTTTGATGACGGTGTCCTTTGCTTTGCAGAAGCTTTTCAGTTTCATGAGGTCCCATTTATTGAATGTTGCTCTTAGAGCCTGTGCTGTTGGTGTTCTGTTCAGGAAGTTTTCCCCTGTACCAATGAGTTCTAGGGTATTTCCCACTTTTTTTTCAAGCCAATTTAATGTGTCTGGTTTTATGTTGAGGTCTTTGATCCACTTGGACTTCAGTTTTGTGCAGGGTGACAAGTATGGATCTATTTTCATTTTTCTACATGTAGACATCCAGTTAGATCAGCACCATTTGTTGAAGATGCTATCTTTTTTCCATTGTATGGTTTTGGCATCTTTGTCAAAGATCAGGTTTCCATAAGTGTGTGAGTTTATTTCTGGGTCCTCTGTTTGGTTCCATTGATCCACCATTCTGTTTCTAGGCCAGTACCATGCAGTTTTTAAAACTGTTGCTCTATAGTACAACTTAAGATCAGGGATGGAGATACCTCCGGAAGATCTTTTATTGTAGAGGATTGTTTTAGCAATTCTGGGTTTCTTGTTATTCCAGATGAAGTTGAGAATTTTTCTTTCCAGGTCTGTAAAGAATTGTGTTGGTAATTTGATGGGCATTGCATTGAATCTGTAGATTGCTTTTGGTAAGATGGCCATTTTTACTATGTTAATCTTGCCAAGCCATGAGCATGGGAGATCTTTCCATCTTCTCATATCTTCTTCTAATTCTTTCTTCAGAGATTTGAAATTTTTTTCATACAAGTCTTTGAGTTCCTTCGTTAGGGTTACTCCAAGGTACCTTATGTCATTTGTCGCTATTGTGAAGGGTGTTGTTTTCCTAATTTCTTTCTCAGCCCTTTTGTGTTTTGTATACAGGAGTGCTACTGATTTTTTGAGTTAATTTTGTATCCGGCCACATTGCTGAAGGTGTTTATCAGCTGTAGGAGTTCCCTGGTAGAGTTTTTGGGGTCACTCACGTATACTATCATATCATCTGCAAATAGTGATAATTTGACTTCTTCCTTTCCAATTTGTATCCCCTTGATCTCCTTCAACTGTCTTATTGCTCTAGCAAGTACTTCCAGTACTATGTTGAAGAGCTATGGAGAGAGTGGGCAGCCTTGTCTTGTCCCTGATTTCAGTGGGATTGCTTTAAGTTTCTCTCCGTTCAGTTTGATGTTGGCTATAGGCTTGTTGCATATTGCCTTTACTATGTTTAGATATGTGCCTTGTATCCCTGACCTCTCCAATACTTTGAACATGAATGGATGTTGGATTTTGTCAAAGGCTATTTCAGCATCTAGTGAGATTATCATATGGTTTTTTTCTTTCAGTTTGTTAATATGTTGGATCACATTGATGGATTTCCATATATTGAACCACCCCTGCATACCTGGGATGAAGCCTACTTGGTCATAGTGGATAATATCTTTGATGTGTTCTTGGATTCGGTTTGCAAGTATTTCATTAAGTATTTTTGCATCAATGTTCATAAGGGAGATTGGCCGGAAATTCTCTTTCTTTGTTGAGTCTTTGTGAGGTTTAGGTACCAAGGTGAGTGTGGCTTCATAGAATGAATTTGGTAATATTCCTTCTGTTTCTATTTTGTGGAATAGTTTGAAGAAAATTGGTGTTAGCTCTTCTTTGAAGGTCTGGTAGAATTCTGCGCTGAAGCCATCTGGTCCTGGGCTTTTTTTGGATGGGAGACTTTTGATGACTGCTTCTATTTCTTTGGGGGATATAGGACTATTTAGTTGATTTACCTGGTCCTGATTCAGCTTTGGTAAGTCAAATCGATCAAGAAAATTGTCCATTTCATTTAGATTTTCAAATTTTGTGGCATATAGACTTTTGAAGTAAGTCCTAATGATTGTTTGGATTTCCTCAGTGTCTGTAGTTATATCCCCCTTTTCATTTCTGATTTTGTTGATTTGGGTGGTGTCTCTCTGCCTTTTAGTTAGACTGGCTAAGGGTTTGTCAATCTTGTTGATTTTCTCAAAGAACCAGCTCTTGGTTACATTGATTCTTTGAAGTGTTTTATTTGTTTCTAATTGATTGATTTCAGCCCTGATTTGATTATTTCCAGCCGTCTACTCCTTCTTGGTGTGTCTGCTTCTTCTTTTTCTAGGGTTTTTAAGTGAGCCATTAGGGTGCTTGAATGAGATGCCTCGAATTTCTTCTTGAAGGCACTTAGTGCTATGAACTTTCCTCTTAGCACTGCTTTCATTGTGTCCCACAAGTTCGGGTATGTTGTGTCTTCATTTTCATTGATTTCTAGAAAGACTTTAATTTCTTTCTTTATTTCTTCCCTGACCCAGCTGTCATTTAGTAACAAGTTGTTCAGTTTCCATGTGTGTGTAGGCTTTTTTTTATTTCTGTTATTGTTGAGGTCCAGCTTTATTCCATGGTGATCAGACAAGATACATGGGATTATTTCAATCTTCTTGTATCTGTTGAGGCTTGCTTTGTGACCCACTATATGGTCTATTTTGGAGAAGGTTCCATGAGGTGCTGAGAAGAAGGTAAATTCTTTTGTGTTTGGGTGTAAAGTTCTGTAAATGTCTATTAGGTCCATTTGATTCATGACCTCTGTCAGAGACATTGTTTCTTTGTTTAATTTCTGTTTGGTTGACCTGTCCTTTGTTGAGAGTGGGGTGTTGAAGTCTCCCACTATTAATGTGTGTGGATCTATATGTGCTTTAAATTTTATCAATGTTTCTTTCACAAATGTGGGTGCCCTTGTATTTGGGGCATATATGTTCAGGATTGTGATGTCTTCCTGGTGGAATTTTCCCTTGATGAGTATGAAGTGTCCTTCCCCATCTCTTTTGATTAATTTTGGTTGAAAGTCTATTTTATCAGATATTAGAATGGCTACTCCTGCTTGCTTCTTGGGTCCGTTTGCTTGGAAAGTTGTCTTCCAACCCTTTACCCTCAGGTAATGTCTATCTTTGTGTCTTAGGTGTGTTTCTTGTATGCAACAGATTGTTGGGTTTAGTTTACGTATCCATTCTGTTAATCTGTGTCTTTTTATTGGAGAGTTGAGTCCATTGATGTTGAGAGAGATTAATGACCAGTGGCTGTTAGATCTCTTGATTTTGATGTTGGCTGTGGTCATACTGTTGTGTGCTTGGTTGCTTTTTGTTTTACTGAAGTGAGGTTATTTATTTCCTGTGTTTTCTTGAATGTAGCTAGCTTTCTTGGGTTGTATTTTCCCTTCTAGTGTCTTCTGTAATGCTGGATTTGTTTGTAGGTATTGTTGAAATTTGTTTTTGTCATTGAATATCTTGTTTTCTCCATCTATGAGGACTGAGAGTTTTGCGAGGTATAGTAGCCTTGGCTGACATCTGTGTTCTCTTAGGGTCTGCATGATATCCGTCCAGGCCCTTCTGGCTTTCATAGTCTCTGTTGAAAAGTCAGGGGTGATTCTAATGGGTTTGCCATTATATGTTACTTGGCCTTTTTCCCTTGCAGCTTTTAGTATTTTTTCTTTGTTCTGTATACTTACTGTTTTGATTATTATGTGGCGGGAGGATTTTCTTTTCTGGTCAAATTTGTTGGGTGTTCTGTAGGCCTCATGTATTCTAATTGGCCTCTCCTTTAGCTTGGGGAAATTTTCTTCAATGATTTGTTGAAAATATTTTCAGGGCCTTGGAGAAGGGAGTCTTCTTTTTCCTCTATACCTATTATTCTTAGATTTTGTCTTTTCATATTGTCTTGGATTTCTTGGATGGTCTGTGTCAGGAATTTTTTGGATTTAACATTTTCTTTGACAGATACATCGATTTCTTCCATTGTATCTTCTACACCTGAGATTCTTTATTCCATCTCTTGTAGTCTGTTGGTTATGCTTATCTCTGTAGTTCCTGTTTTCTTCCCTAGATTCTTCCTTTCCATTATTTCTTCCATTTGTGTTTTCTTTAATTTTTCCAATTCTATCTTCAGGTCTTGAGTTGTTTTGTTTACTTCCTTCACCTGTCTGATTGTACTTTCCTGTTTTTCTTTTACTTCCTTCAACTCTGTTTTTTTTTATTTCATTCAGTGCTTTAAGCATTTCCTTTCTAAAGGCCATAAACTGTTTGGCTGCAGCTTCCTCTATTTCTTTACAGATGGCAATATTCTGTTTGAGTTTATCTTCCTCTATGTCTTTACAAATCTTATTTGTTTCCTCTGTTATCATCTTCATGAGCATACTTGTTAGGTCATCTTCTTGGATTTCAGTTATGGTGGGGTATCCAGGGCTACTTGCCCCTGGGTAACTGGGTTCTGGAGATGCCATATTGCTCTGTCTTTTGTTGCTTGAGCTTTTACACTGGCCTCTACCCACTGTGTTATCTTAGGTGTTTGGGGTTATTTTCTGGTGGTTCCTGGGGATCCTGTGGTGGAGAGAATCCCCTTTGCAGAAAGCTGGTTTTTCCTGAAGGATGTCTTCTCAGCTTTTTGGGTATAGTCCCTGGATGGCTGGTGTTTTTTCAGGAGTTGCTCACCTCAGGGATATAGACCTGAGTGGTAACTGTGGTCTTTGTTAGTCGAGAGGGTTCTCCTCTCACCCAGGGAAGTCCTGAGGGCAGCTGCCCTGTTTCTGGGTTTCTTGTTGTAAATTTAATGATCAGCTGCTGTGACCCAGTTGGACATCAGGCGCGCCTCAACTGTTTGTGCCTGTGTCTGGAGCACAGCTGAGTGCTGGCGCCTCGGCCCCACTAGACTGCTAGACTTTTTCTAGGGAAGGATGGGTGATTTAGGTCAGTAGTTTCCTTCCTTCCCCGTGGATTCTCTGGAGACATGGACTTCCAGTGTCTTTTTTTGCCCTGGTGCACACTGCTCAGTGTCCGCCAGCTGGCTGGCCGCAGAAACTGCCTGTGCCTGGAGCACAGCTGTGTGATGGCGGCTCAGTCTCTGCCAGCTGTCTGGTGTGCAGAAACTGCCTGTGTCTGCCTTTGCAGCTTTTGGGAGCCTGAGTGCCTCCCTGAGCTGGGTAATTTTTCGGGGACCTTTTCAGGTTGGGGGTGAGCTGAGTGCTCTGAGATCAGACCTGCCGTTTCTATTTCCGGCGGGGAATCAGGCGCGCAGGCAGGCAGGGCTCTGTGCCGGAACCTGGGTCCCCGGCTCTGGCTCCGGGCTGGCTCCTGGGGTGCCCGTGAAACCCACCCTAGTCTTTTCCAGGGGATGTCTGGGTGACCTAAGGCAGGTCCCAATCGTTTCCTGTACCCTGGGGTTATCTCTTGACTGAAAATTCCAGTCTCTGATAGTGTGGTGCCCATGGTTCAGTCTGGGACCGTGACCAGAGACACTGGCTTGTGGCTCTGGGCTGGGGCTGGGGCTGGCGGCTGGCAGCCAAGGGTCTGGCAGAACCGGGATCTCTTCTGCGGTTTAGCCGGGTGAGTTAAAAGCTGATTGAATCCCCCACCGTGGGGTGTCCTCTCACCTGGGAAACACAATGACTGTGTTTTATGGCCGAGAGTTCTGATTGCTGGTCACTGTGCTGATCCTGCTGTGCTGCTGCTCAGAATGAGAGTCCTCCCAGTGCTGCCATCTTGCCCCTCCCCTGAACTCCATGATAATTTTTAAAATGTATGCAAAATACAATCCCCCAAATTAAAAGACCAAATAGTACTAAGTTTTAAAAATTAATCATAATTATCTGTCAGCAGCGAATAAATAAGTCTGTCTTCCAACTTTCATAGCAGCAAAAAATTAGAATGTTTGCAAAACTCTTTTAATCTTCAGTTATTACAACAACTAATTTTGTACATTGTTATAGAAATACAAAGAAGACGTAAGAAAATCGAGTAACTGTCTGTTACCTTGGCTTTCTTGAACTGTGCACACCCTGCTCAGAGCTCTCAGAGAAAGAACTAGAACAATTGCAAGGTTATTCATTTCCAATTTTTCAATAATGTATTTTATTAAACAATGTTCATTACTAAAAACATCATAAATATCTTTATGAACACTTTCAAACTCTTTTTGTCACGTACTTTTATCAGAATAAATGTTATCACAGCCCTTGCCCAAAGACTGGTCTTACTCAGATGTGTTGAGTTGCCCTTGGTGCCAATGTGGTGCTAAATACCAACCCAAACAGCTTCTAATATTTAAAAGTAATGGAGGCTAGGAGATCTTCCCGTAATAATCTATTACTAAACAACATGTCCTTGACGACTTCTGAACATGAGAGAGGAGGCAGAAAGGGAGAGGACAAGGAAGGAGAGGGAGGGAAGAAACAGAGAGATAGAGACAGAGACAGACAGAAGCAGGGACAGAGAGACAGATACAAAGAAAGAGAGAGTGAGAGAGATTGAAAATGCTAGAGAAGAGAAAAAGAGAGAAGAGGTGGAAGATGTAAAGGAGAGAAAAAGGAGGAAAGGAAAAGACGAAGGGAGAAGGAAAACACAGTGGCTAGGTGATGAAAAGAAATATGAAGTGATGAAATAAAAACAGTCATTGTTATGGTATATACTCACTCATATAGACATATAACATAGGACAAACCCACTAAAATCTGTGCATCTAAAGAAACTAAGCAAGAGAGAAGACCCTAACTAAAACGCTCAATCCCCATCCTGAAAGGCAAAGAGGATGGACATCAGAAGAAGAAAAACAAAACAGGAAAAATCCTAGGAACTTTCTACAGAGGGCCTCTGAAAGCCAGAAGAAGAAAACAGGAAACAAACTAGGAACCTACCACAGAGAGCCTCTGCAAGCCTCTGCCCTGCAGACTATCAAAGCAGATGCTGAGCCTGATGGCCAACTGTTGGGCAGAGTGAATGGAATTTTAGGTAAGAACTGGGAAATAGTAAGAGCTGGAAAGGACAGGGTCTCCACAAGGAGAGCAGCAGAACAAGGAAATTTGAACACAGGGAACTTCCCAGAGACTCATACTCCAACCAAGGACTATTCATGGAGATAACCTAGAACCCCTGCACAGATGTAGCCCATGGCAGTTCAGTGTCCTAGTGGGTTACATAGTAATGGGAAGAGGGACTGCCTCTGACATAATCTGATTGGCCTGCTCTTTGATCACCTCCCCCTGATGGGGGAGCAGCCTTACCAGGCCACAGAAGAGGACAATGCAACCACTTTTGATGAGAACTGATAGACTAAGCTCAGAAAGGAGAGGAGAACCTCCCCTATCAGTGGATTTGGGGAGGGGTATGCATGCAGATACTGGAGGGTAGGGAGGAGGGAGGGACTTACGGGGAGATACAAAATGAATAAAGTGTAATTAATAAAAAAGGAAGAAAAAAACAGTCATTGCTCTATCACCCACCTGTGCACTTGAATTTGGAATATAGCAAAGCATGGAAGAATATACTTTTATGATTCTACATTGAATTTCAATAGAAATTGTGTTCACAGTAAAATTCTACAGGTTTTGACAGCTTGATTAAAATAGATTCTTGGAATTTAAACTTCAAAATTGTATGAGTAAAGATGAATGATGACAATAAAAGATTTTTAGCTGAGGTATGGATGGGTGAAAGGCTGTGGAGAATAGCATTGTAGGAAATGAGTATCTTCAAGCAGATCCACCTCCTAAAAGAATCAAATAGACACAATATGTTTTATTTATGTTCACACATTTCTGGTAAGACTGTATACCCTTGTCTAGGCTTGGGAACATATGTGGTACAGTTCATATATGGCCATTTTACAGTTCAGAGCATGAGGCATTTCTCATTGTATTTATAATTTCAGTGGGTTTCCATTGAGTAGAAAAGTGCCATTGAGCTCAATGACTTTTGAAATATCTCCAATTAATGTTAACACACATATACATATTCACACATACATACATCTAATATACATATATGTATTATATCATATGATATATAATGTATAATATATCACATGTGAATCATGTAATATATGATGTCATTGTAATTACTATAATTTTAATTCATTGTTTTGTCTTTCAGAGTCATCTACATTTATGTTTATGGTTCTAGCTTTTTCTTTTCTATGGTGTTAGTGTAACATATACAATATGAAACAGTTTCACAATCTTCATAATCATGGAATCAGTGTTTCTACTGTACATAAAATCCCCTTTATCTGCACGTCTTCTGTTTCTACATCATTATTTCACTACAAACACAGAGATTGCTTTCACTTAAAAGTATTTAATGTATGTAGCTTTCTACCTAGACATAAAGAGGAAGATGTAAACAAGAACAAAAAGTTAAAATTTTCACTATTAAGTCCCCTAAATATGTGAATTCATATTGTACATATATTTTTATAAGTTAAAGCATTTGAAGTTGTACAGACCACATACACAACAGTGATAACAATTGTGTGTAAAAAGGCAAAGGTCGTGCTATCTTCAGGACATTTCCAGCTCAGTGTGAGTGAAAAACTGGGATGAATAAAACTAATGGAATAAATGGTTTGGCTTCTCTCTTTTGAAGATGTAACCTATTGCAATTATGCAGACCTAACTAAAGGTAAGGTTGTTGATCAAAATATTCATTGGTAAAAAATATTTAAGAACCATCTAAGTGTCTCTTTGACACAAAAATTTTACTTAAACACATTGAGGCACAGAAATAGCAGTATGGCTCCAAAAGTGTTTTAAGTAACTCAAGATGGCTGGAATACGTGAGAGCTGCTGATCTTTATTCAGTGAGGCTGGGGAGTGATCAAGGGTCAGATAAATGAGAATATTTTATGCTGTGGTAATCCATCTGAGTTTTATCCTCCAGATGAATGTAAGTTCAAAAGTATTTTCAAGCATGGAAATAGCTGAAAATCTGGGTTTTTGGAAAATTATCTTGCTTAAAAATAGACTAGATTGAAAGGGTGGTCAGACTAGTAGTCAAAATTCTTGTTAGAGGGCTTTGTAAATAACCCAGACAGAGAAAATCAGCCCCTCTCATGAATCAATATTCCCTCCTATTGTAACTGTACTTAACTGGTGCTATCCTCAGTGACAGAAGAGTGTTGAATTTACACCATCAGTAGATCACTCGTTCGTCACTTCCATAAGGAGTGCAGGCCACTATTCTTTTAAAATTATATTTGTCTATTAAGGAGACTTATATCCATCACTGTAGCTGGAAACTTGACATCTCTATGGGCCATGGCAAACACATTACCTCTAAGTTATCCTTCTTTTGCTGCATCATTTAGAGATTTATTTGGTCTTCGTGCTTGATTGCCTTTGCCCTCTTCCGCTCATAAAGATGAGGTACAGTTCCTTTTAAATTCTCATTTCACCTCATTCAGTTTTGGTGTAACTTTCCTCACCATCAAATATCAACAATAAAACTAAATGACAAGACAAAAGAAAAACATATTTCCCTTAAAAACAAACCAGCTGTTAATGCTGATAAAGCCTACATTTTCTCATTTTGAGATGTCTCAAACTAGTTTTAAGCTATTTGTGAAAAAAAAAAAAAAAAAAAAAAAACAAATTCATTACCTTTTAAGAGTGTTTTTTTTTTGTTGTTGTTGTTGTTGTTGTTGTTGATAGGAAAATAACGAATAGTACTTTCTAGAAAATGACAAGCTGTTTTTAAATCTCAGAGGACATGGAGGCAGGACTTACTTGATCATCTTGAGCAAATCATAAAAATTATTTTTTATCATGGTAATAATTCAACACCTGGATTAAAATCCAGACATTTGTGGCTAGGTCTCCATTAAAATACTTAACTCTCCATGGGTTGCAATAATCAATCACATATTGTTCTTACCCATTTTATCTTTAGTGTCTATCACACAGGTCTTTAGATGGCCACCTCTTATAACTGCTGCTTTAATTACAGTCCCTTGCAAACAAGAAATTCAATTTATTTATAATCAGATCACATGCTAATCTAATATTTCAGCATCCAAACTATGATCAGAGTCTAAGCTCTATAATAGCTCAGCGTAAAATGCTTTAATTGAATCACAAAGAGAGAAAGATGTAATCCTATAAATCAGCCTCGGGAACTTGACATGCTGAGAATGCTTTTCTGGAACTTTTTAATTGCATGACACAGCAGGCATCATAAGTCTATAAAAAGGGCTATATTTTCTATAAGCAATCATGTTGTATAATTTAAAATACTGTGATAGCAATGCTAGTTTTTTAGTCCAGCGTCTCATCTTCATTAATACAAATCCTCCCGGTTTATTAAAATACCTGGTTGAGCAAAATCATAAATGGTCACACTTTGGTCAAGTGTGTCTGTGAGAAGGTAGAGGTCCTGGATTTAACAGAAATCAAATAGGGTAATGTTTGGAAAAAAAAATACCTGAATCTGTATTTCAGCCCTTCTACTTTTTATCATTGGCTGTAGTTATTATCTCCTGTCTCAGCAGAACTAACTCCAGAATTTCTACAGAAGCAGTACTTACAGGTGACAACGTGATAGAAAGCAGAAATGAAGAGAATTGTCTTAAAACTGTCTTTCCGTGAGAAAATTGACTGTTTTTATTTCTAATACAGGTTTGCTCTAGATGCCTATGTGGAAAATATGATATGTCATGTAGTCAAACCATTCAGCCATAATGTGATCATTCCCCTAGCTATGAAATTTACCATTTAAAGGCAAGTGGTTGTCAGAGCAATCAGATATGTTCTGTGCTTATGACAGAACCCAAAATGCTCAGTCTCCATATGGTCTTCTCTTCCTTCTCTCTGGTCCTCAGTACTGATACAAGTTGACTCAATAATAGTAGTTCTGTGTCCTGCTCAAAAAAAAAAAAAAATCTCCACTGGGGCCTCTGAAAGACTATACCCAGCAGAGTATTATCTCCTCTGGGGGCCTCTGAAAGACTATACCCATTAGAGTATTAAAGCAGATGCTGAGACTCATAGCCAAACTTTGGGCAGAAGTGCAGGAAATCTTATGAAAGAAAGAGAAGATAGGAAAAACCTGGAGGATACAAGAGCTCCACAAGGAGAGTAACAAAACCAAGGAATCTGGGCCCAGGGGTCTTTTCTGAGACAGATATTCTAACCAAGGACCATGCATGGAGGTAACCTAGAACCCCTGGGCAAATGTAGCCCATGGCAGCTCAGTATCCAAGTGGGTTCCCTAGTAAGGAGAACATGGACTTTCTCTGACATGAACTCAGTGGCTGGCTCTTTGATTACCTCCCCCTGAGTTAGAAGCAACCTTGCCAGTCCACAGGGGAGGACAATGCAGCCAGTCCTGATGAGACCTGATAAGCTAGGATCAGATGGAGGGAGAGGAGGACCTCCCCTATCAGTGGACTTGGAGAGGGGCTTGGGAGGAGATAATGGAGGTAGAGTGGAATTGGGAGAGAATGAGGGAAGGGCCTATAGCTGGGATACAAGGTGAATAAACTGTAATTAATATAAAAAATAATAATAATAAACCTTATTTGATTATTTATTTATACATGCATTGCTATTTTAATTGTCTGGATGTTTGTGTGGGAGTGTCAGATCTCAGAGTTACTGGAGTTGTGAGCTGCCTTGTTGGTGCTGGGAAATGAATCCAGTTCCTCCGGAAGAGCACTCATTGCTGTTAACCGCTGAGCCAGCTCTCCAGCACAGCCTTTGTCGCTTAAATAAAGTATAGCAGGTTTGGATGATTGTATGGAGTTTGTTCTTGCTTCATTAGCCTTATTTCCTTGGAGTTGAGTTGTTATAACACAATATTGTAAGCAAGGTAATTTGTGAGGAACAGGAAGTCCAAAATCGTGGTAAAAAAAAAAAAGTACATACTGAAGTCACATTCTTTAGACCACAGATTAAACCTCCTCAATTCACAAAATAGGAAGAGTCAGGAAGCTAAGCCCATAGTTATTCTACTTTCTTAGAGTACCAATCCCATTCATAAAGACTCATTCCAAAGTCTCATTCACTAAAAGCATGAAATAGGGTATTAAGGTTTCAACATTGGTGTTTTGAAGAACGCAAAACCTTCTAACCAAGTAACCTAGATAACTAAGCAGGAAAGAAATACCGAAGTAGTGTTCAAAGTTATTTGTTTTATTTTATTTGTACCAAAGAAGCTAATAGGATTATTCAATGGATTACTTACATTGGAAATTATTTTAAAGATGCTAAATAATAATAACCAAGAATACATCATAGGTAATGCTGGCTAATTTTATGTTAGTTTCAAACAAACTTTAGCTATTTGAGAAGAGGAAACCTCAAATACAAAAATACCTTCATGAAACCAGGCTGTAATCAAGCTCATGAGGCATTTTTAATTCAGTGATTGATGGGGGAAGGATCAGTCCATTTTGGGTGGTGATATCCCTCTCCAGATGGCCCTGGGTTCTACAGGAAAACACCTGAGCAAGCCAAGCCACAAGAAGCAAGCTAGTAAGAAGCACCCCTCTCTGGACTTTGCAGCAGCTCCTGCTTCCAGATTCCTGCCCTGTTTGAGTTCCTGCCCTGATTTCATTTGGTAATGATCAGTGATGTGGAATCACAAGCAAAATGAACCTTTTCCTCCCCAACTTGCTTCTGACCATGGTGTTTTACCACAGCAAAAGTAACAATAAATAAAACATTAGGTTGTCTCCTTTGTAAATATTGCCTCATGATGAACTAGTAACTTTCGTGCATAGCTCATGTAAAACTTTTTCACTTAATAAAATTAGTCAATATTTATTGTCAGTCAATGACACATAAAATATGAAAAATGATAACAACTTTGATATCATTTAAAATATATGAATCTAAATTCGTTTTACCCATGCACAATTTTTTTTTATTTTAATCACAGGTCATTCATTTGTATCCCAGCTGTAGCCCCCTCCCTCTTTCCTTCCCAATCCCACCCTCCCTCATCTGCTTACTGCCCCCTTCCTAATCCACTGATAGGGGAGGTCCTCCTCCCCTTCCATCTGACCCTAGCTTATCAGGTATCTTCAGGACTGGCTGCAATGTCCTTATCTGTGGCCTAGCAAGGCTGTTCCTCCCTCAGGCGGGGGAGGGAGGGGAAGCTCAATGAGCCAGTCATTGAGTTCATATCAGAAATAATCCTTGTCTGCCTTACTAGGGAACCCACTTGGGTGCTGAGCTACCAAGGGCTACATCCGAGCAGGGGATTTAGGTTATATCTATGCATGGTCCTTGGTTGGAGAAACAGTCTCATAGAAGAACCCTGTGCCCTGATATATTTGGTCCTTGTGGGGTTCCTGTCTCCTCTAGGTCATACCACCTCCCCCTTCTTTCATATGATCCCCTGACTCTGCCAACGGTTTGATTATGAGTCTCAGCATCTGCTTTGATACACTGCTGGGTAGAATCATTCAGATGCCCTCTGCGGTAGACTCCTGTCCTGTTACTTGTTTTCTCCTACTTCCAATGTTGATCCGCTTTGTCTTTCTAGGTGAGGATTGATCATCTTACCCCTGGTCCTCTTTCTTGTCAGAATGGTTAAGATCAAAAACTCAAGTGACAACACATGCTGGAGACATTGTGGAGAAAGGGGAACCCTCTTGCATTGCTGGTGGGAATGTAAACTTATAAAACCACTTTGAAAATCTGGCGTTTTCTCAGACAATCAAGAATACTGCTTCCTCAAGATACAGCTATACCACTCCTAGGTATATATCTAAAAGATGCTCAAGTACACAACAAAGACATTTGCTCAACCATGTTTGTAGCAGCTTTGTATGTAATAACCATAACCTGGAAACAACCCAGATGTCTATCAACGAAGGAATGGATACAGAAATTGTGGTACATTTACACAATGGAACATTACTCAGCAATTAAAAACAAGGAAAGAATGAATTTTTTAGGCAAATGGTGGGATCTAGAAAAGATCATCCTGAGTGAGGTATCCCAGGAGCAGAAAGACACACATGGTATATAATCACTTTTAAGTGGGTACTAGACCTATAAGATAAGATAAACATACTAAATTCTGTACACCTAAAGAAGATAAACAAGAAAGAGGACCAGGGGTAAGATGATCAATCCATACACACTTATATCATTCAAAAATGTGGTCACTGATGAACATATACACAATTTATATATAACATATACTGTATGTTGAATGAAACTTCTTTGCTCACTCATTAGAGTTCATACATTTCTGAATTTCTGCCACATAGTTTTCATCTCTTCCTAAAGATCTTTTTCTATATCATGCCCAGTTCTAACATTAGTCAAAATTAACATTGCTCCTTTCTCTATAATTCATGCTGACTGTATTTTGCTCATCAAATTATTTTTACACTTTCTTATAAATCTCTCCCTTTCAGATATGAAGCACTATGGAAGTGTTTCATACATTTTATAAATAAAGTCATTTATGGATAGACACTGGCTCTGGTTTCAAGAACCTCAGATCCTCGTGGAAGGGAGAAAAAACAATCATATTATCACACTATTAATTACAGAAGTGTAACTCTAAGCCAGGCATGGTGGCACACACCTGTAATCCCAGCCTTCTGGGAGGCAGAGGCAGGCAGATCGCTGTGAGTTAAAGGCTAACCTGGTCTACAAAGTGGGTCCAGGACTGCTAGGACTACACAGAGAAACTCTGTCTCAGAAAAAAAAAAAAAAGCACAACTCTAGTTAGCACCACCAGTTTAGAAAGATGGTTGTTGTTTTTTTTTTTGTTTTTTTTTTTTTCTGAATGCAAAAACAATAATAACAAAAAAGCAAATTACTTTTTAACTGTAAGGATGAAGAAAGTTTCTCTTCACTAGGGTATAATAAGTGAGTAGTTACTGGACAATGAGTATGCTAAGAGGACACTGAAAGGTACTTTGCAATCATCTCATATATTTCATACATATAAGTGTGTATACATGTTATCTTAGTTTTTACTTCAATTGTTTTGCATAGAGTGAACAGCAGACACATTTGCTCTGGGCTCTCTCTGTGTTTTCCTTCACGTGGTGAACATTCACTATGCACTCTGGCAGCTTTCCACCTCAAAGCACCTCGCTCTTCACTTCTGGTCCCAAAGGTTTTCTCCAGTTCCCTAGGTATTTGCTTTACCAAGGCAGAGCATCCTTGAAAATCCTGGTGGAAGGCTTGTCCCAGAGGCAATCACCATCAAAAGGGCAGCAGAGGTTGTTGGATAAATGCCAGTGCTCTGCCTCCTCAGTCCTTGGTGGCACAATTTGGAAGATGGTTTCTACCCTTTCCTCCTAGGATGCCCCTTGGGATTCAGCCTGTGAATTATTGCAGCAGATTCTCTCCCCTGCAGCCCTGCTGACTTTACTTCCTGACTTGTTCTTGTTGACCCATCTTTCAGATGGATGCCTTTTGCACCTGTCCTTGTAATGTGTGATAGTGGAAACAGAAAAGGGACTTAGACAAAGACAATAAAATGACTGTCCATCAAAGCACAAGGGCAAATGCTAATGTTAATCAATGGAATTTTACAATCTTCATTTCTAGTATGTTCATATATTTTTAGGAAGCATTTCTTTTTTTTTTTTTTTTTTTCAATGCAGTTTATTCAGGAACCTTGAACAATCCTCGGACCCCGGGGAAAGCCAGCCCACAGCTTAAATAGCCTCTGGGCAGCCAACCCAGACGTGCCACGTGGGCAATGCAGATAGGTCCACATACATGGAAGCAAGCCAGATCCTCAGCCTTAGCCAAATGTGGAGTTGTTCATGACAGAGAGCACTCACCATCGGGAAGGTGGAAGGCGGAAACCAGCTCCATCTTTAAGGCATAGCATTCCGCAGCTCTCTACAGTTCCCCCTTTTTGTTTTAGACGCATCAGGCAAGAGTAGAGGTCTGATCTCTGATATTAGAAATAACTTGGGACTTTGTACCTATGTTCATTTAGGTGTCATCCACCCAAAGAGCATCAGACCCGTCTGATACCTTTTTCTCAGAGGCGGGACCTGGGGCATCAACCCGCATGCAATCAGACATGCTCTTCTCTGGGTCCAAAGCGGCTGACCCTGAGTGCAGTGCTTTAGCCTCGCATCCTGAGCGTATCATTTTAGCTTTTTATGGTATCCAACCATGCTTGGGGAGAATGTCCTGCTTCAATGGCTGTAAAGGCCTGAATGATCATGGCTGCATCACACTGTTGTGAGACTCTAATCTTGCATATATACCACAGGCAAACCAAGGAGACCAACACCAGAAGGCCTGCTAACGCTCCCATGCCCGCCCATTCCTTCAGATGATTCATGGCTGCAGCAATCCATGGTGATAATCCTGTGGCTAGTCCTGCGTCCACTCTGGTAGAATTTACTGTGACAATGGCCACTCTCAGCTGCTCCATCGTAGTATCGAATTCTCCAGTCCAATTACCTAAAATATAGCTCGACAATTGTTTAGACAGATTTGCAGCACAGGAAAAATTCTCATATTGTATGCTAGTGACACAAAGTCCAGCATACTTTCATTGACAGCCAGGTTGAGCGATTTGCCATAGGGTATCAATTTGCTCCTGCAAGAGGTCAATCCTCTGATTGAACACCATCAAGCTTCCTTTTAGTTGAGCATTAATTCCTTTATGTACAACTAAGGCATGAGCTACATTGGCTAAATGATTATTCAGGGTCAGCTGATCATTAAATTAATGTCTTACTGTTTGTCCTAATCATCTCCAAAAAGGGTATTACTTATTACTCCCTCTTGTTATATCAATGTGGAAAAATGATTTTTCCTTTACCATTTGAGAAGCCAGGAGTATACCTTCTTGTTTAACAGCAGGCTTTCTGAGGTGTACTTAGCTTGGTCTAGATAGGACCTGAGAAGGGAGAGGTTGATTGTCCAACAGAAAAGTTCTTAGGCACTTAATTTATTCTCTCTGAATTCTTGTGTTATTTCGCAGTGGAGGTTTTATGCAAATGGTTCAGATCTCCGAGACTATGTACCCCAGGATCTGATGGGGGTTTTCTCTGCATGATAAAGAATAGAGGGGATAAATATTCTGATGGATGTAGCATTACTTCTCCCTCATGTGGTGAGGCATGCTCAGTTTGCTTACATGATAGTGACTCACCGGGGTGTCCCTCTGTCTGTGGTTCACATGTTGGCCTTTGTATCCTGCATATTTGTACTTCGAAAGATACCTAGTATAGCAACCTTAACCGATTTTGACTTTTCGTGTAAAGAGATTGAGCACATGTCCAGTTCTTGCCCCATGCTCATCATTAGTTAAACGCGCTTTCCCCGGAGACCAAACTTCTGTGCAACACTATGGCAGTTGCATCACCACTCGAGCTTTAGATAAAGAAGTAACTTTAGAGATGTTATGATTCTATAATTGTCAACAGCAATATAAAGTGGCAAATGTAAGCCTGAAGCTTCTCCTGGTGTGTCACTGTTCAATAGATTTGAATACATGTGGTTTGGCGGAAAACCTACCGCTATCACGGTCATTATATTCCTGCCATTTTGAACTCCTGGAAAATTTTTTTTTTTATTACGTGAGAATTTACTTAGTATTTGGATCCACAGCTACAGAACAATAAAGACAAATGTGTGTTTGATGATAAATATTATTATTGAAGGACGCAAAACCTTTTCAAATAGACGTGTTTCAATTATACATAATTTTAGTTGTCTGAGGATAATTTAAAAGTTATGATTACGTTTAATAGTAATTTGTACGTATTTGTAGTGCTTTTGTATTTCTGTTTAAATGCACATAATTGACATACTAATTTGTTTATTGGATTGACATAATGTATGATTATTCAATCCTTGCATTCAATTAGTGACTATCAAACAAGGATATTTAATACTTTCATCTCCTAAATTATGTATCATTTCTTCCTTTTGAAGTCTGCGAAATTTTGTTCTTTACAAAATGTGTACGTTGTTGTTGTTTTTAACCACAGTAACCTTAGTGGGCTATGTAGACAAAAGGTTATTTTTCCTATCTGTGTACAAGGTACTATTAACCAAACTATATCTATCACCTATGCCTTTCTGCCCTGTAATAATAATTAATTCTACTTTCTTCTATGAAATTGCCTTTTCTCTGCTTCCATATAATTACAAAGATAAGATATAATATTGTTTTGTTCAGAGGGGTGCTGTCACTAAAAATTCCAATCACCCAATAAAAAGTGTAATTGTGGTATGTAGTTTTATGAAACAACACAACAAAAACAAATTTGGACCAGGAAAATAAAGATATCACTATTTTAAAAATAATTTCCATCTAAATTTCAACTTCTGTTGATTCCCATGCAGGTGGAGGAATGGCCCTGACAGTAAGAGCTCTGGATGCTCTCCAGAGGTCCAGAGTTCAACTCCTTACCACCTAAATCGGGTGGTTCAAAACCGCTTGTAACTCCAGCTCCAGAAAATCTGATGTCCTCTTCTGGCATCTATGGCCACCTACACACACACACACATAAACAGAAGTAAGTTTTAAGTAAAATCTTAAAATTATGTCATTTTTAGGTCTGAGGACATGGCTCAGTGAGTGAAGTAGTTAAGGCGGAAATATCAGGACCTGAGTTCAGTGTTATAGCCACAGGGCTTCCTTACTATTGCTTTTGTCTTTTGCTAGAGCTAACTCTTAAATGGCACCGGACTCAAGAAGGTTTTACTAACACCATTATGCAATTATTTTTCTATAGCTTTATTTTAAGATTTGTTTTTTTTTGTGTGTGTGTGTGTGTGTGTGTGCGTGTGTGTGTGTACATTTGTGCCAAGTGTACGTGTGCCTGAGGAGGACAGAAGACATTGATGTTACTAGTGTTAGAACTGCAGGTGATGGTGAACATGGGCTCTATTTGGATCCTCTGTGACATCACCATATGCTTCTCAACAATGAGCCATCTCTCCAGCCCTATATTTTTATATCTTTAATGCAGACCATAGCATTTTGTTTAATAATGTGCCAGGAGTTACAGTTGTGGCTATTGTAGACATAATGAAACTTAATAAAAACACAGCTGATGGTTAGTCACAGGGAATGGCTGCCACTCACATGTGAAAGCATTAAAAATACACTAGGAATTTTTTGCTTTTCCGTGGTATATAAGGTTTTGTTGTTTGTAATTGCCATACTGTAATTTTATTAGTCTTTTATTTATTTAAAAAATTTATATTATCTTTTAACTATATTATTTCTGCTTCTAAACTCCTCCTCGATCCTTCTCATCTCCCTATCCACCAAACTACATTTTCTTTCTCTCTCTTTCTCTCTCAGAAACAACAAAACAAAACTCAAAATAAACAAAAGCCACTAAGACCAAAAAATACCAAAATAATACAAAACAAAATTAAAATGTCCTCCAAAAGAAGGAGTTCATTTTCTGCTGACCAGCTACTCCTTAGATTGTGGCCAGCTAAGGAGTATTATTGATACATGCAGTGACACTCGTATGGGCAAAATGATTTTCCCTTTCCCTAGGGAAAGTAGCTTCATGATTAGAAGTGAGGCTTTCCACTGAGTCAATGCTAGAGAAAGTCCCTGCTCCCCTTTCTAGGGATCCCAGATGGAGACTGAGCCTATGGGCTACATTAAGGGTTTTAGGTCCTCTCCATGCATTGTCCTCAGTGGCAGGATCACCTCCCCCTGGAGGGTGCACCCTTGCCAGTCCACAGAGGAAGACAACGTAACTAGTACTGATGAGGCCTGATAGGCTAGGGACAAATAGAAAGGGAAGAGTCATGTTTTTTGTTTTTTTTTTTTTTTTAATTACATTTATATACTCTTTCTTCACACACACCAGAAGAGAAAATCAGGCTCCATTACAGATGGCTATGAGCTACTATGTGGTTGGTACCCCAGGTCCCGCCTCTGAGAAAAAGATATTGGATGGGTCTGATGCTCTTTGGGTGGATGACACCTAAATGAACATCAGTACAAAGTCCCAAATTATTTCTAATATCAGAGATCAGACCTCTATTCTTGCCTGATGCGTCTAAAACAAAAAAGGGGGAACTGTAGAGAGCTGCGTAATGCCACGCCTTAAAGATGGAGCTGGTTTCCGCCTTCCACCTTCCCGATGGTGAGTGCTCTCTGTCAGGAACAACTCCACATTTGGCTAAGGCTGAGGATCTGGCTTGCTTCCATGTATGTGGACCTATCTGCATTGCCCACGTGGCATGCTGGGGTTGGCTACCCAGAGGCTATTTAAGCTGTGGGCTGGCTTTCCCCAGGGTTAGATGATTGTTCAAGGTTCCTGAATAAACTGCATTTAAAAAAAAAAAAAAAAGGGAAGAGTCATTCTTCTACCAGTGGACTAGGGGAGGGGATAGGGGAGAAGAGGAAGGAAGGGTGGGATTGGGAGGAGTCAAGGGAGGGAGCCACAGACAGGATACAAACTGAATAAATTGTAATAAGTGAGAATTAAAAAAGAAGGGAGGCTTCTTAAAAAAGAAGTGTGACCATTTCCCCTTCTCAGTCCTGGGGAATTTTGGGGTTGGATTTGTGCAGTTCATATACAAGCTGTCAGAGGCTCTGTGATTGTTTCAACCATATTGTTTCTGGAAAGTCATCCACTACCCAGGTTCTTAGAATCTTTTCTCTTCCTCTTCTACATAGATACTTGAGCCTTGAGGAGAAAGGTTTGGTAAAGTGCTCCAAGGTGTCTCACTCTCTTCACATTTTCAGGTGGTGGCTCTCTGTGATAATTTCCATTTGCTGTAAGAACAGGCTTCTCTGAGGAGGACTGAGTAATGTAATTGTCAATGGGAACAGCACATTGTTATTGGAAGTTATTAATTACAATGTTCTTTTAGCAGTTTCATAGTAGTAGTTTTTCCCTAGGCCCATGATCTATCTAGTGTGAAATGCTTGGCCACGTAAGCAGTGTCAGGGATGAGCCTCTTCTTGCATTGATTTGTTTCTTTGAGGTAGCCTTATTTTTTCTTTAAATACTTTTTTATATTCCTATAATGCATTTTGGTAATATATGGTGGCATATGAACAGAGCTGATGGAAAGGAAAACAGCCAAGGAAGACTGAACTGGTGCAGCAAAGAACGGCAGGCAACAAGGAAACAATGTGCTAAATGGGGGAATCAAATCAAATCTTTACGCCAAAGGTGAAACACAGATTTCATCAAAGGAAAGACACCCAGTGGTCGATGGACTGTAATAGATGAAGGGAGGTCATAGAGGACAATGACTCAATGTCTGTGAAATGAATGAGGAAATGTAAGCTCATAATTTAAGTCAGAGGTAATACAATTGGAGGTGGGGGGAAAGGTTGTTAACTGTTCAGGAAGCTGATGTTTCTATGAGACATTGAAAGCATGGTATTAGCGGACGATAAGGTGATATGCTTTGTTAGGGTGTTATATATAAGAGACAGACGTATATGGATTTAGATGCAAAGTAGTATAGGTACTAGGCACAGGGGTTGAAAAGCTTGCTGTGTGCTGTATGGTTGGCCATGGCTCTTTACCCTTTTCTGCTCGTTGAGTCACAGAAAAGGGGAACTTCCAGTTGAAAACTGAATTTACATTTTAAGCTCAATGAGTTGAATGAATTTTGATAAATCAATCTCTCAGATTGTTTATTTGTTTTTTTAATTTAATTTTGAGGTAGAATCTTATGCAGACCACCCATGCTGGTTTGGAGCCCACTAGCATAGCCCAGGCTGGCTTTTAATTACTGGTCCCATTGACTCAGGTTCTCAAGAGCTGGGGTTACAGATATGTGTTTCCACACTTATGATGAGGTTTTGATAAATTATGACAAATATCCCTCTGAAGGAGGTTTGTTTTTTTTTCTTTTTAATTATTTAGTTATAATTTCTTTTTTAATTTTAATTTTTATATTAACTACATTTTATTCACTTTGCATCCCAGCTATAGCTCCATCCCTCATTCCCTCCAAATCCCACCCTCCCTCTGTCATCTCCTCCCATGCCCCTCTCCAAGTCCACTGATAGGGTAGGACCTCCTCCCCTTCCATCTGACCCAAGCCTATCAGGTCTCAGCAGGACTGGCTGCATTGCCTTCCTCTGTGGTCCTATAAGGTTGCTCCCCCATCAGGACAGGAGCCTATCACAGAGGGCCGCTGAAAGATACTACCCAGCAGGGTATCAAAGCAGATGCTGAGACTCATAGCCAAAGTTTGGGCGGAGTGCAGGGAATCTTATGAAAGAAGGAGAGATAGAAAGACCTGGAAAGGACAGGAGCTCCACAAGGAGAGCAACAGAAGCAAAAACTCTGGGCCCAGGGATCTTTTCTAAGACTGATACTCCAATCAAGGACCAGGCATGGAGATAACCTTGAACCCCTGCACAGATAGAGCCCATAGCATCTCAGTCTCCAAGTGGGTTCCCTAGTAATGGGAACAAGGACTGTCTCTGACATGAATTCAGTGGCTGAAGGAGTTTTTATGAGATGAGAGATAACATATACAGTATGCCTGTGAAGGAATTTATGGGATGAGAATAACATATGCATTCTGTATCAAGCTGCCTACCATACAATGGGTATTTAGGTATTATTTCTTGAATTTTAATCTAGAAGAAGGAACACATTTAAGAAATTTACAACTTTCTCTTGGAAATAAAGTACTGGCTCAGTTAACACAAATAACAAAAGAGAATACAAAATTGGGGATTGGGGAGATGGTTCAGTGGGTAAAAATCCCTGCTCTTCAGGCATGTGGCTTGAGATTGAATCCCTTGCAACAGCAAAAACACTTAGTCACTGATGCATGTCATTGTTACCCCAGAATTGGGACACAGATGCAGATAGATCTGTCAGCCTATCAGAAACCGTGGGCTTCGGGCTCAGGAAGAAAGAAACCCTTTCTCAAGGAAATGAGACAGAGCACTGGATGGAGGCATCTTGATGTCTAGCTCTGGTCTTCACGACTGCTGTATCGCAGGTGCACATACCTGTACACTCTTACATGCATATTCCTAAACACACACTAGTAAAACGAGGAAAGACAGAGAGACTAGTTTAGAACAGGGGAGATATTTGCACCTTCTTGGTAATCTTCATTACATTGCGTGAGTTTATAACGACTTCACAGTCATTACCTCTCCACGACTGCGACTGTCCATTGCCTGGTTAAAAATATTAATATAACTCCTTTCCTGACAGGCTGACCCGCGACTCAGATTCACTTTGTTGTAGAGGTTTCCTAAGTTATGCAAATGAAGCTAAATGAAAAGGCTCTCTCCCACACTCTTTCCCCCCCCCACATTGACTTTGAGACACTAGAAAGCTATAAGCCGCTAGATAAACAAAATGCTTTCCTCTACTTGGAGATGCTTTATGTGGTCATATTTATGGTGCTTTAGCAGTCTTGGCGATTTATGGAAGGGAAGAGAAAGAGGTTAGCAATGTATGTGGGGCAGCAGTGGCAGTGGCAGAAGAGTTCATTACCAGCGGCAGCTATAAAGTTCTCAGGGTCAGGGGTACAGTGGGGAGATGATGAGTAGATGAATCGGAGTTGGTGAGATCCGTCAAAAACCTGCCACACAGAGTCTGGAATCAGATCCCCATTTCCAAAAGGTTGCTGAGAAGACTTATTCCAGATTCGGGCTATTACTCTAAAAAGTTAAACAAAAGAACAGAGGTGCATGGAGAACGGTCTGCAGGCACCAATGCTAATGTTTTGTTCCACCAGGAGGGAAGAGAATAGGTAGTTCTTAGGCAGAAGCATCCTTGGAACCCGCTTTCAGCTGAGAAATAGTGGTGGGAAAAGCTGATCCTCAAACTTCAGCACTTCCTTCTGGGATCTAACCTTGGCGATACGCTAATTAGAGAGATAATTTCCCGTTACTTGCTAAAATTAAAATCCTCAGCCCCGCTCTTTCTTACAAGTAAATCTTCACCTTCACAAATTCTGGAGGTAAACCCTGAATCCCCTGTAGCTGGCATTTACTACTTTGTGGCTTCCTTTCTCTCTTCCACCCTTCTCCACCCCTTTACTTCTTCCCTTTCAACCCCCTAACACTAGATAGGAGAAAAAAAAAAGGATAAAGGGAAAAGGAACTTCATTACCTACCTTCTGCTGATTAGGGGCATCAAGTCCTTTGGGGCAATTTTGATTTACGTCTTCGGGATAACTAAATTCTTCTCTTTTTCTTTGCACAGGCCTTGACAAAACACAATCAACAGCAACCGATCACCTAAGAACCACACCTATCAGGGCTCTAGCACTTACATATTCTCCGGAAAAATCCCAGTATTCCAAATGTCACACACTTGCAGAAATTAAGTACTTCTAGCAAAACCACACCCCTGCCAGAGTAGGGAGCAAATCACAGTCAGCAGACCTACATATTCACATCTGGGACTAAAAGAAAAACATATTCCTATAACATTTTTCTCTGTGTGTGTTTTTTAAAGAAATCAAAATTATGAAATGCTTACCATACTCCCCTTATCCCAGGACTCATCAAGTAACAATACCTCTCTGTCGGGGAGGGGGAGAGGGAGCAGTTTTCCAGAGGACTGAGGCTTCTCATTGGTTGTGTGGGCTCTAGTCGGTGGCTCTAAATTGCTGTACATAGTGGTGGCTCTAATTGGGGTCAATACATTATGAAAAATAAATCAGGGTATGGAATGTGGGAATGTCTGGGAAAAACTGAAAGAGACAGTTATGATTAAAATACAGTTTATACATATATGGAATTAATAAAGAATGGATAAAATGTAAAACAGAGTTCTACAGTTGTAGGCACACAAGATTGAAAGCTGCTGTCACATGATTTTCAGGTAGAGAAAATGGCCTGAGAAGGCACTGGAAAGATCTGTATGAAATCTTCTGGCTTCTTAGAAAAGGGTGGAGTTGGCAGCCTTACTAGACTACAGCTCGGAGACTCCCTTTTCAACACATTTTCCTAGCCACTGTGTTTTCCGAGGAAACAAGAACTTCTTACTATCTCATAACAAACAAAGTTTCTGTTTATTGTTCCCTTTTGGGATCCAACATTAGCAGTCATCTTATTTCCCTTTTCTACCACGTTATCCGCACGTTTTCTTGGTCTCACAGATTGCTTTGGGTTAGCTTGGCTCAGTTAGGATCACCCACGCATACCGTTCAAAAGCTGGCCTGAGCTTTAGTGAGAAATCTAAGCCTGTCTGTTGAGTGTCTTTATAATCCCCTCTGTTTCCAGTCCTACAGACATAAGCCTTCTCTGTACCTGCCACTTAGTCATAGTAGTCAGGCTGAGTGACGACTCTCCAGGCCCCAGACCTTCTTACTCTGACATGCATCTCATAATATCGTTCCCTTGCTTCAGACATCTGTTAAAAGGTGAGCTCCTGTTGACACATCCCATTCTTTGTGGACACCTCTCTAGCAGCTGTCAGGATAAACTTGTATTTCAACTTGTTTTACACATTCTGTCATAAAGCCCAGGAGAGACTTTGGTTTGTGAGCGTAGCAGAGCCTGCACTTGTGGAGTCTTTTTGTTTTTTTATCCTCAAACATTGGTGGTAATTCTGGTTGTTAAAACACTTCTATCTTTATACCAAGTCAGGATCAAATTCAAGCCATTCTATTACTCCGGTAGTGGTTAAAGGTTGCACAATAAAGTCAGAAACAACCGCATGAATAATTCATGTTCTTCATGCTAATGGTCTCTGTATTTATGCTAATAAATTTTCCTTATTCCATTTTGTTACCTAAAAAGGATGTTTATACGTAACAACGGAAAGCCACACACACATTGATAAGAATTCCCTACCAATGGGCAACTGAAGAGTCTGAAGTAATTTTTGGGATGGGTGAATGTGTTTTTTATTTAAAATGAAAAGATTCCTCAAAGGATACCATGGTTAATAGAGACTAAAGCCTTCATAATATTAACATAGAATTAACTCTGGCTCATATACATTAAGAATTTTAAATGAATGCTTATAAAATTAGAATCAGAGGGCAATATTCAAATATAAAATTATTTACATGTAAAAGAGAAATGGTGAGAAGAGCTGATGAGGAAGACATGGTCCAATGAAACATATATGAAAAGCAAAGAAGAGAATGTCAGAGGGTAACTGAGATAGTATTTCCTTTTGTATAGCCTATACTGGGGCTGGTATCCCTGCTGACATGTCCACCACTGTTGTTACACTGAGCAAGTACTTCAGTAGACAAGTAAGTCACCCCTAAAAGTCTTGCTTTCTTAAATATGAGTGATATTTCTCATAGAAGGAAATACTTAGTGAAAGAGAGCATAAAGAGAAACATCTATCTTTAAGATAGACTGGACTCTAATGGATTAGAGATATCAGAGAGTTCTTAGAAGACTTAGAATGATGGGCAGGGGAGCACATGCCTCAAGAACTTTCATGCAGCCATGACTCTGAAATGATAAACCCCAGGTGAATCATTGTGTGGGGCAGTATTGCCTCCACATCTCTAAAGAACTCCACCGAGAGTCCATCATGAAGGCAAGTAATAAAATAGAGAGTATGCACCAGAATTTTATGATAAAAAGTTAGGTCTCTATATGATGTCACATACTACTGTGAGAGACCAAGCTTCTTTCTTATCTCAAGATTCCCCCCTCCCAAAGAATGACTAAATTTTATTTGGGTCTCTATCACAAACTTGTATTCTGCTATCAGTGGAAAAGAAATAGCAATAAAATTCACGCTTTAGTAAAAGTAGCTGACACCTAGTATACACTGAATAAGCATTAGCTTCACAGCTTACATTTTTTATATCCATTCACATGCAGCATGATGACTACTATTTATATGTTAGTTTTAAAAAAAATTGAGGGACATATTGCTTTTGATACAGTCTACTTGGTAAATTGATAGGGATGTGAAAAGTGCCTACATTTTCTGATACCAGAGAAGGAGAAACAGAAAAACAAATGAGGTGTGTGTGTGTGTGTGTGTGTGTGTGTGTGTGTTTATTCTACTGAGGCAGAGTAGAAAAGGAAAACTTCTCTCTAACTTCAGTATGTGATTGATTACTTTGGGGGCTTCCCCTCAGTGCTTACTCAAGAAAGTCCCAGATTTCATAAATGAATGTACTCAGGGAAAGAAGAGAATGTGAATATTCCAACACGATGCCCTGACTACTGAGAGATTCAGAGAGGTGGTACCCAGGTGTACTCCTGAAATGCCATGTTTCATGAGTCTTCAATTACTTTTAAGAGGTCCTGAAGAATAAATTATTTTTCTCTGACTCTAAGATGGCCAAGCAAGGTAAAAATAAAAGATAGAAGCAAGATGAAGAAAAGAGAAATTAGTTATTCGACAGGTATTTTATTCTCTACCAGTGCTGTACAATGATGCCATCATGTCTATTGATAAGGAAATCATAAGCCTTCCATTTTAATGCAATGCTAATTACCCTAAATTAACATACTAAGCCATTTTCATTAAAATTATTCCAAGGGTCATGTACTTAAAGGAGAGCATTTTAATCATTTTCAGTACCCATTGCCTTCTTTTATGCACTTCCCACTTCTTTTAACACCCTCTTCCCGAACTGTCTATCTCTTACTTGTGAACATTTGTGCCTTGTTTTGTAAACAGAGAAGTTTAATAAGATTCCCTTGTTAGGATTGTGGGTAGAAGGTAATATACTAGAGCACATTCAACTCACCAGTGAATTAAACCAATCCTAGTGACTTTTCTATTTCTGTGAGAAGATGCCATGATCCAGGCAGCTTATAAAGGTCTATTGGGGGCTTAATTTTCCTAAGAATCAAAATGTCTGACTATCACAGTAGAACCATTGTTGTGGTAGGTTTTTCCTCCCAACCCCAAGCTCACAGAAAAGCAAGTCATGAGACTCATTAAAAATATTATACAAAGACCTAGGCCTTATTGCTAGGCTTTTCTCTAACTAGCTCATAATTTAAAATAACCCATTATACTAACTTACGTTTGCCATGCAGCTGGTTACCTGAGCTCAGGTACTATGTGTAGTATTCTCTTCACAGCTCGCAAGCTGAATCTTATGTGCCTGGATCTATCCCAGAATCCTTTCTGAGAACAAGAAGTCCCACCTTCTCTTTCCTGACTACACCATAGGCTATCAGATTTATTACTGACAGGTGCTACATCCATACAATACACAAGATATTCCTTCTACAAACCTTGGTAATAGCAATCAAGTATAGTGCCGGAACAGTAGCTGAGAGTTTACAACCTTATCTGCAATACAAAAAGAAGAGAGAAAGAGAGACGGACAGACAGACAGACAGAGCTAACTGGGAATGGAATGGGGCATTAAAACCTAAAAGTTTGCCCACAGTGAGATACTTCCTCCAATAAAGCCATACCTCCCTATCCTTTCCATACAGTTTCATCAGCTGAAGACCAAGTACTCAAACATTTGAGTGTATAGGGGTCATTCTCAGTAAAACCTCCAGAACTATTGACAGATTCCCAGCAACAATTAACTGCAGGTAGCTCTGTAAGGAAAGCTGGGATGTCTCTCATTCATGATACAATACTGATAGGCCCATATTGTATAAGTCAGGTACTCATAACTTCTATACCTGAGTACATTGGTCACAGTACTCATTTCCGTATTCTTACTTTTCTCCACCTCCCATTTTTATGATGTTGGGAGATTATGTCACAGACATTCCATGAGAACATAAGACTCAATTATTGTTGCTAAATTCTAGACTTTAAAGAGGTGTAAGTCTCAGACTTAGCTGTCACCATCTGCAAACAGAAGCTTCTCACAGTCCTTCTTGATAAAAACTAAATGATATAATCTTTTTTTATGAACATAAGCACAGAGAAGAGAAGTGGTCAAATTTCACTGCATGGTATTTTCTTTTTTTTCCAGAGGAGCTTCTTTCTGGCTTTCATATTTTTAGTTGCTGTATCTCCCACTAGGATCTATTTCCACAGGTTTGCTGTGGCTGACATTAATAACACAAAAGCCATCCTTTCTTTTAGCTAACAAGCTTTCCATACGATACTAAACCCCCTACTCCCAGCTATGACTTCTGTGTATGTCTCCCATAGAGCCTTCTATCTAGGTACCTCAATGCCAAGAACATACTGGAAAGAAATAGATAAAAGCAATAATAGGTTTTTCCTCTAAATATCATATAAGTATGCTTTTTGCTCCCTATGAGCTTCTAAATGCTAGCTGGGCATGCTTCCCACTTGTGAATAACTCTCTCTTCCTTAAGGAGTATATGTTTATATATACTCAATTTATGTCTGCAACAGAAATTCCTAAAGTAAACCCACCCGCTAAATCTCAGGCACACATACACACACACCAGACTCTGACTAACAGAGCCCTTACTGGCCCTTTTTCAGTTGCATTGTTGGTGTAATATACAGGTGAGGGCTATTTGGATTCCAGGAATGAAAATGGCTTATACTCTGGAAGAATTCTGTCATATCCCAGAAGTTACTGGTGAATGTCTAATGAGCTATTCCATAATAAAAAAAAAATGCCTAAGGATTATTCTGTCTGTTTTTAATTACTCCCACCCACACAGAATGCTAGCTTGAATGAAGCACTTACATAATCACTTACAAGAGATTCCTGAAGCAATGTTATCCAAACTGACTTCCTGAAACAGGTATAGTGGTACATACCTATAAATCCCAGCACTCTGAAGAAGTATTACAAGTCTTAAGTCAACCTGGTCTATGTGAGGAGGTCTAGTTCAGCCAAGGTTACAATAGACAGACTCTGTCTCAAAAGTTCAAGCCAAAACCAAACAGTAGCACTTCGTGCAGTGATGGGAACCTTTCTCCGTTTCAGAGAAGCAGCCACTGTGTGAACTTAGATATTAATTCTATTCAATTTTACTTCTACATGATTTATACAACTATGTTTAGTTAGTTAGTAATGTCCACAATAGGTAAAACAGATGGAGAAAAGAGCAGAAAATATACATACATATTTTATTCCATCAGATGAAGCTTGTAAGTTTCCATGAAGTGGATGGATGGATGAAAGGATAGTTTGATGATAGATAGATAGATAGATAGATAGATAGATAGATAGATAGATAGATGATATCTAAAAGCAGAATCTAAGAATATGATAAACTTTAATTTAGATAGCATCCTGACACCATAAAATTTCAGGGAAAAGCAAGCCAGAGAAGGAATAGTAAAAACCAAAATTGCAAAAAGACTGTCAACAGTTCAAACAGTACATTGTCAATAAAATAAAGAAAGTGGCTATTTGGATTTAATGTCACTATGCATAGCATGAAACAATTAAGAGAAGCTGCTTCATGAAGTGGGATAATCCAGTCCTCAAGTGTAATGGATAGAAGTAATTGCCTTGGCTGGCAGGCATCTATCTAATTTCCTAATTTTAATGTCTTAAATACAAGGTACGAAAGCTCAAAACACAATTTTAAGTAAACCCAGATTTTTTTTTCTTCTTTTATACAGAATACAGAAATAGAGGCGAGACAGATCATACAATGAGAGAGATGGAGTTCATGTACAAAGCTGATAAATCCACAAAGGAGGACAATAGCTTACCCCTGACCCCAAATTTTTAAATCATCTCTTAATAAATACCTTATTTGGATTATTAAAATTCAAAGCTTCAGAACATACTACTATATAACTCTGAAATACCATGGTATCAGAAATTTGAAATATGACACTGTAATCCATGCCTGAGATATGTGCTTTGCTTCTGATCACTAATGAAGAGCTATGCTAATTTTTCTTTTTACAAATTCTGCCATTGCTACCTTAATGATGCTGGGCTGCTGGGAAGACTAGATGCTTTTGTGCCTGAAATTCATTATATCCTTGCTAATTTGTATGTGGAAGAGGCTTATGGGTTTGCTGCATTGTAAAGCATTATATGGAAGAAGAATTTGTCTCAGGGTTAAAGAAACAGACAGATAAATCAAACCAGTCGCTTTGTTGGCCTGATCATTATTCCTGTTAAATTTCTTATATTGTGTTTGAATTCCAATCAAGAGTGAAGGTGTATATAAAGTGAGGCATCCATTTACAGTACACACACACTTCTTCGGAAGGTAGTTGATGAGAAAGATATCACTCAGCCCTTGGTATTGAAATGGAGAAGATTCATAATATTGTAATACTTGAAGAATGATAGCCAGCACCGTGTAATCATTTCATCCAAATGAAATATTCCACCCTGGGGGGAGACTATTTAAGATTCTGGAAGTAGACAAAAATAGGTTTGAAGTAAACAACTCACAAGTCTCAGGAACTTGCTGGAACTTATAGGATGCACAGGTCTTCTTGTCAAGGTAATTATGTAAGTAGTAACAATCAATGAGAAAAGGCGACTCTCTAACTTGTCAAACTGTCTAGAGGGTGTGGAAATTCTTTTGGAATAAAGCTTTCATGAATCTTTATCCATGTCATGGTATACTTTTCAGTTGTGTTCTGCATTTAAATACCACAGACTCCTGTAATTAACCCCTCACCTATTATCTTATAGTCCTGACAAATTTAGTGGCTTACTGACTTCTTTCATTGGCATGTCATTGCTACTGTATGGGGTGGGGGTGGTAAATAAATGTTTGTTCACATTCTTTCCCCAGGCAAGTTCACACAACAGCCAACTCTTCCTTTGGGAAATGGCCTACTTAAGGTTTCTTTCATTTCTAATGTAATTCTTAAATGAATAAAAATGTGAAGTAGTAGTCATATGATATATGAAATATTAGGTAACGTTTGCCTTGGTTTAAAAGACATATGGCTTTTGTTACCTTTTTAATAATCACTTTTTGGAAATCCTTGAGAAATGCTCTTTAAACCGTTTGAGTCTCAGTTAGTTGCTATTTAACACAGAAGGGCAAGTGTCAAAGCTTAGGCCAGCTGTTACAAAGGTAAGATACCCAAAGTGCACTGTTGGCCTCTTTTAGGCACCATGTCAAGATTAATCTCGCTACTCTCTCTGTCCTCTGTCCACTATGCGTTAGTGCTAAGAAGGCTGGGTTTTCTGAGACAAATGTATAAGCATTTTCCTAGTCCCCTCTTTTGCCCCGCAGTAACGCTTCCACGCTTGCCCTGGTGAATCAAACTACAACAACTTGGAGAAAAACTGAAGGTCTCATTTATCAACATCTCTTTCAGTCAGGAAGCTGGCACCAGCCCTAGGCAGGCAGACCATGTTAGCTCTCCCGTGGCTCCTGGTCTATGAAACCAAGACTGAAAAGCAAGGCCAAAGGCATCATCAGCCCCGCAAAACACAGTTAGGTTTTCAGGTCTCCTCAAACCTCAGGCAGTCAAAGAGTTTCTCCAAGGCTTGAGCAACATCCCTGGCATCCTGCACAGTTACTCTCCATTCCCTTCTAGGAGTAAGCCCACTTCCGTCTCCTCCAAAACCAACGTGCCTCACTGTGTGTCAGAGGTCCTGTTTAATAGCATTATCTCTCAGCACACCCTGGAGTCCTCCCTTCTGATACCTGCTGCTTCGTGTATCTGTGGGTACCTTCGAAGCCTTGGTGATGCTTCTCACTCTGATTGAGTAACATCTCCATTTTAGGGCACCAAGATGGGTGACTTGTATACTTCTAACAACCCTCTGGTGCTTAGATTTTTTTTTTCACATTAATTTTATGAGGGCACAACACTAAGTTGGAATGGCTGATTTCCCCTTTTATACACTTAAAACTTGGCAAAGCTGCAGCTCAGGTCTTGATCTAAAGTCTATGTCCCCACGCTTACTAAACTGTCAGTTTGAGTTAGCGTTTGCACATTAGACCTTCTAATAGTATTAGTATTCATAATAGTATTAGATAGTATTAGAGTTCATGATGGAGAAAGGCATGGCTTTCTCAGGAAGAGATAAAGGCTTCCAGGAAGCAGAAGTTCGTCACTTTCAAATGTTATGTAGAAAGTATCTCTTTTCCTTCCTAGCTCTTGTTCTCATACATAAATGTGGTTGATAATCTCTGGCTTACCCTCCAGAAAGACATTCTGAAAGGAACTGATATGATATTTTAAATGAAAATTCTGCATAAACAATACAGCTCTATGCAAGAATGATGTCATTGTTACAGTTAAATGTTATTAGTGTAAAGCTTTCTTGGTAGGGCCCCTGAAGGACATATAGAATGGAACTTCACTGTTTTATGTGTCTTTTGTAGGAAGTTTAGTTTGAGCATAAAGCTTGAGGCCATCAATCATACTAAGGTAGGTCAGATGATAAATATTGATTATCAACTTGATAGTACCTATACTCACTTAGGAGACAAGTCTCTGGACATTCGTCAGAGAGACTGCATAGAATAGATTAGCCCACAGGCATGCCTGTGAAGAATTGTACCTACATTAGTTTAATTGAGGGGAGAAGACCCTTGTCCTTCTTAGCTATGTCTACCGTGATTCTCATGGACAAAATAAAAAGACTGGCAGATGAGCATCAGCATTGTTACTCTCTGCTGCTAAAGGCAAAAGCAAAGGGCCCAGAAGCTTGAATATTCTAAAACCATTCATTGCCCACCACCACGGACAACATCCTCAGAATGCCAGCCTAAATAAAACCTTCCTCAAGTTGTATTGTACAGCCATTTTTTTTTTCATGTTTGTAGAGAAACAAATCTAATACAGGAAGATTTATAGTTTGGCAGATTTTGAAATATCTGCCAGTCCCCACACCTGTACTTGAGCACTTCAGCGATGCACGTAATCTGTTCCTCATTTCCCTGGTTTGTATAAATGTGACATGTTCTGCCCTTTCTTTGATGAAATCCTTGTGTTGATTAATGAGATACCCAGGTAAAATATGCAGCCTTGGGTTTCATATACAATAAGCATCTTTTTCTAGCCATTTTTACATGCCCTAAGAAGGCTATTCATTTTTTATAAATGACAGATACAATTTATCACGCTTTGAAGTATATGTGTATACATATATAACCATGTAGATATAAACTCTGAATAATTAACATATGCAAATGAACCTCTGCTCTATGTCTATGACATAGAACCACATTGGAAAAGAATCCCAGGTAAGGCCAGCTACACCAGGTTACACATGAGTACTTTTTTTTTTCCTTTTTTAATCCCAAAACAAAGTCATACTCAGGAATTCTAATTCTAGAAATCAAATGTAATTCTCAGGAATATAAATTTTAATAAGGCCTTCTGGGTATTATGTATAATACTTTCCATAGACATTTGTGTTTAAACATTATTATTATCCAGATACCAGCCTTATTTTGAAGTTGGGGATCTCATTAATGGAGGTGGGACACTGGGAACAGGCCTTTGAAGGTAATAAATAGACTAATGCTGCCTCTAGCATCATCCTCTACACATTGCTTTGCCCCAATGAATAGAAGCTAAAGTTGCAAGCTCTTAGCCCCATGAATGCAGCCATACTTTCTCCAATGTAATGGACTGGAATGCCCTGAAACCATGGGCTAAAATAAATGTTTCTCAGAGGTTCACTGTTACGGTGACAAACACAAAAGGCATTTCTCTTTGGAAAAAAATAAACAGGTTTTTAATTCTTCATAGATCTCATACCAGCTACATGACTTTAAATCACTGAAAGGATATTTTGGATTAATTGTGCAAATGCTTGGTTTTGATCATCAATGGGAGTTAGTAAAAGTCTCAGTTTTACTGTCTTGTCCCCAACAGTCCTAAAGGCCAATGTTGTGAATAATCTCACTGTCATCTGTCTGATTCTATTGGAGAAAATAAATCTAGCACTCATCTTACTTTTACATGTATTATGACTTCTCTGGAACAAGGGGTTGCTATGGAGATCACCACTTGATTTTAAGTTGATTGACAGTTTCCACTTAATTAAATCTTACACTTTTGTGAGTTACAGCAAAAGAGACTAGAGACAAACTGTATTAAGGTTTATTGTGTCTTAAAATGCAATGTGTTTTGATTACATCATTAGGTGAAGTTAAGAAAGGTTTACTTCACTTCCTCTTCCATTCTCTCATTTGTTCACATTGCCTCCCATTTTCTTTGTAAACTGACAAGATCCAAACAAAGAGTCTGAATAATTGGCATCAATCTTCTTTCCAGGAAAAATAGATACTATATTCCAGGCGCCTTCACATCCTTGAGAATTCTAAAGACTGATACAGTATGAACAGTTTCACATGGCATCGTGCTCCCAAAACTCATCTGGTAACTCAACAGAGTAACTCCCTTCATTCCAGGTTCTAGAAAACTTGGTAAAAGGACAAGATTGCATGCATTAGCTTATGAGGCTTTCCACAAAAATTTGTCAAGAACAGAAATAATGGCTCAAAAAGTCAAGTTTCATTTGCTCATAATTTGAAAACTAAAATTCCAAAGTGACTATATTAGCAAGGGTAGGATTTTCTGAGCATTTCTTCTTCTTCTTCTTCTTCTTCTTCTTCTTCTTCTTCTTCTTCGTCTTCGTCTTCGTCTTCGTCTTCGTCTTCGTCTTCTTCTGCTTTCTTTTTATAATTTTTTTTATTTTCATTAATTACAGATTATTCACTTTGTATTCCAGCTGTAGCCTCCTCTTCCATCCCCTCCTAAACCCACATTCCTTCCTCTTCTTCTCCTATGCCCCTCCCCCAGTCCAATTATTGCATTTTTAAACAACTCTCCAGCCGCTGTAATCCTTTCTTATACTCCTACAACCTCTGTTTTTCTTCTACATCTTTGGAGGCATCACTTTGCATTCATGCTCGTCTCACGTTCTATAGCTCATAGAAAACACTTGCTTCTTTTCTTTGTAAAATTGACTTATTTCAGGGAACATAATGATCTCCAGTTCTGTATGTTTATTTCCTGCAAAGCACATAATTTTCATTCTTCTTTTTGGCTGAATACAATAACATCCATAGGCATGGACACTTTTTGCAGTCACTGAAGTTGTATACTTATACTGTTTCAATAAAATGTCTTTTATAAACAGTGCAGCAATAAATTTGGCTACATAGGAATTCCTGCAGCAAATTTATTTTGATAGTGTGGGGCATTTTCCCAGAAGGTTGTTCTATTTGCAAGTGTTCTAGAAGCTTCCATACTCATTTCCACAACAAAGATGACTTATAGTCATACATAAGATATAAAGACATATAGACATATATGACATAAGACATATAGACATACTTATAGTCATATTAAGATATAAAGGATCTGATTTACCTGCTTCCTCCCATAAATTGGTTGCTTTTTGTTTGTTTATTTATTTGTTTGTTTTTCTGATGGTAGCCATTCTGACTAGGATGAGAAAGATTCTCAATATAATTTATGATTTTCCTGATAGTTAAAAATGTTGAACTTTTATCAGTACTATATTGGTCATTAATATTTCTTCTTTGAAAATTATCTCTTCTGCACTCTGCCCAAAGGTTGCCCATAAGTCTCAGCATCTGCATTGATAGTCTGCAGGGCAGAGCCTTTCAGAGGTCCTCTGTGCCAGGCTCCTGACTTGTTCCCTCTTTTTTTCCTTCTTCTGATGTCCATCCTCTGCCTTTCTGGATAGGGATTGAACATTTTAGCAAGAGTCCTCCCTCTTGATTAGTTTCTTTAAGTGTACAGATTTTAGTAGGTTTATCCTATATTATATGTCTATATGAGTGAGTATATACCGTGTGCATCTTTCTGCTTCTGGGATAGCTCACTCAGGATGATCTTTTCCAGATCCTACCATTTACCTGCAAATTTCATGATTTCCTTGTTTTTTTATTGCTGAGTAATATTCCATTGTGTAGATGTACCACAATTTCTGTATCCATTCTTCCACTGAGGGGCATCTCATGAAAGAAGTGGGAAACAGTAAGATCTGGAGAGGACAAGAACTCCACAAGGAGAGCAACGGAACCAAAAAATCTGAGCACAGGGGTCTTTCCTGAGACTGATACTCTAACCAAGGACCATGCATGGAGATACCCTAAGACCCCTCCACAGATGTAACCCATGGCAGTTCAGTATCCAAGTGGGTTGCATTGTAATAGGAATAGGGACTGTCTCTGACATGAACTGATTGGCCTGCTCTTTAATTACCTCCCCCTGAGGGGGAAGCAGCATTACCAGGCCACAGGAGAAGACAATGCAGCCACTCCTGATGAGACTGAGAGACCAAAAAATCTAAGGTCTAAAATAGCTGGGTGAGGTCCAGTAATGCCCTAAGGGGAAGAACCTGACATACTGCATTCTTTCCCCACCCACTAGAGATACATTTGCTAGGAAACTGGCCCATACCCCTAGGGAGGGACACCAGATCATTAATGGTTTGGGGACTTTCCTATAGCCAATCATTTCAAAATGTAGCATTTTGACCAATAGATGCTTGCCAGGCATAAATCACCCCTGCCTTGGGCATGCTGGGAGGGACCAGAATCTTTAAATCCCTCAACTAACCAGAGCACAGGGCTCTTGGCTCTCAGCGCTTCAACAGTGGGTGTTGTGAGCCCGAGCTGCAGCTTGTAATTTGTAATAAAAATATCCTCATGTGGTTTGCAATGTACGTGGCTCCTGGTGGTGGTCTTTTGGGGTATTGCAATTCAGGCACAACAAGACCTAATTGACTAGGATCAGAAGGAAGGAAAAGAAGACCTCCCCTATCAGTGGACTTGGGGAGAAGCATGCATGCAGAGGGTGGAGGAAGGGAGGGATTGGGAGGGGAGTAGGGAGGGAACCGCAGGGGGATACAAAGTGAATAAAGTGTAATTAATAAAGAATTTTAAAAAAAGAAAATTATCTCTTCAATTCATTTACCATTTTATTGGTTGGGTTTTTTGTTATTTTATTTGTTGCATATTTTGGATATTAATTTTTCCCTGAGGAAATACATGGTAAACAATGTCTTCCATTTTATAGCCAATCCTTTTGTGCTGTTTATCTCTTCTGAAACACAGGAAATTCTGTGTTTAACATATTCTCCCTTTCAGTGCTAACTGGTATCCCATGAGCTATTAGAGTTCTAGTCAGAAAGTCATTGATCATGTGTGTATCTTAATGTGTTTTTTTTTTTCAATAGTAGTTTCAAAGTTTGGAGTCTTAACATTAAAGTCCTTGATGTTCAATTGATCCTTATGCAGGCTGGCTTATTTAGTTCTAAACTTCCACTTCTGATGTGGATCTCTGGTTTCCTGGTCTCATGTTAAAGAAGCTGTGTTTTTGTTCAACACCTTGTTGATGACACCTTCCTCAAGAATCACAGCTGCAGTCATGTGGAGACAGTAGGATCTAATGTCTCTTCCAATGCTCTCCATAACTTCTTTTGTACTAATATGGTAGTGTTTTTGATACTATATCTATAATATAATTTAGAAAATTTGAAGTCAAGTGATATGATAGTTTCATTGTTATTATTATGTTGCTTAGGTTTTCCTTGTTTTATGCTTCCATATACATTTTAATATTATATTTTCCAATTCTGTGAAGAATGTTATTATATTTTGACAGAAATTTCATTGAATCTATAAATCACTTTGGATAAAATAAAAAACAAATTTTAGCAGCATTCATTGACTCAATCTATAAATATGGGTGGTCTTTCCTCATTTTAACACATCCAATTCCTGTTTTTAGGGCTTCGGGGTTTTGTCTTCAGATGTTTGGCCACTGCTTTAGGGCCTCAAATTCAGAGTGACCTGCCTGGCTCTGCCTCTCTGAGTGCTGGGATTACAGGTGTGTGCCCGTGTTGTGCCACTGTGCCCAGTTCATCTATCATACTATTTTTGTTCTCACAAAATTACATGGTATTTTCTTCAAGTTATTTTGTCTTTTCTGTCTAATTTAGGCAATCTTGTTGTGACTTAGGATTTGAAACATTTTCTCTTCTATTTCTAGGTTTTGTTTTCAACATTCAGGTACATGAAATATTTTCTTTCTGTCTTTTTTACCTTGTCTTCCTCCCCTCCTGTCCCACCCTCCCATCTTCTTTCCTGTTTCCCCATCCCCTGCCTTTCCTTCTCCTCAGGAAATGGGAGCCTTCTTACCACTACAACAACCACACCCTCCACCAGCATATCAACTCCTGGGCATATACCCCAAAGGCACTCCACCTTTCCACAATGAGAGCTGCTCAACTATGTTACAGCAGCTTCATTCGTAATAGCCTGAAACGAGAAATAACCTAGATGTTCCTCAACCAAAGATAAAGAAAATGTGATACATTTACACAGTGGAATACTACTCAGCTATTAAAAACAAGAAAATCATGATATTTGCAGGAAAATGGATGTAACTAGAAAATGTCATCTGGAGTGAGGTAATCCACACCCAGAAAGTTACACGTAGCATGTATTCACTTCTAAGTGGACATTAGCCATATAGCACAGGATAGCCATTCTACAAGCTAAATGAAACCTCTGATACTTACTTTTTATTTGGTATATGATGAGGGAATTTAAGACAAAATGTGCCAACTAGACTAATAGTTGGGTAACTCAAATTGTCAAGTTCTAGTGTCTCCTCTATTCTGCATGTTATAATATGTACCTTAATAACCTTCAGATCCTGCTACTTTGTCATCTTGATCTACTTACTTTTTCTAATACCATTTTTTTTTTTTTTACTATTCAGGGTAGCTTTTAATATTTTCTTATGCTGGGTGGTGAACCTGGGGCTCATCCATCATATAATCTAACACAGATCTACCTCCCTAACCCAGTTCACTAATATAGTTTATAAGCATATCAGTATATATTTTGCTATGTGATAGGAAAGCTTTCAACCTTGTTTCCTCTTTTAGAATTATTTTGGTATCCTTGATATATTAATTTTTCATATAAATTCTATTTATTAAAGTTAATTTACAGTGTTTCTTAGATGTTAGTGTAATTAGAATTATATGTATGCATGGAGAGATGGGATATATATATATATATATATATTAGGTAAGGATACATTCATCTGTTGCCAGGGGTTATCTCATAAAGAATTCAACCTTTTTATTTCAAGAAATAAAACTCAATTTTATATGCCACCTAAGAATTTGTCCTCTTATTTTTTCTTAAGTTTTTCTCTGAATATATTTATACTATTATTGTGAGTGGCATTTTAATCATAAGTACTATTTTATTACTGATGCTGAGAAACTAAATTAAATATTTATGTTGATGGTATAACCAGAAACCATGCTATGATCTATTGTTAGGTCTATTAATTTGTGTACTTTTCATATTGATTTTGTTATGCTGAGAATAATATTATCTTTACATAATGACATTTTTGTCTTTTTCAATCTTTAGAATGTTTACTTCCTTGATTCATTTTTTATTTTTCATTTCATGTCTTAGGTTGTGCCTTTCAATATCAAATATCTGGAGAATATGATCACATCTCTTCCCTGACTTTAATTAGAATTCTATTTTTAAAATAATTACAGATACCATTACTTGTAAAATGTTTGTTAGAATTTTCCCCAAATCACATACATTATCATCTGGGTAGCAAACTAGTTGGCTTCTCTGGGCCACATTAGACTAAGAACTGTCTTAGGTCACACAATGAATATAAAATCAATAACAAAGACGATGAGCACAAAAGAGCTAGTGTATAATTTTGTGACGTACAATAGGTGGGGCTTTAGGTTAAAGTCTAAGGTTCAACAGGGTGGAGACAGGATTCAAGGTGACACAGATTTCCCCTTTGCCTAGACAGTAGTAAGCTTGTATACCAGCCTAAATAAACAACTAAGCAGGTACTTGAGTCAGATAGATGTGTTTACCATGCTCCTGTGAGCTGCAGCCTGAGAAATGTTGTTCAGGTGTGTGTCCGCAGGTCTCTTTAACATCGTACTGCTGCTGGCTAGAATAGAGTCTAACTGTCTATCTATGCCTGTTGCTGTGATCTTTACTTCCTATTTTGTTTTTAGCTGACCATGGATAGTCTCGTCTTCCTGATTTTATTTTCTGTTTGCCCTAAAAAAATAACAGAACCTGGCCCCAAGAGAAGTACATCCATTGTTGAAGGAAGACACATCCCTACAACTGAAATCAAAGGCCCTGGGGAATCCTTTGACTGTGGCATTGTGGTACTGTGGCAGATCTCTAGGAGGAAAACAACACATCAGAAAACAAAACAAAATACAAACAAAAAAAACCCCCACAACTTTCTTACCATGTAATGAGGTTATATTTTTTTTTTGATGTTTTTAAAGTTCAAGAAGGTATTTCATCCTAAGTCCTGAGTTCAGAGATTATTATTAATATCCTCTTATTTATCTGTCCACAAATTATAATTTTTACCTTCTGTGAGGGATGCTAAATCCATGGTCCTCTTTTCTCCTGTTTTGCTGAATCCCAGATAGATAGAGACTTTGTAAACAAGGACATGGCATTATCTGAATCACATGACACCAATCTTTGTTTTTAAATTAAATATGATTTTGAATCCTAGTATTTTGTGGAACTGAAAGTAAAGTTACTTTGGTGGAAGTAAATACTAGAGATATTAAATACAGCCAGACAGCTCTATGTCTATTTCTTTGACTCACTTGAACAATCCTAAAGGACCACACAAGGTCATGGTGGAACCTCTCACTAAGTTATAGACTCATCCACCACATCACTAGTTCAAATGAACTGCCCCTTAATGTTTCCCATTTACCAGTTTCCAAGATAAATACTCCAATTATGAATTCATTAAGCTTCAAACATTTTATATGTGTAATTACTGCCAATCTATTTTCTTAAAAACAAACTTCATCCAACCCTGCCTGTTTAGAAATGCTTTATAAAATTCGTTATTCGTGCCTTAGAATGAATTGAACTCAACGCCTTCTCCTTCCCATTGAAAATGCATGCCATATATTTCTTCTAAGCGGACTCGGAGAATCAATTCTTTTTTACTAACTAAAAACTAAACCATCCAATGAGATGGATAGTGACTGGAGGATGTGGCAAAATTTGCTTCTGGAATCACCTACTTTATTCTCTTTACATGCATGCTCAATTTATACAACAACAAATGTCATTGCATGGCATTGATTCAGAGATTTTTCAGCAATCTCCATTTTGCTGGCATTGTTCTCTTGGATCCTGGAAGATCTGCATTTATATTTTAAGAATTTCTTGAATTTCAGGTACTTACTCTTCATTTGGCTGGAATGCTGTTACTATTTTAACTGCTGTGGTTGAATACTACAAGAAATTAGCATGTTTTGTATGGTTAACAGTTTCTTAACATTCAGGAGAACATCAAAATATTAATCTTAATGTCAATATGATTTGCATAGAACTTGAAGAGAGTTATTCAATTATTTCTGGGTTCATGTTTTTTTATGTAAAATGATGAAAAGCTTTACAGTGAGTCTGCAGTTTACTAAATTTGTGGTTATATTTTCAGGCAAAAAAAAAGTCTAAAAAAATATTTGCTACTCATTTAAAAAATTCTTTTATTTAAGATCAAATTATAGTACTTTTTCCCTTTCCTTTCCTTCCTTCAAACATTCCCATAAGCTCCATCTTGCTCTCTTTCAAATACACTCTCCTTTTTCATTGTTGTTACATACACATATGTATGTACATATGTATATGATGTGTGTGTTTATGTGTATTTATATGTATACATATATTTTCCTATATACCATAAGTACAACTTGTTCAATCTGTATAGTTTTACATGTATGTATTTTTAGGGCTGACTGTTTGGAATTAGTATGCTCTTCTGTGAGGAGCACTATTTTTGCCCCCTCAATATTCCTTAGATGTTGTTATAAATGAATGAAATTCCCAACTGTTCCATTTTACCAATAAAGACTCAGGAGCCAGATGCTGGGGTGAAAACCTGCTAGCTCAAACAGTCAGAGAAAGCACCCAGATGACCTTCTTCTCAGTTCATGTCTCAGAGAAAAAAAGCCTATAAGGCTTACTAGCTGAGCTGAAAGCCCAGGAGGAAAAGGCCAAAAAACCCCCAAGGCCAAAGGCTTGCCAGCTCAAAGCTCCAAAGCCCAAGAGCCAGAGAGCTAAACCTCAAGTGCTAGAGAGCTAAAAGCTAAAGCCCTAGAGATCTAAAAGCCCTTCTACTTGAAGACCCAGAAATAAACCCACACACTTATGGACACCTGATCTTTGACAAAGATGCCAAAACCATACAATGGATAAAAGATAGCATCTTCAACAAATGGTGCTGGTCTAACTGCATGTCTACATGTAGAAAAAGCTGTCTCAAATACCCCTCAATTTATAGTCCCTCCTATGCCTTAATCCCTGTCAGCTGGTTTCTTGCTCCTCCTTTTGACCTAGGGTTATCTTTATTAAATCCTGTGTACAGAAAGCTCTTTGATTAAAGGTGTGTACTAGGGCTGGCTGAACCACACCACAATGTCCTGTTTACAATAAACAGAAAGTTCTTGGATTAAAGGTGTGTGTTAGGGTTCAAGCAAACCAAATGAATAACAGGGTTTTACAGTTCATAGTCTTGGAGTTCACAATGGGACTATCCTGCAACATTAGATACTTGTGATTCTTTGTGTAGGTTGAGGCCTCCTAGGGTTTCCCCTGTCCATGGTTTGAAACACTTTTGGTTTTAAACTCTGGTTTTCATTTCTATGTTTTCACTCAAGTTAGAAAAGAAAAAAAAAAATTCCCTATAGAGTTGTGAAATTCTCTCCAAGTACTTCATTCAATAATTAAGACACAGCCTTGTGCTCAACAATTGCCTGTGTTGTTATTATCCACCTTTGAACTGTACAGGGAGTGGCAGCTCTCTTGATAGGAAGGGGTAATGCAGAACACACAGAGTGAGTGAGGAGATGGGTTTCTGCTAGATTTCAAAAAAGAAGTGCATCACGCACAACTTTATCTTGGTAGTGCTCTTTCTGACGGCAGAGGGATGGGTAATTCTTCAAACGAACAGACAAAAAAATGGTGAAAAGCAAGCTAGGCAGCTCAGAAAAGACCCATGAAAACTTAATCCAAACATTACTGGGGTTTTTAACTTTGTTTGGTTTTTATTGATGTGTAGAAATGATATATCAGCAATTAGCCTAAATAGTTGTCCACTGATTTCTCTCTGCATCCAAGATCCCAGATACCAAATAACATGCTAATTCCTGACTTCTATCTGAGATAATTACTATTTTGCATGACTGAAGAAGGGGAAGAGAAAGGATGTGCAGAGTCCTTTCCCTCTCCACTGAGATATTCCAACACTGAAAGACTCCTGCTGAGAAAGTTCCCCAGGCTCACAATTTCCGCCTAAATTACAATGATTTGCTTACATTTTTCATAGGGGAAATAACACACCCTCTAGTACTTTATTTTGTGTAAATTCAAATTGATCAAACAGAGAGATAAATTTCACATCTTTGTAAAAAGAAAATTCTGACCCCTTGAAAAGTGACATCCTTACAGATGTGGTAACTTGCAGAATCAGTGGTTATGGGTAATCCAAAGAGTGAATTTAATCCTAAGACTTCTTAAGTGACTAAAACAGGACATAAAGGACAGAAAAAAACAGCTGATAAAGCACCACCTAGCTTCCACATCAACATTTTCCCTCTGCACTCTTATTTTTAGGAAGGATTAATATATTTATATCTAATGCAAAACTCAAGTATTAAATTAAAGAAAACATCTAAATAACACATAATTATTACACTTCAAGCTCTGGTATTCAAAGTGCCTTATGCTTAACTAGAACCCCAAGCTCCAATGAATCAGCTGATTTTGTTGTTACAAGAAAGTGATGGCATGAAAATCAGTAATAGTATATTCTTTCTTGTCAGCACCCTTCATATATTCTTTTTTTTTCATTTTCCTTCATTGGAATACTATGATTTATTGGACATTGATAAGGATTTTTAATGTAAAATGTATATGCAATCTACTTTATCTAGTGAATGTATAAAATAGCTGTCATCCCAACTCAAGTATATCAGTATTACGCCCAACTAAACAAACTCGGCTACACATTGGGAATATATCGTCATCATTTGCCGTTATGTGCAGAGTCACTCTATTGTCAGCTCTTTCTACTGTTATCATTTTCTGGAAGATGTATTGTGTCTGTATTTCACAATTCTGGAGCTGTTTGATGAGCTACTACAAGGCAGGGAGAATACTAAGCATAGGTAGAAAGCTGTGGTGATGTATCTCTTTTGAATGCAATTCAAGGAGCTGTGAGACATTTATGAGAACTTGTCGCTGGCATAGTAGTCGCTGTTCCCAATGGAAGCTACTCATGAATAATTTACTAATAATTAATGCAAGTAATTAAAATTAATTAATATTGGTGTCACTGCTCTTTTTCACTTTGTGGAGAAATGCTTTCAAGTCTAGGATTTTCCAACAATGACTATATTCCAAACAAAAAGAGCTAGAAACTTCCACAGAATAAGTAACTCCGCTGCTTTAGGAGTTTCACATGTGTCAGCATAATTCACGGCATTGCCTCTGATTCAGATCACTCACACTATTGTCAAACACCTGCTGTGTTTCAGGCACTGTGACACAAAAACCAAACCGTACCTCCAGAAGCTCATGATAAAGGTGTATGTCACCATGGATGTAAATTCATTTCCTGTGTTTCATAATTTAAAGGTCAAATGGAGATTAAACCTATATAATCAATGAACTATTTGGGCCACAGGCCAATATCAATTAAGTTGTAAGCATAGATTTTTATTGTCCTTTATTGTATTCTCTGAGCTTTTACAATTTTAAAAGGAATCTCAAGAGCTATTTAAAATAAAAGTTTCTTCTTCTATGGCCTGGTAAGGCTGCTCCCCACCTTGGAGGGAGGTGATCAAAGAGCAGGCCAATGTCAGTTCATGTCAGAGACAGTCCCTGTCCCCATTACTATGGAGTCCACTTGGATACTGAACTGCCATAGGCTACCTCTAGACAGGGGTTCCAGGCCATCTCCACGAATGGTCCTTGGCTGGAGTATCAGTTTCAGAAAAGACCCCTGTGCCCAGACTTTTTGGATCTGTTGCTCTTCTTGCGGAGCTCCTGTTCTTTCCAGGTCTTACTATCTTCCCCTTCTTTCATAAGATTCCCTGTACTCTGCCCAAAGTTTGGCTATGAGGCTCAGCATCTGCCTCGATACCCAACTGGGTATAGCCACTCTGATGAGACCTGATAGACTAGGATCAGAGGGAAGAGAAGGAGGACCTCTCTTTTCAGTGGACTGGAAGAGGAACACGGGTAGAGAAGAGGAAGGGGAGGATTGGGAGGGGAGGACAGAGGGAGGTACAGGGGAGATACAAAGTGCATAAACTGTAATTAATAAAAGTAAAAATAATTAATTAAAAAAGCCCAGGCTCAGCACAGAGGAGGATATTGCAGCTAGTCCTGAAAAGACCTGATAAGCTAGGATCAAATGGAAGGAGAGGAGGACCTCCCCATCAATAGACTTACTGAGGGGTAGGGAGGAAATGAGGGAGGGAATGTGGGATTGGGAGGGAATGAGGGAGGGGGCTACAGCTGGGATACAAAGTGAATAAACTGTAACTAATATAAAAAATTAAAATGTAATTAAAAAAATAAAAATAAAATAAAGTTTCAGTTGTACCTTAGATGTAACCTTTCTTGAATGTAATATGAGATATTTCATCATTAGCATGTGGTAAATTTCAAGTATACTTCACTAATAAATTATTTGGGGGAGATTTAGAAGATAATCTTTTTATTTCTATTAATTTTATAATTTCAAGTAAATATGCTAAAGAGTCACAGTGAAACAAGAAAACATATTTTAATTATACAAACAAAAACATATAATATAAAGGAAGAGTTCTGGGGAGTTTTTTTCCAGTTACTAAGATTTTAATTAAAATGAATGAACTGAAAATTTATTAATAACTTGACAAATTTTTGAAACATTTTATTTGCATTTATTACAATTTATTCAATTTGTATAACAGTGTGGCCTCCTCCATCTTCTCCTCCCAATTCTACCCTCCCTCCCTCTTCTCCCCCATGCTCCTCCCCTGGTCCACAGATAGGGGAGACTTTCCTCCCCTTAACTTGACAATCTTATTTAAAGCATTTGCTTTCTGAGCAGAGTGATTATGGTCATATATGAAAAGAGAATTAAAATCAAAGCAGAAGAAATGTATTGAAATCAAACTATGAGGACTTAACTCTAAAAAGAAAAGTAACTGAATTAGAGGTTGGAAAGTGATCTAGGTTCACATGGGCTGAGGGTGGAACTCAATAGTAGCCTTTGCAAACATTAATTTTTGGCTACAGAAATGGCTCATGTGGTAAAGCACTGTTCATACAAGCCTGATGGCCTGAGTTCAAGGCCATGATTCTACAGTCAAAGCCAGAAACAATAATGTGCATATATAATCCCAGCATTCTTATGGTGAGACAGGAGGCAGAGACAAGTGTGTGTCATCAACAACAAAAACAAGAGAGCCCCCACCTTAACAAACGGGAGGTAAGAATTGACTCCTGAAGTTTCTCTTCTCCCTTCTGTATCCTTTGACTCTTATCCAAGCTGTGGCTTCGACCTACTATGTTACACAGAGACGCACATGCTGTGATTTGAGTTGATGCAAGATAGTAAGTTAACAATACTTACCAAGAATTATTTGGCAGAGTGGTTGTGGTGCTCTTCCTAGTGAGTGATGGGCTTCTCAACTAGAACAAGGATTACTTCAAATTTATAACGCTGGAACAGCCACTGAACAGCCAAGTGAAGAGTAGTAGTTTAGAACGAAATCAGGAAGAACCTTGGGTTTCATATGTTTAAATCATAAGTTTTTATTTGCTACTCCTTCTCATGTATCATGGAGTCTTTTATGCCCTATGAGCTCCACACCCTATTTACAACCTAGGACATACATAGAAAATCAGATGGTATTTCCTGAAAACAAACATATCTCTGCCTTTATATTGTGCATGTCTCTCTGTGCCAGAGCTGCTAATGTCAAACATCCCCCACTTCCCCATTCCTTTACTCCTAATAATATTTCTTGTTTGAGGATGTCAGCTGAGCCATAATTTTCCCCAAGGAGTCTTCATTTCCCAACCAGTAAGCTCTACCTTGTTCAGAGACACTATTTTTCTTTATTAACAGTATTTTTTCCTTGCCTTGCTTACAAGCTCTTTGAATAGTTATTTTTTTTCTCACTTAACACCTCCTCATATTTTATTAATGTATATTAATTATATAAAATTAATTATATAAAATATCCTCAGTAGGATATTTCAATACATGCAAATAAGTACCAGCCATCTTACATGTCTCAGACAGTGCTTCATGAGAATGCTATCTTGATTACCAACTGATATCTTCTGCATGGCCAAACACACAGGTAGAACTACTACCTCAAGAGAAGCCAAAAGAAACACCGCACAAGCCAGCTCCAACTGTTGTCCAACAGGTTCTTATGCTACCCAAATGTCATCACATTAATCCATCAAACTATGATTTGTCACACACAAAAAAATTAGTGGGCATGAATTATAAAGAACTCATTTATCAATTTTTAATTCTCAGCTTACTCATACAAAATAAATATATTTTATGGTGTGTTATGTTTCCATTGCTTTTTGTACACTGAAACATAAAACATGAAATCATGAGTAATCATGAGTACATCCTTTTACTGATCCTCATTAAAAAGACAGAAAGTATGAAATCTCCTTTGTGGCTGTTACCTGGGTAACCACGATTATAGACAGAACGCTACTTGACTAGGAAACAGCCATGACACATACACATCATGTTTTCAGCAAACATTTTCTCTTCCGGTTTTACTTTTATAAGCTAACCTTTCAAGGGATCCTTCCCAACTTTACTTGATAAGTAAAACCTTTACATACTCTTATTTATATCTACAAAGATGTTCAACGAGATATGCTCCATTAAGAAGGACACTCAATGTGACATGGTACCTTCATCAAGTGTCTCTTACCCTCTTACATATGTTTGCAAAGCTTTAACCTGGACTATGTTATTCATATAGGTAATTCAGAATACTGGGTCATGTGGTTTTCTTCTGATTTCCTACTTATAAAATTTCTTGCAATTCAAGAGATTTTTTTTTTTTAAAGTAAAGCATAATTCTTCGTTATTTTTCAAACTCTTCACTCTTGGAGCGTGAACAATTACTCATGTAACCCTGGCTATTATTTTATTCTAATAAAATACTACCAACTCTGGTATTTCCTAGCATTTCTACAAGAGCAACATTTCTAAAGTATGCAGCATGCCCTTGTTTTAATTTTTGGTAACTCCATACATGGGTACAAGTACTGTGATGATACTAACTTCTCACATCACCCTCTCTTAATCCTCTCCCACTCCAACCGACACCAGCTTCTTTTCTTTCTAGTTAGTATTCCTCCTACTTTTGTGTTTTGTTTTGTGTATTGCTTGCAGCTTAATTGAGGCCGTTTGTATGAGTATGGGTAAGGGTCTAATTTAGGTACAGGCACATGAACAATAGCATCTCTTCTACTTAAGAAAATGACTCCGATGCCCCCAGCAGCCAGTAACTGCTTAAGCTCTACAGAGAGCCATGGGACTTCTTGAGCTATTACCCTACCCAACATGAGATGCCCAAAGGCCTAACGCTGTTCAGTGCTTGCACACGTAACTGCAGCTTCTGCATATTCATGGTTGTAACTATCATGTCACAGGTAGAAGACCTAGAATTTCTCAACGGTCTTCTCTTATTCTAGCTCTTGCCTTCTTTCTACCCTCTTTTCCAAGAAACACCTTGAACACTAGAATGTGTAATACAAATATTTTTTTAGGGCCACCATCATCACTTTTTCTCAGCATGTTGACCAGTTATGAGTTTGCATTAACCACCACCCATTTTTCAACAATTTTGCCATGTAGGTTGATACTGTATTGTGCAAATGGCTGCCCTTTTGAAGTTAGACGTATCTTAATGAGGCCAGGGAGTTTTAAAACACCTTAGCATATATTGAAAACCTTATCCTGAAGTCTTCTTTCTCCATTTTTCCTGTAACTCTCTTGCCATCATTCCATGTGCACACATCCATTTCCTGTGAAATTATCTTTTATTCTTGGAATATAGCACATATTGTTTGTGTCTATGAAACTTACCAAGCAGACATTTCTCTGTGCTTGAAAAACCACTTCACACTTGACCTGAATGTGTAACTTATTCTAGTTAGAAGAATTGAAACAAAAGTTAAACCTTGAGTGTATCTATTCTGCTCCATATTTTGGAAGAATTCAGAAGTAATTGTACATTTATACTATTTATATTTATCTAATAAAGTTTGTATTTTATAAGTAAAATCAAAGGTCCCTCATTTCCTTTAAATAGGAGAGTAAATGATTAAGCACACACAGGATGACACAATAAAAACTCTCAGGCTTATGTGGTCTATCCTGATCCTATGTCTACCACTACTAGTTTTGTCAAATGATGAAAAGAATTAGAATTTAAACTTTTTTTTTTTTTTTTGCTGTTAGCTATATAACACTGTTTTAATCACTGGAGAAAGTAGGCTCTGCCTCACTTCTATTTCCATTGACAAAAGGAAGTTTGATCTTTTCTCGGGAAAAAAAAAACTTTGGGGAAATAACTTTACATTCTCTATCTCTTTATGAAGTATTCCTGATAAAGCAGAGTCTAATCTGGTCAGCCAGTGAGGAGAAATGAATGAGCATCCCTATCTTGGAGACTTCTTTCTTCAGAGCTGTCTGGTTTCCTGAGGCCAACCTTCCATTGTGCCGCCTGCCCTGCCATGAACATAATGGGGACTGCATTTGCACTGTTAGTAATACTTTCATTGTGTCCGGTTTAGTCAGTGAAAGAGAGGTTTGTTTACTTTAAAAGTGAAGCATTGGCTATACCATTTGACTGAAAATCTAAAGCTGTGTTTTTCAACAAATATTGGAAATAATAAAATGGTATTTTGCTTTAACCTATTCTCTTCCTTGTGCTAGATTTATTTACTTCTAAATCTGGACAGAGAAAAAAGACAGCGTTAATTATTCCACCCACCACCACTACCAAAATCTAACTACTCAACTAATTACATAAGAAAAGATAAAGTGTATCTTACAGTGTGGAGCATGTCCTTCATAGTCAATTAATATACGTTATTATTGTTGGATGCAATCGGTTATTTTTATTTTAGAGCTTTTTTAGCAGAATATACTCACAACATAAGAATAATACACATTCAACAAAGCATTTATAGCACTTTGTACTGGCAATTAGCATTTTGAACTTGCTGATCTCAATTATGTGAACAACATATTAAGACGGTGACTCAATGGTTAATTTTAATACGGATAACCTTTGTGGAGTATACCATTGTGGCATACTCCATGCACACAGACCATTGGACAGGATGCCAATAGGTTCATTTCTTTCTAAAATCAACATTTCTCCATCAGGACCTACATTTTAAGTTCTGTTTCCATTTGACAACATCTTCAGCTTGTCCTTTGTTTATTTTATTTTACTTTTTCCATTGCCCTACACTTAAGACATATTTCTATTATCAATACTGTGTGCATCAAGTGCCTCTGGCAGTTATCACTTTTAAGCAGCCTTTCCTATAATCACCATCAGGAGCAGTAAACTCATAAAAGGTGTCAAAATGATGGATGACTCTCCCCAGCGACCTTTGATGCCTCCAACATACAGGCTGTGAGGAGACGGGAAGTGAGGAATTGCACATAAAGCAATCTGTTGCAAGAATGTAAAGAGTCATATTCACCAATACCATAGAAGCCTGTTCGTTATAAAAATAAAATAACATAAAAAGAAAGCATATGGGGACTACATGGGTCATTTCTAAGTAAGCAACACTCTGTTGTTCCTTTGCAAACTCATTATCCTCTGAGGCCAGGGTGCTACAGGAAAAGGAACACAAAGGCAGAAATGAGCATTGCCACGGTTCTCTGCTTTGTGAAGGTCATCATGCATAGTCTGCCCTCAGCATAGTCACCCAAAGAACAATCCTACGTTTTCTTTTTTTAACATCTTCTGGTACTGAATTAGAGATTAATTAAACAATTATCCCAAGGTCACCAGTAGATAAGTGTCAGATACAGGATTCAATACCAAATAGTTCTTTCTCAGGCTTGCATTAGAAAGAATTTAATTATTTATAAAAACCTAAGAGAGCATCTGGCCCAGGGTCCCTGAATGCCAAGTTGTAGCTAATATTGTTATTATTTATGTCTATTTCTATAAATCTAGTTGAAGATGCCACAAATATCAGAAAAACCATGCAGAAATACCTATGTGTGACAGAAATTGGTGGCTCAATAACAAGCCATTCAAGATTCGTGTATGTATCTATTAAACCTATATATGATCACTGTGTAGTCATTAGGAATTGAATCAATGTTTCTATTTTATATTTATATTTTAAGTTAATAAAACTAAGAACATTAAAACCATAGTCCCTCCCCATACAAAAATCTACAACCCTGTAAAAACAACTCTCTCTGGGAATTCCCGGTGGGTGTTCATGCATATTCTTGAGCAATCTGAATAGCTTGTTGCTGACATCTTACTACATTGTTATCCCTTTCTCCACAAAATTGATCAAACACTTTTCTCAACAGTTGATGCTACTGTTTTCTTTTTGCTCACATTATGAACTATAGTCTCCCCGGAATCTCATAATGTTATATGAGAAATCAAGGTTCCTTGTTAGGGATCTTAGTCTCATTAATAAAGAATTTAAGAACAGACTCGGGAAGTTTGAGGACAAATATATTAGAATTTAAAATATACATGTAGGACAGGCAGTGTTTAAATCTTAGCTGCCTGAAAGATCAAGATGGAGAAGAAGAACAAAGAAATCTATGACTCTTTTGAATCAAGCACAGAGGTTTGGAAAGCAGCATGGTGAAAAGGCAGAGAGTTCAAAGAAGAGGAAAAAAAAAAAAAACTTTTAGGAACCAGAGAAATCACACTTAGGTTTTAGCCAGCCTCCAAAAGAAGGAAACCAAATAGAAGAAAATGTAGTGTTACACAAAGAGTAACATTTCTGGGGAGTAAGAATACGTCATCATCTCACTCAGAAGAATATTTATGCCTCCCATGTGTTTACCATAGCATTAGATGAATTTGCCTTTCTGTGGAATGGTTTCCAATTAGGTGACTGTGTGGCCTAATTGGATTAACTCCTGTGGTTTAGGGTAGCTTGGAATGTTACCTCTCAGCCTAGGCCAGTAGATTAATTTCTCTTGACCAAGAGGAACTAGCTTTCCCTTAAGGGGGCCCCTGCTCTTACAACAAAAGCTGACTACACTTGTTATACCCAGTTCGCGAGCCCCCAAAAGATCTACAGGAATCGACTCCATTGCAAAACACATGAGGGTCTTTTTATTGTAAATTACAAGCCGCAGCTTGAGCCTACACAGCACCCACCGCCGAAGCGGTGGGAGCTGAGCGCACCGCCCCCAGGTTAGTTGGGTGATTTATAGATTCTGGTCCATCCCAGCATGCCCAAGGCAGGGGCAATTCCTGCCTGGCAAGCATCTATTGGTCAAGATGCTACATTTTGAATTGATTGGCTATAGGAAGGTTCCCAGACCATTGACCATGACCAGGTGTCCCTCCCTAGGGGAGGGTCCAGTTTCCTAGCAACTGTATCTCTAGTAGGTGGGGAAAGAACACAGCGAGGTGGCTCTTCCCTTCAGAGCATTACTAACTTTTTACCTCACCTACTCTAGGTCTTAACGATAGCTGCTACTTTATTTTTTGGTCTCTCACACTGGGACTGAAAGAATATTGTATTACTTTGCTCTAATGGATCCAGAGGCAAATGTCTCTTCCCTTCAGCTATAGTGCGCCTTTCTTATTTTTTTTTTAATAGAGTCGGGCCATGATCTTGTGGGTGGCCTGAGGACCAGAGTCATCTCCCTTTATTCTTATTTTTATTTATCCATCATGTTATAACTTTTGGCCCTTGTGTGTCCAGTACCAACAGAAAGTCTTTACGTGAGCTGGACAAGGTTTCCTAGAAAATATTCAATGAAAACATGTTTATGTATGAAGAAAAAAAAAGTAGAAAATGAAAAATGGTGAAAGGCTTTAGGGCAGTTACAACAGTGGATGGGAATTCTGTCTTCAGGCTCTTATAAAATCCGTTTGGTGAGTAATGTGAAGAAAACAGTTGGTCACCTACAACTTCATAATAAAAAGATTGTTTTGAGCCATAAAAATAGGAGGGTTGAGCTTTTGTATGGGTTTACAGCCCCCAAAGCTGTAGGGATATTTGGGAGGTTGTGACCTGTGATTATATTTATGGCTGTCACCATCTTGTGAGACAGAGGCCAGCCACTGTAAATACTTCATGGACTGTAATGACTTGGGAATGGCTTTTAGAGGACCTCTTCAAAGTAAAGGAAGTAGAATGAACTTTAAAAGGATTAAAGGAATATCTAATATTTATGATAGCTGTGAAATAGCCACAAATATATTATGCTTATCGGGTTGCTCCTCGTGTTTTCAGCTTTAAAAACCGTAAAGAATCCCAATGCTCCTGCCTGAGGTTTGAGTCATTGGGGGCTGAGTCAAATGACAACTTCCAAATTCCTTTCCTGACCTTCACAGTTTGAAGTGTGAAATATAAAACTCTAATGTTCTCATTTTACATTATCCTCACTCCTCTATTTGGCAGTTAATATTTTGTATCTTATATTTGTATCATTTCTCTCATCTAACTGTAGGCTATAGAGTAGAAGAGTAAAAAAAAAAGCTTCATGATTTAGCTCTTGCATCTATGGCTACCCCATGGACCAACTTCAGCAAATCAGTTATTTGGCTTGCTCATTTATCACACTGGGCGTGTGGTACTTCCGGAGAGTGTGCAGGCACAGTATGTAGCACATGTGACGACAGAGCATTGTTTCTAGTTTACAGAGCATTGTTTCTAGTTTACAGAAGCATTGTTTCTAGTTTATAGAAGCATTGTTTCTAGCTTACAGAAGCATTGTTTCTAGTTTACAGAGCTGATGTTGCCTTTCATTTCACCTTTGTTTTCTAGAGGAAAGTATCCGTTTGGATTGTCTTTATGTAGCATTGTTGACCCAGTGGACTGAACATATCTCAGTTTGTAATAAGGACATGTAATAAAGAAAAACACCGCTCTCTCAAGTCCAAGATGAGAGCTTAGTACATTCGTAGCTTAGAATTTATGTAAGTTGGGATCACTTCAGTGCATATATAAACTTTATATAATATTTGTGTACTTCAAGAACTTAATGTATAATTCCATCAGGATATTTAGCTTCATGTTTTCTCCGGAATATTTAAACATTGTATAATGATCCATCTCCATTGGTTTAATGGAAAAAAATAAATCAGAAAAAGCTTTAAACACCACTTTATTTTTTTCCTTCACAGCTTTCTAAATAAATTTAACACATGAATAATTTACTTGGCTCAATGATCCAAATCTCCAGCTCAGAACTTTCTGGAAATACAGTATCTAAGTACACCTGGGATGCCAGTTAATTATATAAGCAGGAGGATCACTCAAGTCAACTGGCAACACATACAGTTCAAATGTTACATTATCCATGGACTAAGATATGAATTATTGAGCTGAAGCTATATGCATTTTTTAGAGGTTTTTTTGTATGTTTATTAGAATTTTAAATAAATCTTATACAGTCACAATTTTACTGCTCTAAGATGTATTACTCAAACGTAAAATATGAGTTTCTGTGCTTTCCAGCTGGCCTATTCACTGGAAAGATACTGTATGCTAATGCCACTAATTTATGCTAATATAACATTGAAGAAACAAGATCTGTATCTTTTCTGTTGAAGACTATGCTCTCTTGTTTTTACTTTTGTGAAACATATACCATGGAGAAAAAGACCACGCCAATGTTCAAGCTAATTTCTGAAAATTACTGTTCAGTTACTTTATTAAAAAAAGCAACTTTCATTTAGGAATAGTTGAAGACATAATGTTATCACAAACTTCTAATGTTCTGATTCAGCTGCACTCAGAGAAACAAATCTGTACGGCAGTATTATGGATTCTATACTAAACTTTAGAAATATGTAGGTAAATACAATGAGCACTCTACCCCAAGCCTGTCATAGTATTGACAATATATAAAATACACATTATAACTAGAATTGTAATCTAATTTTGAATGCATTACTTTAAAATAATCATTAACTACTAAAAAATTGAAGGAGATGGTTGTTCTTGCATTAAACAGCATTCATGTACAGTCAATCAGACACAATTATGTTAGGTGAGGAGAAACAAATAAAAATTTATGTTGTTCTTTCAGAGTGTCATTTTAGAGGGAAACCCAAAATCTAGTTTCTGGTTTTGTCCTTTGAGGATATTACAACAGTCTGGAGAGGCAGCTTGATTAGGTTATATTGTCCATTAGCAGAAGTGAGCATTTGACAGGCATGTTGGGGTTTAATATGATATTTAAGATGATTTCTGTTCACACTAAGAGCACTGGAAATGCTTGGTTCTCCTGGTCATGAGACTTATAGCAGCCAACCTTTGTCTATGAATGTTGACAATAGTAAATTGTCACGAGACATAATTTTCTGTCTTCCCACATTCCTCTAAGTCCATTCCACTTATTGAATGGTCTAAGGATTCGACATTTTGCTGATTTCAGTGAGTTCAGGACAGGTGAAAGGTAGCCAGTTTTCTCCCTGACATCCCTGAGAATCAGAGCCTGGCAACTGTGAACTCGAACATTCTGAGAGTAGAAACAGGCTCACAGCATAATCTAGGGATGTCAGAGAAACATCTCCTAGATCTCAGCTGGCGAAAGAACACCATAAAACAGAAAACACCATCATCCTGTGGTACCAACTGCTGTGATAAAACACAGTAACCAAAAGCAGCTCAGGGACAAAGGGTTCATCTCACCTGCACTTTCATATTAACAGTTCTTTTTCAAAAGCAGTCAGGCCAGGAACTTGAAGGGGGCAGACACATGTAGGAGCTGATGCAGAGACCATGGAGGAGTGCTGCTTGCTGGCTTGCTCCTGTTGGCTCACTGTGCTTTCTTATGGAACCCAAGACCACAAGCCCAGTGTGGCACAAACCCACAGTGGGCTAAACAGTCATATAGTAATCATTAATACAATGCCCTACAAGTTTACCTACATTCCAATCTTTTTGTTTTCTTTTCAAATTACTTTTATTATTATTAGTTTATTCACTTTGTATTCCCCCTGTACCTCCCTCCCACCTACCCTCCCAATCCCACCCTCCCTCTTCCCCACCCCTGTCCCTCTCCCAGTCCACTGATAAGGGAGGTCCTCCTCCCCTTCCTTCTGATCCTAGTCTACCAGGTCTCATCAGGACTGGCTGCATTGTCTTCTTCTGTGGCCTGGTAAGGCTGCTCTCCTCCTCAGGAGGAGGTGATCAAAGAGCAGGCCAATCAGTTCATGTCAGAGACAGTCCCTGTCCCCATTACTATGGAGGCCACTTGGACAATGAACTGCCGTAAGCTACCTCTGTGCAGGGGTTCCAGGCCATCTCCATGAGTGGTCCTTGGCTGGAGTATCAGTTTCAGAAAAGACCCCTGTTTTTTTAAAGTAGCTTTATTGATCAGTTGTTCACACACACACACACACACAACAAGCTGTATTGTACACATTTTATGGTCATGAAAAAAATACAATAAAACTAGTTTTCTCCAGCCCTCAAATTGTCATTACAAACATTTTAAATGGTAAATACAAGTGGAAAAGATACATGAAGCAAAAGAATTTTAATTCTTGTGCAGATTATGTGACCCAAAAATATTGGTCCTTGTCTTCTACAGTCTGTTGAGGACATCATGGTGAAGATGCTAACACTGAGTGTCTGTCCTCTAGAAAGACTTTCATGTGCTGTGTTCAATTGATACAAAGGGACAAGTGCAAATTTCACAGACTAATCTTCAAATTAGCATTTTATATTAAGAAATACCCATTATTCTTTATCATGAATTAGGGTAGCTTTTACATTATTTATTACAATTTATTCACTTTGTTTCCCAGTTGTAGCCCCCTCCATCTCCTTTCAGTCTCACCCACCCTCCTTCTTCTCCCTCCATACTCCTTCCCTGGTCCACTGATAAGGGAGAACTTCCTATCCTTCTATCTGACCCTAGCCTAGCAATTCTCATCAGGGTTGGCTTCATCATTTTTCTCTGTGGCCTGGCAAGCCTGCACCCTCCAGGGGAGGTGATCAAAGAGCAGACCACTGAGTTCATGTCAGAGACAGCCCCTGACCCCCTTACTAGGGAACCCACTAGGAAACTGAGCAGGGGGTCTATGTCCTCTCCATGCATGGTCCTTGGTTGGAGTATTGGTCTCTGCAGGAACCTCTAGCCTCATGTTCTTTTGGCTCTGTTGGTCTTCTTCGGCAGTTCCTGTTCCCTCCAGGTCTTTCTATCTCCCTCTTTTTCCATAAGGTTTCCTGCACCCTATCCAAAGTTTGGCTATGAGTCTCAGTATCTCCTTCCATACTCTGATGGGTAGTCTTTCAGAGGCCCCCTGTGGAAGGCTCCTGTCCTATTCCTTGACTTCTCCTACTTCCAATGTCTATCCTGTTTTCCCTTCCAATCCTATGGAGGCACTTTCTCAGTTATGTACCCTTCTCTGAGTTGACTCCAGCTTGTTTAAAGAGTGACATGAAAACTAGCTAGAACAATTGAGTATCAGATTCACATTTTCCTAAATTTCCATTTTTATGCATAGTAATAAGTGACTTTTTCAAAAGAAACCTGTAGTAAGTATTTATCGGTTATACTAAAACACATGTTTAAGGACCATAGATTTCTAAGGGAAGTAATTGGGGTAGAGAAAAAGCTCATGTGAACAAATAAAAGGTCCTTATAGACACAGATTTGTACAGGTATTTGGGTAAAACATCTTCAGCATGTTAAATATAGCTTGTTAAATATAAATATTATGGTTGGGGTTGTTATGGTGATATTGTTGAAGAACATAGACCAGTATATATGGAAATGAGGGATACACTTCAATTTATAAAAGCACACAAAAAATGGCACTGCTCCATATTTGTTGTTTTTGGTCTCTTTTTAATTGTATCCTTTGAAAACTGCTTTTCATCAGGTCCATGAAATTGGCTTAAAATTACAAATTGGAAGCAGGCAATTTCCAGAAATTTTGTGTGGGTTTTTTTCTTCTTATTGAAAATAGAACCTTTTCCCATACAATATATCCTGATTATAGTTTCCTTCCCTCTACTCCTCCAGTACCTCCACAGCTCTCCTCCCTTCAAGATCCATTCCCTTTCTGTTTCTCCTTAGAAAAGAACAGGCTTCTAAGAGATGACAACCAAACACGACAAAATAAAATATCATAAGATGAAGCCAATACTATCATATTGAAATTGGACACAGCTACCCAAGGAGGCAGAAAAAAAAAAGAGTTCCAAGAGCAGGCACACGATCAACTTGTTCTCACAAGAAGCCCCACAAGTTGCTGTAACATGCAGAGGACCAGGCGCAGAGCTGGGCAGGTCCCGTGCTTGCTGCTTTCAGTTGCTGTGAACTCATATGTATCTTGCTTAGTTGAGTCAAAGGGCCTTAGTTGAGTCAAAGGGCCTTAGTTGAATCAAAGGGTGAATTTCATCAACTCTGGCTCTTAACACTCTTTCTATCTCCTCTTCCATGGGATTCTCTGAGCTCTAAGAGGAGAGACAATGAAGACTTTTAGTGGCTTTTTAATAATTGTGTGTCACAGTTTCTTTCAGCCTGGCTAGCACCCAAATAATTGAGACTGGATGGTAGTGGAAGTTTCTGGTTTCTTTTAAGACTCGGTTTTGTCACATGATGTTTTGCTGTGAGCTATCTCCTGAGAAGGGTGTGATGAAACATTAACTACTTTATTTAACACTCTTTGAGTCACAAGAACTGAGCAGTTATTCCTCTATTCTTAACCCTCCAAGCTAGTCTAGTTTCCTTTTTGCCAAGATACTTGCATTTTACGGCATTCTCTATTACAGCTGCTCTTTTCTCATGATGTCTCCTGGATCTCTGCCCATGGTTGAATCCCCTCCTGCCTGTCTTGATCTTCTCCTCCCCTGTTTGACAGGAAGTCCAACCCTATTCTCCCCCTGCTCAATGATTGGTTGTTAAGCTGCTTTATTGACATATCAGGGAACAATTAGGGAGCAGTGTTTACACAGCATTGAAACAAGAGATTCTCAGAACAAGGACTCTAATCAGATATGGAGGTTACAGAAATAAACATTTGAATCTTTACACAGTGCACAGTAACATTATGCCTGAATTACACTCTCTGTCTCCAAATAATGTCTGGATGTGGGTCTCCTCATCTGTTCCCAACTACAATCAATGAATCTGTCTATCTATGTATCTATGTCTGTCTGTCTGTCTGTCTGTCTGTCTGTCTGTATCTATCTATCTATCTATCTATCTATCTATCTATCTATCTATCTATCTATCTATCTATCTATCTATCTATCTAATTATCTACCTACTTACCTCTACCTTTCCATCTATCATCTATCTTTCTATTTATTACCTATCCACCCATCCATATGAAAATGCACACACACACACACACACACACACACATGCACACTCATACATACACACATGCCATTATCATCACTTTCAGAAACTGATAGTAATAGATATAGGTGTTCTTATCTTAGCATCAGCCTGGGTTGCTTGGGTATTTTCTCGGCCAACAACTCAATTGATTGCAAAACAATACCACCACTGAAAGCCTTGATTGGCTATAAGAAATGGTCAGTTAAGGCTGTATCCCCCATTACTAGGGATCCTCATTAGGATAAGTTTCATAGATTACAGGAAATTTCCACTGTACTAGGTTTCCATACCATTCCCCAAATCCTCATAAATTCCAGCTATCTCTGCTTGCCTTCTCTCCCTCTAACCCCCAACTTATTCTCCCACTCTCCCCCACTCAATTCCAGTACTTTTGTAAAATCTATTTTTCCCTCCCAGTGAGATTCATTTCCTTCCCTAGTTTCTTCCTCTTTAACTAAGCTCTCTGAGTCTACAGATTAGAGGTTAGCTATCATTTATTGAAAGGCTGATAGCCACATATAATTGAATATGTACCTTATTTGACTTTTTAGGACTATGTTACCTCACTCAGGATGATTCTTTTTTTTAGTTCAATTTATTTCCCTGCATATATATATATATATATATATATATATATATATATATATATCATGATAACATTTATATGTTTGTTTGTTTAACAGCTAAATAATATTTGACTGTGTAAATGTAGCACATTTTCTTTATCCATTTTTTGAGAGGTGTCAAGGCTGTTTCCAGTCTGCCCATTATGAATAAAGCCAAAATAAACATGTTTGAGCAAGTGTCCTTGTGGTAGAATAGGGCATCCTTTGAATATATGATTAATTCTCAATTCTCTGAAGAAGCACCATATTAATTCCCACAGTAGCTGTACAAGTTTGCACTCCCACCAGCAATAGAGGAATATAATTTTTGCTTCACATCCTTACCAGTATGAGCTGTGACAGTGTTATAGGACTTATACATTCTGACAGGATTAAGGTGGAACATCAAAATATTTTTTGATCTGCTTTTCTTTGATGGCTAAGAATATTGAACATTTCTTTTTTTTTTCTCAGCAATTTCAGATTTCTCTTTTGAGAATCCTCTGTTTAGATCTGTACCTCATTTTTCTTTGGATTATTTGAGTTTTGGTATTTAGTTTCTTGAGTTCTTTAAGTATTTTTAATATTGTTCCTCTATCAGATGTAGAGTTGGTACAAATCATTTCCCATTCTCTAGGTCGACACTCCTTCCAGCTGGTGGTGCCCTTGGCTTTACAGAAGCTTTTCAGTGTGCATGTGTGTGTGTGTGTGTGTGTGTGTGTGCATTTTCATATGGATGGGTGGATAGGTAATAAATAGAAAGATAGATGATAGATGGAAACAGTTTAACTGTTGACTTTGGTGCCTGTGCTGTCTGTGTTCTGTTCAGAATGCTGTTTCCTGTAACAACACCCAAGGCTGTTTCCCACTTTCTCTTCTATCAGGTTCTGTGTATCTGGTTTTATATGGAGGTATTTGATTCACTTGGACTTGAGTTTTGGCAAGGCGGTAGAGGAGTGTGGCCCTTCTTTCATTCTTCTCCATGTACACATAAAGTTTGACCACCACCTTTTGTTGAGGATGCCTTCTTTTTTCAGTGTGAATTCTGGCTTCTTTATTAAAAATCAGGTGACCAGAGATGTGTGAATTTATGTCTCAGTCTTCAATTCAATTCCATTGATCAACCTGTCTATTTTTACGCCAATTCTAAAAGGTTTTTATTGCAATAACTCTACAGTACAACTTGACATTGGGAATGATGGGATATCAAGTAGTTCTTTTATTGTTCAGGATTTTATTTTTCTTCTATGAAGTTGAGAATTGTGCTTTTATGATATATAAGAATTGAATTAGGATTTTGATGGTAAAAGAATTGAGTCTGTAGATTCTTTTGTAGATGGCCATTTTTACCATGTCAATACTATTGAACCATGAGCATGGGCGATCTTTCCTTCTTCCGATATCTTCTTCAATTTCTTTCTTCAAAGACTTGAAGTTTTTATCCTATAAATCTTTTGCTTGATTAGAGTTACCCCAAAATATTTTCTATTATTTGAGGCTATTAAGAAAACTGTTGTTTCCCTGATTTCTTTCTCATACCAGTTGTCATTTGTATATAGAAAAGCTACTGATTTTTTAATTTTTATTTTTTTAAGTTAATGTTGGATCTAGCCACTTCTCTGAAAGTATTTATCAGGTGTAGGAATTCTGGTGGAATTTTTAAGGTCAATTGTGTATACTATCATATAATCTACAAAAAAAAAAAAATGACTTCTTCCTTTACAATTTGTATTTCCTTGTTCGTCTTCAGTTTTCCTATTACACTAGCTAAAACTAAATACTATATTAAATAATATGTAAATAATATAGAAAGTGAGGACAGCCGTGTCTTTTTTTCCTGATTTTAGAAAATTGCTTTGAATTTCTTCTCATTTAACTTAATGTTGGCTACAGGATTGCTGTAAATCACCTTTATTATGTTTGGGCATGTTCTGTGTATCCCTAATCTCTCCAGGAGTTTTACCATAAAGCGTTTTTGGATTTTGTCAAATATCTTTTCTTCATCTAATGATGTTTTGTGAGTGTGTGTGTGTGTGTGTGTTTGTGTTTTGTATGTGTGTTTTTTCTTTTAGTTTGTTGATATGGTGGATTACATTAACTGATTTTTGTATATGAGACCATCCCTGAGTATCTATAATGAAGCCTACTTGATCATGGTGGATGATCTTTTTGACAAGTTCTTAGATTTACTTTGTAAGTGTTTTATTATGTATATTTACCTCTATGTGCTTAAGAGAAAGTCATATGTAACTGTCTTTGTTGAGTCTTTATATGCCTTAGTTATCATGGTTAATATGACCTTATAAAATGAATTTGGCATTGTTTCTTCTGTTTCTATTTTGTGGCATAATTTGAGTAGTATTGCTGTAGACTCTTCTTTGAAAGTCTGGTAGAATTATGAGTTAAAACCATCTGGCTCTGGGCTTTTATTTTTTTATTTTGATTTTTTTTTAATTGGGAGACTTTTAATGACTGCTTCTATTTCAATAGGGATTATAGGTCTATATAAATTGTTTAGGTGATCATCTAACTTTCAAAGTGAAATCTATGAAAAATTACCCCTTTTCTTGAATACAGGTTTTTAGAGTATGACTTAATGATTTCCTTGGTGTCTGTTGTTGTGTCCCCCTTTCTGTTACTGATTTTGTTAATTTGGATATTCTTCCTCTGCAATTTACATAGTTTTAATAAGGTTTTGTCTATCTTGTTGATTTTTTCAAAGAACCAGCTCTTTGTTTCATTGAATCTTTGCATTGTTCTCTTTGTTTCTATTTTATTGATTTCAGCCCTCTCTTTGATTATTTCTTGCCATCTACTCCTCTTGGATGTTTTCTTCTTTTTCTTCTAGAGTTTTCAGATATGCTGTTAAGTTGCTAGTATGAGACCTCTCCAATTTTTTTATTTAGGCATTTAGCACTATGAACTTTGATCTTAGAATGTTTTTTATTCATCACATAAATTTTGCTACTCTATGTGTTCGTTTTCATTGAATTCTGGAAGTTATCGGTTTTATTTTTTATTTCTGTCTTGATTCTTTTTTTTTTTTTATTCAGAAGAGAGTTGTTCAGTTTCTATTAAGTCATAAGCTTTCTATTGTTTCTCTTAGTGTTGATATCTAATGAGAATTGCTTTGCGACTGAGTATGTGGTCAATTTTGAAGAAAGTTCTATGAGGTTCAGAGAAAAAAGCATATTCCTTCGTATTTTGGTGAAATATTCTATAAATATCTATTAGACCCATTTGGTTTATAACATCTATTAAGTCCAGTACTTCTCTGTTTAGTTTTCTGTCTGGATGTCCTGTCAGTTAGGGAAAGTGGGATATTGAAGTTTCCCACTATCAGTGTGAAGGTCAATATGTGATTTAAGCTGTTGTAATGTTTCTTTTACAAACTTGGGTGCCCTTGTGTTTGGGAATTAGATGTTAACAATTGAATTGTCATCTTGGTGGTTTTTTTTTCCCCTGAGTATATAGTGTCCTTCCCTGTCTCTTTTGATTAGTTTTGGTTTAAAGTCTATTTTGTTAGATATTAAAACAGCCTTACCAGCTTATATGTTAGGTCCATTTGCCTGGAATATCTTTTCCAACCTTGTGCCCTCGGGTAATTTCTGTCCTTGGTGTTGACGTATATTTCTTGGATGCCTGAGAAGGAGGGATCCTGGTTTCCCATCCAGTCTGTTAGTTTGTGTCTTTTTATTTAGGAATTGAGACTGCAGATATTGAGAGATATTAATGAGCAGTGATTGTTGATTCCTGTTATTTTGTTGTTGTTGTTTTTGTTGGTAACAGTGGTGGTGTTGGTGGTGGTGGTGGTGGCGTGTGTGTGTGTGTGTGCTTCTCTTCTTTTGTTTTTGCTAGTGTGAGAGTCTTTATTTCGTGTGTTTTGATGTGTGCAATTAACTTCCTTATGTTGGAAAGTTTTCTTTTCAGTAGGTTCTATAAGGCTGAATTAGTAGATACATATTGTTTTGATTTTACTTTATCATGGAATAGCTTATTTTGTCCATCTTTGGTGATTAAAGTCTTCCTGGGTATAGTAGTCTAAGCCGGCATCTGTGTTCATTTAGAGCCTGCAACACATCTGTGAAGGCCATTGTGGCTTTTAGAGTTGCCATTGGGAAATTAGGATAATACCAATAGTTCTTCCTTTCTGTTACTTAGTCCTTTTCTCTTGCAGCATTTAATACTTTCTTTTTTCTGCACATTTAGTGTGTTTTAATTATTATGTGGGAGGTGACTTTCTTTTCTGAATCAGTTCTATTCACTGTTGGACATGCTTCTTATCCCTCAACAGGTATCTCCTTTAGCTTTGTAAATTTTTCTTCTATGACTTTGTTGAAACATTTTCTGGGCCTTTGAGGTGGGTTTATTCTTTTTCCTCCATACCTATTATTCTTAGGTTTGGACTTTTTCACAGTGTCCCAGATTTCCTGGATATTTTGTTTCAGGAGGTGTTTAGATATAACATTTTCTTTTACTGATCTATCCTTTTATTTTAACATCTTCAATATTGAGACTCTTTCTTCAATCTCTTAGTCTGTTGGTGAAGCTTACCTCTGTAATTTCTGTTCAAGTGTCTAAAGTTTTCATTTCCAGAATTCTACCATTTTGTGTTTTCTTTATTGATTTTATTTCTAATTTCAGGTCTTGAACAGTTTTATACATTTCCTTCAACTGGTTGTTTATGTTTTCCTGGATTTCCTTAAAAGATTTACTCATTTCCTCTTTAAGAACCTCAAACATATTCATAAAGATTGCTTAAAGGTCTTTCCTAATGCCTCAGTTATGCTGGGATATTCAATCCTGTTGTAGTAGAATAGCTGGGCTCTAGTGAAGACATATTACCTGGCTGTATTGGTGGTGTTTTTATGCTGGAGTCTAGACATATGGGTTAGGGTTGATTAGATCTAGGTGCTGTGCTGTTTGAAATAAATGGTGTTGGGCTAAATATTTTTTTTATTTACACTATAAGTATTTCAGTGATATTATTTAACCAACTATCACAAACCATAAGACAGATACCTGTTAGATTTTATAATTGCCTGTTTACCTTTGGCTGGGCAGATATTGCACTAAGCTGTCTCAATAACCTCCCCATCTACCTCCCAGCCCCCATCCAATGGCATCTGCCTTATCCAGTCCTATTTAGGTTACCAACATCCATATTCTTATAAATACTTAATTATATTTTTCACCTTGGTGTTTTGCTGTTGTTGTTTTTCATGTCATTTCCAGAGACTTTTCTCTTGGTCCACATGGCTCCTTCCATGATAACCCAGAGTGGTGTCCTCTTTGCTCTTATCTTCCTGTCTTTCTCTCTGCTTCCAATGATTCTTCTGTTTCCAAAGCCCAGGAATCTTAGCCACACCTACTTCCTTCTACCCTGCCCAGATATAGATCACTTTTTATTTACCAATGATTAATAATGTCTTAGGTAGGTTTATACATCAATGATAAGGCAGTAACCAGAGCTGAGGGTCAGTGATTAGCATCAAAATACAAGCATCAGACCAACCCTCCAACAGTGCTAATTTTTGAATTTGTCTTTATTGGGTGGGTGTTCTACTTCTTGGTTTCTGTTTCCCTCCTGGATTTTGAGAGTATGATGGCCTGATTTTCTAGTCTTTTCTAGCTGGTGTGCTCCCAGGGAATGGCTGTTGGTGTTGGGGGCTGGGATACTGGGATGATTAGAGGGAAAAGAGGTTGTGATACATTGGGGATGGGATCAGATAGGAAAAAGAAGACAGTAGGTTTCCTATTACAGAGCTGGGGTTGAGACTGAGGGATTGGACCTCAGTATCAGTAGAAGTGTGGGTGTACCTTCAGCCTACTGGTTATTGTATGTGTGGCGTATAGGTTAGCCTGCTGGAGTTGGGTCTGAGAAAAAGTAACAACTGAAAAACAGGAGGTTAGCAAGGGGTGGTCTGTGAGATGCCCAGGAGAGATGTGGGAGGGGTGCCATAGAGAGTGGGAAAAAGGCTGCTGCCGGTGTTTTGTTACAACACTAGGGATAAGACTAGAGGATTGAGGCTGGGGAAATAAAATATAACACAGATTGTATTTTTAGGGAGAATATATATATATATATATATATATATATATATATATATATTGATGGTGTCTTGATTTCTTACTGAAAACTCTATATACTCTGTGTAGTATTTAAAAACAGACTATATTTGAGTTCTCATTCATTTTGCCACAAGTAGCATTGCATTTCAATTTGCTTGATTTTGAAGAACTAATAGCTTCTGGGGAATATGTACCAGCCAAAGATGTGAAAAAACATGCTACAGTCTTTGGACCAAAACATAAATTCAGTTGAAAAGTACAAACAAAAGTCAGACAGTATCTCAAATATTAGTGTATAAAGACTTATTAAACACAGAATTCTAAGCCCCAAATAATATTCCATTATGTGCATGGACCACAATATTATATGAATTTAGAAAAATCCTTAAGTGATGATACTGTGGTCTGGACATGACCCTCTAAGAGGTAGAATAAGGAATGAGACAGAGTAAGAAGGAGTAGTAAAGTCATTGCATGGAATATACTGGTCGTGTGGCTTCACGAATTGTAGAAAGTATGAGAGATCACTGGTAGCCAAAACTCTCTTTAAGCTACAACATAGCCCAGGAATTCCTGGGCAGCCAGTTTCCATTCACAAGGATATAATTGGGTAATTGGACTGACATCTATACAAGTAAAACTCTCCTCTAAGGTAGCACTCATGCTCTTAAAATCCCTCCAAAACAACCACTTTTCCATCAAAGTTCATCAAGAGTGCTTCACAGTGAAACACACAGGAGCCGCAGCATTGTAAACATTTACAAGCAAGTCTTCCTTCTTTCCCTAGACAGTAAAGAGATTGCATTTAGGTGACCACCCTTCCACCAACTAGAAGCACTAACCGCCTTTCTTTTTCAGATTTAATACTGCAGTAAGATTTTGAGAATGCTCAGCCCTACATGGTGCTATTGCCACCAGGTATCGCACGTCTCATAAATTCTAACATCAGGGAGAAAATTTGAAGGTATCAACATAGAATTAATAGTTCAAACTCTTTCCCAATAACCGCTCTGGTTCACAATGATTACTCTTATGCCCATGTTCAGAAGTAACCTTAACCACCCCTAAACTAACCAACCAAAGAGCAAAAAGAAAGATATGATGGGAGAACTGGGGTGTGGCTCAGTGGTGGAGTGCTTGCCTAGAGTACACAGGAAGGCCCTGGGCAGAATCTCTAACAACAATAAAATGTTTAAGGAAAATAATTCAGTGTTCATCTCCACACTGTTATAAGTTTTAAAGAGATGTCAAATTAGGTGACATTTACTACATTACCTGGCCACTGTTTTGGGCATTGTTATATTTAGTATATCTTTCCCCAACTACCTCCTTGTTTGTTGTTATATTTCATTCTTAGTGAAATTTCTACTGATATTCCTACACATTGAATCTTCTAAATGTGATTTTTACTGTTCTCATCATTGTGCATGTAAGAAACTAGAAAGGGAAAAACTGTTTTTCTTTGTTTTTCTTTTTTCTTTTTCTTCTTTTCTCCAGAATCATGGCATCTAAGAAATATGGACAAATAAGATATCGATTCACCTGATTACTCTTGTGCCTCTCCTTCCCCTGATCACTCCTGTAGCTCCTCATGAGTGGTTACAGTTGTAGTGGCAATCTGGCAGGATACTTTCAGATATAGGCAGTAGAGCCAGAAGTGAGCTCTGATGAGACAGGATTACTTCACATCCCTCTAACTACAGAGGTGAGTAGACTCCAAAAGTCTTGATCATGTCTCTGTTTACCTGTGCTGTCATTGTCCTGTCCTTTCTCTAATGATCATGGCTATATATCTAGCAGCAACTTAGTACTACTTGCGCACAGAATTTCACGAAGCAAGTGAAAAAAATCCATCATTTTTTTTCCAAATGGATAAACTTATATGACATATCTACCCTCTCTTCAATAACTGTCAATAGGAAATTAATTTATTTCAATTAACATATCAGAGTCCCCAAAACAAGCATAGCCACGGGGAATAGAATGAAATGAATTAGCTTAGACTAGTCAGAAGCCTTTGCAGTGGTAAGATCAAATAAAAAATAACCTCAGAAAAAGACTGATGGGATGGATTTAGAAAAGCAAAGTCACAATGTTCAGATGAGAGACTGAAGCCTTGTCATTATCTGGCTCCCCATTAAAATCCATACCGGGGTGCCTATTTCCCTAAGACTTGCCTTGTCTCCAGGAGGAATTTGCCTGTCTACATGTAATAGGTTTGCATGTTTGGAGAGACATGTTAGTTTCATTTTCAACATCAGATCAAATGTTATTAAGGCATGTGTTAATCTCTTCTTTAGAAATCTGCTACCAGGATTAGTCTTATATTCATTGACTCAAAACACCCCTAAGTTTATTAATGAGGGAGACACTATTTAAGCATGATTCTCCAATAATAGTCTGTTAAGCCACACAGAGAGAGCAAAGCAAGTGAATCATAACTAGAGTAATAAAGTTTACTGTCAGCACAATTTAAGAGCCATGAGGTAATGGTTTCAGAAGAGAAAGGTTCTGGAAGCCCTGACCAACATCATCAACAGTGAGTAAGACTTCCCAGTGGTTTTTTCTTTCTTTCCAGGGTCCATTTATTCTTTGCCCCCTGCACAGGCTTCCGACATTGTTGGGCTATTTGCTCTGAAGCCTTCACCAGAGCTGATCCAGTGTTATATACCCTTGAACATTCAGAAATTTGAGTTAAATAGATGCTCTCCTCCCTCTTAATAAAAATGATAGACTGTTGTGGATATTTCATTATAGTAAGAATAAAATACACACTTTATAATTTCCCCTCAGCCCATTAAAAAGATTATCTTCATCTATTCTGGATATAAAACACTAGACCTGTGATAGGCATGTTATTTTCTTAATCTTTATTTTTTTTTCCAACTCACAAAAAAGCCTTGGTTGCAGTTTTTTCTTGGCTATAATCTTTATAATGTAAATGTCTACTGATCATCTTTCCCTTTTTGCATTTAAGAGACAGTAGAATATTGTGAGTCATAAGTGGAAGAGCAGAGGATTTTTTTCACTTAGCCACTTCTACTTGGAAATTATTGAAAATAAATTGGCAGTGTTCTTCCAGGCTTCCAATTAACAGGGTGCAAATGGACACACTTATCCCAGAGTATCTGTCCTGGGACCCTTAAATTGTTTGCCATGGAGAACAATTCTGGACTTTCATCCTGTTAGGAATAAGTGCTTGTTGGTGAGATGTTTTGCCAAGGAGACATAGAATATTAGTCTGAAAAATACAAAAACACTTCCTTACTACCCCAGATGTACCTAGTGTCTCTGAATGAAGAAATGCTCTGAGGTTCTTTCATCTGCCGCCTTTCATAAAATAATCCTTTCTTCACTTATGATGAATACATGCTACGGTTAAAATTAATGACAGGGTTAACTTGGCAGGATGGGGACATTGAGGCAGGTAGGCAGAATAGCTAGCAGCTGTGTATAGTAGTCAGGCTAAATAGATAAGCAGGATGGGACGCTGGGAAAAACAGCAAAGCTACTGCAGACAGGCTCTGCTCACCTCCCAGAAGGCCCCTCCTGCTGAGAATGTAAAAGGCATTGATGCGATTTCCTCTAGTAAATGTTTTAACTTTATGGGTAGGTAAATCTTTAAACACATTCTTGCATCTAACTCAGCATCTCATTGTGACAAGATGAATTGTGGGTAAGGATGGCTTTCTAAGAAAGTGCCCACCTTTTCCAGAAAGGAGACTACTCTAAGTGACCATGGAGTGTGCAAGGAAGAGATAAATAGTACCCTAAGGAGTACGTCCAGTTTTCGGGGGCAGGGATTTGTTGCTGGTGGGATCAACACTCCCTCCCCATCTCTTTGTTTCTCTTTTTTCTACTGACATAAACCTTTACTCCTGGCTCACTCTGCCTGTGGCCTAGTGAGAATTCTCCTTCAGGACCCTGAACCCAGGAATATGCCCATGGCTTAAATTAGAGAGAACAAATATCTCTCCTCACACACAGCAATGAATTTTCATTTATCTATTTCTGTCCTCAATCTTTAAAATGCTTTATTTGATGCTATTTCTCTTACTTTTGCAGTCATCATGATGCAGTTGGGAAAAATCTTGAGTGTTTCTTAAGCAAAATACTCTTGGTCTTTTTAAAGTATAGCATCAGATAGAATACAAAGGTGAAGGCTGATTTTAACATATAGTTGAAACAGATAAACAGATTCTTGCCTTATTTACCTGCCAACAGTTCCAGGAAGATCCACTTGAGCCACTCATAGTTTCGACACTCTGCTCAAACTTTCAGTGACCATAAAAATACTGTGAATACTGATTTGAGGTTTGAAATACACTCTAGCAAATAAAACAATTTACCAAGTAGACTAGGAATCATGGGGATTAACTATGTTCTTGTACTGAGAGTAAAGCACATGGATTTCACCCAAGAGTAGTTTCATTGTACCCCGGAAAAATAACAGGTTTATCATCAATGTCATTTAACTCATTATCTGTTCAGCGTTCGTGTAGACTAAACTGTTTGTGAGGACAGCAGGAGAAAGTGGTAGTAAATGCATGGAGAGACTCCAGGTTAGAATTGGCTTCTCAAGATGATGCCAAGTCACAGAAATTCAGATTTATCGAGGGACTCTGGCCCAAAGGGAAGATGGAGCATGCTCAAGGAAGAAAATAGATATCCTCCTCCGACATCTAAGCATGTACATCTGCGTGCACACATGAACATGCACAGGAACATGTGTACACACATACAGCACAAACACAATCACAATCTAGTGTCATTATAGGAAGTGTCCTAGATCTTGTAAGCACTGGGTTCTAAATTTATACATAACAGGGAGTAACATAATTGAAAATGCTTAACAAAATCTGGTTGATAAAGAAAATGTCACTCTTGAGCTAAAGTACTGCACTGAATCAAAATTAAGGCTTTGACTTTTAGGTTTATGTTATTTAAGAAAATACACAAACAATACTCATGGAACAAATATTTGATTTACAATTGGCATCTAAAGAGTAGTAGAAATTAACTGAATGGAATGACTGGCAAAATTAAATTGTTGTCTCTCTTCTGTCTTTGAATGGAATGACACACAGGATTAAATTGTTGTTTCTCTTCTGTCTTTGAACACATGTTAATTACACATACACACATACATATATGTGTATATTTAAGTGTACTATAAATTCCAAGGAAGGAATTATTTTTTTCTGTGATTTTAATCATTGCTATTCACCAGTAGCTAGAATAGTGACTACTATATATTATTTAGATGTATTTATTAACTACATGTGTGCGGTTCCATAGTATAAATAAAATATCTATACAAAATTGAGTAAGTGAATATCCAGTCCCATTACATTTAGAGAATTGGCTGACCTTATTTCAAATGTGATCTTAATGGTTTAAGTATACTTGTAACCAAAGGAAGCAAACCAGAACACATTAACCTGACTGTAGTAAAAGGTGCCATCTCTCATCTTGTCGTATCTAAATATATAATCAAAGAAATCAGGTAAATGAACTCACCCCTGTAGAGTTAGCTTATACTTTCAGATGGAATTATAAAAAATATATTTGTGACCTTGAGCTAAATAAAACATTTTTAAATGTAACATCAGAAATGTGATCTTAAAAAAAAAATAAAATACAATAAATTAGATTTGGGGGAATTTGCATATTTTTAGAGCACATATCTATAAAAAGACTTGCACTAAGAATAATCTTAGAAATACCCAGAATTTAACAGAATGGGGGGTTGGGGTGGAAGAAGGCTTGTAAGAAATGGGAATAAAACCAAAAGCAAAATCTTTAATAAAAGCCAGGCATGGTGGCACACACCTTTAATCCAGCACTCAGGGAGGCAGAGGCAGGTGGATCACTGTGAATTCTAGGACAGTCTGGTCAACAAAGTGAGTCAAGGGGAGCCAAGGTTGCATAGAGAAACCCTGTCTTAAAAAAACAAACAAACAAACAAACAAAAAACCCCTTTATTTAAAAAAACATGAGAAATAAAGTTCAGTGTTTTAACCATTAGTGAAACAACATAAAACAAAGATTTAGACTTAGAGTACAGCATAAATCCTGTAATTGTGGTAAAAAAGCAAGCGTAATAGTATATTGCTGATAAGAACATGGAGCTCCTCAAAATCATGATTGCTGTTAAAAGTGATACAGACATTTTGGAAATCAATATTAGCAATTTAAAATCTAATATCAAAAGCACCCTTGTCAATATGTAGCAATTCAATTCCTGGGTATTTATTTAGAAAATCAAAATTCATGAGTACTCATACCTGATAGCAGCTCCTGTTGAATGTATGCATGTATGCATGCACAAATACATGTGTATATATGTGTTTGTGTGTATGTGTGCATGCTTGTGCATGCCTGTGTTTGCGTGTGGGTGTGTGTGCCTGCTGACAGACTGTGGCTTAATGCATGCCCAGAATTTATCTACCAATAAGGTTGATTGCTAGTTGTAACAGCTCCATTATCAGATGCCCTCTTATAAATGAATGCATACACAAACTGTGGTATATCCATGTAAGGGAATCTTATTCCACGATAATAACACAATGATATCAATGAATCTCTAAGACATTATGTTGAATGGAAGAATCAAATCTCAGAAGGTCAGAATGCTTGAGTCTGTTTCTAGGAAATGCTGGAAAAACAACCACAAAACAGGTTAATAATTGACTGGGCAGAGTTGGCTGAAGAAACAGTGAGTATAAAGTGATAGCAGGGCAGGTGTTTGAGGTAGGAACCTTTCTCTGTATTTTGGTAATGGTGATAAAAAAATCTGTATATTATAGAGTTGAAAACAGATATATGTAAAACAAAATGACAAGTTTACCAACTTGAGATTTCATAATGAAACATACAAAGTTGAAAAGGAGTGCAGAAAATTTCTCTAGAACAAAATTGCTTTTGTAGGCTTAAGCAAACCCCACACTCACATCTACTGTGATAGGGTTGCTCTGGTTTTGTTTTAGTTTATTTTTTGAAACTATTTATTTTTTTCATATTTGGCTATCTCAGTGCTTACCAACCCAGGCATTGCAGTCAGTAACATTTAATGAGTCTTAGCATTTCTAAGCTGTCTTTTACTTCCTATTAGATATTTAATCCCCATATACATTTCTCCCTCGATTGTAAAAGACAAGTTTCAACACTCAACTGGGGGCAAATTGAGTTAGGGGTTAGATCCGCCGGCTGCTGGTTGGTGGCCCAACAGACTTTTCCTGAGGGTAATTTTCCAGGGTTGGGACTGATGGTTACGGACCATGGCTTCCAATGATGGTGGCCAACTGAGGGGGAAAACAGGCCAAACATCAACAAAAGCAGAAATGTAAAACTAGTACTAGCATGTTAGCAAACAGGAACTCTAATATGAAGCACTGACATTCACTCTATGTCAACAAAAGGACTAGGAAAATAATCATGTGACTAAGATAATGAGCAAAGTTATCTTTTATGAAGAAAGGTACCTTAATATACATAAATATTATGGAGAAAAAAATGACTTTCAGAGAACCTAGAGATTTCTTCTAAATAATAAACATGTTCAAAAGTCAAAATCCATCTCAGCTAACTTAAGTTTATATCATTAGGAAAACATTTAAACTATGTTATATATGGTATTTCAAAGGTTATAATGCAACCATTAAAAATGCTTTTAGGAAAAAAAGGGCTGGCAGAGAGCCAGTGCTGATGGCTTCCTGGTGGGGTCTTACAGTGTCGTTGTAAACAAAATTCGTATTGGGCTATATAATGTGAATATTATTATTATATAATGTTATTATTATAATTATTAATTATTTGGGGGCTGTAATTGTTGCAGCAGTATTATTTAACCCACTATCCCAATCAAATAAGACAGACACCTGATAGATTTTATAATTGCCTAATTTACTTTCTGCTGGGCAGATATTCTACCTACACTGTCTAAATAACCTCACCATCCATCTGCAGACCCCATCCAATGCCACCTGTCCTAAGCATTCCTATCTGGACTACTTTCCATCCATAATTAAAAGATTCCTGCTCATATTTTTCATCTTGCTGTTTTCTCCATCCACACCAAACTTGGAGTCAGTCCCCTTGGCCCACGTGGTTCCTTCTCTATGCTAACACATCTTGGTGTCCTCCTGCTCCTCTCTTCCTATCTGTCTGTTTCCTGTGATTCTCTTGAACTCAAAGCCCGAAAACCTTAGCCATGCCTACCCCATTGTGAACTGCCCAGGTTTTTTAAGTCTTTAATAAACTAATCAGGTATAATGTCTTAGGTAGGTTTACACAACAAGGATAGGTTTATCCAGTCAGTAACCAGATCTTGAGGGCCAGTAATTAGGATCAAAATACAAACATCAGACCAAGCCCCCAACATTACAGCTCTCATGGGGCTAAGGCTGTTGGATCCTAGTGGAGGCTTCCACTGGTTGTGGCAAGCATCTAAAAGAAAAGAAAGCAGAGAAAAAGATTTCTCTCCCTCCCTCCCTCCTTCTCTCTCTCCCTCTCTTTCTCTCTCTCTCTCTCTCACACAGACACACACATACACACACTTATACTCTATGATGAAGTAAAACAGACTCCAACAGGTAGGTTCCAACAAGCTTCTTCTCTTTGTTTAACATCTCTTCATTTAGCTTCTCTTACAGGCTTCTTCTACTTTACACATACATACACACAAACATACATGTATACATACGCACATACAGGCATACACGTTCACATATTTGGTGGATGGAACAAACTCCAAAGAGGAAGTTTCAAACCACCTTACATACACACATCTTGGTGGATGGAACAAATTCCAAGGAACAAGTTCCAAACTGCAATTTTACTCTTTTCCCACAGCTTATACATCCCAGCAAGATTTTTCAAGTGCTACAAAAATCACAATACGGTTACATTCTTTTCTGTTTTGTTTTGGTTTTGAGTGAATGATTACAATGAGTATAGGTGGGAAAAACATTTTCCCCACTACCTTAACATGATCAAATGTTTTATTTATTACGGGTGGAAACAAATACGAAAGACAAGTTATTCCCAAGAACCCATCTACACTTGTAACTAAGCAACTTGTTATAAATTAACAACACGAGAAAGCAAGGTAATTCCTCAGCCAGCTTTTCTTTACTGGCAGGCTGCAGTTTGCTGTTACAGAGAGAGACTCGGTTACCTTAAAAAAGTAATCTTATGGAAGTCATAAAAGAATCACAGAGCTATACTTTTATATAAAAAACAATCAACCATTTCTGCTTTAAATCTTTATGGTGTGTATTTATCCAATAATAGCTTTTATTAAATCAGATCAGGAAGCTGGGGGCAAAAACAAAAAAAGAAAAACAAGTATGAGGAAATCAGTTGTTGTCTCATTCATTGGCCCACCTTGAGAGTGTCATGTCAGCCAGTGCTATCTTGGGCTATTGCTTCTGTTCACCAACCTTAAAAAGTCCCTGGCTTAACTATTAAGAGTGTGCTTTTTCTGTAGCTTTAAATTGTTCTCTAAGATTTTTTTACGTCAGAGCCACTAGCAAAAACATCTTTACTTAACCTTGCTAAACAGTCTGTTTTAAGGGAAACAAGCAAAGCTGTGCTCCATAACAGCAGGAAGTCCTCAGGACACGTAGTCCTTGGGGTCATGGCTATTCAAGACAAACTCATCGTGACTGTGCTAACCGGTGAGTGGTATTCCACGCGTTCTAGAGCTGTTTATTTTGCTGTTGCTATTGCATAGCTCCCAACACTCAAGTATTTGCAGACATCCCTCTTGTCATTCTGACATCTTGTCTATTGCTTTCTCTAAGTCAAAACAAGCCAAGTCAGTACCTTGTCCTATGCAAAACTCTGAATCGAGCTAAATTCAATCGAAAAGTTGCATCCTTTTCCTAAGTGTTTTCTTTTCCACAGACTCCCTAACACATATCATATCAAGCCCCCAAAACAAAACCGTAGCTTGCTCTTTGACTTTATGATGATTCAATGGTCCAGCTGTCTCATATCATCTGTTTTTGGTCTCATTCCTTGACTCTTAAGCTTATTCTACTTTATAATTTTGTTTATGCCAGAACCTCAATCCCAATCAAGGATCTTTTCTTCCGTGATTTCACAGTCACTGTGTAAATCATTGGAGACCATTGCATAGAATAGGGGGTATCAACTAATTCTGCAACAAATGTAAAAGCAAGCTTTGGGTAGTTATTTTCAGTAACATCTGTTGATGCATATTAAAAGTGTAGCTGTCATTAAAATCCAATTCAGATACAATCCAGATGTCACTCAAGTGAAGAATGGATAAACTGTTGTGCATCTACACAATGGAACACGATTCAGCTATTAAAAACAAAGACATCATGAAAATTATGGGCAAATATATGGATTTGGAAAAGATCATGCTGAGTGAAGTAACCCAGATCCAGAAAGTAGGCATAGTACATACTCACTTATAAGCACAATATTAGCTGTATAATACAGGATAACCATAATATAATCCACAGACCTAAAGAAGTTAAGTAACAAGGAGGACCTTAGGGAGAATGTTTAATTCTCATTTAGAAGAGCAAATAGAATAGACCCCAAAAGTGGCTGAAGAGAAGGAACAGGATGGGAGCCTTCCATATATGTGCTCTGAAAAATTCCACCCAGTAGAGGATTAAAGCAGATGCTGAGACTCACAACTTTGGGCTGGGCCCAGGGAGTCTTAAGGAATAATGGGGGGATAGAAGGACCCAGAGGGGACAAGAACTCCACAAGAAGACCATCAGAACCAATAAATCTGGGCCTGGGGGCTGCAGAGACTGACGCACCAACTAAGGACCATGCATGGAGAGGACCCAGGCCCCCTGCTCAGATGTAGGCATGGGCAGCTGAGACTCCATGTAGGTCGCCTAGTGTGGGGACCAGGGATTATCTCTGACATGAACTGTGCTGCCAGGTCTTCAAAGACTTTCCCTGATGAGGTAGCAGGGGAAGGGGATGCAGGCATTCCTGAAGAATACTTGATAATCTGGGGACAGTTGGTAAAAGAAGAGAGATCCTCCTTTCTGAGAACTAGGGGACTGGTATAGGAAGAGAGGGAGGTTGGGAAAGTGAGGAGATGAGGGAGGAGGAGGTTACGATCAGGATGTGAAATGAACACATTAATAAAAAAAAAATAAGAAGTGAAACAGAATTAAGAATGATTGGGTGAAAAAGCTACTTCTTTTTGGGTTTGTCCGGTCACTGTAATTCAGAACACCAAGAAAAAAAAATGTGTTTCATACCCAGATTTCCAAGATGGCAGTGGCCAGGGCATACTTTATCTGAGTGGCAGAAGATATGGGACTGCGGTTACTGGTGAGCAACTTAACAGTGAACTCCAAAACACTGACATCTGTGCTTTACCCAGAGGAGAGGGGACGTATCCAGTGCAGGGAACACACTGTTCTAGCTAAGACTGTTACCAGAAGGTGAGTACCCAAATTAACAGAATCAGTAACAAAAAGGGGGACATTATCAATAGACAATGAGGAAATACTAAAAATCATTAGGTCTTACTAATTGGAAAAATCTAAAATAAATGGACAATTTTCTTGATAGCTTTCACTTACCAAAGTTATGATCAGGTAAACAGTTTAAAAGACCTTCTATTTAAAAGTAAATAGAAGCAGTCATAAAAAACAAACAAACAAACAAACAGAAACAAAATCAGTAGATCTCCTGCACACAAACACCAAACAGGCCAAGAAAGAAATTAGAGAAACTACACCTTTAACAATATGATATAAAGCATTTTGGTGTAACTCTTTTAAAGCAAGTTAAAGATCTGTATGGCAAGAATTTCAAGTCTCTGATGAAGGAAATTGAAGAACTTATCAGAGGATGGAAAGATGTCCTATGCTTGTGTATCAGTAGGATTAACATAGTAAAAATGACCATATTGCCAAAAGCAATTTACAGATTCAATGCAATCCCCACCAAAATACCAACACAGTTCTTTACAGACCTTGAAAGAACAATTTTAAACTTCATATGGAAAAGCAGAAAACCAAAGCAGAATAGCTAAAACTATTCTGTACAATAAAGAACTTATGGGAGTATCTCCATACCTAACTTCAAGCTACACTACAAAGCAATAGTAATAAAAATTGCATGATACTGGCATAGAAATAGACTAGTTGATCAATGGAATGGAATAGAAGACCCAGAAATAAACCCGCATACCTACAGACACTTGATTTTTGACAAAGGAGCCAAAACCATTCAATGGAAAAAAGACAGCATCTTGAACAAATGGTGCTGGTGTAACTGGATGTCTACATGTAGAAAAATGCAAATAGGTCCATATTTATCACTTTGCACAAAACTTAAATATAAGTGGATTAAAGACCTCAATATAACACCAAATATATTAAATCTATTAGATAGAAAGTGGTGAAGAGCCTCGAGCTCATTGTCACAGGAAACAACTTCCTGAACAGAACACCAACAGCTCAGGCTCTAAGATCTACAATTAATAAATGAGATCTCATGAAACTGAAAAGCTTCTGTAAAGCAACAGACACTGTCAATAGAACAAAACAACAGTCTACAGATTGGGAAAAGATCTTCACCAACCTTACATCTGACAAAGGGCTATTGTCCAAAATATATAATGAACTCAAGAAATTAAACTGCAATAAACAAAATAACCTAATTAAAAATGGAGCAAAGAAGTAAACAGAGAATTCTCAACAGAAGAATCATGAATGGCTGAGAATCACTTAAGAAATGCTCATCTTCCTTAGTCATCATGGAAATGCAAATCAAAAGAACTCTGAGATTCCATCTTACACCAGTCAGAATGGCTAAGATCAAAGTGACAGGACATACAGAGTAGGAGAAAGTGGTACACTCTTCTATTCTTGGTGGGAATGTAAACTTGTACAACCACTTTGGAAAACAATTTGGCACTTTCTCAGAAAATTGGGTCTAGCTTTACCTCAAGACCCATAGATACCACTGGGTATATACTCAAAAGATGCTCCACCATACAAGAAGAAAAATTGCTCAGCTTTGTTCATAGCTGCTTTATGCATAGTAGCCAGAATCTGGGAACAATGCAGATGTCCTTCAACAGAATAATGGATATGAGAAACTGTGGCATGTTTACACAATGGAATACTACTCAGCTGTTCAAAACAAATAAATCATGAAATTTACAGGCAAATGGATGTAACAAGAAAATATCATCCTGAGTGAGGTAACCCAGACACACATGGTATATACTCACTTATAAGGAAATTTTATCCATGTATTACAAGGTATGCCTACTATGAGGCACAGACCTGAAGAAGATAAATAACAAGAAGATCCAAGAGAAGATCCACGAATCTCACTTGGAAGGGGAGAAAATAGACAGAGTTAGTGGTGGGAGAGAGGGAACAAGGTAGGAGAGGGGGCACAGGGAGTTAAGAGAGTGGAGAACAGACCTGGAGATGGTGAGGGGACAGAAGACCTATAGAGAAAAGAAAAATGGAGGGTGGGAGTATCTCTTTGACAAGCTGGAGACCTAAGTCAGGGTAAAGCCCTGGGAGGAAATGAGGAGATTCAAGCAGTGACTCCTAAGAGCAAAGGGCATGGAGACTGAAGAGGACACACTCTAAGTAGACTAGCCTCCTTTTAGAGGGAGGTGATCACCAACTCACCCACAAAAACTTCAACCCCAAATTTACCCTGGCTCCAAGATGTGCAGGCATAAAGATTGAGCAGAGATTTAGAGAATGCTCTACCAATACCTGACCCAACCAAAGACCTACCCTATGAAATAGTGTCAACCCCTGACACTATGAGTGATTTTCTGCTAAGCTTCCAGACAGGAGTCTGACAGAGTTGTCCTCTAAGAGACTCTACAAGGCAGTGGCTCAAAACAGATGCTGAGACTCACAGCCAAACATTGGGTGATGCATAGGGAGTCTTGCAGGAAAGTGGGAGGAAAGAGAAAAGGACCTGGCAGTGACAGGAGCTGCACAGGAAGACCAACAGACCCAAGTCTCCAGGGCCCAGAGAGGCTTGCTGAGACTGAAGCATCATCCAAGGATCATGCATGAACTGGACCTAGGGTCCCTACAAAGAAGTAGCAGACTTAGACTTCATGTGAGTCCTCTAGTAAGGTAGGTGAGCACTGCAATGGACATGGACTCACTTGACAGCTGTTTTATCACTTCCACTGGTGGGACTGCCTTACCAGGCCACAGGGGACGAGTACATGCTTAGACCTGCTGCAACTTGATGAGCTGGGGTGAATGGGAAAGGGAGTTCATCTTTTCTTAAGAAGAGGCCAGGGGGAGAGAGGGAGGGTGGAACCGAAAGTAGAGCAAGGATGGGGCTACAAGCAGGATGTAAACTGAATAAAAAATAAATTAATTAATTTAATAAGAAGAAATACATTTCCTATTCTTCACGTGGGTTCTTAACATGAGTTTAGGCTGAAATTTGGATTGCAGAAGTGGAAAAATTGGAAATCATAGTTTTGGATAAGAGTATGGTGTGTCCAATTGACTGGAAGGTCAATTACGGAAGCAGCTGTTGGCTGTGATTAAAGAATCCAAAATAAAACTATACTGTCACCTCACTATAGAAATGAATGAGGAAAAATAGAAGGCCCGACTAATGATTCTTTCCATGACCGATATGAATTAATGCTCCCTCAACAGCTCTATCACACACAGAAAAATGTTTAACTTTCAGGGAAGTGTCTTGTTCTTAATTAAAAATTTAAAAGAATATTTGTGCCTATCTCCTTTTTTTTTTTTCTTGTCAAAGTGACAACAATAGTACCTTTGGCCTCATTGGTTAAAATTTATTCAAAACGTTATATTTACATAAAACATGTAAAATAGTGCCCTAGATAAGGCAAATAAACAGCAAATAGCAGTAACATTTTACCAACATGCCCACTTAGGTTCTTGTGATCAAATTAGCTTTGGGAAAACAACTAGAGGTTTGTGAAATATTTCACAGAGTCTTGAAATGTTAATTTGCACTACAAATCTGAAGGAAGTCAGTAGTATGCAGTCTTTCTCAAAATGAATATGACACATAACTTATTTCAGAGCATTTCACAAAGGCTATTGTGTCTTAGTCACATCTTTAGTAAATTTCACTGCATGCTCTGGGATCTGGCAAAACAAAACAAAACAAAAAAAAGCCTTCATCTTGATGACCACGTGAATTTAGCTATTTTGATGTGGTCATCTTCATAAAAAAGGTACTTTGATGTTAAGTCTTAAGATATTTGCATCAAAATGGCTTTGACAAAAATATAGCATTTGGTGCAAAGCACTCATCCCTGAGCCTCAGACATTGCAATCTCACCTTCTACTCTATTTCTTTCTATAATGTTTTGGAGTTTTTAATCAGTTTGTATTAATTTTATAAACTTGAAAGAATATGGTGTCTATTTTTGATTGGGACACATGATTTCAGTTCATTATCTTAAATCAATAATCTAAAAAATTATATTTGACATTTTACTGAGGTGAAACACCTAAAACAACATTTAATTGAGGCTTGACTGTAAGTTTGACAGTGAGTCTAAGGCATATTTTTCAGACCCACATACAATTTTCTATCTCTTTTCTACTTTAATTTCTAATGTGATCAAATAAAATTACAATTAACTTACAAAAGCAGACAATTCCATTGTCTAGGTTTTCACATGGAAGGCACAGTAAATTCCATTAGGGTCTTACAGTTATTATTGGAAAGTAAATAACTATGACCATGGTAATGTTTGTAGAGTAATTAGAAAAGATGAGAAGCAAACCACTTGGGATATCAGAGAATTATTAGAAAAGGAGCAAACACTGCGCTTAAAATGATTGAGGGGCTTTTCTGAACTAAGCTGGTGTCGTTCACGTCTCTTGTTGACACTTAGTTTAACAGAACTGGGGCCTAACTCCTGCATCTTTCCTCACCCCACACTCAAGCAGCTACAGGGACAGGCTTAGTGCGGAATGAGGATCTGGCACTGCTGAGAGTGTACACGTGTCCTCCCTGTCTCTACACCTGCCCCTTGTTTTCTTCTCCATCTGACAACTGCTTTTCGCATTCCTTTGCCACCTCATTCTCTAATTGTCCATGGTCTCAGTTATCTTTTCGTTTTGGTTATTCTCAGACCCTAGGTTCAAGTGCATGATTGTTCACACATGAGGAAGACCAGAGAGAAATGCAAATTTCTGTGTTCTTTGGCCCATGTTAGGATAGACAAGACCATATGTTAGCCTATGTATAGTTAAGTGAGAATGTTATGAGTCAGCATGAGTATATGTGTGTGTGCAAGTGCGCATGTGTATCATTTACCAAACTTGTGACAAAATTCTCCATTTTATATTGTCAGTTGCAGAATTTATTTGATTTTCTTCCTTGGAATCCATGCTCATACATCCTTAGGTTCCTTATCATACCACGTGCATGTCCTTAAAACATTGCATAGCTTTGCACTTTGCTGTCAGCTCTCACTACTGACTGTTTACAGTAGAGGGACATGGTTGGGCGAGTGCATCTGTTGTCAGTGTATTTACTTGCTTTCATTGGAGTATCTTCCTTGTGTCTCCTGGGATGTTGCCTGGTGAAGAAAAAAAAAATGAATTTGCAGGACTGCTGCTAACCGTTGTCTTCCTATTTACTTTACTAGTGGTGACATGATCATAGGTTGCCAAATTCTCTGTACTTCCTCTTCCCTCCCAGTTTGGAATAATAATATGAGGATTAAATAATTCAAACCTGCTGGGTTGTAGCACTTCCGGTCCTTGGTGAGCACTTTGGGAATAATAGGTATTATTGAACTCCAGTCTAAATGGCTCTCCTTAGCTTTCATCCCAGCTCCCCAAATGTCTGCTTGATGACTGTCCTTGGGTATTTCACTGACATTTTAAATTCCTGAACAAAAGTGTAATACTCTCTTCTCTCTGCTTCCAACTCCAGCACAGATTCTGGTCCAATGGTTTAGTTCTGCTAAATGAAGAGCCATTTGTGCTAGATCTCATTCATCCCCAAGATTTCCTATTTTACATATACTCTGGTACCTAAGGAATGTACTTGGCAATTACTCGAATACATTACATTCTTTCTGATTACTGTGCTAACATCCATTCTACCATCCCTTATTTTATTGTCTCTAAATTAGCTTTATCAAACTCATTAATATCTCCTACATGTTCAGCAGAGCTTTTTTTTTTTTTACTTGAATTATTCTATAGTTGTCCATTGATTTTAAAATACAGACCCTATTCCTCACTGTAGACTGAAGTCTCCACATTCGTTCAGGTCCTGCTTCTACAAGAACAATCATCTGCCTTTCAATTCATTTCCAAGCCTCAGGCTTTCTCCTAGTCCATTGAATTGTCCATATTCTTCCTGCTTCAAAATGTGTTGATCTCTGGCAAATTCCTTTGAGATAAAGCAGGCAGACTTGGAGGGAAGCTCCTTAAGACACTGAATGTTAAAAGAAAGGTGAAACAAGAAGGTGTTTGTTCTAAGGGGAGTGAACTACTCCATCCTGCAGGGAAGCCCACTGAACTCAGGTGCTAAACATCTCCATAATTTCAGGGAGCCCCTGAAACTAACCGGAACCATTATGTTTCTCCTCCCTAGACATATATAGACAATAAGGGTTGCTGAGAGACACTCTAGGGCACACTGAGCTGCCTAGAAAAGGCTCAGACCAGCTGAGCCCCCTGAAAGAGACAACTCACCAACCTGTTCAGCTACTGTCATGTTATGTTTTAAGCTTCAGGTTTTTTTTTTTTTTTTTTTTTTTTCTTTTTTTTGTTTTTTTTTTTTTTTTGTTTTTAGCTTTCATGAACTGTCACCCAGTCTCAGATGAGCTTTGGTGATGAAACAGTTTTGCTTTCTTTCCATACCCGTAAGGAACTCCAGTAAAACTCACTCATTCACCAAGTAGGACTTGGTTGCTATCCTTGCTTTCCATCTGGGATGGATAGCTAGCTTTTTCTTTTTTTCATGCATCTGTAGAAAGTGTTGTATAACATGTGTGTATTCTGCTGTGTTTGGAATAATCCTTGACACAGTAGGTGAACCTCATCCTTCTGAGCTCAGCAGGAACATCTCCTCTTCAATTACCATTCCACTGACACTTAAAAGAAATTAAATATTTGAACTAAGCACTTTCTATCCCTTTCACAACATGTCCTACTTGAATCAATGCATTTTTTTTGTTTGTTGGTGGTTTATTTATTTATTTGCCTTTCTTTGAAATCTATAAGCAAAAATGGAATGTCTTGTTTTCAGTCCTGGTAAAAGTAACTGAATGTGAAAAATCACACCGATATGATTCTGCCAACATGTTCTGCCAATGTCTGGGAAAATTCCTGTGGATAATATCACTTGCTGTGTAAGTATAAGGACCTGAGTTCAGATCCCCAGGACTCACCGAAGAAGCTGGTCCTGTGTAAGTAACCTCAGCGCAGAGGGGTAGGGACTGAGGCAGGAGAATCGGTGGAGCTTGCTGACCGTCCCCACAGGCAATACATGGCAAGCTCTGGATTCAATGAAAGACCCCGTCTCAGCGGGAAAAGGCAGAGAACAGTAGACTACACACACACACGTAACCATGTGCAAATATACAGCACACATATTCAAAATACCTTTTCGTAATAAAAATAAATGCTTTAGCCAGAGAAATAGTGCATACCAAAACTACAATTCTTTAGCAAAGTATACCCTCAGTGAGTGCTCCAGCCAATTTTAAGCGTATGTTACTGGATTAGGTGATAGGCCATGTAGAGTTTCAAGGAGATGAGCTACACAAATAGAATCTAACTGCACCGATGGATGATTTTCGTTTAGAATAGTTGGCGTCAGTCACTGTTTCTGACCTGCGTTAGATGGAGTGAGAAGTTGCTTATCATGGCTGTTTATAATTTAAAACAATGCATCTGTCCTTTAATTAGAAGAGAGCAGTGACTTCTCTGTCATCATTGCAATGGGTCTTGAATCCTGATCTGCCAAGTGTGATTTCCTCTCCCTAACAGAGCCAATCTTTTAAAGGGGGGAGACAGGAGAAATTTTAGAAATCTGTCTTACACTACTGTGATATTCAACCTGTCGATCAATAATTATTCTGATTATATTATTTTTTTCAACAAGAAGAAGAACCAGGCCACAGAGGAAAACAATACAGCCAGTCCTGATGAGACCTGATAAGCTAGGGACAGCGGGAAGGGGAGAAGGATCTCCCCTATCAGTGGACATGGGGAGTGGCATGGGAGGAGATGAGGAGGAATGATAGGATTGGGAAGGGATGAGGGAGGGGGATATAGCTGGGATACAAAGTGAATAAACTGTAATCAATAAAAAAGAAATTAATTAAAAAAGAACAAGTTAATTTTTGTCATTTAAAGGCTTTAACTTGAAAAGGTTCTCAACCTCCAGTTGACAAAAGCTTTCATTAGAAGATCTTTTAAATTTGAATGTCATAATCAATTTTTGTTATTATTACTAGTACCAAATGAAATGGAGCTTGGATGCCAAAGCATCTGTGAAATGTTAGTTACTGATTTACAAAAACCTGGAAAACATATTGGTGGTTCAACTACTAAAGAAAATTACACTCTCCCCTGAGCAAATGTGTATAATTCAGTATAAACAAGTATGAAACTGTCAAAGAATAAAAGTAAGTAAACAGAAAACAATAGAAATAAACTTCTGGAACCAATGTATTCCTGAATAATTTGTCTTGACTAAAATATAGACACTTCTATTTTCCACAATTGACTGAAAACTAAGAATTATATTTTAGTATTTCACACTGTCCCTTGTTATGGAAAAGTACAATCAGAAAGTCCCACAACTTGCTGTGTCTCATTTCTATAGCAAATTATTATAAACATTTTAAGTAATATTCTAAAAAAAAACAAACTAAAACAAAAGTCACAAAATATAACTGTTAGAAAAAATGAAACTAAGTATGTGCTGCATAGAGAAAATCTTTCACAAATTAAAACTTTAAAAAAGTAGTGCATTGCTTCTCCTTCCTTCTGATCCTAGTCTATCAGGTCTCATCAGGAGTGGCTGCATTGTCTTCCCCTGTGGCCTGGTAAGGCTGCTCCCCCCTCAGGGGGAGGTGATCAGGAGGGGCATGCATGGAAAAGGGGGAGGGAGGGTGGGACTGGAGGGGGAGGAGGGTGGGGCCTACAGGGGGATACAAAGTGAATAAAGTGTAATTAATAAAAATTAAATTAAAAAAATATTTAATAAAAAAGTAATGCACTGTATAAACACACATGAAAACAGCACATGGTATGTTATATTTATATTCCTGTGTCTACAAAAGCTTAAAAGAAAATTTCAGTCTCATAAAAAGAACAGAGTATTTTTCAATAATTTTATTATTTTATTTATTTTTTTAAATTTTGTTACAGTGTATTCACTTTGTAGTATTATTTTCTTTCTTTTTTTATTTTTTTTTCAATGCAGTTTATTCAGGAACCTTGAACAATCCTCGGACCCTGGGGAAAGCCAGCCCACAGCTTAAATAGCCTCTGGGTAGCCAACCCAGGCATGCCACGTGGGCAATGCAGATAGGTCCACATACATGGAAGCAAGCCAGATCTCCTCGGCCTTAGCCAAATGTGGAATTGTTCGTGACAGAGAGCACTCACCCTCGGGAAGGTGGAAGGCAGAAACCAGCTCCATCTTTAAGGCATAGCATTCCGCAGCTCTCTACAGTTCCCCCTTTTTGTTTTAGACGCATCAGGCAAGAGTAGAGGTCAGATCTCTGATATTAGAAATAAATTGGGACTTTGTACCGATGTTCATTTAGGTGTCATCCACCCAAAGAGCATCAGACCCGTCTGATACCTTTTTCTCAGAGGCGGGACCTGGGGCATCAACTCTCATGCAATCAGACATGCTCTTCTCTGGGTCCAAAGCAGCTGACCCTGAGTGCAGTGCTTAGCCTCGCATCCTGAGCGTAACATTTTAGCTTTTTATGGTATCCAACCATGCTTGGAGAGAATGTCCTGCTTCAATGGCTGTAAAGGCCTGAATGATCATGGCTACATCACACTGTTGTGAGACTCTAATCTTGCATATATACCACAGGCAAACCAAGGAGACCAACACCAAACTCTGAAATAATAATATATCCTGCAAATATCCTCTCTTCCAGGAGACAATGCCGATTTTGGTTCTGTGGACACAGTGTCTTGGAAATCTCCGCAGAGAACACTTGTGGATGCATAGTCAGAGACCTTCAGTGGCGTTTTCAGTGTACTTGAACTAAAAATGTATCAATTTTTTCAGGACCTTCACTGTGATCTTCAGATTCATTTTTCTTAGCTCCTCTAAGAAACTTGGACTTCCCTCTTCTTCCAAAGTGATTTCCCTAGCTGGACACTTTATGAGCGAGAATTTTACCTGCCATGGCGAATAAAATTCGAGGACAGTGAAGTACGTGACCAATCATTTATCAGGATGATGAAGCGACACAATTGCAAGCTCGGGTCTAAGAACCCTCCATGGTTTTCATTAACACCAATGCTTGGGGGATAAAGCAGCAAAGAGATTGATTAAATCCATTATTTTCTCTGCATATGTAGACTTTCTCAGCTTCTTAGTCTTTCAAGATGGATTTCGTTCGCTTTTCTCTTCCTTCTTCTGTGACTGAAATATACACTCCTTTTACGAACAACTTGCTGTTGAAAGGGATACTATTTTATTTGCCTTTTCTTCTTCCATGTATGGACAAATTATATATACCCATATAAATAACTCTTCTGGGAAAAACTTGAGATTAGGTTTGCTATTTTCAGGTTGTCCAAGGTTATTATTTTCTGGTAAAGCATGCCCTCAGAAACTAATAACAGTTTATATTAATATGTAGAGCTTCCTAAGGAAGTCATCTAATGGTTTACTAATTACTGACCCATCCCCAGGGTAGAAGACAATGATACCATCATACTAATGAGAAAATCTTCAATCCTTGTATGGACTTACTGTTGTTTTCAAAAATTATAGTTAAATATATTGAAGTAAATTGGTGATTTTACAACAAGTTTGATATATATCAAGGAAACTTACCCTATTCTCCAAAATTCTAGATTACATTATACTAAATCCACATAGTTGGTTCTCTTATACCATGAAAAAAATAAATATCAGAGGCAATTTAAGGAGAAAACCAAAGAAACATTCTCAGGTATAACGGGCACTTTGGATTTTCTCTGTAGGCATCTGGGAATATGAAGTTTATTGTTACTTTTTACACCTAAAACACAATGTCTGTGACCAAGGTAACTTGTGTCTTCATAAAGATGGAGAAGGCAGTCACTTCTGAACATTGAAGAGGACCAGTACTGCTGTGCAATCACAGTGGGCCAGAAGGTGTCAACCTCCTATGAGAATATAAATGGCACTGTGTACAGAGGAAAATTTACTGGACTTTGAGAACTTAACTCAGAGGACACAAGCAACTCTCTGCAACAGAATTCACACAGACATATCGTGCAGCTCACTTTGATAGATGGAAGGAAATCTCTAGAGTCCAAGTTCTTCTTAGTATATTTAAACGTGGATTTCATGACCCGGAAGCATTCACTGAATTTTTGAACCTGGGCCTCTTTTTCCCTGCCATACTGTGCAACTGGAAAAAAGAACTGCATATGTTGATAGTTAGAAGAGCTCAAAGTGGAAGTTCAAATCTCTTACCTTCCTTTCCCCTAGTGCTCAACTTACAGTGTTCCCACTGTCACAGAGAATTTCTTCTTCTTCTATTTCTTCCTCTTCTGCTGCTGCTTCTTCTTTTTCCTCTTCTCTATCTATCTCTCTCTTTCTCTCCAAATGTGTGTGTTTGTGTGTGTATATGGGCCTTATTTGCATGAGTATAGGTGTGTGTATGCCACAGAACCTACGGACAAACCTAGGTTTTTGTCATAGCCTTCCATTTTGTTTGAATCAGGGAATTTCATTCTCGGCCTAACAGATGCCAGGATAGCTAGGCCACAAGCAACAGGTGTTTCTTCTGTCTCGTCTCAGTGTAGAAGGCCTAGAATCACATGTGCACTCTATCATGTCCTGCTTTTGACGGTGTTCTGAGAATTCAAACCGTGATTCTCCTATTTTCAAACATCTCCACTAAACCATCTTTCCAGCCTTTGTTATACCTTTGACATAAAATTGGTGCTTAGAATCCATTGTGGGGCTGCATGAACCTGAATTGCAGGAACTTTAAGATTACCCATCAGTGAACCCCTAGACTTTAGCACAGAGTCTACCTCAGAGATCCAGTCACTTATAAACGTGTATTCCCAGTCAGTAGATGAATCCTGCTTATCATGGCAGCCTTTGTTTCTTTAGCCAGTTTCTCATAATGTGGTCCCCAAGCCAGCAGCAGCAGCAGCAACAGCAGCAGAGATGCCTCCAAAGTTTTACAAAATACAAAATCCTAGTGACCAATATAGACATAATGAAGTATAAATTAAAGGCTTTCAGTGCTCTTCCGGAAATGCGGAGTTGAAATAACAGTTGAAAGGCAATGATAAATAACATCCCTATAGATTCCTTAGAACCACCTGATTAATTTTAAAGAACACAGTGTTTATCACCATGGATTCTTTTCAGAACAATAAATTCAATTTATTTATAGGTTTTTGGTAGTTTTAAAACTTTACTATAATTTGAGCACTTGTATTATGATTACGCATCAAGCCATTACTGCCTTAAAAACTCTGTGGAATTATGCGTGTGAGATGTAGATGGGCAGGCCTCAAGGGCTGGCAAGCAAATCCAATTTATTTTCTCTGAAAATTGTCTTCTCTTGTGATCTGCCTCTAATAATGCTAAAACTATAACTTCATTTCCCTAGTTAAATAAACTTATAAGGATATACTGCTAAAAGATAAAAAATTTTACCCTCTTTTTGTGTGATGGCTGAGCTTACACACAGTCTTCTGATATCAGATATGAAACTGATTATACTTAATCTTGTTTTAAAATCTCTCCACACACAGCCCATCCCAACTGGCTCACTCTGTCTCTACAAATACCTCGCTAAATGATATCATATGGTCCAAGTGTTTCATTAACTGCAAGATTTCTATAAATGCTAGATCCTTTTACTAGTAAAAAAAGCATAAATTCCTTGTACAGTCCATGATTATTTCCTTTGTATACCAACCGTTCTAAAAGCTCTACACAATCAGTTTTTTTAATTTTCATTAATATTTTACTGATTAAAATTACCATAAACATAAAGTTAAAGAAGAATTATGGAGAGCTGACTTTTCACAATTATTTGCTATAGAATAATCACACGGTGAGTCCTCTAGAAACTATATTAATATTAAAAAAAATACAACTTTCTCTTTTGGTCCGAAACCCCATACCTTTATTTCCTCATCTTGTAGATAAAAATTCAAGTTCAAGCATTTTTTTCCTCCTTCCCTGTCCTCAAGTCTCCAACCAAATAAGTGAACACAGGTACCATAACTTGGTGATACTACAGGTTCTGGTAACTTGCCTCCAGCCGTGTTGTTCCAGCTGTTTGTGTCAGTAAATCAGCACCCTTCCAAGAGCAGAGACCTGACTCAGTTCTGAGTGGCAAGCGTCTTGAGACAAGTGACTCCCTAACTTGGTTGAAGAGGAACCCACTGCAGAAAAGGTCTGTCTTTACCAAGCTGCCAAGGGTATATCAACTTGGTTATGTGAAGAAAGCAAAACACAGACCTTTAGTGGGAAGGACACTGTCCACAGGGTTTATGTTGCACACCTCAAGGCAACCCTCCGTCTTCACAAACCATGTGATTACAGTGGGCCTCAGACACAGGCGGGATTCTATGTGGGGAAAGGGAAGTGGAAGAAACTCCAGTCACATGAGCTTTTCTCTGAGGAGAGTTGGAGGACAGGAGCTCATCCTGGAGGTCAGTTGACCATGACTTCAACAAATATTTGTCAGCAACCTATGCCTTTTTTTTTCCTCACCTTGTAAATGGAAATTCAAGTTCAAGGGCGGCCAATACTACCTTCAGCTTGTAGTACTCAAAAGTACACACCTTTTCTCCACCATTCACATCTAGCATATTTTTTTTTTCTGTGATATAGCAAGGTATCAGTAGAAGTCAGAAAAATAAAAGGTAAATCTGGAACATTATTTAAAAAAATTTAAATACAATTACAATATTTGGCATTGCCTACTATCCCATTGAATAAGCATGACGATGATGATGATGACGATGACGATGATGGTGAACCTGAGAAGAAGGGAGTTGAGGATGAGAAGTCAGTTATGGTTACTGTATCTTATACTCTAGAATAAATGTTTCTGTCTAATAGTTTATCAGTAGTTCTCCCTGCCCTTAAAATATGAATAACCCACCAATTTAAAATTTCAAGTCAGAATTGCATGAAGTTATATTGTAGTTCTGTTCTTATCCTGCTATGTGACTCTCAGACGGTTATGTGATTTCTCTGAGATACTTTCTTCTGCACATTTCTGTGGAATTTAAATAAGGCCAGGCAAATATTGCTTTGTAAAATTCTTAGCAAATCATGAACATCCAGATAATCTCAGCTTGCTTCCTTCATTTTTTGTTGACCATGTGGATCTATGCATCTAAGGGAAAATACTATGTTTTATTTAAAGATATTCCAGGAATTTTGCAAAAGCAAATCTTAGGAAATAATATCTGTAACAATTTCTGTAACAATTCTGTCACAATGCTTCATGCTCCTTTGTCCTAAAGACTGCTTGTGTTTTCTGTTCTGTTTTGTTTTTGTTTTCTCTTCTGATTGCTACTTCTCAGCTAGCTGAAAAGCAGAGGAAGGTTTGTGAATTGAAGTTAAACTGAACTCCTCCTTGTTCATTTATTATTGCAGTGGTCAGGGCATAGCCATTATCACCTGCTATTTCCTAGCAAGTAACTGTAGAAAGCTTTAATCCCCCTTATCCCTTCCTTGAATATTGTATTTGAATAAGCGCAACAATTCAGTCAAGTAATTCCCCATTTATATTTTATCAACAACCCCTTTGACCTTCTCAACAGCATTAGTGCTCTGGAGGAAATAATTTCTCCTTGCTTTGATGTGTAGTACAAGTTGTCTCAAACAATTTGTCATAAGGGTCTTTTGGCAGAAACAAAGCCAACACCAAAAAAGGCCGTTTTCCATTATCAAGGTGGAGTGACCCGCACAGCAGATGAGAAAGTGATTTATATAAATGAAAGGACATAGCTCGACTATTTGGGGGGGGGGGAACAAAAACAAAAAAAAAAAAAACCCAGCAGTTTTCTGTAATGATCATAAGGAGATTGTTACATCTGTTCTCTGTTCCAGAAGGAATAAAAAACTAAACTGTTCTCTAATTCTCAGCATTATTTTGAATATAAACTACAAAGATTCCACTGTCCTTTGAAATAAATAAAAGCATTTTCAATGCATTCTAAATATCTCTTTTTGATCAAAATTAGCTGGACTTGGGAATACAACACAGAAGAAAGAAATTTAGACTGAGAAGTAGATTAAGCTTGTTAATTGGTTTTACTCTGCAAGCAGGTAGCTGAGCACCTTATCCATACGGTAAGACAAAAGGGCTGTATGGTATCAAACACATCTTAACTTTAACTGAAGTGTAGTGAGGGTTAACAAAGCTGGCTCATTTCTTTGATTCAGCATTATGATATTGAAGTTCATCAACCACTGAAAATCATTTTTTCACTTCAGGAAAATGTGAAAACTCACTCTCAGGGGTATTACATGAAATAAAATCTGTAGTTTTGTCCTAGTTAGGGTTACTATTGCTGTGATGAAATACCATGACGAAAGCAACTTGGGGAGGAATGGCTTTATTTCAGCATACACTTCCAAGTAACAATCCACCACTGATGGAAGTCTGGGCACAAACTCAAACCGGGCAGGAACTTGGACTCAGGACCTGTTGTAGAGGTTATGGAGGGGTGCTGCTTACTGGCTTGCTCCTTACAGCTTGTTTAGTCTGCTTTCCTATAGAAGTAATGACAACCAACCCAGACTTGGACCCTTCCCAATTAAGAAAACGTGCCATAGGCTTTTCTACAGGCTGATCTTGTGGAAACATTTTATTTTCTTTCTTTTTTATTTTTTGTCTTTTATTATTTTTATACAATTTACTTTTATTTTATGGTCATTGGTGTTTTGCCTGCATGTATGCCTATATGAGGGTATCAGAAGTCCTAAACTGGAGTTAGAGACAGTTATGAGCTGCCATATGGGTGCTTGGAATTGAACATGAGCACTCTGTAAGAGTAGTTGCCTTAGCCAAATGTGGAATTGTTTGTGACAGAGAGCACTCACCATCAGGAAGGTGGAAGGCGGAAACCAGCTCCATCTTTAAGGCATAGCATTCTGCAGTGGGCTGGCTTTCCCCAGGGTCCGAGGATTGTTCAAGGTTCCTGAATAAACTGCATTGAAAAAGAAAAAAGAAAAAAAAAAAAAAGAACTCGATGGGGAACAGGGCAGAGAAGAAAGAAAAAAAACACAGAAAAATTATATACAAGAAGAATATAATCAGGCAATAAGCATATGAAAAAAAAAAGAGTAGTTGCTACTATTCTCCAGTGAGCCATCTCTCCAGCCCCCGGAAGCATTTCCTTAATTGATGTTCCCTCCGATCAGATGACTTCAGCTTGTGTCAAGTTGTCATAAAACTAGCCAACACAAGTTCCATTTATATAAAATTGCAAAGATAACAAAGTTAATTAACTTAAAGTAAATGTGTGACTGAATATTGCTCACAATACTGAACTGGAAATGAAAGTGATGGTCCAGTGGTCTTTAATTTACTGAAAAGGGCTTACATAGACTTTTCATATAAAAAGAAAAAAAAAGCAATGTTTTCATGCCACACCCCTCTAAGAATAAAATGCCATTATTGAATATTTATTAGATTCTGACAGATGAAGTGCAGAGGTCAGGGTATAATTACTAAAGAAATAATTACCACAAGAAATTCCAGTGAATAATGGAATTCTTACACAGAAGGAATGAAGACTCAAATCTATTAAGCATAGATGGATGCCAGAGAACAATTTCTTTGAGGTAATAGAAGCATTTGAATTCCTTGTAATGAGGCTATTGTTTTTTTGTTTTTTTTTTACTTTCAAGTTGCTTACTGAAAGGAAGGAGGAAAGAAAGAAAAGTACATATGTTTTGGGCAAAAATAAAAAGGAGGGAATAATGGCTCCATATTAGAGTATATAAATATTGTATAAAAATTTGGCCAATGTGAAGCAACTTATCTTTCCAGAGACATTTGAACTGCACAGGAGTAAGTGGAAGAAGACAGTAGATTTATCAAATAGCTCCAGTAATTGTTCCTTTTTTCCCCCCAATAATCATTCTTAATGAATCCATAAGGGAAGAATGTGGAGATTCCTCTGTGTGGGGGTGGGGCTTGTAGAAAGGGAGAGAAATGACTTTGTGCAGTAATTACAAAACCACTTATGTACATCGGCATTATGGGACTAAACAAAGGACAAAAGTAACTGTGGAAAAACTAAACAATATTATTGGAATTTTAACCAAAGTATTTGAAATTCAACTATTTGTCATCTCTCCATCTGTGAGTAGGTTCCTTTCGTTATCAGAAACTTCATTGTCTTGCAGTAAGGTTAACATTAGTAGGAACATTGGTAAGCTGGGAGGCATCAGGTAAGACTCATTCTGCCTTGTTAATGTCATCCATCCGTCCACTAACTTAGGGACCTTCATTCAGATCTGATGTTGAAGAATGACCTAGAAAGTCCAAAGCTTGCTAACCATCTTCATAACTATAACAAAGAGACAAATGTGAGTGCCCACAACCACTCACTGATGATTTCTAATTAGCAATTATTATTTCAGCCTTTTCTGGTGATTGCGTCTAGGAGGAAAAAAAATCTTCAAAGAAATAGTGAGGTGGAATAAATAGCTTTTCTCCTTATTCCGGTGGTAGATATATAATTCTGTTTAAAATCATTAAACTGTACATTAAAAAGGTATGTTACCATACATTATACATCAATAAACATGGTATTTCTAAAGTCTAGGAGTTCAAAATAAATATGTGATAAAATTAGTATATTGGATATTAAATAACTTGCTCTTAAAGTTATCTCCAAAGGAAAAGCACATGCCATAAAGCCTAATGGCCTGAACTCAGTGCTAGGTCCACATTCTAGAAGATATTCTAAATACTTTTAAGTCAGTCCTCATAACTTATTTGTGACTATGAAACAAAATGTGAGAATTAGCAATGAACATACAGAAAATGTGTCTTTGTGTCTCCAACAATCTCTTAGAACTAGGGTTCTTTCTTCCTCAGATACAATTTTAGTTCATTAGCATCATCTCAGAGAAAGTTTTCACTATGTAGAATTGGCTTATGTAAACCATTTCCATACATGAACATGTGTGTGTGTGTGTGAGTGTGTGTGTGTATGCTGCATACACACAGTGGGGACAGACTTTATTATTTTATTTCTGAACTTAACACATTTGAGAAACACTTTCATAGAACTATGTGAAAAATTTATATTTCTTTTAATGTCTATTAGGTATTTTATTTTACAAGTATACTAACAAACATTTTTCTTTGGTATTTAATATTTTGTTTTAGTCCTTTGTCATTACAGTTGTTATAAAAAGTCAAAGGTTATATATAGGTATATAAATAATTATAGTTTATTTATATACCTATATATTTAACTCTATCTATCTATATCTATCTAAGTATCTATCTATCTAATTTCTCACTTTGTGTGTGTTTGTGTGCATGTGTAAATTTCTCATATAGAAGTTAATAACCATTATTCCTGTTATTTTGCACATCTGCTTCTGGAACCAACATCTGTTTGAACATTTTTTTGCTAGTAACAGAATATCATAAAATATTTGTTCTTTCATATGGTATGCCAGAAGATCACAGCATTGGCTGGACATGGTTGTTCATTTTGTAGACAGAGGTTACATTAACAGGAATTCCAAGCAGCCTCAGATAAATATGAGACATTGTCTCAAAACAAACGAATGCCATAGCATGAGAAACAAACAAATGCCATAGCATGAGAATAATACTTCATATTTCTTGAGTCGTTCGCCTATCATGGGTGAAAATGAGGATATTTGGACATTTTAGTACACACGTAGAGTGTAATAAAACTACTTAAATGAAAGCTCCATTCTTAACAATCTAAAATTGATCATTTATGTTTTAATGTCTATTTTCAAAGTCAACAATGTTTTTAGATTATCTTTAGGCTGCAACCACACATACAAGATCTGAAGAAGATAAATCCACCGACATAAGAGCCTGAATAGAGGATGGACTCATGAAGTCTCATCCTTGGCTGAGGATCTATTGCTAATTGGTAGATCCTAGGGGAGGAAAAATCAGTTTTCTTCAGTAATGTGGGGCCTAAAAGGCTACCCATGTACATAAAATCAGTACTAATTGGAGTCAGTAGATTAAAAAAATATAGCAGGCGACTTGGAAGATGGCGGCGCTGGGAGAGCACTGTGTTTGAGAAACTGGATAGCACTCTCCATGCAGCGACCAGGAGACTGAACTCTGGGCCCTAAAACTACAGCAATCGTGTTTCCCAGGTGAGGGGAGGCTCCCACAGAGTGGGAATTGGTCTGGTCCACTCTCGGGCTGCCCAGCCAGAACCCGGAAGAGATCCCGGGTAACATGGGCATTGGGTCTCTGGGCTGGAGAAACAATATTAAAGCTTAAATCACACATTGATCCTAATACCTTAATAATGGGAGACTTCAACACTCCACTCTCACCAAGGGACAGATCAACTAGACAGAAAACAAATAGGGAAATAAAAACACTTACAGAGACCCTAAATCAAATGGACCTAATAGACGTCTACAGATCTTTTCATCCAAACTCAAAAGAGTATACCTTCTTTTCAGCACCACATGGAACCTTCTCCAAAATAGACCATATAGTTGGTCATAAAGCAAGCCTCAACAGATACAAAAAGATAGAAATAATCCCTTGTATTCTATCTGACCACCAAGGACTAAAGCTGGACCTCAACAACAACAGAAATAACAAACAGCCTACACGCACATGGAAACTGAACAACTTGTTACTCAATGACAGCTGGGTTAAGGAAGAAATAAAGAAAGAAATTAAAGACTTCCTAGAATTCAATGAAAATGAAGGCACAACATACCCAAATTTATGGGACACATTGAAAGCAGTGCTCAGGGGAAAATTTATAGCACTAAGTGCCTGCAAGAAGAAATTCATAACATCATATACAAACAACTTAATGGCCCAACTGAAAAACCTAGAAAAAAAAGAAGCAGATACACCCAAGAGGAGCAGACGGCTGGAAATAATCAAACTCAGGGCTGAAATCAATCAATTAGAAACAAATAAAACTATTCAAAGAATCAATGAAACAAAAAGTTGGTTCTTTGAGAAAATCAACAAGATAGACAAACCCTTAGCTAAACTAACTAAAAATCAGAGAGAATCTATCCAAATCAGCAAAATCAGAAATGAAAAGGGTGACATAACTACAGACACTGAGGAAATTCAAACAATCATTAGGTCATACTACAAAAGCCTATATGCCAAAAAATTTGAAAACCTAAGTTCAATGAAATGGACAATTTTCTTGATAGATTCCATCTTCCAACATTAAGTCAAGATCAGGTAGAAAGACTGAGTAGCCCTATATCTCCCAAGGAAATTGAAGCAGTCATTAACAGTCTCCCCTCCAAAAAAAGCCCTGGGCCAGACGGTTTCAGTGCGGAATTCTACCAGACCTTCAAAGAAGTGCTAACACCAATTCTCCTCAAACTATTCCACAAAATAGAAACAGAAGGGACATTACCAAACTCATTCTATGAAGCGACAGTCACCCTGATAACTAAACCACACAAAGACCCAACAAAAAAAGAGAACTTCAGACCTATCTCTCTTATGAACATTGACGCAAAAATACTCAATAACATCCTTGCAAACTGAATCCAAGAACACATCAAAGATATCATCCACCATGACCAAGTAGGCTTCATCCCAGGCATGAAAGGGTGGTTCAACATACGGAAATCCATCAATGTAATCTACCACATAAAGAAACTGAAGGAGAAAAACCTCATGATCATCTCCTTAGATGCTGAAAAAGCATTTGACAAAATCCAACACCCATTCATGTTTAAAGTCATGGAGAGATCAGGGATACAAGGCACATATCTAAACATAGTAAAGGCAATATACAGCAAGCCTATAGCCAACATCAAACTCAATGGAGAGAAACTTAAATCAATCCCACTGAAATCAGGGACAAGACAAGGCTGTCCATTGTCCCCATATCTCTTCAACTTAGTACTTGAAGTCCTAGCCAGAGCAATAAGACAACTAAAGGAGATCAAGGTGATACAAATCGAAAAGAGGTCAAAGTGTCACTATTCACAGATGATATGATAGTATATATGAGCGACCTCAAAATTTCAACCAGAGAACTCCTCCAGCTGATAAATACCTTCAGCCAAGTTGCAGGATACAAAATCAACTCAAAAAAAAAATCAGTAGCCCTCCTGTATACCAAAGACTAAAAAGCCAAGAAAGAAATTAGGGAAATAACACTCTTCACAATAGCCACTAATAACATAAAGTACCTTGGGGTGACACTAACCAAGCAAGTGAAAGACCTGTTTGAGAAAAACTTCAAGTCTCTGAAGAAAGAAATTGAAGAAGATATCAGAAGATGGAAAGATCTCCTGTGTTCATGGATTAACATTGTGAAAATGGCCATCCTGCCAAAAGCACTCTACAGATTCAATGCAATTCCCATCAAAATACAAACTCAATTCCTTATGGACCTTGAAAAAAAGATTCTCAGCTTCATATGGAGAAACAAAAAAACCAAGAATCTCCAAAACAATCCTGTACAACAACAGATCATCTGGAGGTATCTCCATCCTTGATCTCAAGCTGTACTACAGAGCAATAGTAATAAAACTGCATGGTATTGGCATAAAAACAGAAAGGAGGATCAATGGAACCGAATAGAAGACCCCGAAATAAACCCATACACCTATGAATACTCGATTTTTGACAAAGAAGCCAAATGCATTCAATGGAAAAAAGACAGCATCTTCAACAACTAGTGCTGGTCCAACTGGATGTCTACATGCAGAAAAATGAAAATAGATCCATATTTATCACCCTGTACAAAACTGAAGTCCAAGTGGATCAAAGAACTCAACATAAAACCAGACACATTAAATAGGCTAGAAAAAAAAGTGGGGAATACCCTAGAACTCATTGGTATAGGAGAAAACTTCCTGAACAGAACACCAACAGCACAAGATCTAAGAGCAACAATCAATAAATGGGACCTCATGAAACTGAAAAGCTTCTGTAAAGCAAAGGACACCGTCATCAAAACAAAACGACTGCCTACAGATTGGGAAAGAATTTTCACTAACCCTTTATCTGACAGAGGACTAATATCCAGTATATACAAAGAACTAAAGAAGCTGAAAAGCAGCAAACCAAGTAATCCAATTAAAAAATGGGGAACAGAGCTAAACAGAGAATTCTCGACAGAGGAATATCGAATGGCAGAGAAACACTTAAATGCTCAACCTCATTAGCCATCAGGGAAATGCAAGTAAAAACAACCCTGAGATTTCACCTCACACCCATCAGAATGGCCAAAATGAAAAACTCAAGTGATAACACATGCTGGAGGGGTTGTGGAGAAAGGGGAACCCTCCTCCACTGCTGGTGGGAATGTAAACTTGTACAACCACTTTGGAAATCTATCTGGCGCTTTCTCAGACAATTAGGAATAGTGCTTCCTCAAGACCCAGCTATACCACTGCTAGGTATATACCCAAACTTTGCCCAAGTACACAAAAGGGATACTTGCTCAACCATGTTTATAGCAGCTTTACTTGTAATAGCTAGAACCTGCAAACAACCCAGATGTCCATCAATGGAGGAATGGATACAGAAATTGTGGTATTTCTACACAATGGAATACTACTCAGAAATCAAAAAGGAGGAAATCATGAAATTTGCAGGCAAATGGTGGGATCTAGAAAAGATCATTCCAGTGAAATATCCCAGAAGGAGAAAGACACACATGGTATATACTGGCTTATATGGACCTATAAGATATGCTAAACATAATGAAATCTATACACCTAAAAAAGATAATCAATTGAGCGGACATGGGGTAAGATGATCAATCCTCATTTAGAAAGACAGATGGGATGTGCATTGAACGTATGACAGGAGTCTACTGAGCGCATCTGAAAGACTCTAACTAGCAGTGTTTTCACAACAGATACAAAGACTCATAAGCAAACCTTCAGCAGAGTACAGGGAATCATATGAAAGAAGGGGAATTAGTATGATGGGGAAAGGATAGGAGCTCCACAAGGACCAAATATATCTGGGCACAGGGTCTTTTCTGAGACTGACATTCAACCAAGGACCATGTATGGATATAACCTAGAACCTCTGCTTGGATGTAGCCCGTGGTAGCTCAGTAACCAATTGGTTTCCCATAGTGAGGGGAACAAGGACTATTTCTAACAGAAACTCAATGGCTGGCTCTTTGACCTCCCCACCCCCCAAGGGAGGAGCAGTCCTGTTAGGCCACAGAGGAGGACTTTGCAGCCAGTCCTGAAGATACCTGATAAAACAGGATCAGATGAATGGGGAGGATGTCCCCCCCATCAGTGGACTTGGAAAGGGGCAGGGTAGAGATAAGGGAGGGAGGGTGGGATTGGGTGGGAATGAGGGAGAGGGATACAGCTGGGATATAGAGTTAATAAAATTAAAAAAAAATATATATATATATATATATATAGCAGAAGAAGAGGGAAAAGTGGTTGATAGAGGGGATGGGGAACAACTGAAAGAGGGGTGAGTTTGTTCTAAACACATTACATTCATGTATGAAATTCTCAGACAATAAAATATTTATTTAATATAATAATATTATTACATATTATAATAAATATTATTATTTATTATTAAATATTTATTGTTTTTAGAGTATGTGTGTATGATTGGGCATATATCTATAAGACAGATATAGATATAGATATCACATGTGTGCAGGAAGCTACAGAGGTGAAATAAAATTGCTAAAATCCCTGGAAGAAGAGTTACAGGCAGTTATGAATCCCCATGCATATGTTTGATCAAACCAGATCATCTATAGAAACATTAGTCAGTCTTCACCATGGAGCAACCTCTTCAATTCTCCTCAAGGTGACTAATTTTTAAAGAAAAAAAAATGACATATTTTAACCTCACTGTCATCTTAGGTACTTGGTGGAATTTCATTTCATTCAGTAAAGACAGAAATGAAGGGGAAGTAATTTGTCTGGAATAAGGTATAATTATAGAGATATTGATTTTTTTTGAGTCAGCCTTATAATGGGCTGCAATAACCACCAATGTACTTTGCAAGGAGGAACTTGAGAGCTGATTGGCTAAAACCTCTGTAGATGCAGTATAATGTTAGAGCATTTAATCACAGAATCACACACACATTGAGGGACATAAGGGAAATAGTTTAAAAAATGTAGTAAGCTTACATATTTTCTATTGACATTTCTCACAGAGAGAGAGAGAGAGAGACAGAAGGCACACACACACACACAGAGAGAGAGAGAGAGAGAGAGAGAGAGAGAGAGAGAGAGAGAAAAGTTATTTCATGATAAGCTATTTTCATGATTCTTGTGTTAAGGGAATAAAGCGTCAAGCTCTGGAGAATTTTCCAGAGCTCTGCCTACAACTACTGAGGTAAAAAGGAAACCGCCTCCTACAAGTATAGCATGACTCATAATTTATTTACCTGAAAAGCATTCAAAAAAAAAAAAAAAACTGGATACAGCTAAACTCTGTTTTTAAAAGGGAAACACTGCCAATTTTAGCTTGTAGGATATGTTACAGATCAGAACCTTATAGGACTAAAATCTAGGAACTTTACTTGTAGGCATTCTCTTCTGTTTCTCCTGGTTTCAAAGACCTTACTTCAGAGAACAAGAAAGTAGCAGCAAATTACTGCATATCTTATTAGCCCAGCATTGGTCATTTGGTTTGAGTACTTGATGTACCTGGAATAAATTTGTTTCATAACAATAGGCTAGAAAAGTGATGCAGATACACTTAATTTTGGTGTAGAATTACTATAAATGGCTGACTTTTTTGTAGCATTTTAATGTTCATTTTGTTAGGTTAAACTTATTTTTCTCTTTCAAAACAATTCACCTTGGGGCTCAGTATACAAAGTCTTCATGCTGAGGAATATTCCTTCTGTTCCTTTTGTCACTCTTCTCCTTTAGAATATTTTGATGTTTCTTTGTTTGCTTTTAGCTGTTTGGTTCATTGTTTGTTTGTTTGGTTTTCCCAAGACAATATTTCACTGTGTAGCCCAGTAGATCTAGAAATCAGGAAATAGATCAGGCTGGTCTTGAACTGTGGCAATCCTTTTGCCTATGTCTCCTGAGTATTGGCCACATATTAGAAGGTACAGCCCAATTTGAGGGCATGTCATTCTCTCTTAGTTTAGCCTTTCTAGAACATTCACACTGATTAGTCTCCTAGGTGAGTAGAAAGCCAGTCATGTCAATCAAGAAGAAGCAGCAGAGGAGAATGGAAAGAAATGACATTACAGATCAAAATATTGTTCCCAATATTATTCAAGGGCAATTCAAGGAAATTGTGTATTGCATGGTATTAAACAGTATTGCACTGTACTCTATTGTATTGTATTATACTTATTGTATTGTAACCAATTAACAGTACAAAGGAAAATAAGTAAACTACCTTTGATAGAACACAAAGCACATGTCAATTCTATTGATCTTTTTTTTTGTATGTATGATCTCTCTTTCTTAACTACAGAAAACAGACAACACAAAGGAGAGAAATTGGACTTGCAAAAAGCATAATTGTAATGTAAGTCACCATGTGTTTTCTCCTCTCCATTGTCTAGGAATGAACAAAAGATCATTTGAGAGTGACATGTGCTTTGTAAACTCTAAGTGACTCCCTAAGCATTATGTACAGCTGGATTCCAGTCTCAGGGGTGGAATGCTACAGGAGAACTGAACTGATTGATAAATATTTTAACTATGGCCTCTGAATAATGAAACATAAATGTTACCCCCCAAAATATAGATTTTATATATATATATATATATATATATATATATATAGAGAGAGAGAGAGAGAGAGAGAGAGAGAGAGAGAGAGAGAGAGAATTTTTCCTGTGCTACAAATCCGTCTAAACAAATGTCTAGCTATATTTTAGGTAATTGGACTGGAGAATTCGATACTACGATGGAGCAGCTGAGAGTGGCCATTATCACGGTAAATTCTACCAGAGTGGACACAGGACTAGCCACAGGATTATCATCATGGATTGCTGCAGCCATGAATCATCTGAAGGAATGGGCGGGCATGGGAGCGTTAGCAGGCCTTCTGGTGTTGGTCTCCTTGGTTTGCCTGTGGTATATATGCAAGATTAGAGTTTCACAACAGCATAATGCAGCCATGACCATTCAGGTCTTTACAGCCATTGAAGCAGGACAGTCTCCCCAAGCATGGTTGGCTACCATAAAAAGCTAAAATGTTACGCTCAGGATGCGAGGCTAAGCACTGCACTCAGGGTCAGACGCTTTGGACCCAGAGAAGAGCATGTCTGATTGCATGCGGGTTGATGCCCCAGGCCCCGCCTCTGAGAAAAAGGTATCAGACGGGTCTGATGCTCTTTGGGTGGATGACACCTAAATGAACATCGGTACAAAGTCCTAATTTATTTCTAACATCAGAGATCAGACCTCTACTCTTGCCTGATGTGTCTAAAACAAAAAGGGGGAACTGTAGAGAGCTGCGTAATGCCGAGCCTTAAAGATGGAGCTGGTTTCCGCCTTCCACTTTCCCTATGGTGAGTGCTCTCTGTCATGAACAACTCCACATTTGGCTAAGGCCGAGGATCTGGCTTGCTTCCATGTATGTGGACCTATCTGCATTGTCCACGTAGCACGCTGGGGTTGGCTACCCAGAGGCTATTTAAGCTGTGGGCTGGCTTTCCCCAGGGTCAGATGATTGTTCAAGGTTCCTGAATAAACTTCATTGAAAAAAAAAAAAAAAAAAGAAAAGAAAAATAGAGGCTCTGTGAGCACTAATGAGAAAAAAAATAGTTTGAAATATGCGTAATCAAATCTTTACCTAGGTTGTTCATTGCAATTGCACTTGTACATGTTCTGCATGACATTTTCTGAGGAAGTACAAAGAGAACATCCAGTCATGCAATATGGCACTGACAATGGATTAAAGATAAGAAGATGTCACTCAAGGATAGCTTGGTGAGCCAAGAAGGTTATTAAGGTTATTTGGGGTAGTGTGGGTGAGAAGTAACTTACAGGAGTTCATGTGACTGTTGAGCAGTTGCATCACTGTGGGCAGTGACACAAAAATTGTACCAGTGGTTCTTGTTACTGTTACGGCGAGGAGGCAACCACACTGAAGAGTGTCTTTTTCCATGAACTTCCTCAACGAGATTCAGGAGTCTTAGGAGTCCTCCCTTCTTTCCAGAAGACAAGGATCCCAAATGAGAAAATGGCTACCTGTTTCAATTAAACCAATTACAAATACAAAAGATGGATATGAAACTACCCTACCCTTGATAGAACACAAAACATATGTTGAGTCTATTGATCTTTTTATGGTGTGTGTGCCTGTGTGTCTGTGTGTGGTGTCTCTCTTTCTTTCCTACCTACCCTCTTTTCCTCCCTTCTTGTCTTCCCTTCTTTTCCTCCTTCCCTGTTTCTATGTGAGGGTGTGCCACAGCAGACAGTGCAGATCAGAGTGTAACCTTGGGTAACAAGATACCTGAGTCTGTAATTCCTAAAAACAAGTTTATCATTTATCATTTATTAATATTATCATTTATTAATATTATCTTCATATCTGTATCACAAGCCTTTATAAAGTATTCATGAAAGAACCAGTATTCAGCTCATGATGCTATCAGAGATTTATTTGTTTGTTTATGTATTTGTTTATTACAATTTATTCACTTTGTATCCTGACTGTAGCCCCCTCCCTCATCTCCTTCCAGTCCCACCCACCCTCCTTCTTCTTCCCCTATGCCCATTCCCTAGACCACTGATAGGGGAGGACCTCCTCTCCTTCTATCTGATCCTACCCTATCAGGTCTCATTAGGATTGGTTGTATCATCTCCCTCTGTGGTCTGGCAAGGCTGCACTCCCCAGGGGGATGTGATCAAAGAGCCTGTCACTGAGTTCATGTCAGAGACAGGCCCTGTTACCCTTACTAAGGAAACCACAGGGAAACTGAGCAGCCTATGGTCTTCCTATAAGCAGGGGATCTAGGTCCTCTCCATGCATGGTCCCTGGTTGGAGTATTGGTCTCTGCAGGCCCACTCTGGGCCCAAGTATTTTGACTCTGTCAGTCTCCTTTTGGAGCTCCTGTCCCCTTCAGGTCTGCCTACCTCCCTCTTCTTCCAAAAGTTTTCCTGAACTATGCCCAAAGTTTGGCTATGTGTCTCAGTATCTCCTTTGATATCCTAATGGATAGTCTTTCAGAGGCCCCAGTGGAAGGCTCCTGTCCTGTTCCTTGTCTTCTACTTCCATGGTCTATCCTATTTGCACTCCTGAATGAGTTTTCACCTTCTTCCCTAGGGTCCTCCTTGTTGTTTAGCTTCTTCAGGACTATAGATTTTAGTATGTTTATCCTGTAATACATAGATAATATATTTTTTTAACTACTGTCCACTTTTGGGTATATTGTGAGAAAATAAGGGAAGCACGTGCCACCTCCACCTGCAACAAGAGGCTTTCACTTCCTCCTGTCTGCTGGCCATAGTCCAAAAAACCAGCGCTGAGAGCAGCTAAGCAAATGAACTCATTCCTCTTGAGGCGGGGAGGAAGAGAGCTAAGCACCAGCCTGAAGTATTTTTTCTTTGGGTAACTTAAACTCAGTGTATAAAATTTAGTCAAAAATGTCAGAAACGATTGATTGTTTATTTTTACCTCCTGTGTGCCATTTGAGGTGTGGAATCGGGCAGTTTAAGCATTATAGAAGTGGCACGATGTAGTTGCTCACATTACTGATTTGAGAAACAAGAATTTCTGAAAGGAAATCAATTTCATACATGGAACAATGCTAAATCTTGCCATAAAACAACAAATCCTCAACCAGACACTTCGAACATTGTCTTCTCCACTATTAATTCACATCACACTGTGCTCGGCAGCCTTATACCTTTACTTCCCACCCACTCCCACAGCAAGTGCTCATTTCGAACGTGGTTTTAACAAACAGCTCACTGACAGACAACGCTTGAGTCTACCACTCATCCACAGAAACATGGTAAGAGGCTGAAAGCTAACACGCGCTAACACAGGGTCTGTGTAAATATTTAGGTTTATTGATTCGTAATTAGTTGTGCATATTAATAGCGATTCATGGTGGTATATTAGCACTTACTTGCAACATGCATCAATCAGATCAAAGGCAGGCTCAGGTTATCTACCCCATGCCTGCTTTTCCCAACTCTACACACTTTTGCATGTGCATGTAAGACAACATTTTGTTAGAAATCCAGTGAGAAAGCGTGTAGTGCTTGTGTTTCTTTGTCTGCCTTATTTGGGTTAGGGTAATATCTTCTGATTCCATTCAATTTGTGTGATAGGATTTTTTTTTCATATTTAGATATATAGAATTAATAGAATGGGCTCTTTGTGTTTCTATTTTAGCTACTTTGAACAGTATTTTAATGCATATGAGTGTTTGTATTGGAATGCTGACTACATTTGTTTAATGAAAACACAGAGATGACTTATTACCACAATAGTTTTAGCACCACTGTGTATCTCTGTCACTACTTGATACTGCAAATGCTGTATCAACTCCAGTGCTTGATGACTTCCCATTCAACACTGTAACCACAGAATCCCAGTATCACTTTTCTGTTGTCTTTCATCCTTGTGGATTCCTTTGCTCTGTTATAATTGAAGGGCATAGTAATAACTGAAAGGTCTTTTTTTCCTTGTGAATATTTTTGTTAGAGTTTGAATATGATCTAGTCCAGTGAGGACCATATACTGGGAGATTACATCCCAACTGGTGGGCTTTTTGGAAGTGACTGAATCTTGAAAGTTCTATCTAATAGATAGACTAATCCATTAATTGATTCCTGAGGTGATGGCATTAGTGCAAATCCAGGAAGAGTACAAGGTGGAACCTATTGGAGGAAATAGATAATTGGGGGTGTTGTTTGAGAGCTGCATCTTACCTTTTTCCTGTCTTATAGTCCATTCTCTTCTTCTAGCTATGAATTCAGTTCCTCTCTGCAGTGCCTTCATTGCTGCAAAGGACATACCCCCCTAAAAGAGAAATAGATCTATCCTCTCCTTCCATTGTTTATATTAAGTTTTGCAACAATGAAGGGAAAAGTAACTAATATAGTGGGATATATATATCCCACTACTGTCTTAATTTGTCAAGTCCAGTATAAATTTCATTCTCCATCATCCTGCATAAATTAACTTGTGCATACCTAAGAAAGGACTGTACAGTGGGGTTTTGTCATGGTACATTACATAAGATTTAAAAGGTACCTAAGATGTCGCCATCTTAATCTTAAACTTGTGGTATATTTACAGGTGAGTGTAACTATGAGAAAGTCAGCTTCTCCAAAACCAGAAATTCAGCTGTTTCTCTTCTATTCTTTAATAGTCAGATAGTGCAATAGGGAGGAAGTTCATTCTGCTTCCAGTATTCTCAGACAGATTCCCTGTGACTGAAGATCCAATAAAATATACAAAAGCTTCTCCTTGGCTCTGCAATGGAAATGGAGAGCTGTGCTAGGTGATTTGAATTTTTTTTTCCTGCTCCAGCATTACACAGTTCTCTTTATACTCATCAGGAGTTAGCTATGTACCCAATTATTTTGAAGTTAATTATATACAGTTTATTCTATTAAAGAATTTCCCTTTTAAAACAGAAGATTTACTCTGGCAATAATCTGTACAGTTCAGAAAGTCACTGTCAGTAAATGTATCTGTAAGAAGTAAATATAAAAACTCTAATAAATTTAAAAAACTCAAATAATTCTATTAGGATTTAGGATGTCTTCATTTTTTAATAATTACAGAATCCTTCTAATGGAGACAAGATGCAGAGAGCAAATGTGAGAATGATGTAAATTTTCTTAAACTCTGTGGTAAATCTTCATTGAGTAATCTAGCTAAGGTTGGAAGCCCTGAAGCTAGTGAATACTGTCATAAAGTTAAGGCAAAGAGGCCCAGAGAAATGAGCAGTTTACCTTAATTGAGTGACAAATCTTTGATAGTAAAGAATAAGGGCATTTTTTCATATCATCTCAATTTTAACATTTTTGAGAGATGTTTTACAGGTAGGCCTGAAGAATGGAGTTTGGAATGTTATTAACCCTGAAGAATAATAACTGCACATATTATCAGGAAGGTGCTTTTATTAAATTAGTCCTCCCTACCAAATGAAGCAAGTCGGCTATAAGTATTCAATGTTTAAAAATATATACCTTGAAAAAGAACAGTATGTAATCCTGGATGAAAGCTCTAGAAACTCTACAAGACCATAAGATTCAGGAACTAAGCTGAGTGTGGTGGTATATGGCTGTAAGCCCTCGGGGAGGCAGAGGCAGGTGCATCTTTATGAGTTTGAGGCCAGGATAGCCAAGGCAACACAGAAAAACCTTGTCTTGAAAAACAAAACAAAACACAACAAAAAGATCCAGGAAGTAGGAAGTGGGAAGATTTAAGAAGATGATCAGCTAGAAAGGACCAATATTGCTCTTATATATGACCCAGGTTCCGTTCCCAGCACCCATGTCAGACAGCTCACAGCCATCTGTCACTCCAGCTCCAGAAGATCAGATGCTTTCTTCTGGCCTCTGCAAGTACCTTCACTTATGTAAACACACACACACACACACACACACACCATACATAGGCATTTAAAGAAGTGATAAAATGAAGAGACACAGAAGTAAACAACTCAATATTCTCAGGAAGTCCCTGAAACTTACAAGAAAACTGCAGAGGAGAGGAGACTCTCCATACCTTCCAGCCACTTACAAGTCATGCAGAGAGTTCTAGGGTTTCAGCTCTATGAGGCTTTACCTAATCTTTGGTGAGCTTTTGGTGATATGGTTACGATTGGGTTAAATATACCCCCATAAGTAACCTTTCGCCAATATTATTGATAATAACCTCAATAAATACATTGATTCACTAAGCTTTTTGTTTTGTTTTGATTTCGGTCTGTCATTGGTTTCCCATCTAAGGTGAATAAATGTTTGTTCACATCTTGCCAGGAATACTTCACACAACACCAATACAGATTCATATTAGTTGAAGAAGATAATTTTTTTTCCTGTGATCTTTTCTCTATGGTTACAAAGGTTAGAGGCTTGACCCATAAAAATCAAGGACATACATCCACTTGCACCTGTTAAATTATCCCATGAGAAGCCAGTAAAAATCAGAGATCACGTTTCACATCTAAGAGTAAGACATCCTCCAAGGAAAGATTACTTTTAATCATCAATTCTTATCATACCCACAACCCCAACTCCCTGCTATATAATATGACCTTGAAGTTAAAACTTCTCTCATTCTCACTGTAAGAGAACTGATTTACCCATGCAAATATTCTAAATCAAGATAAAAGATAATGCTGTTTAGTTCGTAACTAGTATCTGGAGAACTAGATCTCACATCATGTGCCGATGAAGCTCAAAACCATTCAACAGACATAAGTGATAACTAGGAAACTGCTGTAAGAGTCTACAAACTAAAAGGAAAAGGTCTAAAAGTCTATGTCCAGAGTATTGATGAGCTCTGTTCTAAAACCAGGAGATAAAAGAGAAGTGTCTCACCCTGAACACAAGAAAATGTGGCAACTCATACACAAGAACTGATTTTGTCCCCTGCCAATCAAATGGTAATGATGAAAGATATGAATGAACAGAGAAAAATGAAAAGATGATCAAAGCTCATAAGAACTCTCAGATGCTGGACTGAATATGCTGTTATAATTGAAAAACTCCAGAACCTTAATGTCAAACATTAGAAAAGCTTTTTTTTTCCCCTGTCATATAAATTCTTGATGGACACTCTTAACAGGCTTCCAGTTTTCCTATAGGAAAGAGCTCAGAGACACAGATGCCTTCCATCCTGTGGTCACTTGTGTTAGTCAGCTTACCCTGCAGTAACAAAGCACTAAAGACTGCTTTAAAAATAGAAATACAGTTATGCAAAGAGGGGTTTCAGCGTGTGGCCATTGTTCTCACATAGTGGAGAAAGGAGTTTCTAGTTTCTAGGACTCTCAAGTGACATCCTAATACACTAACCTTATGCATCATGGCCTTATTTCAGCTGACTCAAAAAAGGCCTCTTTCCTAAAACAAAGTACCAGGGATAAATTATAATACTACTACTACTACTAATAATAATAATCCTTTCATATATTTCAATTTGAGAAATGGCAGGCAAATTCAGCCATTTACATTCCTCAAATTATTATTAAATGAAGAAAATAAAACTATATATAAATGCCATTATGAGTCATTCCTGGACATGCAACCATTCTCTCCACAATACTTTATTATTAGAAATCAGTTGCATGGCAGTAACACAGAAATATAATTTATGGTCTTCCAGAAAAACAAATGAAGTTTTCTTAGAAATATCTAGTTTGTTGTCTAGTCACCATCTAAATAAGATGAGGACAATCCTTATCACTGTCCCCTGTGAAATCTTCAATCAGCTTTCAGCATAATTACGTATAAAGTTTATCTGATGACCAACAAATGTTCAAGGATGGTCACTAATCTCAAAACTGTGCTCCAAAACTAATAGGAGAGATAAGCACCTTTGAATCATAAAATAGACTACAGAGACTCAAAGAATAAAATATTTAAAAAGTCAGTTTTAGGTAGGCACGTTGACACACCCAGACCGCTGGAAACAGAAGTAGGTGAATTGCTTTGGCCATGGGGGAAGCCTATATGGCAAGTTTATTATTTTCTTTTTAATTTTTTTATTTAACTTTTATTAATTACACTTTATTCCTTTTGTATCCCCCATAAGCCCCTCCCTCCTCCCCTCCTGGTCCCACCCTCCCCCCCTTTCTGCATGCATGCCTCTCCCCAAGTCCACTGATAGGGGAGGTCCTCCTCTCCTTCTTTCTGATCTTTTTTTGTTTGTTTGTTTTGTTCTTCTCAATGCAGTTTATTCAGGAACCTTGAACAATCTTCTGACCCTGGGGAAGGCCAGCCCACAGCTTAAATAGCCTCTGGGTAGCCAACCCCAGCGTGCCTCAGGGGCAATGCAGATAGGTCCACATACAGGGAAGCAAGCCAGATCCTCAGCCTTAGCCAAATGTGGAGTTGTTCATGACAGAGAGCACTCACCATCGGGAAGGTGGAAGGCGGGAACCAGCTCCATCTTTAAGGCATAGCATTCCGCAGCTCTCTACAGTTCCCCCTTTTTGTTTTAGGCGCATCAGGCAAGAGTAGAGGTCTGATCTCTGATATTAGAAATAAATTGGGACTTTGTACAGATGTTCATTTAGGTGTCATCCACCCAAAGAGCATCAGACCCCCATCACAAAACAATAAATACACAAATAAATGCATTTCAGTGTCTGAGACAGACATAATGATGATCAATAGGCCAAAAAGGGATGATTAAAGCTATTACGAAGTTTAAAATGCCTAGCAAAAATGGGAAAATAAGGAATGTAAAGAAAGTTTACTAGAATGAATGCTTAAGTGTCTTTTTCATATGGAGACTGAGCTGCCAATGGGCTACTTCAGAGCAGGGGGTCTAGGTCCTCTCTGTGCATTGTCCTTGGTTGGTGCATCAGTCTCTGTAGGGCCCCTGGGATCAATTATTTTTAGCTTTGTTGATCTCCTTGTGGAGCTTTTGTTCCCTTTATGTCCTTCTATCCCTCTCCCCTTCTTCTCCCATAAGACTTCCTGCACTCTGCCTGAAGTATGGCTGTGAGTCTCAGCATTTGATTCTATCAGCTATTGGGTGGAACCTTTCAGAGGACCCTCTATAGTAGGCTCCCATCCTGTTTCCTCTCTTCTACCACTTCTCATGTCTATCATATTGGCCAATCTGAATGAGATTTAAGCACCCTCCCTAGGGTCCTAGTGCTTAGCTTCTTTAGGTCTGTAGATTTTTGTATGGCTCTCCTATATCATATGGCTAATATCCCCTTAGAAGTGAGTGTATGCTTGTCTTTCTGTTTCTGGGTTACCTCACTCCGGATGATCTTTTCTAGTCTCCAGTTTAGTCTCCTAGTAAGGAGAGTGGGGGCTGCCTCTGTCAGGAACTTTGTTGCTTGCATTTTGATCACTTGCCCCTGGCAATGAGTCCTTGCCAGGCCACAGAGGAAGAGGATCCAAGCAGTCCTTATGAGACCTAATAAGCAATGGGATGATGACAAAGGAGGAGAACTCCCCTTTCATTGGACTATGGGAAAAGGATGGGGGAAGAAGGAGGGAAGGTGGGACTGTGAGGAGTTGTGGGAGGGGGCTTCAATAGGGATATATAATGAAAAAATTGTGAAAAAATAAAATAAATAAAAGTATCTCTTTTCCACCTTGCTTTTAGCATCAGGTCCATAAACATAGCCAGAAATCCTCTATGGAGAGTCCTAGCCATTACTATGAAACTGGTTATGGAGGCACATGATGTGCCAAATGGAAAGATTTCATACTAAGACTTCCATTATCCATTAAGTTCCCCTCATGGCAAATATATTTTTGTCATCTTCCCTCTATCTTTATTAAGAATTTTTTAAAATTAATTTTCCATTTTTATATTAATTACAGTTTATTCACTTTGTAGCCCAGCTGTAGCCTTCTCCCTCATTCTCTCCTAATTCCACCTTCCCTCCCTCATCTCCTTCCATGCCCCTCTCCAAGTCCACTAAGAGGGAAGGTCCTCCTCCCCCTCCATCTGATCCTAGCTTAATCAGATCTCATCAGGACTGGCTGCATTGTCTTCTTCTGTAGACTGGTAAGGAGGATCCCCCATCAGGGGGAGGTGATCAAAGAGCCAGCCCCTGAGTTCATGTCGGAGACACTTCCTGTTCCCCTTACTAGAGAAATCAATTGGACAGTGAGCTGCCATGGGATACATCTGTGCAGGGGTTCTAAGTTATCACCATGTATGGTCCTTGATTGGAGTATCAGTCTCAGAAAAGACCCCTAGGCCCCGATTTCTTGGTTCTGTTGTTCTTGGGAGCTCCTGTCCCCTCCAGGTATTTCTATCTTCCCCTTTTTTCATAAGATTTCCTTGTTAAGAACTTTAACAAGGTGGTATGATACAAAGAGCACGAGTTTAGCAACTGAACAGGTATTTGGGCACTCTCCCTCTCTCTCTCTCTGTTGGTAACCCACTTATTAATAAATCACTTATTAATAATTGTTTTAATAATAACTAAATATTTAATAAATCACTTATTAAACAAGCAGTTCTGTCTAATAACAAAGTATCCAATGATTCATTTTTTTCCATCTGAGTAACGGGAATAAAGATGCTTATAGTACACAGATAGTAGATAATCAGATGAGATAATGTAGTTTTTTAAATCTGATGTTATGCAATTCATGGTGATAAAAGGCTGAAAAAGGTTTCATCTTTCTACCGGATAAGAAAGTATGTGGAAATATATGTCACTGTCCGTTGACTAGGAGACCTAGTATCATTTAGTTTATAACAGACTGACCTGATGAAGATTGACATTTCTTTCACTCAACTAGTTTTTATCAGCAACTAGTTTTTATAAGCAACTGATGTGACTGACTTATTTTTAACCAGTTAAATTGTTAACCTGGCTGGAATTGCCCAATTGTAATCTAAATCAATTAATAGTTAAAAGAGAGGAATGTCTTTATTTGAATCACTATCATCAAAATAGAAATGAGGTTTGGTTAAGCCTACCACAGATGGCCTTTGACTCTACTCATCAAGCTATTGAAGCAGAAGCTGAGACTCATATCCAAATTTGAGAAGAATGCATAGAATTTTATAAAAGAAGGGAGAGGCAGAATGACCTGGAGGGGGCAGGAGCTCCAAAAGGAAACCGACAGAGCCAAAATACTTGGGCCCAGGGGGGCCTTCAGAGACTGATACCCCAACTGGGGATCATGCTTGGAGAGCACCTAGACCTCCTGCATATAGGAAGACCATAGGCTGCTCAGTTTCCATGTAGCTTCCTTAGTAAGTTGAAGAGGGCCTGTCTCTGACATGAACTCAGTGACAGGCTCTTTGATAACCTCTCCCTTGGGAGTATAGCCTTGCCAGGCCACAGAGGGAGATGATATAGCCAATCCTGATGAGACCTGAAAGGCTAGGATCAGATAGAAGGAGAGGAGGTCCTCCCCTATCAGTGGGCCAGAGAAAGGATATAGAGGAAAGAGGAAGGGTGAGTGGGAATGGGAGGAGATGAGGGAGGGGGCTACAGTCAGGATACAAAGTGAATAAACTGTAACAAACAAACACATAAACAAACAAACAAATAAATCTCTGATAGCATCATGAGCTGAATCCTGGTTCTTTCATGAGTACTTTATAAAAGTTTGTAATACAGATATGAAGATAATAGCAATATCACTTTTTTTTGTCATTTTAGTTGTATTTATTTATTTATGTATTTTTTTTTCAATGCAGTTTATTCAGGAACATTGAACAATCCTCGGACCCCGGGGAAAGCCAGCCCACAGCTTAAATAGCCTCTGGGTAGCCAACCCAGGCGTGCCACGGGGGCAATGCAGATAGGTCCACATACATGGAAGCAAGCCAGATCCTCGGCCTTAGCCAAATGTGGAGTTGTTCGTGACAGAGAGCACTCACCATCGGGAAGGTGGAAGGCAGAAACCAGCTCCATCTTTAAGGCATAGCATTCCGCAGCTCTCTACAGTTCCCCCTTTTTGTTTTAGACGCATCAGGCAAGAGTAGAGGTCTGATCTCTGATATTAGAAATAAATTGGGACTTTGTACAGATGTTCATTTAGGTGTCATCCACCCAAAGAGCATCAGACCCGTCCGATACCTTTTTCTCAGAGGCGGGACCTGGGGCATCAACCCGCATGCAATCAGACATGCTCTTCTCTGGGTCGAAAGCGGCTGACCCTGAGTGCAGTGCTTAGCCTCGCATCCTGAGCGTATCATTTTAGCTTTTTATGGTATCCAACCATGCTTGGGGAGAATGTCCTGCTTCAATGGCTGTAAAGGCCTGAATGATCATGGCTGCATCACACTGTTGTGAGACTCTAATCTTGCATATATACCACAGGCAAACCAAGGAGACCAACACCAGAAAGCCTGCTAACGCTCCCATGCAATATCACTTTTGCAGAAAGATAAACTTGTTTATAGGAATTATAGACTCAGGCAAGTGTTGAGACCCAAGGTTACACTCTGATCTGCACTGTCTGCTGTGGCACACCCAGACATAGAGACAGGGTAGGAGGAAGAGAAGGGAAGGCAAGAAGGGAGGAAGAATGGGTAGGCAGGAAGGAAAAAAGATCAATAGACTCAACATATGCTTTGTGTTCTATCATGGGTGGTTTCATATCCCTCTTTTATATTTGTAATTGGTTTAATTGAAACAAATAGACTGGGGCAGAGACATAGGAGAAGAAGAGGGAGGGGGTGGGATTGTGAGGGGACTGGGAAGGGGGCTACAGCTGGGATACAAATTGAATAAACTGTAATTAATAAAAATAAAATAAAAATAAAAAACAACAAAACAGAAATTTTCAGATAGGCAATTTTAAAGACTTACATCATTTAAACCCCTCCGTTCTCATCTTTCCAACTCCAATATGATCTCCCCTCAAATTACGCACCTCTTCTCTAAAGAACATACACACTGACATACACATTCTGCTGCATTCATTTAGTGTTGCTGCTATGTATATGTGTTTATGGCTGAGCACTGGGAGTGGATAAGCTATAAAGTCTCTTGTCCCTGGAGATGACTGATCATCCACACTAAACAACATCTAAACAAAATCTGTAGCTTTTCATCTAGCAACAGAACTCCGTAAGATCTTCTCCATGAGCATTGGCTTGTCAACTGGTGTTGTCCTTATTCAGGTTTTGACGGGCATCCATATTGTTGAGATTCTATTCTCTTTAAAATATAGAAGCCATTCTCACAGAAGATGTCATAGTCCTCTGGCCCTTACCATCTTTTAATTCTTTCTTGTTTGATAGTCCCTGAGCCTTAGCCATAGAGTTTGCATTGTGGATGTATCAACTGGGATTGAGTATCTCAAAGTCTGTCGCTTTCTGCATTTTGACCAGTTGCTGATTTCTGTAATGGCCCCAATCTTCTTCAAACAGAAGCTTTTTTGATGAGGGGTGAAAGTTAGGCTTATCTGTGGATATGATAAGTATTCAGAATGCAGTTAAAATTATATTTGTTTAAGAAAGTGGCAGTGACAGGTTCCTCTCTAGAATGTATCATCTTGGCAGCCATGGGTAGTGACCTAGGTTCACAATACCGGCTAAGAATTCCCTAGGGAATGGGCCTTTATTTCATTTAGATAGCCATTGGTTACACACAAGATAAAGATGCCTTTGGGCATATCTTGCTTGCTGATTATTGTTGAGAGGGTAGATCCCTCACATACACACAGAATTAAAAGTAAACTCTTTTAGAAATAAAATATCAAAAAAGACTATTCATATTATCTCAATTTATGAACATTAATGACATCATTTCTTGATAGGGTTAATATAAAACGAGAATATCATTACTTATGAATTTTGTACACACTTTTGACTTAGATAATAAAAAGAAATAAAATTAAAGGTTAATAATGTTTACAGGGTAAAGAACGTCAAGTCATGAAGAGGCCCAATGCCTACTTTTGGGTAGCAATTTTGTTTTTTTTTTTTTTTTTCTACATATATACAACACATCACTGAACTGGAGTGAATTAAGATAAGAAAAATCTGATTCAATACACCCTAGAATTAGACTTCAGGTATCTTGAAGAAAGTTTTGTCTATATTCTATTTACATGCTTGCAGTCTACACACAGGTGACACTTGGTCCTCAATTAAAAAAATATGCTTATTAGTAAACACTTTCTTCATCATTTTCTGCTCTGCTAGGTGGTGTTGTACTTCCAATCAGTTAGAATTACTACATTCCTCTAACGGCATCATGTATGTGCTGAGAACATTCATAGATGACTATGTTGGTGCTAATTCATGCTCTGTGTAAAATACTCTCCATGGAATTACCTCCATCACTCCTGTTTACTCCTTGAGGCTTCCAAACACAGCCTCCCCATCTCCAGTAACCTGTGTCTGATGCAATTTATAGTCCCTTCGATCTATGTTCTTATCACAGTGTTCCTATCACAGTACTTATCTTCATTGTGGACTTTACACTAACTTCTTGAAGACGGGGGCAGGGTTCCCTTTTCCTCTGAGTGCCCTGATTTGAAGAAAATGCATGGCAAAAGAATCGCAGAAATATTTATTGAATTAAATTGATCCTAAGCTATAAAGCACACATTGCTGCCGAAAATTGTTTCAAGTGATTATAAAATTGCAGGCCTCAAGCACATAAAATAACGGCACATTTGTGGCCATTAGATGAAATAGACAAATCTGTAAATAGATACCATACAGTAGCTATCTTGTTACATTTCTCATTGCTTTAAAAGAGTAGATTGCTTAACAGTAGAAGGCAACATAATAGAGAAATGTTCCACTCTTTGCATCCCATTTGTGTTTTGGTAGTTGAAGATAAACCACTGGAAAAATGGCAGTAATGATAATAAAATCATTGAGCCTAAAATGACTGGGGTGTATGATTCTCAATGCTGCAGGCCCTGTTTTTCCAATGATAAAACTAAAAAAATGATATTCTGATATACTGCACAGTTTACCTTTAAAGACTTTTTAAAGTTTCAAAACCATGATGAAGACTGAAGTGTGAAGGTTTTAAACTCAGTGTGTCCAAAAACCAACCTAAAATGCATGAACATGAGAAGGTTTCTTTTTTTTTTTTTTTTAGGGAAGAGGGGACAATGACAGGCAGAATATGGGAGAGTTGAAAGCAACAGAATGCACTGTATACATTTTAAAAATTATCAAGGAGGACCTTTAAATAAAATAAATAGGGCAGATTTAAAACATTTATATAATTTTCATGCTGTATTTTATGTAATCTAACCTCAATTTTTTTAACCAGTTTTATAAACCAATATGTACAAGTTCAGAGAATACTTTAAAAATTGGCATATCTTCTTACTGTTTATATATATTCTTTTATTCCTGTAAGTACCACAATAGGATATAAAAATACACTATGGTCCTGTTACAGCTACGTAAATTCTGAGGGTTACATTGTTCAATGGCAGCCACTCTATACAAACACATGCTGTTTATTTATGGAGAATATACAGCATGGATGTATATCAAGTGAGTTTATTGTTACTGGTAATAATCATTTCATTTTTTTTTTAACCAAAGTGCAACAGTTGTAGGAAAGCATTTCTGTGGCTTAAGTAGGGCCTATGAGATGACTGACTGGTTCAAGGCCTTTGCCACTAAGCTCAGGATGAGCTGCACTCCATTCAGGGCCCTACAGGGTGGAAACAGAGAGACAGAAAACTCACTCCTGTAAGGTATGGATACCAATGTTAGAGATCTATGAGTCCAACCTCTACATTGTTAATATATACATATTAACATAGGGACAAAACAAGGACATATTTTTGCCCACATGTTTTCTCTCCTGAAAAGCAAATGTAGTAAACTTCACACTTGAAGTTTGGAAGTGGTGAACTTTACACACTGAAGCAGCTAATCAATGTCTGGCACCGCCTGGCAGGCATTTGGAAAATGCCAGATATTGAAGTCTTACAGAGTTTCAAAGTTACTTCCCATACCCACTTTCAAATTGTCATCAAATACAAAATTTTTACACTCACGCCTCATCTTTAGCAAACATAAAATAAAGTAATCTGGCTTTGTATAACATCAAATACCATTGACTTCCCTTTGGTCTATCAATCATTCTTCTCTTTAGTCTGTGACATTAAAGAAGTTTTCCTAGATGAGAGATTTTTATAATAATTATCAACAAAGACAAGGTGGTATTGTGTTACGTGGTACTTTGTGTATAACGAATTGCACTCTGTGAACTTTTATAGCCCGTTTAAATATTTTATGTGTTAATATGATCTCCAAGTGCTGACTTCTAAAAAACTGGCTGTATATTATGTTGGCACTTTGTTACCTCCACAGCTATTCTGAATTAATGTACTAAAAAAATGTTTATGGAAGACAGAAGTGCTTCCTCATTTTGAACACAGTTTAGTTGGTTTAGACAACTAAAAGTAATGGGCACCATTGACCATAAATTAACTTTCTTCCACATCTTTGTTTTTCCTGATTTAATTCCTTCTTACTATTATCCTATTTTGCTTTTCTACGATGATATCCAAAGCATTACACTTTGGTATTCTGGCCAAAGCAAGCGAATTCAGTCTTTCTCTAACCTGAAATCCGAGACAGTGATGGCCTCTAAGAAACATGTTTAGTGGTGTTATTTTCATTGTCGGTGTTAAATTTGTGCTTTTTCTCCCTTAGTGGCATCTTAGGCAGTGTAGCGAATGCTTAGCAGATTTGTTTAAACAGCAGATCTGAGCTACATCTAGAACACAGTTTCTGTCTATTATTCTTTTAGTTCTGAAACCTTTATTGACATCAACCCAGTCTGTTCATTTCCTTCTCCTTCAGAGATGTTATGGATTCACCACTTGAAAATATCAACACCTGATTGTTTGTTTATTCTCTCTTCTTAAATAATCCTTAATAAAGAACCCATAATTGCTTTCCATATATAGTTACAAAATTTAAATAAAATTTAAAATTTAAATAACCCAGTTTCTCAATATAATGTATTATATTGTGGTTATACTAGATTAGAGATAAAAAAAACTTTAGAAAATAATTCTGAGTGAAATATCCCAGAAGGAGAAAGACAAACATGGGATATACTCACTTATATAGACCTATAAGATATGATAAACATAATGAAATCTATACACCTAAAAAAGATAATCATTTGAGCGGACATGGGGTAAGATGATCAATCCTCATTTAGAAAGACAGATGGGATGTGCATTGAACGTATGACAGGAGTCTACTGAGCGCATCTGAAAGACTCTAACTAGCAGTGTTTTCAAAGCAAAGACTCATGACCAAACCTTTGGCAGAGTACAGGGAATCATAAGAAAGAAGGGGAGTTAGTCTGATGGGGAAAGGATAGGAGCTCCACAAGGACCAAATATATCTGGGCACAGGGTCTTTTCTGAGACTGACATTCAACCAAGGACCATGTATGGATATAACCTAGAACCTCCACTCAGATGTAGCCTGTGGTAGCTCAGTAACCAATTGGTTTCCCAAAGTGAGGGGAACAGGGACTATTTCTAACAGGAACTCAATGACTGGCTCTTTGGTCTCCCCACTCCCGAAGGGAGGAGCAGTCCTGTTAGGCCACAGAGGAGGGCTTTGCAGCCAGTCCTGAAGATACCTGATAAAACAGGATCAGATGAATGGGGAGGAGGCCCCCCCCATCAGTGGACTTGGAAAGGGGCACGGTGGAGATGAGGGAGGGAGGGAGGGAGGGACTGGGAGGGAATGAGGGATCGGGACACGGCTGGGATACAGAGTTAATAAAATGTAACTGATAAAAAAAATAAAAAATAAAAAAAAGAAAATAATGTATTTTTTGCTTAATTAAATTTTAGTTTGTTGATTTGTGATATGTTTTGCTATACATGGTGTGTGTGTGTGTGTGTACTGACCTATGTCCATGCCAGAAGTCAACTTGGTCAACTTGGGGTATCTCTCTCTATTATTCTCCATCTTATTTTTGAAAGTCTAGCTAGAAGCAAAGCTTGACTTTTCATTTAGATTGGCTTGTTAGTGAGCTCCAAGAGTCTTCCAGTCTCCATGTCCACTCCTCCTTCAGTCCTATGCTTACAGGCACGCACCGCCACACTCAGTTTTTATGAGGTATGAGGGATCCGAATGCAGGTCCTCATGCTTGTTCGGTTTATCGACTTAACAATCTTCTCAATCTCAACATTATCACAATTTCAAGAATAATTATATGATCTTTCATAAATTTGAGTTTGTTTAATTCATAATGATTTGGAATAGTTCCAAATACAAAGGAGAAAAAAAATAGCAACCAGAACTTTCTACTGTAAAGTAAATGTAATATTTTTATAACAGCTTTATTGACAGAGTAATTTGAACCCTAAAATGTAAGCACTAAATTTCAAAATACACTGGTTGAATTAACAAAGAATCTCTTTTGGTTGCTCTGTCACCCCATTTTCAGCCTGTTTTCCTGTCAATCAAATATGTTGTGTAATTTTAGTGCCATTTATCCACGGATGGAAAACCAAAGCCACTGACTGTGGCAACTTAATAAAATAGATCAAAGTCATCTCCCTAAGAAGCATTTAACTAAAATTAGATGTTTTCATGTACTGGCTGTATCTGTTATTTACAATTAGAGGTTGTGATCTTCTTGAAGTCTGGTCCCACGATTCCATTCCTCCCTCCTGTAGGTCACTCACAGAACAGTATTTGGCCACTTGAAAGAGTCTTTAGTCAACACTTCTTCTGCATTGCTTCTGGGCTCTGTGTTCAGGCTAAACCCCAGAGCTTCTTCTCTACACATGTCAGATCAGTTCAGGTGCCCCTGTACAGGGGCTTCTTCCTGTGATTTCAGTGCTAGGTGATTGATTGTCAAGAAGAAATGGTGGTTTTGATAGTCACCAGACCTTTTTTTCTGTGTGATCTGTGGGCTTGGACTAGCAGACTCACAGTCTTTTTTTTTTTTTTTTTTTAATGAGTTTCTCAGAGAAACACTAGAAGTGAAAAGAAAATTGCATTTTGGCTTTCTCAAAACTTCTAGTAATTTGTTCTTTGCAACGAAGTGTATACGGTGAAATTCCAAGAGTAACAGGACTGCATTCATTCAAGAGGAAAGCAAGAACACAGCTCTATTCATGGGCTTTACTTCTGTTCAGCCCAAAGCTAAGGAAATCTTTATTTCTTAGACGCGAAATTTATAAAGTAAATGCTTACTAAATCAATATTATCCACAAATAACAGTTCATTTCGATTTGTCCTCATGATATGCATGAGGAACACATGCCCCACAGGACGGTAAATTATATTAAGGGAACTCTGGACTTGCTCTTGGAAACCAAATTCTCTTATCTCAGTCAATAAAAGTGGTTTTTAAATTTTTTAATTTAATTATTTTTATTTTTTACAATTTATTCGCTTTGTATCCTGGCTGTGGCCCTCTCCCACATCTCCTCACAATCCCACCCTCCTTCCCTCTTTTTGTCCTATGTCTTTCCCCTAGTCCAATGATAGGGGAGGTCCTCCTCCCTTTCCATCTGACCCTAGTCTATCAGGTCTCGCCAAGACTGGCTTCATTGCATTCCTCCCTGGACTGGTAAGACTGCTCCCCCCTCAGGAGGAGGTGATGAAAGAACCAGCCCTTGAGTTCATGTCAGGGACAGTCCCTGTTACTATTATTAGGGAACTCTCTTGGACACTGAGCTGCCATGGACTACATCTGTGCAGGGTTTTAGGCTATCTTCATGCATGGTCCTTGTTGGAGTATCAGTTTCACAAAATACTGCTGTGCCCAGATTTTTTTGGTTCTGTTGCAAACCTTATGGAGCTCCTGTCCTCTCCCCCTTCTTTCATATGATTCCCTGCACTCTGTCCAAAGTTTGGCAATGAGTCTCAGCATATGCTTTGATACCCTGCTGGGAAGAGTCTTTCAGAGGTGTTCTGTGATTGGCTCCCATCCTATTTCCTGTTTTCTCCCTCTTCCTATGTCCATCCCATTTGCCTTTGTGAATAAAAATTAAGATTCTTACTCCTTCTTGGTTATCTTCTTTAAGTGTACAGATTTTAGTATGATTATCCTATATTATATGTCTCATTTCCATCTATAAGTGAGAATATACCATGTGTGTCTTTCTGCTCCTGGGATACCTCACTCAGGATGATCTTTTCTAGATCTCACCATTTGCCTGCAAATTTCATGGTCTCCTTGTTTTTAATTGCTGAGTAGTATTCCACTGTGTAAATGTACCACAATTTTTGTATCCATTCCTCAACAGAGGGACATCTGGGTTATTTCCAGATTCTGGCTATTACAAATATAGCTGCTACAAACATGGTTGAGCAAATGTGCTTGCTGTGTACTTGAGCATATTTTGGATATATGCCTAGGAGTGGTATAGCTGGATCTTGAGGTAACACTATTCCAAATCGTCTGAGAAAGCACTAGATTGATTTCCAAAGTGGCTGTACAAGTTTACATTCCCACCGGCAATGGAGTAGGATTCCTCTTTCTCCACATCCTCTCCAGCATGTGTTTTTGATCTTAGCCATTCTGGTGGGTGTAAGGTGAAATCTCAGGGTTGTTTTGACTTGCATTTCCCTGATGACTAAAGGTGCTGAGCGTTTCTTTAAGTGTTTCTCTGCCATTCGATGTTCCTCTATTGAAAATTCTCTGTGTAGCTATCTACCCCATTTTTAATTGGATTACTTGATTTGTTGCTGTTTAACTTCTTAAGTTCTTTACATTCTAGATATTAGCCCTCTGTTAGATGTAGTGTTGGTGAAGATCTTTTTTCCAATCTATAGGCTGTCTTTTTGTTCTGACAATAGTGTTCTTTGCTTTACAGAAGCTTTTCAGTTTCAAGATGTCCCATTTATTGATTGTTGATCTTAGAGCCTGTGCTGTTGGTGTTCTGTTCAGGAAGTTGTCTCCTGTGCCAATGAGTTCTAGGCTCTTCCCCATTTTTTTCTTCTAACAGGTTTAGTGTGTCCGTTTTTATATTGAGGTCTTTGATTTACTTGGAGTTTAGTTTTGTGCAAGGTGATAAGTATTTATCTATTTTCATTTTTCTACATGTAGACACCCAGTTAGACCAGCACCATTTGTGAAAGATGTGCAAAAATTAATGAAATTGAAAAAATGTGACATTTATCATTGAGATTTTTATTTTTTAACGGGGGATCTAATGTCCTCTTCTGGCCTCAAAACACACCTGCACTACTCATGCACACATACACAAACATGATATTTAAGGGTTTTGTTTAATGGATTAATTAAATTTTTTACAATTTTGGATATTTGATCCAAGTGGATCAAACACCTCAACATGAAACTAGACACACCAATTATGTTAGAAGGAAACGTGGTGAAGAGCCTGGAACTCATTTGCACAGGAGACAACTTCCTGAATAAAACACTAAAAGCTCAGGCTCTAAGATCAACAGTCAATTAATGGGACCTCATGAAACTGAAAAGCTTCTGTAAAGCAAAGGACACCTTCATCAGAACAAATCAACAGGCTACAGACTGGGAAAGGTTCTTCACCAACCCTATTTCTGATAGAAAGCTAATATCCAGAATATATAAAGAATGCAAGAAGTTAAAAAACAACAAATCATGTAAGCCAATTTAAAAATGGAGCACAGAGCAAAACAAGAGAATTCTTGACAGAGGAATATGGGATGGCAGAGAAATACATAATGTCCTCAGTCAACCAGGAAATCCAAATTAAAACAACCCTGAGATTCCACCTTATACATGTTACAATGGCCAAGATCAAAAACTCAAGAGAAGACACATGCTGGAGAGGTTGTGGAGAAAGGGGAACCCTCTTTCATTGCTGGTGGGAATGTAAACTTATAAACCACTTCGGAAATTAGTCTGGCACTTTCTCAGAAAAATCAGAAATAGTGTTTCCTCAAGACCCATCTATACCACTCCTGGGCATATATCTGAAAGATGCTCAACCATACAACAAAGACATTTGTTCAACCATGTTCATAACAGCTTTATTTATAATAACCAGAAACTGGAAAAAACTTAGATGTCCCTCAACCGAAGAATGGATACAGAAATTGTGGTACTTTTACACAATGGGATAGTACTCAGCAATTAAAAACAAGGAAATCATGAAATTTTTAGGCAAATGGATGGAACTGGAAAAGATCATTCTGAGTGAGACAACCTGGAACAGAAAGACACACATAATATATACTCACTTATAAATGGATATCAGCCACCTAATATAGGATAAATATACTAAAATCTATAGTCCTAAAGAAGTTAACAACAAGAAGGATTTCAGGGAAGAGGCTTAGTCTTCATTCAGAAGGGCAAACAAGGACAAATAATGGAAGTAGGAAGTAGGAGAAAACAGGGACCAGCACAGGAGCCTTCCATAGAAGGCCTCTGAAAGACTCTACCCAGCAGAGTATTGAAGCTGGTGTTAAGACTCGTAGACAAACTTTGGGCAGAGTGCAGGGAATCTTGTGGAAGAAAGGGGAGATAAAAAGAACTGGAGGGGACAGGAGCTCTACAAGGAGACCAACAGAGACAAAATATCTGGGCGCAAGGGGGCCTGCAGAGAGTGATGAATCAACCAATGAACATGCATGGAGAGGACCTGGAGCCCCTGCTCAATGTAGCCCATGGGCAGCTCAATCTCCATGTGGGTTCTCTAGTAAGGGAAACAGAGGCAGTCACTGGTATGAACTCGGTTGCCTGCTCTTTGATCCTCTCTTCCTGCCAAGGTGGTCTTGCTAGGCCACAGAGAAAGAGTTTCCAGACATTCCTGATGAGACCTGATAGGCTAGGGTCAGATAATAGGGGAGGAGGACCTCCCTTTCAGTGAACTAGGAAAGGAACATAGGGGTGGAAGAGAGGTGGTGGACGGGACTGGGAGAAGATGAGGGAGGTGGTTACAGCTGAGATACAAAGTGAATAAATTGTAATTCATCACAATAATAATAATAATAATAATAATAATAATAATAAATATACATGGATATTTATGACAGTGTTACTGGTAATAGTTCAAACTCGAAAGAATCCAAACCCAAACGTCTTTCAAATAATAAGTAAATCAACGTTAAAAGAATAAAGTTTTGTTTGACGACTCAAGACATTAATATTGTTATATGTTCAAGCAAAGGGTATAGCCTGAATATGTATAATTCAAGAATGTATAAAAGAAGAAACAACATTGCATGATGTAATTAATACAGAATGCTCTGGATAGGAAAATCTATCACAAGCTGAGTTTGTGGTTGAGTGACACTGAGTGATTTCAAGGTAACATGATTTTTTCCGGGAATGGTGGAAAATCTCCTGAAATGACATCAAGATGCATTATAATATAGTGGATTGTCATGTTTGCACATGTATCATGATTCCACAACTAAGTTATTAACATATTTGTCTAATGACGTGAGAGCTAAACTTGAATCAAAATATCTCGAGGGTAGATAATTTATTAAATGAGATTAGGGATTGGTTGATAATTGTCAAAGCTATTTGAGACTATCTGAATTTAATATTATTCTTTCTCATTATGTCTATAATCAAATTTTTTCAATGAAACCAATTAAAAAAACCAGTTTTCCTAGTCATTGCTTGAAGAACATTCCCAGGTGTTTTGAAAAATTGGTTTTGTTTCATTAACAAAATAATGCTTATGTTTTGTGGACAATTCCTTTGATTATATCAAATTAACAATTATCAAAGAGTAAGTACATTTGTCATATTAGGCCAAAGTCCAAGAGATGTATAGTGAAAAAAAATGTCTTTTCTTGGCATCAGGATGGTTATAGGGAAGTCTGTTAAGCAATCAGATATTTTGATATCAGAATAAAGTGTTGATATGCTAATGTTAAATGCTAATCTTTTACTATAATATACAGGAAATAAGTGAGTCTTACCAACAAATTTTATTTCATTTTTAATTTTATCTTCCTGTTTAGAGGATATGTATTCACTACTTAAGTGTTTGTTATCAACTTGACACAAGCCAGTCATCTGGAAAGAGAAAGCATCCATTGAAGAACTGTCTCTGTCAGTGAACAAATCTGACTTGTGAACAAATCTGGCTCCATATTCTTGACTGATGGTTCATGTGAGAGGGCAAGCCCACTGTGGGTGGTGGCATTCTGGGTAAGTGATCCTGAACTAGATAAAGAAGCAGGCTAAAGAAGCCTTCTGAAGAAGTTCCTCCATGTTCTCCAGTTTCTGCCTCCAGGATCCTGCCTTGATTTTTCCTGCTGTGATTTCTCTCAGTGATGGATTACAACCAAGGACTTACAAGATATTGGTCATCCATAGTTTTATTGCACAATAGAAAAACAAAGGAGAATTATTTATAATCTCTGGAGGAAAACTTAGTATTATGTAGGTAACCAGTGTTCTTGCTTTTTTGATGTAACACAGAACAGAACAGAGAGTTAAGTAAAAACTAGGCAACAGTTAGTATTAACATAGGAATAACACGTACTTGGTATGCCTTTCACTATCCCATATCCCTGTGTCCTGACAGACATTGCTAATACATCTCTGACCTCTTTCTTGCTGAGGTTTAGGATATTATTTAAAGACGTTACTTTGAGAAATGAAACCACCAGGCTTCTATGTGACCTAAATTTTTATTTTTCCTCTGGGTTTATTAATTATAAAGCTTAAAAGGATAAATAAAGATGAGGTAAGATTTAGCAGGAGTGTAAAAGTAAATGTTAATCCTCAGTGCTAGAGAGGTGGCTCAGTTGTTAGGAGCTCTTTCTGCTCTCATAGATAACCCAGGATCAGTCCCCAGCATCTGAATGGCAGCTCACAACAGTCTATAACTCTCATTCCAGAGATCTAATACCTTTTCTGACCAGCTCAGGGAGGCACATGCAAACAGTCATGCACATTCATGCAAACACTCATGCGCATATAATGAGTTTTAAAAGAAGTTTATCTTCAAGCTAGTAAGTTTAACTAAATTTAGCAGTAGCATAAGGCTTTGGATGATGGTAGAATTATAATAATTTTTTAGATAGCATCCATATAATTCCAGGATAGGATTATGACTTTAAAGTTTTTACTTGATATTTGAAAAAGTAAAGTCAGAATTTGGTGTAATTTCCTGTGAAATCAGAGCCAGATGATCCTTTGAAAATATAATTAGACTTTACAGAATTCATATGTTCATGTTGTGTGTATATTTTGAAAAAAAAAATAGCCTAAGAAGAGCTAAAAATAATCACAGAAGACTAGAGTATCTAAACTTTTAAAGTGACAGTTTTTTTTTTGTAGTATCATCTATGCCTCATAAAATTTGAAGTTAATTTTATTAGTTGTTTAATAACTCCTTCTATGATACTTGACAAGTTATTAAAATGTCTGGGATAATAGCATTATGGCTAAGAGATTTTGTGTCACAAATGTGAGGATCTGAGTTTGAATTTCTCATCACCAAGTAAGAAGTCTGACATGTCTGTAAGACATTTTGTAACCCTGGTGCTTGGTTGGTTGGGAGGGTGGAAATGGGAGCTTTGGGACTGATTGGCTGCCAGCCTACCTTTAAGGTCAGTGGTAAATCCTGTCTCAAGAGAATTATGCCAAAAATGGTAGAGTCCTCCTCCGGTTTCACATGTGAATACAGAGTCATGTACCCCCAAACATGTGTACACCCACACACACACACGAACACTTACAAAACCCAAATATTCAAATATCCCAACCCCCTCAAAAAGTCTTGGTGATTAAAAGACACTAATAAAAAGATGAGCACAATGACCTGTCAGCATCAACAGTGAAATGATGAGTCAGACTTAACAGACACACCTGCAACACAACAGTTGAGTTACTTTCAACCAGAATGTACGGTTTTCATCCCAAGAGTGTATCTGAGGACATGACAGCAACACATCATACATGCACGGCTGCTCAGTTTTACAAACCTTATCCAATTTATATCATTCTTGTTCCAAAATAGAAAAGCAGAAGACGCTTTGTAGGTATTAGGAATCATGCCAAACAGGATAAAAATTTTAATCCCTTTGAGAAATTTCTCAGTGTGAACTGAAGAAAAGAAAAGGGAGAGAGAAAAAAAAAAAAAACACTGAATTGACATAGTTCTGTAAGAAAATATATAGCCGTATTCTCGCTAACTTGTGATTTTCTTTTTTTTTTGTGATTTTCTTATTTTTCTTCATTTTCTGAAAGACTCAAAAGATGATAAAATAAATATAATCGTTTATTGCCTGGAAAGAATACTGGCAGGACTACTATATGATAACCAGTTCTGGCTTTATCTCTAACTAGTCTGTTCCCTTTAACTCTTTTTTCTCATCATCCCAAAGAACAAAAGATGCCAATGATATTTAAATTCACACTCCAGATCTGTATTCCAGCCATCATATATTTTAATGAAAATTGCGTAAATTTGTAGATCTTCATCTGTAAAGATATCTAACCCAAATATGATACAGTTACTTTTAGAAGGAGCAAATAAGCTATCATATCAAAAGGCTTACTCAATTGTTCAATCCATAACATGGGTCCCCTTATTATTAATTCTATGTCTTTCCAGATCTGTGTTTCTGTTGTTTTCTGAAGGCTCTGGAATTCTAAAATGTTAAGAATTCTAAAATATTTAAGAAACAATACATGTGAATGGAATGCCTCATGGTGGTGTCTTACTGTATTGTGTATGTCAAACTGTATCATGAGTCTCTCAGGGTATTTTTCCTATTTGGAGGCCATAGACTTGATATATCACTATACATTTCAGAAAACTAACTTCGTTCTAGTTTCTCAAATATGGGAAGATATAAGAAAATAAGGGACCTTACAGAAAGATTTATGCACTCATTTGTTATTTGTTTGTGTGTTAACACCTTCTAGCAACTCACTATGATATGAAGCCTCAAGTCTATTGCCTTCTCCAGCCTAGCAGAGGAGTTTATGACCCATGCTGTATGTGTGTCAGGGGCGGAGTTGACAGGAAATTCCTCCTCCTCAGTGTAAAAATCAGCCATAAAAGCACATATCATTCTATATTTGTATCTTAGTGTTAGCATCATACTTACGTACATCGAAAGTCCATCTTCGTTTAAAATATGCACTCATACACTTATAGCAATGTTCCTAAGATGTGATAAAAGGCCCCAGAAAAGTGTGTATTGAGGGGGGGATTTTAGTAGTATTAACACACGCTTTGCCTTCTTCTGAAATGATGAGTTACCTTCTATCTTTCTTGTTACCAGAGTAGTCAGAGACAAAAGAGTATGCCCTTGAGGATGGAGTTTGTAGAATAGAGTGAGGAGGAAGATAGAAGTCAAAATCATTTTTGTTTTTCTACATAATCTTTAAGTGACCAGAAATTATTCCAGAATTATCTAATCTCAGAGGCCAGGCACTCCTGGCCTAGCCACCTCTTACCTTCACATGGGCAAAATGAAAACCAATAACAACAACAACAAAAAAAAAAAAACCCAAAACAACAACAAAACAGAACAGAACAGAACAGAACAAAAGAAAACAAAACAAAATCCTCTGCTTCAATTACATGACAGCCTCAAGAAAATCCCAAAAGTTTTGTCGCCTTTGGTGATCACTCCCTGATGGGTTCATAGCTTTACCATTTTGTGACCAACACAGAAAGAAATCTTAGTTACAACCAAGTGGCTCTCTCTAATGATGACCTTAAAAACATTGACCCAAAGGAGCTTATTTCATATCAATGATGGTCACCAAAAGTATTTTTCTTGTATTTTCCTCCTTCTGGCTTCCCTGCCTATGCCCAATTCTGCTTCAGTGTTCCCATTTCAGAAGCCCCCCCCCCCTCGGAGAAGAAGAACTTTTGGTTCTAATGAGCCTACCGAAATTGTTTTTTCCAAGAATGATTAAGGCATTCAGACTTTATATGGTAGCCATAATTGCTCCCCACACTGCCTTAGCAAGGAACAGAGCTGCTGGGAACAGCAAATGCTGCACTGTTATGTAAGGACTCATTATTTTGATACTCCACCTGCTGGTTCCCAAAGCTGTAATGGGCTACCATATGCACATAAGAGAGAGTCCCAATGCCATTTAAGGTTATGCCATGAGACAAGAGCCAGAAGAGAAAAAAAAATGGCCTAGAATAGACAGAAAGAAAAGTAAAGCTAGAGATAACACAGGTACAGGTTTGATACCCATCCACGGTCATTGCCCCTGTGTAAAAGTACAGAAAACAAAACAGCAACAATAAAAAACAACCAAACAAAACAACAACAACAACAAAAACACGTTTCCTTCAAAACAATGCAACTGGTCAACTGGTTTATATTTTAACACTATTTAATTGATGTTCAAATTTCAATTCATTGTTATTTCACCTGAGGCTCTGTTTATCAGTTCCCTACCTTTACAAATCTGTGATACTAAGAACAAAAAGAATTGAAAAATCTTGTTTTAGAGACTAGAAGGTTAGAGTGAAAACATACTCATAGCATCTGTACCCAGATGTTTTCCACAGAACACAGGACTGTAGGATACAGTGTCAGAGATTCACCAGCACCAGTGAGAAGAGAGTTAGACACTGACATACCCCAACATCAAAACGTGGCATAGTAAAACAAGCCGAAGACAGTGAAGGTGTTTTTGGTTTTTGGTTTTTTTGTTTTGTTTTTGTTTGTTTGTTTGTTTTTAAGAATAACAAAACCTTAATCTTGAGTTTGCCTGAAATATCTGCTGACTGCAACGATACAAGGGGCTTAAAAGATAGCTGGAAGGATTCTTCCAACTCTTTTTTTACTCTTTGAAACTTCAGGGATATTTTGGATTCAGGTGAAGCAACTACAGAATAAGTAATTATCATGTGTAGATTGACAGCCCAATTTGTCCAGTCCTTTGAAATGTTTATGACCCGTCCAGTTAAAAAGATGAATAACTTTTCAAGATGTGAGTCATTTACCCAAATCAAACAAGCTAGAGCAAGAGAAGGTTTGTGAGTCCCAAAAAGTCATGACTGCCTTTATTAGAATCTGCTGCTGCCTCTACCCATCACGACCATGCAAAAAGTAAAGTCTACTTATGTGAGACTCTTTGGTCTATAGCACATGCCTTCTATATCACCTATTGGGCATGTAGAATTCAGTTTGCATCTGTCTGAAGTTTGTAACTCTTTTTTTATTTATTTTTCCCCCATGAGTTGCTGGATCAAGAGTAGCCGAGTCCAGCATCTAATGCTGCTATACAATCGCTTTATAATTCCTGTAATTTGCATCTTAAATGTCCCTAAAACCTATGTTATAAAGAGTGGTCAGACCTTTAGGATGTGAGAACTTGTAAAAGAGCTTTAGGTAAAATATTCCCTTGATCAGTATAACCCGTCCCATGCTCTTCCCTCTTACTCCTTACAGCTATGAGGTGAGCAGGCCAGTTCCACCACACACTCCCACCATGGAGTGCCATGGCAGACCTAAAGCAAGGAAGTCAACTAGTTATTAAGGAAATTTTCTAAAGATGAGCCCAAAGTAACCTTTAATTTAGACATTGATTGTGCCCAATATTCATTAAAGTGACAGAAAGCTAAGGTCAATGGTCCATACCTTTCCGTGGCCCCATTCACAAATCCTATTCCAAATAAACATCAGTGTGTGCTTCTGCACACTATTAACATAGTATCTGTCACAGAATTAACTCTTCACGTACGGCTTTATGTTTTGTCCCCAATAACACCAAACACAAAATAGCATGTAGTCCCTCGAGACTGCAAATAACAACAGCAACAGCAAGAATACTGTTTAAGTCTAAACAATTTTTTTTTCTTACATATGACTATGGAAAGCCACAGGACTTTTCTGAATTTTGACTTTCAGATCTAAATCAATGATGGCACTCATCGCCATGACCTTGTTTAGTTAGTTATGAAGCCTGGGTGGGTAAATGCACAGGAAAAAAAAACAGCTCACCGGAAAGACCTTATGGAAAATAGCTCAGTGATTCTGTTCTCTATTTAACCTCTTAATGAACCCTACATGTTACAGGGACTTGTGCTTGCTATTTGATCTTCTCACGGTGTCTCACAATAAATCTATTTTCACACCTAACACACAAGGCAACAGTTCTGGTTGTTGCTGTTGTTTGCTTTTTGTCTATCTGCCTCATAAAACTCATAAAGCCCTGAGGATAAGAACTGTAGCTTATTGATTTTGCCTTCCTCGTGTTCAGTACAATGATGAAATATTGTGAGTATAGGGAGTAAAGGAGTAAAAAGGCCAGACTGCTATCAAATTCATAGAGATGGTGAACAATGGAATTTAGAGAAGAAGGAAGGTGAAGGCAGAAGAGAGAAAGGGAGATGAAAGAGAAAGGTGGCAGGGTTGTTGGGAATGAGGAAGAGGGAGCAGGGAAAGCAGTAAGGGCTTGGCAGAAAGAAAGGAGAAGAAGGGGAGAAGAATAAAAGGATGGAAGAGGAGACAGGAAAGGAAGCATAGAAAGGAGGAGAAAAAGAAAATAAGATGGGAAATAGGCAGGAGGGACCGACAGAGCGAATGGAAGAAAAGTACAAAATACGCGTAGAGGAGACATATGAGGAGGACATCACTCACAGATCTGTTAACCTGTGTTTCTAATAGTTCTTTCAGGCATAAAACTATGAAGTATGGGCATAAAGTCCAATGCAAAGGCTCAAATGTTAACAAAAACTTTAAAACAGTTTGTGTTACAAATTGAGAGCAAATCTTGAAGTATTTGCTCCATTCCGCACTGAAATTCTTTCTGATCAGTCTTTGAACTACCTGTGTACTTCTTATAAAGAAGTCAAATGTATTCAGTGCTTAGATCCCTTCCTCTTCTTGTACCTGAGAGCAAGAGAACAGGGCTATCCTTGTCTTATCTCGTTTCACAGTATTAGTCCTCTTTCTGGATACTTATTATTGAAATGAATGAAGAGAACATTAGTGGATTAAATGTAAACAAAAGCCCTCTTGTTTTCCAACACCCACATTTTCTCACAGAGTAGGGCGTTAAGGTAGGAGACAGAGCCAGTATCTGGATGATCAATTTTTTAATAAGAAAGATTGTGTAAAGGATAATTTATCTCATTTCACAAATAGCTATTACCTCCTTTGTATCTTCCCGCAAACGCATGAATACATTCATAAAGCTTTTTCTCGTCCCACCTTTATGAAACACCTCCCAATATTATATTAAGACACAAAGGTAATTAAATTATTTTATCGGCAGACAGGATTTAAAGCTGAAAAGGAGGATGAGTTAGATGTAACATCATGAAATTTTGTAAGAAATGGATAGCTGGGGTGAGATATGATTCGGTCTTTGTAAGAAGAGGATGGGATAACAACGAACATATCCATTAGGGAAAAACATGGATGTGTAGCATATAGACTGAGGCCGAGAATTTATCACAATTTTGAATTATTGGAATATAAACCCTGAGGAGGAAGCTGATGGGCTTATCAGCTTTATCTTTATCTTTGATAAACAGCAAACTTTATCTTTGATATCATGGATAAACCATGAACATGGAAGAACCGGGCTGTACGTATGGCTTTACTTCAGACAACAATCGCTACATTCCAACTGTCATAAATGTTGTTTCTAAGTTTGTGAGGTAAGAGTTACACTACAGTGTCATGTTTCTCAGTAAAATTATTATTATTATTTTTTTAAGTGCAGGTGCAATGAATTACACACAGAACCAGAAACCATGCAGTGGGCTTATTCCTCAGTTGCCTTTGTTTATCAGGGAGAGCTAGCCTTTCTTGAGGAACACTATTGTAAACCCATAGTGACTATTCTCTACTTCAGAAGAATGTTTTAGTGTATTGAGGACTGTAGTAGTTTCAATATGAATGGCTCTTATAGGCGCATATAAGAATACTTAATCATCAAGGAACAATAGTATGTGGGAAAGACTAGAAAGATTGTGAGGTGTGGAATTCTTGGAGTAGGTGTGCCCTTCCTGGAGGAAGTGCTTCTTTGAAGGTGAGTTTTGAGGTTTCAAAAGCCCATGCCAGGCATGGAGTGTCTCTCTCTTTCAATGGCTGTACTACAGTTAACACAGTTCAAATGTAGCAGAGAATGAAAGTATAGATGAGTGTTGCAGCGCAGGTCTATATATTCATGTTTACTCCAGAGAGAGAAAGGAGAATAAGGAGAACAAGGTCATCTTTTTACTTGTTATAAACTAAGTTTAAGTCCAGCCTGGATTATAATGTACACTGTTAAAAAAAAAAAAAAAGAAAACAAAACAAAACAAAAATCCTGGGGAACTAGAGTGATGGCTCATCAGTTATGCTCTTAATAAAGCCCATGTTTGGTTTCTAGCACCCACATGGGTGACTCAACAGTGCCTGTAAAAACAGCTCCATTGGTAATACGCTGTCCTCCAAGGGCACCTTCACACATGTACACACACACTCACGCACACACACACCCACCCACACACACACACACACACACACACACACACCACACTCTTCAAAATATAGAAACTACTATATATATATATATATATATATATATATATATATATAGGGACTAGAGAGTGGACGACTTAGTGATTAAAAATACTAGTTGCTCTTGCAGGGGACAGGGGTTCAGTTCTCAGTATCAACCAGGTATTTCACAACTATTCTTCTTCCTTCCTTCCTTCCTTCCTTCCTTTCTTTCTTTCTTTCTTTCTTTCTTTCTTTCTTTCTTTCTTTCTTTCTTTCTTTCTCATTACAGTTTATTCACTTTTTTCCCAGCTGTAGCCACCTCCCTCATCTCCTTCCATTCCATGCACCCTCTTCTTCCTGCCCCTACAACCCTCCCCTAGACCACTGATAGGGAAGATCCTCCTCCTCCACTATAATTAACCCTAGCCTATCAGAGCTCATCAGGACTGTTTGGATCCTCTTTCTCCCCGGCCTAGTTAGCCCACCTAACCAGAGGGAGGTGTACAAAGACTGGCTCACTTTCCTTCAAAATGACACTGAGAGTTCACCTTACACCCATCAAAATGGCTAAGAACAAAAATCAAAGGACTACACATGTTGGAGGGGTCTTGGAGAAAGGGGAACCCTCCTCCATTGCTGGTTGGATTGTAAACTTGTACAACCACTTTGTAAATCAATATGGTTCTTTCTCAGAAAATTAGGAATTTCAAGATCCAGCTAAACCACTCCTGGGCACATATCTAAAAGATGCTCAACCATATAAGAAGGATATTTGCTCAACTATGTTCATAGGAGGTTTATTCAGAATAGTCAGAATCTGGAAACAACCTTGACATCCTTCTATTGAAGAATGGATACAGAAGTTGTGGTACATTGACACAATGGAATACAACACAACTATTCTTAATGCCAGTACCAGGGGATCTGACATCTTCTTCTGACCCCTACGGACATGTAGAGAATGCATATACAGTGTTCATGTGGTGCACATACACGCAGTCAAAACACTCATACACTCATACACATAAAATAATCTAAAAAAAAATGTGCTATTTCCTGAAGGTCACACCCAGTAGTTTATAATGAAGGCGATATGTATTGTGCCCAGAAATATATTGTATGCGAACAATTGGTATGATAAATAATATCATTTCAAATGAGTGTGGCTGTTTACTTGAGTCTGAATCTCTCTGATGCAAATAAAATTTGAGCTTTCCAAAATATTTGTGGCTAAATAAAATAGCAGTGGTAAAAACAAAAGAATGTAATTAACTAATTAACTCAAGCCCCTCCTGGAGCATGAGACAAATTATAGTTAGCTACTGTGGACAGTCTGAACAAGCCTCATATCCAATGCCTGGGATTAAAACAAAAACTATAACATAATTGGGTTTTTTAAGAAACCAAAATTCTCACTACAGTGCACACATTGTGTTAAAACAAAACTTTCTCAAAGTATACATCTTTAAATGTGAAGTGTATTAGATATTCTCGATTTCTATGTTGCTTTAAAGTGGTACTTTAAAAGTACTAAATCAGTTTCACTATCTGCATGTCAACCTTATCTGAAATATAATTATATGAGTTCTGTGGAGCACCAAGTTGTTGTCATTCTTGGTAACAGTCCTAGGGGATGCTTATTGTTTTTCAAAGGTAATAGTATGAAAATAATACAAAAGAAAATGCATTCTAGTACAGATTGTAATAAAAACATGACTTCCAAGAATACAATCAGTGGGGAAAAGTCCTCGACCATTTTATTGTGTCTCATTATACTTCAGGCATCCTAAGTGTTCCTGAGTTTGTCAAAATAAAGAAGGTGCTGGAATGAAAGGAAAAAATGCCCAAGGACATAACTAAACTCAGGTTGTCTGACAGAAAGACCCAATCTGGTTCATAGCATAGTTGAGTTTAATTCATACTTTGTAACTGGGGAACTGTACATATTACTGTCAAACCACAGCAAAAATATCCTTAAGGAAAGCCACACTAATTGTATTGGGATACAAGAACTATCTCAGAGAAACTTATGTGTATAGTATATACCATAACTATTTTAACTGAGCAGTTTTGAGAGACAAAAAATTAAGACAGGAAACACTGTCTGCAAATAGTACTTACTGAATTTTTCAAGGAAGAAAATTCCTTAGTGTCCATGCATAGGAAGTAAATTAAAAAGTAAAAAAAAATTGTTTTAAAAATTCTCCTTAAGCACTGAGCATAATAAGTTCATATTATCACTGCTTGGATGTTTGTTCTTAACAAAAAACAAAACAAAGAAACAAACAAAAACAAAGGATTTCTTACTCTTTAAAGGTAAAAAATTCCTAGAATCAAGGACAACTCACTCCTGTTCAAATGTTAACAGAGAACTAGCAGCCATTCCTGTTAGAAAGATTTAGAAAACAGTATGAAATCCCAACAGACATTTTACAAGGCCAACAGCTTCATATTTTCATTTCAAAAATATAATTTTAATTACACATAAGTCAGTGTAATTTATTTTTCCTTCAAACAAATGTACATACAGCCTACATGCCATTACCAATTAAAATTAATAAAAAAAACACATTAAAAGACTGAAGCTTTCATGGTTGAAAAAAAAATCTACCAGATAATATGCTAGACATTTTTGTTTCATTTAATGTGATCTCTGCACTGAGAGAAATGTTAGTTTATACAATTCCTTGAATGACCTGGGAGTCTAAATAAGGCTTTGGGTGTTTTTTTTTCTGATCAATCAGTTCAGTACAATTACAGATATAAAACTAACATTTACAATTTCAAATAATGAACAAGAGAAAAGATTCTTAGACGTGGGTAAACTCAACAGTGAGTATAGCCTTATTTATGGAGAATCATCTTTATGAAAGACGTTTCACTAAGCTGTGCATCTCTCATCAACTTCTAAATGAATTCATCTCAATCGCAGCCTATGAAGAAAGATAGCAGGCTCTAAGAGAGGTGAAACGACTTCTAGAGTAAGTGATAATAATGTGGCCAGAGCCCTGATTTCCTGGCTGTGAGGCCTAGGTTCCATTTTCTTCTCTAGTGCCTTAGTAAAATCCACTCTGGCTTGCTTCTGGCCACAAAATACATCTTTTGGTCATCTTTGACCCAGTAGTAGTTTAATACTTTCTGCTCCAATTGTTTGTACTCAAGCAGCAAAAGAGGGAGGGCAAGTGTGACTTGGTTACAGTGGAAGTGCGAGAATATTCTCCTCCTTACGATGTCAGGTTACAATCCCTCTGTACTACATGTACTACACAAATCTGTAAGGGTATTCTTGGAGACAGCATTTGCCAAGCCTAAAGGTAGCCACTTGGCCCGAAATTGAAATAAAAATGGTATCTGCCCAACTTATAAGTCTGGTTAGTTACATGTTTGAAAAACTATGTATTCATTGGAATAGAAACATTTAAATTAATGGGATAATTCCATATTCATTCATAAAATATACCATTGTACTGAAAAGACTTTTCATACTTCAGCCTCCATCAAATAAGAAATTCCTACCCTTTATTTTTCTTTTCTTCAGAATCTACCCAACAGATGTCCACATATTCCCTCAGGTCTACTGCATCAACTTTCCCACAGTGAATTCTAAAGTCCTTTTGCTCTCGTAGAGCCATCCGTAAGGCATCCATGGTTTCTGGAGTTATCTGAACCATTAAGCCATCTAGAAATCAGAGTTATGCTTCATATTGAGTTTGCCAAATTTCAGTATGTGTGACAAGTAAAACAATTTACTATTAAAATATGCTTGGTTCAAGATAAAAAAAAATGGTATCTGTATTGCCTGCATATAAAAATGCCCAAAGGGCATATGTTTCCTTCTTAACCCTCTTTTTGTATATAAACTAATAAAGGATAGAAATAAATGGAAGGGTAGGATGTTTTCTTATTCACTAGCCTTCTCTGATAGGGTAATAGATGGAGGTGTTGATAAGACATTTTGTCTCTTGTGGTCTCTCCTCACGATGGCACATTCTAAATTCTGTACTTGCAGATATTTCCCAGCTAAGAATGTACTCAGTACTGACATTCAACCAAGGACCATGTATGGATATAACCTAGAACCTCCGCTCAGATGCAGCCTGTGATAGCTCAGTAACCAATTGATTTCCCAAAGTGAGGGAAACAAGGACTATTTCTAACAGGAACTCAATGACTGGCTCTTTGGCCTCCCCACCCCCCAAGGGAGGAGCAGTCCTGTTAGGCCACAGAGGAGGGCTTTGCAGCCAGTCCTGAAGATACCTGATAAAACAGGATCAGATGAATGGGGAGGAGGTCCCCCCCATCAGTGGACTTGGAAAGGGGTACAGTGGAGATGAGGGAGGGAGGGAGGGACTGGGAGGGAATGAGGGAGCGGGATATGGCTGGGATACAGAGTTAATAAAATGTAACTGATAAGAAAAAATAAAATTCAAAAAAACAAACAAACAAAAAAAAAGAAATCATAAAAAAAGAATGTACTCAGTGCTCAGTATCTCTATCACCTTATCAACACTTGCGATTCTTTTATATTGTTTTAAATAATCCTCATATCCTTTATAAATTAAAGTCACTTTTCTACAAAGTACAGGATGTTAATATCATGGCTCAGTAATTCTGAGAGAAAAACAAACAAAAAACCCACAAGTTAAAGCTTGAAATTTAGATATGTGGAATCTCTAGGTCTTTTTTAGAAAATGTTGCCTAAATGAGACAGTAAGAGGAAACCCATTTACATCTTGATAAGTGGTGCTCTTGTTTCCATACTACTAAAAAGGTTAGGTGAGCACCATGCAGGGATCATAAAATTTTTATCAAGAAGCTGAAGTCTGTTCAATAATTCATTCTTTTACCTTCTTGCAAGATCTCTATATGCTTTTAAAATGTTTTCATTATCCTGCAAGAACTGACTTTGGTAAGGAGTCTGTCTCTAACTACATGGTGTCACAGCTATTATCAAAGAGTCGTGGTTAGTATACACCAATTTTATTCCTCTTTTTGAAATATCTTTCAACTGATTGTATTAACAAGTGCCTTCTCTTTCCTTCCTGCATCAGCTTAATGGAAATATAACATTACATATTCAAATCACCCTGTGGGGCTTAAAGAAATTATAATACATCCTTTGAGGAGGAAGCACTAACAAGTATGAACTTATTTAAGAAATAAAAAAAATGAATTCAGTTCAGTAACAAACTGAATTCTATAGGTTAATAAACATATCATTATCAAGTATATAACTAGCCAAAATTTAATAACAGCTCAAAAATAGGTAGTTTAGGGCAGAAGAAAAGTTCAAGGGATCACATTGATTAAGAAGAGTCAGTGACCTCCCTTTCACACAGATGAATAATAAAACACAGGAAAAATTGCCCAATCATTCTTGGATGTGGGAAGCGACAAGTCTTCTGCCTGATATAATTTAATTTCATATCACAGCCTCCTAGCTGTCATGTTGGCATCAGTGTATCTTGTCAGATTATATTTTAAGGCATTTTCTGGTGACTGAATCAGTTGGTGCCACAACATGAAAATACAGCTTACAGTAAGGAGAAATAAAAACCGAAAAATTCATTAACGTAAAAATTTCTAACTGAAAACTTGACTCCATAATAAAATGTGCCAGCCTCATCTTAACACTGTGAAACTAAACAATTGTGTGTGTGTTTTTTAATGTGCTGCAGGATTCCAGCATGTGTGCTACATTTGATAATTCCCAAATTCTGGATTATAAAACTTAATTAACTCAAGGAATAACAAAAAAGCAAAACAACACAATGAAAACAGGCTTCGTGCTTCTAAGATTGGTGATTTTCCTAATTAGCAAACACATATTCAAGAAAAAATAATTCTTTCTTTTTAATTGCTGTGTGTTTTCAACTGATCAGGGTTCAGAGACTAATGGTCAAGAAAGCGTTTAATTACGAAGGTTGCATCTACATCATAAAGGTTTAGAGAACGTTGACAAAGATGGGGTCAAAATGACTGAAGAGCTAAAGGTCAAAAGGACCAGAGTGAAACATTGTCTTCTTAATGGGAAAGGAACATTATTCCTGTGAACTCAGAGGGGTATGTGTGTTTGCCTACAGAAGACATGTACAAGATGAAGCCAATCAACATTCTATCATGGATTCTGAATGGTGTTATGATTCCACATCGTATGCGTGAGGAACCATGTTGGCCTAAGTTTATGATTGGAATCCCTGTTATGTATGAAGAATCCACAGAAATCATGTTTTTGTTTTTGTGGGTTTTTTTTTTTTTTTTTTTTTTTTTTGCTTTCAAACAAGATCTTAAAGTCATTGATATTTTATTTACAAAACTCAGATGCAATCATTTACTCCTCCAACTTTATGCTGAGGCATGCTGTGTATAATATGACTGTTTAATGAGCTAATATCTCAAAAAGATCTCCAAGAAAGCTGAGAACATTTACTCACAGGCCCTGAGGAAAGGAAAGAAGTGACTAGGCAGTGTCTAAAGAGAGTTTGCTACTTTAAAATGAATATTATTTATACGCAAGAGAAAAAAGAAGTGATTTGTACCCTTCTTGTACACACTTTTGTCAGCCACTCCTCCCTACCAGTGTGAATCTAATGTAATACTAAGAGGAGGATGTTAGCTTTCTATAGGCATGACATCATCCATATAAGGATTAATTAAGGGGGTTAACAGAGGGGAAATAGAATATATATTTATAATTATAAAGGTAGATTGGAGCAAGAGGATTAAATAGGGAAGGGATGAAGGAAGGGGGTGAGGGAAAGAATATGGAAAGGGGCAATGATAAGGGCCACTTGTGGAGTCATATGGAAACCCAGCACTGTAGAAGCTTCTTAACATATATACATAGTTGAAAAAAATCTAAAAAAAAAATTACCATATAATAGGAGAGATAATATCCCAACTAGACAGCTTTTGCCATTGAGATTTCCAATGTCAGAAATGGGTTACATCTAGAGGTCACTGGCCTAAGGGGTCCCATAGAATCACACAAACATCTCTTGTTATTGCCAAGACTATTTGCTCTCTGAAGACTGATGGACAGTCTCTATCAGTGATGGCAATACTTGCATGTCTTACTGAACACAGGAAAGTTGAGGTAGTGTCTAGCTAGAGCCTTTACCCACACTGCATAGTGTTCGCTGTACTCAAAGGTACACGGCACGGCACCAGAGGAGAAAGGTAAGAACACCAGTGACCAATCCTAAAATCTACAACAGTGAGCTTCCTGCTGGTGCAATAGTGGCACCAACACCATGGGAATAACCAACTGCTCTTTGACAGGACTTAAGATCCGATCCGTGAGATGAATGCCATGTCCAATACTTGGGTGGCCAAGAACACGAGACTGGATAGGCTATAGAGCCAGGGGAAAACTGAATACTATTGTTCTGCTGAAGGAACATGGCCAATAAAATGACTCCTAATGACATCTCGATATACCCATAGATCAGTGACTCACTCTGCCTTCATCAGAGAACCTTCCTCTTGTAGCAGACAGAAACTAAAACAGACCCACAACTGAGCAAAGAGCAATGAGTAGGAGATTTTAGAACACTCAGTCATAAATAGGGTGTCTTCATTAACCCCGCACCTCCACCCCAGCTCTCTGGAAGCTTTGCAGAGAAGGAAACAGAAAATTTGTAAGAGCCAGAGGGGATGGACATCTTGTGTAAAAACCATGTCTTCCAGGCTGAACAGAACTAATGCACATATGAACTCACAAAGATTATTGTTGCATGTAAGGACTTATACAGGTTTAAGCCAGGTGAGGTTTCAGCACTGAAGGGGGAGAGAGTAGACATGGGTTTCCATCCCATAATCAAGACGCTATCTCCAATTGACATCAGGTTGGAAAGGAAAACTTAATTCTTTCCAATGGAATCTCACTGAGTTTATTACACAAGCTTAAGGGTAAGTCAATGCTTAGGAATAGATGGTCAACACAAAACAAACTCAATGGTGTTTTTTTAGACTCTTGCTTTATTTCGGCATTTTTTTTCTCATATTGGCCTTTTGCTTTTGCCTTATAGTTTGTGTTTGTATGGACTTGTGTATGTGTGTGTGAGAGAGAGAGAGCATTTCTGTTTCTTGTGTATTCTTGTTGTTTAGTCGGTTTGCCTGCTTGTTTTCTAGAGGAAAAGAAAGAACATGAAGTGGGGTGGGGTTGGGAGGTAGGAAGAATCTAGGAGAAGAAACCATGATCAGGATACATTATATGAAAAAGATTTTATGACAACACAGAAAGACACAAAGAGGGTCAATGAGCCCTTTCTAAAACAGAGCTATGAAGCAAGGCCACAGAGCACTTTTGAACATGCTTCCTTTGGGTACTCCTCACCCAGACCATGGTCTTGAACCTAGAAACAAGATGACATAAGCCAAAGTTAAAGTGCTAGCTGGGAGCAGGGTGTTTGTTTGTTTGTTTGTTTGTGTGTAAATTATGAGAGATATTAAAATTTCATAAAATTACTGTGGGTATTCATCTGTATTCACATATGCATATATACCTTATACATAATGAAAACATATAAAGACACTATATATTATATACATATTTTTACACACTGACGATAGAGGAAGAGAGATTAAATCAGCTAAGTGTTAGGTATCTGGAGATCACCTAGATTCAAAAAAATTATTTTACATAACTGTAATATGAAGTTACAATTTTTAGCCTATTAAGAATCTAAATGAAGATACAAAAGGCAAATTCCTAATAAGGTCTATCATGTACTAAGCACTCAGAAATGTTGTCTAGCAGGAAACCTTCTCAGCCTTCTTGTAGCAATGTTTCTTTTTGTTGTTGTTGTTGTTGTTTTGTTTTGTTTTTTAATTTAGAAGTTTATTCATTCACTCCCGTTCCCGACTTTCAATGTCCAGTATCTGTTATAGGCCAGGAAGTGCCCTGTTCATTCACTGAGAACACAGCTATGAATAAGATAATATGGGGCTTTTTTTTTTTATGTTCTTCAGTCCTCAAATCGAATGATAAGTTACAGCTATGAAGTACACGAGCCTGGCAGTTTTAAGTGTTCAATACATAATTAATCGTTCAGCAGAAAGGTGATGTGATAGCTTAGCAAAGGGCCTGGGGACTTAGGTCTGATCTGTAATGGATCGAGAATCATCACTTGAAGCAAATATTTAGCTAGATATGTGAAGATAAGCCATTGGCTCACGTGAAGAGAGGACATTTCAAGGCAGAGGACCTTTGTGTCAGTGCTCCACAGCAGGGAGAGGGCATTTCGCATGGCATTGGGGCACAGCAGGTCTTAATGCTGAGCATCACCAGTAACAGCTTGCTGGAGGCAAGACCAAACTGAACTTAGATATTCAGGGCTTGACCTAAACAGCTCTGGGAATTTTTAAAGTGTCCATGTTTGGGTGCTTGACAGATTTTCCTTGTTACAATTTAGAGACTACATTGTCTTGGCTGTAAGTTAAGCCAGGTGAACTAAAAAGAACCCCGTGCTGCCCTTTCTGAGTAAGAAGGTGGTGACAAGAGCAGGCATGTGAAGGAAATAGAAATAAGATAAGCTAGACGGTTCAGAAGGGGTTAGAACCCATCCTTCCTACCATGTCACAGTGAATACAGATGTGTATGGTGATAGATGATCAGTTTGTTCAGATCAAGATTATAAGATTCATTTATCTTATGAATATTAACGTTTTGACTGTATGCATTTACGTACACCTTGTACATGTCAGCCTACTGTCCAAGAAAGTCAGAAGAGAGCAGCTGATTTCCTGTAATTAGAGTTATGGGTAGTTTTGGACTACCACGTCAGTGTTGGGAACTGAACTCAGATCTCTGCAAGAGTGGTAAGTGTTCTGAACCATCGAGCCATCACTCCAGTCTAGCATAGCAAGATTTCTTTTTTCATTTATTCATTAATTTAATCTCTTTACAGTCTTATCTCAGCTTCCTTCCTCCTCTCCTCTCAGTACCACTCTCATAACCTCCTCACCCTCATTCTTATTCTTCCTTCTCCTTTTTTCTCAGAGAAGGGGAGGCCCTCAAAGGGTATAAACCCACCCAGGCTCTTCAAGTGACATCCTCTTCCACTGGGGCCTGACAAGACATTCTAGTTAGGGTGAAGGGATCCAGTGGCAGGCAACAAAGTCAGAGACAGCCCTACTTCCACTGTTAGAGGACCCACAGTTTGACTATGTTGCATATCTGCTACATACATGTACTGGGTCTATGTACAGTTTATGCATGTTCTTTTGCTGTTGGTTAAATCTCTGTGAGCTTCTATGGGCCCAGGTTAGTTGACTCTGTAGTTCTTCTTATGGTGCCCTCGACACCTTTGGCTCCCTCTATCCTTCTTCCCACTCTTCCACAGAACTCCCCAAGCTCAGCCAATTGCTTGGCTGTGGGTCTCTGCATCTGTTTCCATCAGCTGCTGGATTAACCCTGTGAGAAGACAGTTATGCTAAGTTCCTGTCTGCAAGCATAGAAGAGTATCATTAATAGTGACAAGAGTTGGCTGTCAAGTTGGTGGGTCTCAAGTGGGGCCAGTCATTGGTTTGTCATTCCCGCAATCTCTGCTCCATCTTTACCCCTACTCTTTTCATAGGCAAGACAAATTTTGGGTCGAAGGTTCTATGTGTGTTGTCCCCTCCTTCAATTTGGAAGTCCCACCTGGCTACAGGAGGTGGTCACTTCAGGCTCCTTAACCTCTTCTGCTAGAAGTCTGAGCTATGGTGACCCTCATAGACTCCCAGGAGCCTTTCCTGTCCAAGCGATGCACCCTGCACTAATTCCCAGTCCCTATTCTGCACTCAGAACACATTTTAAATCGGCTTCTAGGAACAACTGGACACACATCAATAGCCCAGTAAGGAAGAAATGGACAGTAGAAATTACAAGAAAGACACAGGCACAGACAGACTGTGTTCTCTCTCCCCCTCTCTCTCTCCCCCTCCCCCCCTCTCACTTTTATAACCTCTTGTGTCTCAACTTTTCCTCTCTAAAATCCCCATGATACTGGGGAGGAGTCGCTCATGGTTGCTGGAAGAATCAAGTGAGCTTCACATGTGCCAAAAAATAAAATAAAGTAAATGAATGCTAGCCCTTATTCACATTTTCACCCTATCAGATGATGGATCTGAAATTGCTCTTTCTGGCTGAGAATGAACTTAGGGCTCACAAGGCTGAGCCTGTTTATGTAGAGTGTCCAAGCTATAACTGAGTGGGAAGCATCAAGCCACAGAGACAAAAATTTCTAATAACAAAGAAACCAGATTTAACACAGAGACCAACTTTAAGGTGCCAAAACAAAGAAATGTCAGAACACTTCTCATTCTGTGTCCAAATATTGTCTCCTTGGAGGAGAGGAGTAGGAGATAATGATTGATGTGAGAGACAAATCAGGGTTTCTAAGACTACAGGAAAGAGCTGGAGTGAGGACAGGAAGTTGTGGGGTTGCTTTTACATTCTTTACATGAAAAGATTAATCTCTTACAAAAATTGATTTCATCTTCCAAGTTGCAAAGAGCTCCCAATTACCTTGTATTTCTGCAGACTATAAAGTGCAAGATCTCAAGCTCATTTATAAAAATGCAATTTTAATTCATTCTAAGAAGTTTTGCAAAGGCACTGCATGTCAGAGGGCAAATTAACAAAAGAAGAATGATGTCAGGGTAAAACCTGCAATTTTCATTCAAAAGGCAAAGAGGGGGAAAAAACCTACTTTAATCCTGTTTCCATTCTAAAAAACTGGAAATCCATTTCCCCTCTGTTCTCGCAAGAACATTTTTTTTTTCTGTTTTAAAACACTCAGAAATTTAGCGTTTAGTGTGGATAGTTTTGTAGCACTGAATGGTGGTTGTTATTGAGAATGTTAATTAAAGTGACAAAATTTTCTATAAATCTCAGCAAGAGGTTTTTATGTCTACCTTGTAGCTGTGGTTTGTCTTCCTTTTTAGGATGCAGAGATAACATTTGGGCAGCATTAAGCTGGATCTGTGGCCATTCTGGTCTCAATAGATGGCTGTAGGTGCTGGCAATGGGTGTCTGAGCCATCCCCTTCCGGATCATGAGTTCATATATGGCTCAGGCTAAAAGTGAATGAGGTTCATTATTTTCCCAATTGTATAAAAAAAATATTTTTAGTATGAGCCTGCAAAGCCTGGCCAATATCTGGGACAAAGAGGTGTTAATTGCACTGCTATATTGTATGGTAATTAGCTCAATTTTAAACTAATATGTATTTTTCTATATAATGGAACAATGCGTATTGATGTTTATTTTCCAGGTGGGCAAAAAGAAGGTGCTTTGGGAGACAAGCATCACTATGCTTGTTGACTCTTAGTCAATTGTTTCACCTTCTCTTCACTATAGCTAGAGGACACATTGAAACAAGCCCAACTGCTGTTATCCAAGAATCACCTCCCCCCAACCCATTGACTTCCCAAACTTTGTTAAATTCATCTCATGAAGGTAAGGAAGTAAAGTGTGCCCTATGCAATTACAGCCACATGCTGTGCTGTAAATTTAGCATTGTAGATAAACAATGAGTCTCCTGAGATTATAGCGGATCTTTAAAAAAAAACTCCTATCCTTTCAGCCCATCATAGATATCATATCATCATAGCACCATGGCATTATTCATGTTTGTGTTGTTGCTGTTTTGTTTTTGTGTTTTTTTTTAAAGGACCAATTACACTACCAGTCATGAAAGCAAAACACATGCAATTATGTACAGTGCTTATCACCTTGATAAGTGTGTGCATTTAATATACTACGCTCTTTAATATTTTAGTGTGAACTCAACCCACTTTTGCAAATTTACTCTAAAAGAGTAATCTGTGCTTTGTTGTCAACAGTCTCCTATATTTCGTGTTTACCATGTGTGTTGATTGCATAATGAAATGATGTTGAGAGTTAGGGTTTCCATAACTGTTCTGTGATGTTCCCACAGATATTAGCTCATCTAACACTTTTCTCACATTATAAATGTTAAGTGATGCAAGGTTGTACTGCAGGTTTTCATTATTTTCCTCTCTCTGCTCATATATAAATTGAAAGTCATAATAATGACACCAGCTCCAAGACTTGTTATGAATGTTGAGTGAAATAATGCCTGTAAAAGCTTAGCATGTTGCAAAGCTCAACAAAAGACCTGGAGATTGTGCTGATGATACTAAAAATGGCAATGGCAATGATGAAAATTGAGTATATCTAATATTACTTACTTTTTTCAATAGTGTGACCAAATATCCCTCAAGAAGCATATTAATAACGGAAGAAATTATTTGTCTCACATTAATATCACTTACAGTCTATCATGGCAGGAAGAGGAAGGCAGCAGGTGCATAAGAAGTTGATGTCACATTGAGTCTACAATCAAGAAAAAGAAAGTTTATAGAGAAAGGATGTAGGGAGGAGGTATCAAAACTTCATGGTCTGGTACAGTAACATGTTTTCTCCACCCAATTAAAAAAATGTCAAGGTAAGAAGCAAGTATCCAGACACAATTCATTTTTTTAATTTTTTATATAAATTTAGGTTTATTCACTTTGTATCCCCCTCTGTCATCCCCTCCCTACCCCACCCGTTCTCCTTCATCACCTCCCATGCCCCTTCCAAAGTCCACTGATAGGGAGGTCTTCCTCCCCCTTTCTTTGACCCTAGCCTATCAGGTCTCATCAGGACTGGTTGCATTGTCTTCCTCTGTGGCCCGGTAAGGCTGCTACCCCCCTCAGGGGGAGGTGATCAAAGAGCCAGCCCCTGAGTTCATGTCAGAGACAGTCCCTGTTGCCATTACTAGGGAACCCACTTGGAGACTGAGCTGCCATGGGCAATATCTGTACAGGGTTTCTATGTTGTCTCCATGTATGGTCCTTGGTTGGAGTATCAGTCTCAGAGAAGACTCCCTGTGACCAGATTTTTTTAGTTCTGTTGCTCTCCTTGTGGAACTGCTGTCCTCTCCAGGTCTTTCTATCTCCCCCTTCTTTCATAAGATTCCCTGCACTCTGTCAAAGTTTGGCTATGATTCTCAGCATCTGCTTTGATACCTTGCTGGATAGAATCTTTCAAAGGTCTTCTGTGGTAGGCTCCTGTCCTGTTGCCAGTTTTCTCCTTCTTCCAATATCCAAGCCTTTTCCCTTTCTGAGTAAGGACTGATCATCTTATCCAGGGTCCTCCTCCTTGCTTAGCTTCTTTCGATGTAAAGATTTTAGTATGTTTATCCTCTATTATATGTCTAATATCCACTTAAAAGTGAGAATATACCATGTGTGTCTTTCTGCTCCTGGGATACCTCACTCTGGATTATCTTTCCTAGTTCCCACCATTTGCCTGCAAATTTCATGGTTTCCTTATTTTTAATTGCTGAGTAGTATTCCATCGTGTAAATGTACAACAATTTCTGTATCCATTCCTCAATTGAGGGACATCTGGCTTGTTTCCAGGTTCTGGCTATAACAAATAAAGCTGCTAGAACATGGTTGAGCAAATGTCCTTGTTGTATACTTGAGCATCTTCTGGATATATGCCTAGGAGTGCTAAAGCTGGTTCTTGGGGAAGCACTATTCCTAATTGTCTGAGAAAGTACCAGATTGATTCCAAAGTGGTTGTACAAGTTTACTTTCCCACCAGCAATGCAGGAAGGTTCTCCTTTCTCCACATCCTCTCCAGCATGTGTTGTCACTTGAGTTTTTGATCTTAGCCATTCTGATGGGTGTAAGGTGAGATCTCAGTGTCGTTTTGATTTGCATTTTCCTGATAGCTAAGGATGTTGAGCATTTTTTAAAGTGTTTCTCCGCCATTTGATATTTCTCTATTGAGAATTCTCTGTTTACCTCTGTTACCCATTTTTAATTAGATTACTTGGTTTGTTGCTGTTTAACTTCTTCAGTTCTTCATATATTCTGGATATTAGCCCTTTGTTAGATATAGGGTTGGTGAAGATCCTTTCCCAATCTGTAGGCTGTTATTTTGTTCTGATGACAGTGTCCTTTGCTTACAGAAGCTTTTAAGTTTCATGAGGTCCCATTTATTGATTGTTGCTCTTAGAGCCTGTGCTGTTGGTGTTCTGTTCAGGAACTTGTCTCCTGGGCCAATGAGTTCTAGTCTCTTCCCCACTTTTTCTTCTAAAAGGTTTAGTGTGTCTGTTTTTTATGTTGAGGTCTTTGATCCACTTGGAATTTAGTTTTGTGCAGGGTGATAAGTGTGAATCTATTTTCATTTTTTCTGCATGTAGACATCCCTTAGACCAGCACCATTTGTTAAAGATGCTGTCTTTTTTCCATTATATAGTTTTGGCTTCTTAGTGAGAAATCAAGTATCGTTAGGTGTGTGGGTTCATTTCTGGGTCTTCTATCCTATCTACTGATCCACCATTCCCTTTCTATGCCAGTACTATCAATTCTTATCCCAAACTCAACAACCTGTCAGGTCAGTTCAAACAAGGATGATAGAAAGTTTGGCAGGGAAGTGTTTGAAATGCACTGTAGCATCTGAAAAGTCCACTTACAAAGTCATCCCCCAACCAGTGAGGAGCCTACTTTTGATTTTTCACAGTGTAAACATACTGGGTTCTAGGTAGGACACATCCACACACCTCTAAGGGAGCAACCTTATACTAGGATACTAAGTTTTCAGTAACAAGGGTTGGTCATAAATTGTAAGTCTTCTACCTATTTGAAATATGGTTATACTTGAAATAAAACAGAAAATTCCCACATAGGCCTGAAAATGAAATGAATCAATAATAATAAATGAGATTTGGAGGTTTTCTGTTATCATTTTATTTTTATTTTTGGGAGCATAATATAACTACATCATTTCTTCCTTCTCTTCCCTACTTCCAAACCCTTCTTCCTACTCCTCCTTGCACTCTTAGTCATGACCTCTTCAAGGATTAAGTACAGGAAGTGAAACTCTTCTAGTTAACTTCTTTGAAGTTTTAAGTTTTGAGTGCAAAACATTCATAGAGGAAATATATACAGAAGAATGTAATATTGGAATAGATGTAAAGGAATAAATAAACTTAGGGCAGGGAAGTATGAAACTCACCTTGTTTCTTTAAGGACCTCTGGAGCAACTTTGTTTAATAGACTTCTCTGTAATGATGGAGACATCCTGTATTGTATCTGTGTTGCTTAATGTTTGGCCCACTGGAAACTTGTGCCTAATGAGCACTCTTAAAGTGCCAAATGGAACCAGGGAAGTGACTTTTTAATTTTATTCCATTATAATGTATGTAAATGTGAATAGTCACAAGCTATGTAGTGTAAATAGCATCCTTTTGATTTTATTATCTGGCTTCAAGCAAGAAACCGATCTCTTGACTGGCATGACTATCTCCTTTTTGTCTTATTACTCTACACGTGGGAGATTCCCTAATGTCGGTCACCTGAGTGCTATCTTCACAAATATCCCGTATTGACTTAATATGCCTGCACTTGTTTTATAAATAACCATTATTTATTTAAATAAAATTATTTTAGTAATATGACTTAGATACATTTTTGTTTCTATTGACACTATAAATGGATATTCAGCTTCAATTGCTTTATGCATAAGGAAAGCCAAAAACTGTGTACGTCCCAATTTTACACACTTGAGTGCTATCTAAAGTCATGTTACATATTCCTAATGTATGCTAGACTGTGGATCCGTCTGTACAGACAAAATGAGAAATACCTCAACAGACAGACTCAATCCAATTTTTAATTACAACTGAATGCGAAATGCCTTGGTTGTGTGGCATTCATTCCTGGTTTACAAGGAAGATAAACATTCTCTCAGTGGCAAAAAGCCCAGCACAAGCTCTGGGCCCTCCTCCTGGCTACCTCTGAAAGCAGTAGTCCTCTCTAGGCATGGCTATCACTCTGGCTGAGGGAGTGTCAATACAGGAAAATGCAATTAGCAAAAGCAATTAGCTCACCACCTTTAAGATTGGCCTCTTCTTTTCCCATCTTCAAAGCTACATGAAGATTTGTGTATAATTACCTAAAGTAGTGTTTACATTTTCTTTTTTTCTTTTCCCTCCCTGCTAATTTCAACACTCCTAATTTCTTCAAAGTGCTATGGCATAGGAAAGCTTCATCCCTATTCTGTCTCTCCATTCCCACAGATAATTTATCCCAAATCCCCATCTTTCTAGAGATGTGTCCCTATTGCTGTTCAAACTCCTTTAAAAAAATATCCGTAGAATGCATGCCATTTTCCCCGTTTAATAGAGAATACCACGAGTGTATTTGTTACTAAAATTTTCTTCTACCAGGGCTCATCATAGACTACTAGAAAAATGCTTCCCTAAATCAATATACAGATTTTAAGTTCATATTTTGTAACAATAAATGGGACAAATGGGCTAATTCTATTCTCTTATCTCCACTGATGTGAGGCAGACTTATAAAAAATAAATGCATATGCACAAATAGAGACAGAATCAACCTGCTGCTTATGTATAATAAGCACATTTGAATAATTAACCAACTCCTGCTAGCTTCTGCATAATTCACTTAAGCACCAAAGAAGCAAAAGAATAAATATTTTCCTGGGTTTAAGGAGAAAGAAACAGCTATATACATCAGGCTCCCTTTAAGATTAACATGGGTCATCTTAATCAAGAAGTGAACAAAAACTGTCGTTTACATGTGAAAACTTCTGCATTCATGACATGCTTATACTAGATCCTGAGATAACACTGATACACATTTGCTCAACCTATGACTCCTGACATAAATCAAGTCAGCCCTGGAAAACAGCTGAGATAGCAGCTTCCAAGTGATCATTTGGGGCACAGCAATGCAACTTTCTATGTGTCTCCCAGGTCTATTGTTCTATTTTTGGAATTTCTTGGATTACAGACTTAGCAGTCCTGGGCAATGATAATTGAACATCAATGTATTCTGATGATCCATATAAGCCACATATGTTTTTCTGGCTTTCTTTCCTACCCTAGTTGCAACTCAGCACAATTCTTTAATTTTGTGCATCATTTTATGAAAAGAAATAGGGCTCACTATCCTATGATACTATAGAGCTGTTTAATTGGGAAAATTTCACAAATGCCCTCTGGAAGGACTGGAGGCTTTATCTAGACATGAAAGTGCATACAATCATGGCTTGGGAAAAGGCCACACCTGTTCTAAATGACCAACTTAAGGTCAGTGGTTAAAGTGAAGTTATCACAGATGTGAAAAATAATCACAAATGTGAAAAAGAAATGTCACACCACAGCACAACTTACTGACAGATGATCTTGATCCTTCAGCCACTGAGAGTAGAAACTGGTTGGTGACACAGGCAACAGTGATTCATGATCTAAAAATAAAGATTAGTAGTTAAAACACAAGAAGTGGATTTGCCTGGCCCAACTGAGTAATAGACAGAGCCACATAGAGGTTAGCTGGGTGCTGAACCCAAGCCTATTGTTCTCTATCTCCAAGAGGCCTGTGTAGCAAAGGATCAGCTTTTGGCCAGGAGATCTCTCTGTCTGCTCCCCATATGCCTGACCCACCTAGGTCACAGATGCAGATCCCAGCGGAGGTGAGTTCGGTGAAGAACCTAAGCCCCATTGTCTCCCAGATCTAGGAGTTCTATGTGGCACACACCAGCTTTCGTCTTGGAGATCTCTCCACCTGTTCCCCATTTGCCTGGTCCACCTAGGTTACAGAAACCAAGCACAGCAGAGACAACACACTCAGTGAAGGTGAGCTGGGTGAGGGACCCAATGCCCATTGTCACCTACGTGGAGGAGGCCTGTGCAGTGCCCCACCAGCTTTTGGCTAGGAGATTTTTCCACCTGCTCCCCATTTGCCTGGCGCACGTGGCACACCAACAGTGTACCCAGTAGAAGGAACACCAGGTCACCAAACATTAGAGTTAGCCATAACAAGCAACAAAACTCAGGGCCCTATGAGGCCTCTGGAAACCCACTACAGCAAGCCCTTGGGATACTGTCACACCTGAAGTACAAGAAAAAGAATTTAAATTTGAGATTATGAAAAAGATAGAGGCCTTAAAGAAGAAAAATAAAGCTCTCAAAATAGCACAGGAAAATACAATCAAACAGATGAAAGAACTGAACAAAGCCCTTAAAGAAATTAAAGAAATACAGGAAATGAAAATCAAACAGAAGGAAATAAATAAAATTGTTTAATATCTAAAAATGGAACTATAAGCAATAAAGAAAACACAATCTGAGGCAATCCCTGGAGATGAAACACTTAGGGAAAAGAACAGGAATTTCAAACAGAAGCATCACCAATAGAATACAAGAGATGGAAGAGAAAAATCTCAGGGGTGGAAGACACAACCGATGAAATTGACACAACAGTGTAAAAAAATTCTAAATCTAAAAAGCTCCTGATGTACCAAAAGATGAAAAAACAAAGATGAAAACTTCCTAACATAAGGAAAGTGAGGCCTATAAATATACACGAAATCGTACAGAACACCAAATAGATTGGAGCAGAAAAGAGAATTACCTTGCCACATAATAATCAAAACATTAAATGTGCAGAACAAAGAGAAAATATGAAAAGCTGAAGAGGAAAAAGGCCAAATCACATATAAAGGCAAACCTATCAGAATTACACTCGACCTCTTATCAGAAACTCCGGAAGCCAAAAGGGCCTTGGGCAGATTTTTTACAGGCAAAAAGAGGCCACAGATGTCAGACTAGACTACTGTACTCAGCAAAACTCTTAATCACCATAGAGGAAGAAAAGTGGTTATTTCATAAAAACAACAAAAAAATTAAACAGTACCTATTCACAACCAGCCCCCCTCCCTGAAGATACTAGAAGGAAAACTTCAACCCACGGAGGCCCAAGCCCAGGAAACACAAGTAATAAATAACCCCACATCAGCAAAACCAAAAGACTAGAATCACACACACACACACACACACACACACACACACACACATACACACTCTACCACCAACAACATAAAAATAAGAAGTAATAACACGTCATTAATATCTCTCAACATCAATGGCATCAACTCCCCAATAAATAGACAGAGGTTAACAGAATGAATGTGAAAATAGAACCCATCTTTCTGCTGTATACAAGAAACACACTTCAGCAATAAAGAAAAAGATTTTCCAAGCAAACAGACTAAAGAAGCAAGCTGGGGTAGCCATTCTAGAATCCAATAAAACAAACTTTCAACAAAAATTAATCAAAAGAGATGAAGAAGGACACTTCATACTCATCAAAGGAAAAATCCCCCAAGACAACATCTCAATTCTGAACATCTATACCCCAAATGCAAGGGCACCCTCATTTGTAAAAGAAATATTAAAGTCTAAAGGACACATTGAACCCCACACATTAATAGTAGGAGACTTCAACACCCTATTCTCCCCAACGAACAGATCATCAAGATAGAAACTAAATGGGAAAAGTCATAAAACTAACAGACATCATAAGCCAAATGGACCTAACAAATACCTACAAAACATTTTACTTAAATACCCCAAAGAATATGCCTTCTTCTCAGCACCCCACAGAACCTTCTACAAAATTGACCATATACTCCGTCACAATGCAAGCCTCTACAGATATAAGAAGATTCAAAAAAAAAAAAAAAAAAAAAAAAACCCTGCACCTTATCAGACCACCATGGATTAAAATGGAACTCAGAAATAATAGAAACAACTGAAAACCTACAATTTCATAGAACCTGAACAACTCCCGAACCAATGACCACTGGGTCAGGTAAGAAGTTAAATACTTTCTGATATTTAATAAAAATGAAGTTGCAAATACCCAAACTTATGGGACATAATGAAAGCAGTGCTAAAATGAAAGTTCAAAGCACAAAGTGTGTTTATAAAGAAATTGGAGAGATTCCATATTAGTAAGTTAGCAGAAACAACTGAAAACTCTAGAACAAAAGGAAGAAAACACACCAAAGGGGAGTAGATGACAGGAAATAATAAAATTCAGAGCTAAATTCAATAAATTGTAAATGGAGAGAACAATACAAAGAAGCAATGAAACCAAGAGTCAATTCTTTGAGAAAATCAACAAGATAAACAAGCCTTAGCCAAACTAACTAAAAGGCAGAGAGGAGTATCCAAATTAACAAAATCAGAAATAAAAAGGGAGACATAACAACAGACACTGAGGAAATACAAAGAATCATTAGGTCTTACTTTAAAAGCTTATGTTACACAAAATAGAAAAATCTAAAGAAAATGGATCTTTTTTGGATAGAGTTCACATACCAAAGTCAAATTAAGAGCAGATTAACAGTTTAAACAGTTCTACAACCCCTACAGAAATAGAAACAGTCATTTAAAGTCTCCCAACCAAAAAAGTCCAGGTTCAGATGTTTTTAGCACGGAATTCTACCAGGCAGTCAATGAAGAGCTGACTGACATCTATACTCCTCAAACTATTCCACAAAATAGAAATTGAAGGAACATTGTCAAACTCATTCTATGAAGCCATAGTCACCCTGATAACTTTGTGTGATTTATCACACAGACTCAACAAAGAACATTTCAGACCAATTAAACTCATGTACACTGATGAAAAAAAAAAATCCTCAAAAAAATATTTGAAAACCAAATCCAAAAACACATCAAATGTATCATCCACTATTATCAAGTAGGCTTCATTTCAGGGATGCAGGGATGGTTCAACATATGAAAATCCACCAATGTAATCTACCATGCAAACAAACTCAAAGAAAAAAATCACATATTTATCTCATTAGATGCAGAAAAATATTTGACAAAATCCAACATTTCTTTATGATTAAAATATTGGAGAGATCAGGAATACAAGACTCATACCTAAGCATAATAATGGCTTTATTAAGGAAGCCAGTTGCCAACATCAAATTAAATGGAAAGAAACTCAAAGCAATACTGCTTAAATGAGGGAAAAGGCAAGGCTGCCCACTTTCTCATGCCTCTTCAATATAGTGCTAGAATTTCTAGATAGAGCAATAAGACAATAAAAGATCAAGGAGACTCAAATTGGGAAGGAAGAAGTCAAAGTATTGTTATTTGAAGATGATATAAGTGTAGGTAAGATACCCCCTAAACTCCAACAGAGAACTTCTACAACTTATAAACAGCTTTAGTAGAGTGGCTGGATATAAGATTAATTAAAAATGAAGAAGAGTAGCCCCCCTGTACACAAATGACAAAGAGCCTGAGAAACAAATTAGGGAAACTATATCTTTCACAATAATCACAAAAATTTGAAGTATTTTGCTGTAACTCTAATGAAACAAGTGAAAAAACCTATATAACAAGAAGTTAAAAATCTCTGAAGAAAGAAACTGAAGAAGATATCAGAAGATGGAAAGATGTCCCATGCTCTTAGATAGTAGGATTGACATAGTAAAAATGGCCATCTTACTGAAAGCAATTTACAAATTCAATGGAATTCCTATCAAAATACAAACAGATTTCTTTACAGACATTGAAAGAACAATTCTCAACTTCAAATAGAAAAACAAACAAACAAAAAGCAGAATAGCTAAAACATTCCTATATATATATATATATATAAAAAAACTTCTGGGGGTATCTCCATCCCTGAATTCAAGTGATGGTACAGAGCAATAGTAATAAAAACCTCATGGTACTAGCATTGAAATAGACTGGTTGATAAAAGTAATCAAATCAAAGACCCAGAAATAAATCCACCTACCTATGGTCACTTGAGTTTTGACAAAGAAGCCAAAACCACACAATGGAAAAAAAAAGACAGCATCTTCAAAGAATGGGGTGTGTGTAACTGGATGTCTACATGTAGGAAAATGCAAGTAGATCCATACTTATCACCCTGCACAAAATCAAATCCAAATGGATCAAATACATCAATATAACACTAGATATATAACTTCTTAATCTTTAAAAGAGAATGTGGAGAAGATCCTTGAACTCATTGGCACAGGATACAACTTCCTGAACAGGACACCAACAACTCACACTCTAAGATCAACAGTTAATAAACGGGACCTCATGAAACTGAATAGCTTCTATAAGTCAAAATACACTGTTAATAGACGGGAACAACAGTCTATTAACTGTTGGAAATAGATCTTTACCAATCCTACATCCAACAAAGGGCTAATATTCCAAAATATATAATGAAGTCAAGATATCAAACACCAATCAACAAAATAACCCAATTTAAAAAATGGGGCACACAACAGAACCACGAGTTCTCAACAAAGGAAGCTTGAACAGTTGAGAAGCACTTAAAGAAATGTTGAACTTCTTTAGTCATCAAAACCACTCTGATATTACACTTCACTCCAATCAAAATGGCTAAGATCAAAGTCTCAAGTGACAGCACATGCTGGCAAAGGAGTAGAGAAAGGGGAACACTCCTCTAATGCTGGTGCGAGTGTAAACTTGTATAACTACTTTGTAAATCAATCTGGAACTTGCTCAGAAAAATGGTAATAGCTTTTACCTCAATACCCAACTATACCTCTCCTGGGTACACACCCAAAAGACACTTGACCATACAGGAAGGACACTTCCTAAAATATGCTCATAGCAGCTTTATTCACACAGCCATCTGGAAACAGCCTAGGTGTCCCTCAACTGAAGAATGGATAAAGAAGCAAAAAGACACACATAGTACATACTCACTCATATAAATATACAACATAGAATAAACCCACTAAAATCTGTACATCTAAACAAACTAAGCAAAAGAGAGGACCCTAACTAAAATGTTCAATCCCCATCCTGAAAGGCAAGGAGGATGGACATCAGAAGAAAAAGAAAACAGGAAACAACCTAGGAACCTGCTACAGAGGGCCTCTGAAAGCCAGAAGAAGAAAACAGGAAACAATCTCTGAACCTGCCACAGAGGTTCTCTGAAAGCCTCTGCCGTGCAAACTGTCAAAGCAGATGCTGAGCCTGATGGCCAACTGTCAGGCAGAGTGAATGGAATTTTATGTAAGAACTGGGAAATAGTAAGAGCTGGAGAGGACAGGGTCTCCACAAGGAGAGCAACAGAACAAGAAAATTTGAACACAGGGAACTTCCCAGAGACTCATACTCCAACCAAGGACTATTCATGGAGATAACCCAGAACCCCTGCACAGATGTAGCCCATGGCAGTTCAGAGTCCAATTGGGTTACATAGTAATGTGAAGAGGGACTGCCTCTGACATAATTTGATTGGCCTGCTCTTTGATCACCTCCCCCTGGGGGGGAGCAGCCTTACCAGGCCATAGTAGAGGACAATGCAGCCTCTTTTGATGTGAACTGATAGACTAAGATCAGAAAAGAGAGGAGAACCTCCCCTATCAGTGGACTTGGGGAATGGCATGCAAACAGAGGGAGGAGGGAGGGTGGGATTGGGAGGGGAGGAGGGAGGGGCTTATGGGGGGATGCAGAATGAATAAAGTGTAATTGATGAAAAATTTTTTAAAAAAAGGGAAAAAAATAATTTAAGAACCTTAAATGACTTTCAAAAGTGGAGGAAAACATGGAGTTAGTCAATTGGCATGGAGCACGTCTCACCCCTGGGGGCAATGGTCTCCTGAACCTACTCAGACCTCGGACACCACCACTGCTAGTTCTAGAACTGATGCAGGATGTTCCAACGAGGGGGTTAAGGCTTCTCATAATATTTCCTATAAGCCCACACCTGTTTGTTTATATCCCCCATTTTTATTCATTATTAGCCAGATAGAGCCAAGTAATTGTGATAATGATACTTGCTTTTTTGTCCAATGCTGGAATGCTAGTAAATTTAGGTATGCCCTGGTTACTCGCATGCCTCGCTGGGTGCCTGTGCCCGTTGATGCCCCTCACGCTATGACTCTCTTCAAACAGAAAAGGGATCTTGGAACTACAGCTACCATTGTTATTGCTATCTCATTGGCGGCTGTTGGAGCTACCACCGCAGCATTAGCCATGAGTCATACTGGGCAGACTGCTCAGACCCTGAACAATCATTTAGCCAATGTAGCTCATGCCTTAGATGTACAAAAAGGAATTAATGCTCAACTAAAAGGAAGCTTGATGGTGTTCAATCAGAGGATTGACCTAGTGCAGGAGCAAATTGATACCCTAAGGCAAATCACTCAACTTGGCTGTCAATGAAAATATGCTGGACTTTGAATCACTAGCATACAACATGAGAATTTTTCCTGTGCTGCAAATCTGTCTAAACAATTGTCAAGCTATATTTTAGGTAATTGGACTGGAGAATTCGATACTACGATGGAGCAGCTGAGAGTGGCCATTATCACGGTAAATTCTACCAGAGTGGATGCAGGACTAGCCACAGGATTATCATCATGGATTGCTGCAGCCATGAATCATCTGAAGGAATGGGCGGGCATGGGAGCGTTAGCAGGCCTTCTGGTGTTGGTCTCCTTGGTTTGCCTGTGGTGTATATGCAAGATTAGAGTCTCACAACAGCATGATGCAGCCATGATCATTCAGGCCTTTACAGCCATTGAAGCAGGACAGTCTCCCCAAGCATGGTTGGCTACCATAAAAAGCTAAAATGTTATGCTCAGGATGCGAGGCTAAGCACTGCACTCAGGGTCAGCCGCTTTCGACCCAGAGAAGAGCATGTCTGATTGCATGCGGGTTGATGCCCCAGGTCCCCCCTCTGAGAAAAAGGTATCGGACGGGTCTGATACTCTTTGGGTGGATGACACCTAAATGAACATCGGTACAAAGTCCCAATTTATTTCTAATATCAGAGATCAGACCTCTACTCTTGCCTGATGCGTCTAAAACAAAAAGGGGGAACTGTAGAGAGCTGCATAATGCCGTGCCTGAAAGATGGAGCTGGTTTCCGCCTTCCACCTTCCCGATGGTGAGTGCTCTCTGTCAGGAACAATTCCACATTTGCCTAAGGCTGAGGATCTGGCTTGCTTCCGTGTATGTGGACCTATGTGCATTGCCCACATGGCACGCTGGGGTTGGCTACCCAGAGGCTATTTAAGCTGTAGGCTGGCTTTCCCCAGGGTCAGATGATTGTTCAAGGTTCCTGAATAAACTGCATTGAAAAAAAAAAAAAGAAGTGGGAAATAGTAAGAGCTGGAGAGGAAAGGAACTCCACAATGAGAGCAACAGAAAAAGAAAATTTGAACACAGGGAACTTCCCAGAGACTCATACTCCAACCAAGGACTATTTATGGAGATAACCTAGAACCCTGACAATGCATCCACTTCTGATGAGAACTGATAGACTAAGATCAGAAAGAAGGAGAGGAGGACCTCCCCTATCAGTGGACTTGGGGAGGAGCATGCATGCAGAAAGTGGGGGGGGGAGGGTGGAACCGGGAGGGGAGGAGGGAGGGGCTTATGGGGGGATACAAAATGAATAAAGTGTAATTAATAAAAAAATAGTAATCTGCCTATAAAAAAAAAAGAAAAGAAACTCTGGCACATTTACACAATTTACACACTCAGCTATTAAAAACAAAGAGATCATGATATTTGCAGGCAAGTGGATGGAACTAAAAAGGTCAAATATGCTCATACAGCCAAACATTGGGAGATGCATAGGAAGTCTTGTGGAAAAGTGGGAGGAAAGAGAAAACGACCTGGAAGTGACAGGCCTCCATAAGAAGTCCAACAGAGTCAACTAACCAGGATCCAGGGGGGCTTGCTAAGGCTGAAGAACCATGCAAGAATTGGACTTAGCCACCACTAGAAATGTGTAGCCAATTGACAGCTTAGCCTTCAAATGGGTACTCTAGTAAGGGAAGTTGGAACTGCAACCAACATGGACTCAATTGCCATTTTTTTTATCACTTTCTCCTGGTGGGACTGCCTCATCAGGCCAGAGGGGAAGAGGACACTCTCAGTCCAGATGCAACTTAATGATCTAGGCTAGATAGGAAAGGATGTTCCCCTTTTTCTGAGAAAAAAAAAGGGTGGTGGATGGATGGAGGGACTGGGAAGGGAAGGGGGATGAGGCTACAACAAGGATGTAAAGTGATTTATTTTTTAAAGAGGGTTCCAGTGGTAGCATAGTTATAAATAACTTTCCAAGCGGACAAGAGGTCTTAGATTCTATTCTTAGTAAAACAGAAAAGAAAGGAAAGAACAGAAGAATAAAGGGAAGGAAGAAATAAGAAGAAAAAAAGAAAGTTAGAAAGGCAGAGAGAAGTAAAGAAAAAAGAAAGTCGAAAATGAGTTCACAGAATGTGAAATTGTAATAACATGAATAAATAACATAGATATGTTTAGGCTGTGAGATTTCTAGAGTATGAAACAAAATTTAAGTTCTACTTATAGAAATATCAGGAAATATCTCTTTACACCATACTGAAAGGGTGTAGTAAGTGTTGAATTTAGGGAAAATTTTAAAGAATTTTTTTTTACAAGGAGTGAAACGTTGTGCAAAACTCCAATGGTACAAGGTTAAAATATATCACAGAGGGAGACTTAGGCCTCTGACGACCATTGAAAGTACATTGTATGAGGGACTGTGAAAGTCATAATAGTTAATTCAGCCTTACATTACTACAGGGTGTGGGTTCAGGAACCAGCAGAATCTTCATTTCCAGGAGTTTGATAGAAATGTAGAGCCATAAGCTCCAGCCACAAACTGCTGATTCCAATACTTCTGAGAATACACAACATAGGAGAAAATAATTAAATAAACCAATAGAAAAGTTAATCTATGCTCTTGGATCTCAGCATTTCTAGAAATTAAGAGCTTGCGCAGACAGTACAGTACAAACCCCAAACTTTCTCTTCTTAACTGAAAGGCTTGGAACAGTTCGATCAAATTTTTCCCATAAGAACATAAAATTCATACTGATTTTTTAAATGTGCATTATAAAGATCAGACACCATGATAACAATACATTTATATATATATATATATATATATACAGATATATATATATATATATATATATATATATATATATAATCAGGTAATTTATGTGACTTCTGCTCTACTCTCATCATTCCTTCAAAGCTATCTGGATCGTTCACTTTGTAAGACTATATCTGATTCTGTTCATTCTACCCTGTAGTGTTTTGAATGAGAAAAGTCCCCAGCATTTCATGTATTTTCATGTCATCATTTGGTGAATCTATTTGCTAAGCATTTGGAGATGTGACTTTATTAGAGGAGCTCACTTCGGGCATGCTACGAAGTTTCAAATACCTGTGTCATTCCCAGTTAGAAATGTCATTCCCATTTCTCTCTGATTCACGGTTGTTGTCTCAATGTGTGTGTGTGTGCTCTGAGCTACTTCTCTCGCATGGCTTCCTGCATGCTGCCATGCTTCTCAATATGATGCTCATGAAGCCGAACCCTCCGAAATTGTAAGATCCTAGTAAACCGTAGTGTCTTCTCAAGGCAATAGGAAAGTAACCAAGCTACCCTTTCTCCATGTGCACCTGAAGGGAGAATCATAGAAGCCAAGGTTGAGCTTGAGAAAAGGTAAAGCCATCATATAGCTCGTGTTAGCAGGCTGAGACTGTACCTTGCTGTCTTATCTTACAATCTCACTGAAAAGACCTGAATGCATGAGAAAAGTAAAAGATTTCCAGGGAGAGAGAGAGATTCTTGAACTAAAGGCTTTTAGAAGCATTAGGTAGAGATCAGAGACATTAGCCTAATGGGAAAAAGCAGAGTAAGGAACAAGGCATAAAAAAAAATGCAGACAAACAGAAGAGGGAAATTACATATACAAACTTGAAAGAGACTCGAATCCAAGGACAAATTCAGATCCCTAACAATGTGGTTGTTTTTTCTCAATTAAATATGCATTCTTTATTTAAAACGTTGGTGCTAGACTCTTTGAGATAGGGGATCAGGAACAAACTGTCATTTCATGTAAGCAGACAAGACTTCCAATGGAGGTATAAGTATACCATCCCGGCCACAAAATCTTTCACTCACAATTCCTATCTATCTATCTATCTATCTATCTATCTATCTATCTATCTATTTGCCTATAAGAGGACCAGGGATAAAGAAGAGGGAGCAGAAAGCGAGAGAATGGCCAACCGATGACTAGCACAGCTTGAGTCCCATGTCATGAGAGGAAACTCATCCTTGACACTGTTAATAATATTCATCTATCCTTGCGGACAGGAGCCTAGCATAGCCGTCATCTGAGTGGCTTTATCTAGCAGCTGATGAAAACAGATGCAGAGACCCACAGCCAAACATTAGGTGGAGCTCAGGGAATCTTATGGGAGAGGGGGAGGAAGTACTGAAAGAGCCAGAGAAGTCAAGGACACCACAAGAAAACCTACAGAATCAACTCACCTGGCCCATAGTGGCTTACAGAGACTGAAACACCAACCAGAGAGCATCCATGGGATGGACCTAGGCTACCTGCAGCTGTGTAACAGATGTGCAGCTTGGTCCTCATGTGGGACCTCTAACAGCAGGAGCAGGAGCTGTCTCTGACAATGTTGTCTACCTTTGGATCCCTTTCCCCTAATTTGTCTAGCTCCAACAGAAGCTTTACCCAGTCATACAACTTGATATGCCAAAGCATGATATCCATGGGAGGCCTCCCCTTCTCTGAGGAGAAAGGTAGAGGTCATATGGGAATGGAAGGTAAGAGGGAGGGACTGAGAGGAGATGAGAGAAAGGAAGTTCTGATCAGGCTATAAAGTTAGTTAATTAATTTATGGATATAACCTAGAACCCCTGATCAGATGTAGCCAATGGCAGCTCAGTATCTAAGTGGGTTCTCTAGTAAGGGGAACAGAGAGTGTTTCTGACATGCTTAAAGAATTACCCATTCCTTTGCTGTCAGAAATAACACTACCAAGATAAGTTGTGCATGATGCACTTCTTTTTTTGAAATCTAGCAGAAACCAATCTTCTCACTCACTCTGTGTGTCCTGCATTACCCCATTCCCTGTACAGTTCAAAGGTGGATAATAACAACACAGGCAATTGTTGAGCACAAGGCTGTGTCTTAATTATAGAATGAAGTACTAGGAGAAAATTTCACAACTTTTTAGGGAATGGTTTTGGCTTTTCTAACTTGAGTGAAAACATAAAAATGAAAACCAGAGTTTAAAACCAAAAGTGTTTCAATGAACTCAGTGGCTGGCTCTTTGATCACCTCACCCTAATGGGGGAGCAGCCTTGCCATGCCACAGAGGAAGACAATGCAGCCAGTCCTGATGAGACCTGATAAGATAGGGTCAGATGGAAAGGGAGGAGGACCTCCCCTATCAGTGAACTTGGAGAGGGGAATGGGAGGAGATGAGGGGTAGGGTGGAATTGGGAGGGAATAAGGGAGCAGACTACAGCTGGAATACAAAGTGAATAAACTGTAATATTAAAAAATAAAAATTTGATTTAAAAAGTCAAAGAATGGAACACAAAATCTTTCCTCATAAGCGAAATCCACTTAGCATTCAGAAATTATGCTTTTCAGAGATGTTAGAAATAATCAGAAATCCTTACTGTAGCCATAGTGCAAACTGTGCCTATGATACTAGAGAACAGTATACTTTACAAATCTGTGAGATTTAAATATCACTTCTTTAGACTTCAGGTTTTCCCAGTGGGTCAGTAGGGTACACGAGTCTTATTGTGGTTTGGGTATCAGGGTGACTGTGGCTTCATGGAATGAGTTTGGTAATATTCCTTCAGTTTCTATTTTGTGGTTTGAAGAGTATCGATGTTAGCTCTTCTCTGAATGTGTGGTAGAATTCTGTGCTAAAATCACCTGGACCTGAGCTTTTCTTTGTTGGGAGACTTTTAATGGCTGCTTCTATTTTCTTAGAGGTTTTAGGGCTGTTTAAACTGTTTACCTGCTCTTGATTTCACTTTGGTAGGTGACATATAACAAAAAAATCATCCATTTCATTTAGATTTTCTAATTTTGTGTAATACAGGCTTTTGAAGTAAGGCCTAATGATTCTTTGGATTTTCCTAGTGTCTGTCCTTATGTCCCCTTTTTATTTCTGATGTATTAATCTGGATATTTTATTGTCTTTATGTCTTTTAGTTAGTTTGGCTAGGAGTTTGTCTACCTTGTTTATTTTTTCAACGAACCAACTCTTGGTTTCGTTGAATCATTGTATTGGCCTCTTTGTTTCTAACCTATTGATTTCAGCCCTGAGTTTGATTATTTTCTGCAGTCTATTCCTCTTAAGTGTGTTTTCTTCTTCTCCTCCTCCTCCTTCTTCTTTTTCAGCTTTCAAGTGACCTGTTAGGTTGGTAATATGGGCTCTCAGCAATTTCTCTATAAATACACTTAATGCTATGAACTTTCCTCTTACCACTGCTTTCATGGTGTCCATTAGGTTTGGGTAAGTTGTGCCATCCTTCTTATTTAATTCTAGGAGGATTCTAATTTGTTTCTTTATTTCTTCCCTCATATGTAGATCTTTGAGCAGGGAGTTGCTCAGTTTCCATGAGTGTGTAAGCTTGTTGTTGTTGTTTCTGTTGTTGTTGAGGTCTAGCTTTAATCCATGGTGATCTGATAAAGAAAACAGGTTAATTCACTTTTCATGTATCACTTGAGGTTTGTTTTGTGACTCAATGTATGGTCAGTGTTGGAGAAGGTTCCATATGGTGCTGAGAAAAAAAGTATATTCTTTTGTATTTGAGTGAAAAGTCCTGTAGACATCTATTAGAGCCATTTGATTCATGACCTCTGTTAGCTTCATTATTTGTCTTTTTAGCTCCAGTCTTGATGATTTGTCCATTGATGAGAGTGGGATGTTGAAGTCTTCCACTATTAATGTGTTGAGATCATTGTGTGATTTATTTAAGCTTTGATAATGTTTTATTTACAAATGCAGATGGCGTTGTATTTGGGACATAGATGTTCAGGATTGTGATGTCCACTTGGTGGATTCTTCCTTTGATGAGAATGAAGTGTCCTTTCCCGTTTCTTTAGATTAATTTTAGACGAAAATCTGTTTTATTAGATATTAGAATGGCTACTTGGATTTTATTAGGATGGCTACTTGCTTCTTGGGTCTTTTTTTCTTTGAAAACCTTTTTCCAGCCCTTTATTCTGAGGTAGTGGCTGTTTTTGTTGCTGAGGTGTGTTTCTTGAATTCAGCAGAATATTGGGTCCTGTTTCTGCAACCATTCTGTAGCCTGTGTCTATTTGGAGAGTTCAGTTCATTGATGTTGGTAGATATTCGTGACCAATCATTGTTATTTACTTTTATTGTGGAATTTGTGGTTATAGTGTGTTTGCGTGCTTGTTTTCTTTTGGTTTTGCTGTTTTGAAGTCATCTGTATGCTGTGTTTTTTGGGTGTAGTTGAACTCATTGGATTGAAGTGTTCCTTCTAGTATCTTCGGTAGGGCTGAGTTATTTATAGATATTATTTAAATTTAGTTTTGTCATGGAATATCTTGGCTTTTTCCAGCTATAGTGATTGAAAGATTTGTTGGGTATAGTAGTCTGGGTTGGCCTCTGTGGTCTCTTAGTGCCTCTATGATATCTGTCCAGGCCATTTTGGTTTCATAGTCTCTGTTGAGAAGTCTGGTGTGATTCTGACAGGTCTACCTTTATATGTTACTTGGCCATTTTCCCTTGCCGCTTTTAATATTTTTTCTCCTGTAGATTTAGTGTTTTATTTTTATGTGGCAGTAGAAATTTTTCTTCTGGTCTAGTAGATTTGATGTTCTGTAAGCATCTTGAATGTTTAAGGGCATCTCTTTCTTTAGGTTAAGGAAATTTTTTTATATAAGTGTCTTGAAAATATTTTCTGGAACTTGGGACCTGGAATCTCCTTTTGTGTCTATTTATATTATTCCTAGGTTTCATCTTTTCTTGGGGTCCTTGATTTCTTGGATGTTTTGTGTCAGGAACTTTTCGGTCTTAGTGCTTTCTTTTGAGAGATGTATTGATTCATTTTTTCAATTGTATCTTCAATGCCTGAGATTCTCTCCTTTCTTTTGTATTCTGTTGGTGATGCTTACCTCTGTGGTTTTCACTGTCTTCTCTAAGTCTTACAACATCAAGATTTTTTTAGTTTATGTTTTCTTTATTGCTCTAATTACATTTTTAGGTCTTGATCTGTTTTATTTACTTCCTTCACCTGTTTGACTGTGATTTCCTGTTTGTCCTTAATAGCCTCCATTTGTTAGGTTGCATTTTCCTGTATTTCTTTGAGAGAGTTGTTCACTTCCTCGTTATATGCCTCTAATAACTGCATAAGTGTAGATTGAAGATCATTTTCCTATGTTTCAGCTGCATTAGAATATCCATTGTTTCGGGGTGGTTTCTGGTGGAGACACGATGTCTTGTTCTTATTGATTGTGTTCTTAAGCTGACCTTTAGCCATCTGGTTGTCCCTAGCCTTGGCTGTTTGTTTCTTGATCCTGTACCTAAGACTTAATCTGCCTGTCTCTGGTGTCTGGAGTAGTCTTCAGGATGACAAGAGAGGTCCAGGGAATGCAATGGGTACAGGAATTTTAGAGGCAGCCATGCTGATGTGGGTGTTTCTGAAAGCAGGATCTGGGTGCAAGTGCTTTGGATGGCAGGTGTGGGGTTCTAGTAACTTGAATGGCAGGGGTGTGGGTGCGGGTGCCTTGAATGGGGGGAGGGGCTCAGGGGCAGATGCCTTAAAGAACTAGTGGCAACACCATGGGCACATTGAAGGGATGCGGGCGTCTCGGTAGGTAGGTAGCTGAGGAGGCACTGGCATCTCGGGTGGAAGCTGCGGGGGGTGTCTGCCTCAGGGGGTGATCTCAGGGATCCGGTGCCTCAGAGAATAGCTGAGCTGTGGCTTATGAGACTCTGCTTCTGGGACTCAGACTCATCCGGGCTCTGCCTTCTGGGACCCGGGATCCATATGATTTTATTTTCCAGCTGCTTCTCCACAGGGGAACAAGAAGAACTGTGGTTTTGGTTTTGAGGTTGGGATGCTGTTCCAGGGATCCAGAGGCTGCCCTTGGGTGAGCGAGAGGGATCTGATACCTGGATTGCTGGAACAGAGAGTCCTTGGACCTGGAAGCCTGCACATTCTTGAGTATGCAGAAAGGGCAGGGAATTCATAATTTGTCACTCTAGGACCTGGAAGATGGCCACAGGGGTGGGAGATAAGGGAGGTGGGAGGTACGGTTTGGGGTTTATCTCACAGCCCCTAACTCTGTGGGTGTCCACTCCCATCCAGGAAGCACCAAAGCCGGTGTTTTGGATCCAGTGGCCTGTTTATTCAACAGTTTTGTAGTCTCTGATCTTCTACTCCTTAGATACAGCTATCATCTTGGAAGTCGAACTATGATTTTAATAAACTTCTATTTCCATAAATTACCCAGTTTCATGGATTCAGAAACAAATGGCAGACAAGTGAGGAACATTTCTTTCTTTAGTATTTTCATAAAAGTATCTTGGAAATTTTTAACACATGCAAGCAAGAAAAACATAAACCCCAAAATATTCAGTTATTTCCCTGTAATGTTATATGCCAGTTATTTCAACATAATTCAAGCATTCTTTGGAAACAGTTTGATGACTGCATAATGTCCTCTCACATACCCACACCATTTCTCTAATTACGACTTAAATTATAAGTGTTACCGCATTATGAGTAATTCTATATTAAAATATTATGAACAAATACTTAACTGCAGCTGTTAATAGGAAACTCCCTAAAATAGACCCTTTTAAAAATTAGGGGTATGCTTTCATTAAAGCTTTTGTTTCTACTGCTAAATGAATTTCTAAAAAAAGGCATGCTTGTCATTTTACATGATATATATATATATATATATATATATATATATAAAACTCAAAGTGCATCTATAATAAAAACAGCAGCTATATTCATTTCAATGGAAGAATAAGCAAGTAAATTTATTAAAATGAAAGAGTATATATTTGACTACGACCCTAATAATTTTTCTCCCTAATAAATGCAAAGAGAAACAAATATTAGAGGTTAATGTGGCCAACTCATTCAACAAAGCCAGTAATATATCTTATAACGTGATCGTTTGTTGATGTACTCAGGTCCTGGTTTTGCATAGTAGCCTGCTTTTCATGCTCTTTCTATTGAGTTTTCACACTTGCTTTCTTCATTTGGCTTAGATAAGAATTTGTGTTTCAGATATATTACTTTATAACCTAAGCCCTGTATCTGCATATCTAATTTCTCTAATTTACCTGGTGGTTCTTGAGGCTATCTTATATGACATCCTTCATGTGTTGGGTGCCCTGTAAATGAATGAGAAAATATTCTCAAAGTATATAGATAAAGCCTTTAGTTTTGTTTTAGGTTTATGTTTGTATGATTTTTTTTCCATTAAAATGAATGAATTTTTCCATAAGCTTGTCTGACCATGTTTGTTATATTTGTCACATCAAATATGCGAAATCTTTTGCCTCTCAATAAGAAAGACATTTAAACATCTGGTTTCTGATAGCTCAGAAGTATAATCTAAAAAGTAAAATTGCATCTTTTCAAAACTGAGAAAATCAAATATTACTTAATTCATTTAAACATTGAAAGCATTATACATGCAAAATTTAACCCAATCTTAGAACGTGTTAGTGACAAGTTAAAATACCTCTTACATTTGTAGAATTACCTTCAATAAAATTCAGAATATAGAGACATAAGGCTAGTCCAAAGTGATTTTAGTTTCCCTCATTAATTCATTCAGCAAGATTTAGCAAAAGATCTGAATCAAACTCCATTTTGTTATTGTTGGTCTGAATAGGGCAAAGTCATTCTCACTGCCTTCAAACAAAGTATAGCCATTAATATCACCCTATCAGAAAAAAATAAAGTTACAACATATCTATGGGAAATTGCATTGATTGCCTTGATTCATGGGGGAAGACCTAGTCAGTATGCACAGTTCTATTTTGGTCCTAGACTATATAAGATTAGTGAAACTTAACTTGGCATCAAGCATACCTTCATTCATCTTTGTTTTTTATTGTGAATAGTTGCTTTGGGTCCTTTTCTTTATTTTTCTGCAATAATGGGCTATAATCTGGAGTTAAAATAAACCATTTCTCCCTACATTGTTTTCCATCAGGAGATTATATTACAGAAACAAAAACATAGCCAGAACAAACATACCTCCTTAATGATGACTGAAAGGCTTTTGATAAATTAGAAACATGATTCTTTGATATCTGTACTATTAAATTGAGTCTTTCCCATGAGAGTGAATTTTGAGCATATATTTACTTATTTAGTGTAGCATGAAGAATGAGAGAATCTTAGCTTACATTGCTTGCTAATCTTTAAGATAGGTTCACCAAATTCACAGTCTGAAACGACCATATTTATTCTTACAACCCTATTCACTTATAAGGAGTGTTTTAAATTGACAGCTTTCAATTAGAATGACCAGGTTGTTAATTGTATTGACAATCTTAAAGAACAGCAGCTATATGGCATCTATGAGCCACGAGAATCACGTTTTCTAGGTATCATTATTCCCCACATATGATGTATGAGGTCAACAACTCTTTTCATTTTACACACTAGGAACTAAAAGTTAGAAATATTGGTGACATGTCTGGAGTTAATAGGCTAACTGGGATTTGGACTCAGAGAATCTGACAAGTCACATTGGTCTTTATCTCATAGAACTTGAACCATCCATGAAATCGTCATAAACTTCTACATTCTATTCATTGTATGTAACCTGTTAGGAGTTTTGTTTCTTTTCTTTTCTTTTATAAAACTGTAATAATGCATATGCATGCACACGCACACATGCACTCACATGCACACGCACACACACACACACACACACATATATATATATTTAAAGTTCACCATAACATGGTATCACATTTAATGTTTTCTGCCTGGTTGCTTTAATAGTTTATGTTACCTTCCTGAGCTTTCTCTGAAATATAGTTGACTTGCTAAGGAATTCCTGCTTTAGCATCATTATTACCATTCTCCAATTAGGGAAACATAGGGCAGGAGGAGAAGGAAATCAATTTTTTTTTTAATGATTGCCTTTTGAAAGGCTCTTACAGTGAAAGGCTATAACATTTTAAATTGAATGTTAGATAGCATTAACGTTTCCTGTAGATGAACCTATAACTATGTGCTAGTTGTGCTTGATGAACTATAAAAAAAAAAGGACATAAATTATGAGGATTAAGTTCGTACTAAGGTGTTGAGAAAAAAGCAAAGGAATTTGCATGGAGGGATTAGGGGTTATACATGGTCAATATACAATTGTATTCATGTAAATGTGTTTTTAAAAAATAAATTTTTGAAAACGTGAAACAAAAAATCTGCAAATAGCAATTTTTGTTTCTATCCTCATTTTACAATATGGGAGTAACAAGAATTTTTTTCCCTTCTTTAAAATTAAATTTTTATTAGTTTTTTATATTAATTACAGTTTATTTATTTTGTATCCCATCTGTAGCCCTCTTTCCCTCTCAATCCCACCCTCCCTACCTTATCTCCTTCCTGCCCCTCTCTAAATCCACTGATGGGAGAGGTCCTCCTCCCCTTTCATCTGATCTTAGCTTATCATTTTTTACCTATGTTATATATTTTTTTTTTACTTTATTTTTCTTTTCAGTTACATTTTGTTAACTTTGTGTCCCCGCTGTATCCCGCTCCCTCATTCCCTCCCCAACCCCACACTCCCTCCCTGGTCTCCTCAGAATTTAAATAACAACTGAAGTCACAGAACCGAATGGTAAAAGAGAATAAATGAGGTAGTTCAACTGGATTCGAAATTTAGGGTCCCTCCCATACATTTTTACCAGGAATAAAGTGCCATTCTTTTGTAAAGACTCTGGTTTTGCATCCACGTTTTTTCTTTCATTTAAAGTTATAGTTCATATATTTTCTTGTATTGATCATATTAAGCCAAGATAGTCCTCTATTGAGAATTCTGTTTAGCACTGTGCCCCATTTTTAATTGGATTATTTAGTTTGTTGCTTTTTAACTTCTTGAGTTCTTTATATATTTTGGATCCTTTCCCAGTCTGTAGGCTGTCGTTTTTTTTGTGATGACAGTGTCTTTTGCTTTACAGAAGTTTTTCAGTTTCATGAGGTCCTATTTACTGATTGTTGATCTTAGAGCTTGTGCTGTTGGTGTTCTGTTCAGGAAGTTGTCTTCTGTGCCAATGAGTTCAGGGCTCTTCCCCACTTTTTCTTCTAACAGATTTAGTATGTCTGATTTTATGTTGAGGTTTTTGATCCACTTGAACTTTAGTTTTGTGCAGGGTGATAAATATGGAACTATTTTCATTTTTCTACATGTAAACATCCAGTTAGAAATTGTGGTACATTTACACAATGGAACACTACTCACCAATTAAAAACAAAGAAATCATGAAATTTGCAGGCAAATGGTGGGAATTGCAAAAGATCATCCTGAGTGAGTTATACCTGAAGCAGAAAGACACATATGGTATAGAATCACTTATAAGTGGATATTAGACATATAATATAGGATAAACATACTAAAATTTGCACACTTGAAGAAGCTAAGCAATAAGGATAACCTTGGGTAAGATGCTCAGCCCTCATTCACAAAGGCAAATAAAATAGACATCAGAAGAGGGAGAAAACAGGGAACAGGACAGGAGCCTACTACAGACCCATCAGGGTACTGAAGCAGATGCTGAGACTCATAACCAAACTTTGGGCAGAGTGCAGGGAATCTTATGGAATAAGGTGGAGATAGAAAGACATGGAGAGGACAGGAGTGCTACAAGGAGAGTAACAGATCCCAAAAATCTGGACACAGACTAGAACCCCTGCTCAGATGTAGCCCATGGCAGCTCAGTCTCCAAATGGGTTCCCTAATAAGGGGAACAGGGTCTTTTCTCTGGCATGAATTCAGTAGCTGGCTCTTTGATCACCTCCCCCTGAGAGGGAGCAGCCTTACCAGACCACAGAGGAAGACAATGAAGCCAGTCCTGATGGGACCTGATAGGCTAGGGTCAGAGGAAAGGGGAGGAGGACCTCCTGTATCTCAGTGGACTGGGGGAGGAGCATAAGGGGAGAAGAAGGAGGGAGTATGGGATTGGGAAGGGATGAGGGAGGGGGCTACAGCTGGGATACAAACTGCAATAAATTAAAAAATATATATATGAAATATTCTTCCCACTTGACAAAAAGGACTAAAATTTTTGCCTTATCAGTACTTTACATTTAAGATCTCTTATACACTCTAAAGTCTCTGTATCAAAAATGGATGATTATACACCTGATCTAAGAAACTATAAATTAGTCAATAAATCTTCATTATTTCAGCTTATTTCCCAATGCACTGGGCAAACTAACCCTGACAATTAGTAAACTTTATAGTCGTCATGCAGCACTCTTAGGTCCTATCCATCAGTGAGTGCTACTTGGCAACAAAGTTGAGAACAGGCCTGGAGCTGTGTGTTTGAAGTAGAGCTGTCTACTTTGTTGGAGGAGTACTAGCATCCATTGCCCCTGTGGTCTTGTTCATTGCTCCTGTGACTCAGTCATCTCCATACTTCCTTGTCCTCCTTGCCAATCACAAAAATGATTTCCGGAGTTATAACTTTCAGCTTGGAGAAGGTGTTGGTCATGCTGAGTGAGTCCAAGCTCTTAGTGCTTTGGTTGTTATCTCAAAAATTAGTAGAGTTGGTGTCTATGTGCTTCCAGTCATTGTCGTGGATGAGAAATTGCTATAATCATCTCTTCCATCACAAGAGATTCCTCTGAAGAATTTGTCTGCACATTCTTTTTGTATTTTTTTGCTATCTTGACACCAGATATTATGTCTCATTGATGGTGGGAACACTAGATTTTCCTAAGACAGAAGGTAGAGTCTTCTTAATATGGCCTTTGCCCAGTGGCATTTCTTAATGGAAATACATTCCTAGGAGACACATATTTAATCTTATCTTTGTCATGTACTATGTTAATCTACAAAAGGATTCTTTAGCATTCATAGCCCAATTCTTCACTCTAATATTTCTTGCTCTTGTTGTCATTCTGAATAATATTTTTCAGCTTTGCCTGATCATACATTTCTGCATTTTTTTGTTTCCCTACATTAGTACATCCAACTAGGCTATTGTTTAATGCATTATTTTTCTGTAGTATCAATCAAAATGTAGCAAATAAGACAAATACACATCACCACCATGCCCTACAATCTGCTTCCTCAGGGCTGAACCCAAAGTTTTTTCTTCTTGTTACTACAGGAATAATTTTATCAAGTAATTCTCAGTTGTAAAGAGAGGCATTTGTATTACTCCAGAACTTGCTTTTACCATTTTTAATCTTTTTTTTTTTGTGACAACCTCACAATACTATTACTAATTTTGTTAACCATTCCAAGCAAGGTGTAAGAACCCATCAACTGTATTCTAAATGCTTATGCCTCAACATAGCAAACAGTTATTACTTTCACATGTTGCATGCCCAAAACAATTTGGCAGGAAGCAGTCACCACATGATCTAAGCTAAGTAAAGATATACTACAAACAATCCAATTATTCACTACTATAGAGGAAGAGGAATTTGGGTGCTTACAGTGCTCCTCCATGCTTTAGTCTAGAAAGGAAGCTTGCCGTGTCAGATCAGAGCAAGATATGCATGTGTATGTTCCTAAGAGCATGCCCATGCTGAAACACGGGGCTCATGGGAAATAATTGGTAAGCATGTGTTCAGAAAAATTCGAAATCAAGACTAGCCTTTGTAATTCTGGTTATTTCGGCTTGCACATAAAAGTGTTTACCAACGGTCTTTGTTGTTGTTTGTTTTGTTCCGTTTTTTGTTTTTTTGTTTGTTTGTTTGTTTGTTTTTGTTTCATTTGTTTTTGTTTTTTTTTTTTTTGAGACAGGGTGTATCTGTGTATAGCCCTGGCTGTCCTGGAACTCGAATTGTAGACCAGGCTAGCCTCTAACTCACAGAGATATGCCTGTCTTTGCCTCCCAAGCGCTGGAATAAAAGGCTTGCACTACCACACAGAGCTTTACATATTTTCTTTTCCATCAGTACCTCATAATGAAACATGAACATTTTTTTTTAATTCTGTGTTTAGAATAGACTTGCTGTCTCTTGCACTGAGTAATGGCTCAATAAAAACAAATGGTTTTGTCTATATTGTAAAAGTAGTTTAGGTTTATTTGCCTAAGACTTGAGTATATCCCTGGACATTTTGAGGAATTTCCTCCTTATAAAACTGCCATATTTACTGACATTTCCACACCCTACCCACTCCACTCCCAGGGAGACTGGTTCTCTTGTTTATTAGAGCTGCTGAAATGAAAGTTTGCCACCTGATTAATTTTAATACTTTAGCCAGAAACCTGTGGATAATGTATATTGGCTGCCAAGCTTGAGATAAATTTTGTTGGCGCTGTTGCAAAGATTTTGGCAGAATTAAAGTCTGCCCTTCGGAAAAAGCACAGAGGAGCTGAAGAGATGAAATTTCAAAAGAAAAAGAAAAAAACCTGTTTTGTCTTTCTTTGTGGACTCCCATGGCTGTGGGGATCTGATAAATGCATTGAGCAATTCATTTTTAGGCTGATTTTGCTTTATTATAGTATTACAATTAAGGAAGAGATGTAAGCTTTTTGCTGTACAGCTTGATTCAATTCAAAGTCTGAATGGATTCAGAGGTACCTTGGGAAGACTGCCTACAGCTTGTGTGTGTGTGTGTGTGTGTGTGTGTATTTCTTCTTTCAGAGATCTGGACGACTAAACAACTTCTTAAGATGCCAGGAGTTTACTACAGAAGATCCCTACAGTAAGACTTTATACTCTGAGTCATTTTCTCCTGTCTGATTGCCTCGTTCAATGGTAGTTTTTCTTTTCAAGAGTCACCACATGACTTTCAGAACCCAATAGAAAATTTGAAATATGCTTAAAAAGTATTTATTTAATCTCTGAAGTAAGTCCTATATTGACACTTCCACAGACAGGACAGTGATCTACAAAGATGGGGATAGAATGAATAGCAGAAGAAAATGGATATTCCTGTGCTAAGAAAAAAGCCCACAACAGATATTTAACAGACATTGTTCTGCTTTCATTGTTCTGCTGTTGGAAAAGGCTGAGTTTCTGCCTTAGTTTAATAAAGTGGTGTAAGACAATGAACTTAGAAACTGAATATGAGTTTATACCCCATTTTAAGCATTTCTAACACCCAAAATCTATTCCTAGCATCCCTTGTCAGCTCCCTCTGCTTTCCTGTACTATACCTTAAGATTAAGTTCACTTTTCTGAGATTCATCTGGAAAAAATATTTGAAGAAAAGAATCATAACGACTAGAAAAAAAATTCTAGTGTACTTATAATCTCCAAAAATATGTTACATCTGTGTTCAGTGAATGAAAAAATGAACAAAATATGCACTGATATATTTTGAAAACTAATGCAGTGTTGCTTAGCCAAGAAAAGAGGGGAAAAAAGAAGAAAGGAAGAAAAATGAAAAAAGAGGAAAGAACGAAAGACACAAGAAAGAAAGGAAGAAAAAAGGAAGAAGGAAGGAAGGAGGAAAGAAGGAAGGAAGGAAGGAAGGAAGGAAGGAAGGAAGGAAGAAGGAAAAGAGAGAGAGAAAGAAAGAAAGAAAGAAAGAAAGAAAGAAAGAAAGAAAGAAAGAAAGAAAGGAGAAACAAAAAAATTTCATTGCAACCCTAGGGTGATCCATGGGCTTAGTATAAAAAAGAAACAAGGACATATACAATTTTGCCAAAGAAACATGGATTATCAAGGGTACTTAGAAACAAATTCACAATTTAATCCTGTAAGTATACAAACTATAGGCAAGTGGGAAAACCTGGGAACAGGAAAGATGACCATCTCCAGGGAAGAGCACACTCAGAGGTTGTCCACTGCCAAATTGTCAGCTCAGAAAACATACATACAAGGAATGTTATATGGACTGAGCAGTAATATGGTGCTTGCAATAACAAGCAATGAAGAAGAAGCCATGAATTTGAAGGAGATTTGGAAGCGGGATGGGTATATGAAAGGGTTTGGGGGTGGGGGGGAAGTGAAGGGAGAAATGTTTTCATGACATCACAAATTAAAAAAAAGAAAATGATAGAAAAAGCCTAATGGAAACACTTCTCCACGAAAATCCTGCATCTGTACACCAACGTTAAACAAACAGGATTGGCAAAGATATTTAATTGAGGGATAAGAAGAAAATTTTCATAGAAACAAAGGTACAATTCATTAATATAAAGACTGTAAATGTGCATACCCTTATTAGCAAGGTTAAAACTGTAAATATTAAATGACAGTGTTTAAAAATCAAAGAAAAATAGGAAATAAATTGATTTTTTTCTCAATAATTAAGGATCCTTAAAGCAAAGAATGATATATTTTTATAGAATTTAAGAAAACCCACAGAGATGGTGAATTACTTACCAATAGTATTAGTCAATTTAAAGCAAGTTGGAACACCTCACCTGATGAGAGTCAAATGTTGTTTCTTTAATTTCATCTTTAGGACCATAAATAGTTTAAATAAATTGATAGATTTTGAAGTCAAGTAAAATATTTTCTGTATAAATACAGAGTCATGTCAATTCAATATATCTAAAAAATTAAACAAACACTAATTATTTATTTAATTAAATACTTATATATTTTTGTTGTTAGAGATAAGACTCAGGGTTTTATGCTTGCTAGGAATATGATCCACCACTGAGCCAAATTCTCAACCACAAATGAATAATTTTGAGTAAACCACGAGTAAAATTAAAAACAAAATAACAACAAAAAGCAAAGCAAACCAAAACAAAACAAGCCAAAAGGAAGCAGAAAGTATTTCAACCTCAAGGAAATAAAGCAAGTCATACTTTGAAAGTACACCAACAGCAGAATTAAAAGCACATATTAGAAAATTAGTAATATTTTAAACCAAAGATCTCATTCATATGCCACTCTAAATTAAAAAGGTGATCAAGTTGACAATGAAAGAAAAAGACGAAAAAAAATAAATTCATGAAATGAAGAGCCAAGCTTAGTGAACCTAATCAATTAAATAAAACTTTTATTTATTTTTGCTTATTAGTGCACGTGTTTGTGTTCATGTATGTGTGTGTGTGTGTGTGTGTGTGTGTGTATGTGTGTGCTCGTGTTTGCTGTGTGTCTTCCTCAGTTATTTTTCACCTAGGTTTTGGGACGATGTTCAGCTCATAATTTCCCTGGGCTGGCTGATCTGTTTCTACCAGCGCTATGATAACAGGTGAGTACAACCCAATTGTTCTGGTGCTGGTGGGGGTTTGTTTTATGTGAGCTTTGGGCATTGAAAGGAGTCCTTAGTGCACACTAGCAATTTATTGATGGTATCATTTCCCAAGCCCCATTTTTAAATCTTTATTTATTCCTTGTTGTTGTTGTTTGTTTAAAAAATAAAATTTATTATGGCTACCACAAGCTGGAACAAAAGAAATGGGGAAAGGTGATCAGTGAGTAAGGCTTGGTTGTACAGAAGCAGGAAGTCCGGATATTTTACTGCATGGTTAGTGCATAGTCATATAGTTACCGATAACAAATATTATTGGGTATTTAAATACCTAATAGGGTACATGAGTCTTCATTACTTCACACTAAAGAAATAATAAATGTTTGAACTGACAGATATATTTAACTTGTTTAAGCAGTACATGTGTCAAAACCTCACATGGATCTTGGTCAACATGCAAAATTTTCATGTTTTTATGTATTTGTTAAAATATATTAATAAATAATATTATTTTGAGGATATTTACATAAATCAACACACCACAAATTTGAAAGAACTTCAATAAAATTGATTATCTTCTAGCAAGACTGACAAAGAAAATATGACAAACAAAGGTACAAGATTAGAAATGAAACAGGAATTACTATAAATACAATAGAAATTAAAAGACACCAAGAGAGCTACAGAACCAAAATATGTGGGCCTAGTGGTCTTTTCTAAGATGGATACTCCAATCAAGGACCATACATGGATAAAACCCAGAACCACTGCACAGATGTAGCCCATGGCAGTTCAGTCTCCAAGTGGGTTCCCTAGGAAGGGAAAAAGGGACCGTCTCTGACATGAACTCAATGGCTAGCTCTTTGATTCCCTCACCCTGATGCAGGAGCAGCCTTACCAGGCCACAGAGGAAGACAATGCAGCCAGTCCTGATGGGACCTGATAAGCTAGGATCAGAGGGAAGGGGAGGAAGTCCTCCCCCATCAGTGGACTTGGAGAGGGGCACGGGAGGAGATGAGGGACGGAAGGTGAGATTGGGAGAGAATGAGAGAGGGGTCTATAGTTGGGATACAAAGTGAATAAACTAATATAAAAATAAAAAAGTGTAATCACACAGGAGGAATTAAGATGTAGTAAATGGTGGCAACATAGTTTTAAGTACCTTTGAGTACTTACATAAATAGAGAGTGCAGCCATTTTGGAAAGGGGAACAAAATGAAAAGTTCTCAAACCCCTAACCAAGAATCTACTTGCAATTGATATCAACTAGGAAAGAAAAAAAAATCTGTTTTCTCCAGTGTAGAGACACTGGGTATATAAACCACACTCCAGGGTAGGCCACATGCCCAAATTATCTGCTTATTTTTTTTCTGAATATGTTTGTTTGTTTTGTAGGCTTCTGTTTCATTTTATTTTGTTTTGCCAATTTTTAAATTTTTTTGTGTTTTTAATATTCATATTTTGGGTGTGAGTGGGTTTTTTAAAATCTTTTTATTTATACTTTATTCACTTTGTATCCCCCCTGTAGCTCCCTCCCTCCTCCTCTCCCAACCCCTCTCTTCCTCTCCCTTCTCCAGGAATGCATGCCCCTCCCCAAGTCCACTGATAGGGGAGGTCTTCATTTCCTTCCTTCTAATCCTAGTCTATTAGGTCTCATCAGGAGTGGCTGCATTGTCTTTCACTGTGGCCTGGTAAGGCTGTTCCTCCCTCAAGGGGAGGTGATCAAAGAGCAAGCCAATCAGTTTATGTCAAAGACAGTCCCTGTTCCCATTACTATGTAACCCACTTGGACACTGAACTGCCATGGGCTACATCCGTGCAGGGGTTCTAGGTTATCTCCATGCATGGTATTTGGTTGGAGTATCAGTCTCAGGAAGGACCACTGTGCCCAGATTTTCTGGTTCTGTTGCTCTCCTTGTGGAACTCCTGTCCTCTCCACATCTTATATTTCCCACTTCTTTCATAAGATTCCCTGCACTCTGCCCAACAGTTGGCCATAAGTCTTAGCATCTGCTTTGATAGTCTGCAGGGCAGAGCCTTTCAGAGGCCCTCTGTGGCAGGCTCCTGACTTGTTCCCTCTTTTCTACTTCTTCTGATGTCCATCCTCTTTGCCTTTCTGGATGGGGATTGAGCATTTTAGCCAGAGTCTTCCCTCTTGATTAGTTTCTTTAGGTGTACAGATTTTAGTAGGTTTATCCTATATTATATATGTATATGAGTGAGTATATACCATGTGTGTCTTTCTGTTTCTGGGATAGCTCACTCAGGATGATCTTTTCTACTTCCCTCCATTTACCTGCAAATTTCATGATTTCCTTATTTTTTTTTTTTATTTCTGCGTAGTATTTCATTGTGTAGATGTACCAAAATTTCTGTATCCATTATTCAGTTGAGGGGCATCTGGGTTGTTTCCAGCTTCTGGTTATTACAAATAAAGCTGCTACAAACATGGTTGAGCAAATGTTCTTTTTGTGTACTTGAGCCTCTTTAGGTTAAATGCCTAAGAGTGGTATAGCTGGATCTTGAGGAACCACTATTCTGAGGTGTCTGAGAAAGTGACAGATTGATTTCCAGAGAGGTTGTGAAAGTTTACATTCCTACCAGCAGTGGAGGAAGGCTCCTCCTTTTCCACAACCTCTCCAGCATGTGTTGTCACTTGAGTTTTTGATCTTAGCCACAATGAATCAGTAGCTCTCCTGTAAACAAAAGAAAAAAGGGCTGAGAAAAAAAATTAGGGAAACAATACCCTCACAATAGCCACAAAGAACATAAAGTACCTTCGTGTGACCCTCACCAAACAAGTCAAAGACTTGTATGAAAAAAAATTTCCAGTTTCTGAAGAAAGAATTAGAAGAAGATATCAGAAAATGGGAAGACCTCTTATGCTCATGGCTTGCCAGGATTAACAGTAAAAATGGCCATCTTACCAAAAGCAATCTATAGATTCAATGCAATCCCCATCAAAATACCGACACAATTCTTTACAGACATTGAAAGAAAAACTGTCAACTTCATATGGAATAACAAGAAACCCAGACTTGCCAAAACAATCCTCTAGAATAAAAGTGGGTGTGCTCTTATTGACGGATGGAGATAAAGGGAGAATAGAATTTGGGAGAGTAAAAGGGGATATGAGCAGAGGTGGGAGAGAGAGAAAATATGATGAAAATATGTTATATACATTTTTAAATAATAAAAAAATGTAATACATGTACACAAACACACACAAGCACAAATCCTGAGAAGCTACAGACAGCTTTCTCAGAAATTTAAGTGGCAAGACATGCTCAACTCAAAAATAATTGATGAATCTTAACTACCAACAGACATGTAATCTACGTACCAAACATCTCAATGTATGGGGAAGCTCTAAGGCACCTAATAAACTCGTTTGTAGCAGAATCTCCAAATATCCCACAGCTATTCACTAGAAAGCATAGGGCATTTCTTTTGAGGAAGGCACTAAAATTGGAAGAGTTTTTGCATCAATGTGAGAGTTTCTGACAAACTTTGAAAGAGCTAGGGTACTCTAAATCGATGAATATTTAAGACGCCTCTAGGTACCCCATTAGACATTTTTTTTTCTGATAAGAGCTTTATGCTTAGCAGAAACTGCTGGGAGTGAAATCAAAATCCAGGAAAAATGTAATAGAAAATAACCTAGCTAAACACTGAGGGAAAGAATGAAGCCCAAATATCTTTAAAAATAAGTCATCATATTTTTGCACACTCTGGGATTGCAAAAAAGGGAAATCTCTGTGAAATTATAATAGCCACATTTTCTGAAGTGCAGAAAAGCCATTTTCTTATAAATAAGCAAAAGAGTTATAGCAAAGTTAAATGTTATGAAAAATTTCATAAAAGTGGATAATAAACATAATATTTTTATAAATTATGAGAATGTATATGATTGATACAAAGAAAAGATCAAAACAGAAACCTTTTTCCTCCTTTCAATTTTTTTGTTTTTTGTTTTTTTTTTTTCAGTTTATTTATTTTACATCCTAAGGTTGCCTCCTCCCTCCTCTCCTCACAGTCCCCATTCCTCTCCTTTCACCTTCCTCTCTCCCTTTCCCCCAAGAATGGGAAGCTGCCTCCCCCCTCCACACCCCTTATCAACTCTCCCTAGCACATCAGGTCATATCAGAACTGAGCACATCCTCATCCCCTGAGGCCGGACAAGGAATTGCTGCTAGGGAGATGTGATCCAAAAACAGGCAATACAGTCCACGTTAAAAACAGCCCCCACTTGTACACTCACCAGGCGCCTCCCTCATATGAAGACCAAGCCACCCATCAGCTAGTTACATGTGTGTAGGGAGCCTAGGTCCATACTTTGCATGCTCCTTAGTTGATGTCTCAGTCTCTGTAATCCCCCATGGGACTGGTTTAGTTGTATCTGTTGCTGTTCTTGTGAGATTCCTGTCCCCTCCAAGTCCTTCCATCTTCCCCCAACACTTCCACAGGACTCCCAGAACTCTGTCCCATGCTTGGCTGCAAGTCCCAACATCTGTCTCAATCTGGCTGCAACCTCCCGGAGGACAGTCAAGTTAGTCTCCTTTCTGCAAGCAGAGCAGAGCATCGTTAATAGTGTCAGGGGCTGACTTTCTACCATGGGATGGGTCCAATCACTAGTTGGACATTTCCTCAATTTTTGTTCCCTCTTTATCTCTGAACTTCTTGTAGGCAGGGTAATCTTTGGATCACAGGTTTTGTGAGTGGGTTGTTATTCTCCTCCTTCCACTAGTCCTGTCTGGCTAGGAGGTGGTCACTTCAGTCTTCATGTTCCCCTTGTTAAGGAGTCTCAGCTACAATCACACCCATATCCTCCCAGAAGCCTACCCTGTAGCAGGCCTCCAGCTTGACAAAGAGATGTCCTCGTCAGTTTCCCTTCTTGTTTCCAGCCCTCGCACCTCCCACCCCTGTTCTCCCCACATCTTATCTCTTCCTTTGTTTCCCTTCCCATTCCATCTGCTTACCAGTTCCCTAGCTTCAACCACTTTGACTGAATATTCTATTTCTCCTTCTGAGTGACATTCCCGTACCCTCCTTTGGTCCGTCCTTGTTACTTGGCTTCTCTGGGTCTGTGGGTTACAGGATGGTTATCCTTCTCTATTGGGCTAATATCTGGATCTTACACTCTTTCCATTTCTTCTTCTGTAGGGTTCCCCAAACTTTGAGGGGAATGATTTAATGGAGACACCCCATTTAGAATTGTGTGTTCTAAGACTTCATTCTTAGTGTAACATCTCCTTGTGAGTTTCCATATTTGTTTCCATGTATAACAAGAAGATGTGTCTCTGATGTTATCCCAGTAAGGCATTGATAAAGGAGTTTCTTATCTGGTAGCCTACAAAGCACCTTCCTGTACCAAAGGCACTAGAATGTAGGGATGAAGGTTCTGTGTAGGCAACAGCCCTAACTCTCATATTCAATGACTTGTGTGGGTGTAATCTTCAGCAATGTCCTTCAGTTTGTGAAGAACAACCTATTGACTTAGCGACAGCCTGGGTTGTTTGGAGATTTCCATGGAACCCCTTTGGTCAACAATTCGATTGGGTGTAACACATTCTCCCTTAGGGGAAGCTTTGTTTGATGACAGGAGATTGCTAGCAGGAACTCTGACTCCCTCATTATTTGGAGACTTCATTAAGATTGACCTAATATATTTCAGGAAGTTTCCACTGCGTTAGGTTTCCATGCCACATTCATCAATTCTAGCTGCCTCCCCCTACATTCCCTTCCTCGACCCTATGCCCCCTCTCCTTCTCGCATAGCTATTTTTCTATAATTAAACATATTTTTATGTGGCAGCACGAGATACTGGAAATGACCTAACTTTTTCAACTCAACAGAACATTATTTTAAATGCAAAGATGTGATTAATAGAAAAGTGTTGGTATAATGTTGTTTTGGAATGCTGATTTCTCTCCCCCACTCTCTGGTTTCAATCAGACATTGCATTGGGATACTTATTCTAAGCATCACCTGTCTCAACTTTGTGTAAACATGCCAAAATAAAACAACCAGCCATAATGTTGAACAATGGAGAGGAAAAAATTGGAGGGAGAGGGGAGGAGCCAGAGTGGGAGGCAGAGGAATAGGAAGAGAGAGGCTGGGAGAGGGGAGGCTAGAGGAGAGGTCTTGGAAGGACATGGAGAATGAACTGGACGTAAGGTTTCACAAAAAGCGAGTATAATGGGTGAATCTAAATGTTAGAAAACTATAAGGGCTTGACGGTTTAGGATGGAGTAACTATTGCTCAGGATTGTATTTTAGGTTAACTAAATAAATCATAGTCTCTGTGTGGCGATTTGGTTATACAGCTGTTTAAGATTAACAGCAATGTTACTAAAAGATATATCAATAGTAAATTTTAATATCATTTTACAACAGAAAAGTGATGGTTACATTTGATAAAGGAACTGTATGAAAGGCAGAAGGAAACACCACGGTGTCTCAGGCTGATTATAAGGCACGTCTCATAGCTCATTATGTGAATATATTCATTGTATGTCTTTTTTTTTTCAATCATAGCTAAATAGTTTTTAAAAGATTTTGAAAACAAATAAAAATCTATTGGCTACAGAATTGAGAATTTTCAAGTTAGGAAGACTACTCCCATATAATATTTTTTGGGAAATTTGCTAAATTTGGTTTTCCAGATTTTCTATAGCTATGTTCCTTTTGTAATTAAAAATATATTAAATAACAATCATATCTGATCTCTAGAATTCTCCAATAAAATATTTATATTTTGGTTCTGAATAACCATATGGTATTAAAAAACATAATGCCTGCTCTGTCTCTCTTGTTCTCTCTCACACACATATTATATATACCTAACAAATAACAAAATATAGATATATGTTTAAATTTGGGGGAGTTTGTTTCTGTTAAATTCTGACAGGCATAGCTTCATAAGCTAGCATAGGTGACTTCATCTTGCTTAATCTTAATGTTTAATAATTACTAAGAATCCCTGCCTAATTTAGGACAACGCACAGCAATTATTTTTTATTACATGATGGCTAACATTCTGGTTTTTGTCACCAATGTACAAGAGAAGAAATAAAAGATAATGGCACATAGCTCATCAAGTCTGCTGTTTGGTAGAATTGTTAGAGTTGTGGTTTACAGCATGATGAAAGTTTGTGGAAAGAATTGAATTAAATTTTGATCTAATAAAATACACATTTTGACAATGGTTTAATTGTTGGCTATTGTAAGGAAATTCTAAGCCCTAATAGAATGTAGACTTTTTTTTTTCTTATAAGGTGTAATCTGGGTAGCACTATTAAGGCTTTGAACATCATCAATGCAAATGTTCAGATAGAGTCCTGCCTCTCTTGTCACTACAACAAGGAAAATTAATTAAAATGCTTTCTGTGGGCTCATTAATCCACCAATTAGCCATGAAACTTTGATTTGGGTATTTGCTATCCCATAATTAGTCAAACATAATACTAGAAGAGTGGATAACATAGAAATTCAGCTAAGGGGTTCTCTGCCAGTTAAGACTAACGTCAGAGGCAACAGAATGAAAAGAACAATGCTTATTTTCTAATATGGCTGTCTGCCTCCATCACTCTCCCCTACCTCAACATGTGTGACTTAATTACTCAGTCACTGTGTGACTTTACTATCCTTTTTGAAAGTAGGAATATCTCTGCATTCTTATTGGTATCACTACTAACATCAATTGTTACCCTCTTGAAGGTGTGTTGTCCAATATTGATGGGTTAAACCCATCACATACTTTAAAAACTTCTGTGTTCTAAATTACTACCAGGCATGAACTCAATGCCTGGCCCTTTAACCACCTCCTTCTGGGGGGGGGTGTAAAGCCTTGCCAAGCCACAGAGCAAGATGCTGCTGCCAGCCCTGATGAGACCTGATAGGCTAGAGTCAGGTAGAATGAGAGGAGGTCCTCCCCTATCTGTGGACTAGGGAATGGGCATAGGGGAGAAGAAGGAGGGTGGGTGGGACTGGGAGGAGATGAGGGAGAGGGCCACAGCTAAGATACAAACTGAATAAATTGTAATTAATTAATTAAAATACTACCAGGCTTTTCCACAGCATCCATAACTTACAACATAAGGTTCTGCAGCTGCCCATGTGAATATTTATATTGAAATATAAAGTACAGGTAAAGATAATGTCACTTAAAAAATAGTGTTTTGCTACTAGTCATCATCAATCACATGTTTTGGATGTTAGGGACTTTTCTCATATTTGGCTCACTTTTAATTTAACTATGTTTTCCTTTTAATCACTACTTTGGATTTTAAAATACATGATCATCCTGTATATTATATTATCGTACTATCTCTTAAGGCTCTGCTACATATTTCACTTTTCTCTATTTTTCTAACCACTCCTTTCTTATTTCTTTCATCTAGTTAGACTGTATGACATTCACAGATTGTTGGCATACATATGTCTTCTTTGTGCTGGCATATTATTTCCACTTAATTCACCATTTTCTCCACATTAGAATTAAGGAAAACTAGATGTCTGTGGTCAAATGACTTATGCACTGGTCACAGCAAAAGCAAAAGCTGAAGCTTTCTGTAGGTGTTGAGACTCCAAACCAGATTCTGAAGCCATGAATGTGAGAAGAGACATCTTGAATATTCACCAGGTACACAGCCACTTTGTGATGGATCTCTCAGTGCTGAGAAAAGACTCAGGTGAATACAGCATGAAGAGCCCTGTTCCTCCTGAGAATGTTGTCATCTTTCCTCTCTTTGAGATTCATAGACATCCATGGAGAACAGGATTAGCCCACATCAGAGACAGTGAATTGAAGAACAGAACACATCAGTAATGAACTTCTGGGTTTGTTTGTTTGTTTTTTAGTGTTCTTGGACTATTGGGGAACACTGATTTTTTTAATAATGATTTATGTATTAATATAATTTATAGTTTCAGCTAAATCTGATGCAACTCTTTATATAATGTATAATTAAGAAAACTCAGATTAAGACATTATACTATGTCAGAAAAATTATTGGTAAAATTACCAAATTATGAAAATAAAATTTAATTTATAAATATAAAATTTATATTCCACCATATAGATAAACACATATGGGCAAATTCAATGCAAAATTACCTGTAAATCATATTTAAGAAAATGATAAACAGTTTCCAAATGTGAATGTAAAAGAACAAACAAATTGGTACATTTGGGCTGAAAAATTTTGGAAAATAATATATCAAGAAAACATATCTCTGAATAATATTTTTTTATTATTTCCCCCTCCAATTTCCATTTCCTCCCTCCAAATCTTTCAAGATCATGGCCTTATTTTCATTAATTATCATTACATATATTTGAAATTGTTTTTATATTTGTAAAATAGGAAAGCTTTTTTTTTTTTAGAACTAGAAAGGTAATTTTATTTGAAGAGAAATAAGATCACATATTCAGAGGTTTACACAGTGTTAAAGACTGACAGCTGGCCACATGAGTGTACCAGGTCACAGCCTGGAGCCTATCTTTGTGGAATCTAAAGAAACCGGTCACTAAGTGGCATAGTTTTGATGAGTATCTATTTTGATTGGTAGATCAAGTCATGTATTCATTTTCCTCTCATGCATGTCCCTTCCTATAAAGTAGGTAATTTTAATCATATGTATGTCCAATTATGCATTATAAGAAGGTAAAAAGAAGATTCTCCCTAAACATTCACATGAGGACACAGTTTTCCATAGTGATTGCATTCATCCAGAATCAACCCAGACCATATTGGACCTTTTCATTCTTCATAATGGAGTACATTGGTCATATGTTTGAATAAAACCTCTCCAAACTTGATTGTTGTGAGTTCAAGAGAAATATACACTATTTTCAGGGAGAATGATGATTAGCCCAATGCAGTTGGGTGGGTCTAAGGCTTTCTGAGGTTGGTAGGGGCATTGATTGAAAGGGTGTATGTGACCAGTGCATGAATGTAAAGGAATTACGATGCCAGGTGCATAAGTCAGGCAAGGTATAGTGCCTGTATGTAAGCTCTCCCCTACGCTTGCCTGTCTCAATAGTGATAGTGGTCTTTTACCAAAATCTGGATTTTTCTATGCTACAACCCCTCTGAACTCATCCTCAAATACATGCAATCCTTGATTCTTGACTCCCTAATTCATCACCTTCTCTCCATTTTCACATTCATTTCCATTGTCCAAGCACTACATTTTCTTATATTCAATATCCTGTTGATGGTTGGTATTAACTTCCAACCTGAAAAGATTCAGAATCAACCGAAGAGACATGCCTCTGTATGTCTCTCTTATATTTATGAGAGCATTTCCAGGGGGGATAAAATCAGCATAAATTCATTCAGGGGAGAGCAAAGTGGCTGGCTACCTTCAAGTTCTTCCTGAGAGAGAATCCCTTTCACTGCTGCAGCCATTCTCTTTTTGACATCAAGTTCCAATTTCTTGGCTTTCCAGTGTGGACTTAATATGTGCAGCTATCCAGGAATCCTCCAGGCTTCCAGCACTGGGTTGGGATTGCTAAACTTCCATGAATAGAGAAGATACAAGATCCTCAGCCTCTCCTGTGTGAAGACAGGTATTACTAAGCTATTCAGTCGCTATTGAATAACCCAATCTAATAAATCCCTGTTTATTTGACACATATACAACACACATGCACACACATTCACACACACAGAGAGAGAGAGAGAGAGAGAGAAAGAGAGAGAGAGAGAGAGAGAGAGAGAGAGAGATGCTACTGATTGAAGAACAGTTTTAGGAGTGGCATAGAAATGGAATATTTAATTCCTGTATAAACGAGGTACCTCTCAGTTGCCTAACCCGCAGCCACTTGGAAAAGAAATTCTTGACTTCCATTATGAAAGACAAGCTAGTAGACAACACAGGGATAACATCTCCTAGACTGTGTGTATTACATATCAGCACGGCACCAAACTTCGTCTTCAATTATTGCCTAGACTAAGTGAGAGTTGTGCTAAATGTGGATACACAAAGACCATCCAGACCTGCCAGAACAGAACTGGACCTGGGACATAAAATTTACTTTTGTCCAATGCTTAAGTGATTTTTATGAATACCAAACTATCTAGGGCAGTAATGTAGACAGACTGGATATTTAATGAATGATAATGGGCTTAATTAAACTAAAGTTGTAAATCAAGTAAAACACTCCCTCAATACTTGTAATGACTCCCCCTTGGAGTAAAGAAAAGCCCACACATTTCCAAGCTTGAAATTCAAGATCCTGCATCAATAGCCTCTGGCCATTTCTTACTTTATATCACTCCTTTCTGCCTCTGTTCTACACAACTTCCAACAAAGCATAAAACTCATCAATAATTCTGAATATTCATTGTTAAGGTAGTTTTTTTCACACATTTTTTTAAATTTTGTGTGAATCCTTTTTCATTATCTTCTCTATTCGGAGTCTTTCTTGAATAACAACCATGTCCTCCCTATGGGTCTGAATATCACTCATTGTTTAGACAATAGATCTCCATTTTTGCTTAGACCCTACTCTATGTTCCATTGGCAGCCCTATATTTCTCCTATCATATACCTCAGACTGACATGTAAGTCTCACTTGTGTGCTGTGTCAGTATAGATTTTTATTTCAATGAGCCTCTAGGGGACCAGTCCATGTTTTTAATCACCATCTTATCTAACATTGATATTTATGGATACTTAGTCCTTGCTTATTGAGCTTACTGTAATAAAATACATTCATATTCCATCTTTCATGCAACATTCCAGGTGTTTTCTTTTTCATTACAAGAATTAAGTATTTTTTCCTAACAGAGATATATTTTGCATTTCATAATAAGTAAATAGTTATTGAGGTATGGCCATTTTTAAAATAAAATACAATGACTGTGGCTTTTAATTAAAAATAGAGTGTCCTTAAGTGTCTGTAGACTAAAAGACATAACTTGCCTAGCGTTTTTAAATGATTCTCATTACTTTTTGGTTTGGAACACATGGAAGGAGAGCAAGGGTTAAAGTGAGACCAACTAGACACAAGTTGTAAAAGTCCAAGCTTAAGATAGCATTGATTTATAGCTAAGGTGTTACAGTGAGGAATGCAAGAAGAATATACAATCTGAATTCACCATCTGAAGGCAGAAACAACAGGATGTCCTGGTGGAATGCATAGTAATTGGAGGGACACAAACAAAGATATTTATATACAACTGGGAAACCCAATATTGACTTGCCAGCAACCGAGATAAGTAAACTGCAAGTGACAGAGTTGCACATAAAGTGCAGGAATTTCCAACACCATGGCTGTGCTTGTTATATTGAATACATTAAATATTATATATGAGAAGTTGAATATATGAGCCCGCAGTTTAAGAGAAAGAACGAGCTTCACTTGAGACAACTTAGAAAACCATCAGAGATACAAATAAAAAAAAATAACCCCGAAATATCAACAAAGATGAAAATAACAACAGGGTTGTTATAGAAGAGCAAGGGGATTGTGCTCTCCATTGGACATGCCAAGGGAATGCAGTCCACACAAGAAACACGTACCGTAACAATGACTTTGCTCATAGAACATGTGACATGAGGACCAGAGCCAATAGGTGGTCCCACTGTTGAAACAGTTGTAACTTGATGCTGGAAATACAGTCTTGAGGGTACTAATTAAAGCAGAACGGGTGTGGAGAGAATATATATTGTTAACAAGTAAATTATTTAAATTTACTTTATAAAGTCCTGCAGAAATGAGGTAGGAACAGATAAGGAAAGTGAAATTAAAAAAAAAAAAAAGAAAGAAAAGGTTTTCTTTTACACTCACTTGGAGAATGTTTAAGGAAGATAACAGCTTCCTTCATCAAGAGGAATGTGTCCTTTTAGCTGAGAGGTACAGATGTGATCCAGAAAGGAGTTCATAGAGCCACGCCCTTGAGAAGGTGAGAGGCCTAGCCTTCAGTGCGCAGTGCAAGAGAATGGCAGGACGTGGGAGAAGGAAGTGCTTCTCTTTAATAGCTGGAAGGAAGAGTCATCCAAGCCCTGGAGAAAAGGGAGATCAGAGTTGCAAAGACCAGGGTTGTCACGCTGAGCCAAGGTCATAGTAAGGACCTGAGGCAATGTCAAGAAAACTTGAAGAACTGAATTTCAGAGTCCAAATTTCAAATAGAGTCTGCAGTCTGGAAACTGCCACGATTCCTGCCTCTCACGGCTCCTAGAATATGTCAGCTACCTTAAGTATGAGCTATTAGAATCCATTCTGTACCTCCATTTAGGGTTTTAAAAGACACCTGTTATGTTCTCTGCACCCCGCATCGCAGAATCCGGAAACAGAATACTGAAAAGCTATATGAGTGGAAGCTAAGCTTCCAATCTTTTCTCCTAAACCTGGTTCCCTGTAGGAGTAAAAGCAGGGGAGGGCCCTCCACCCTAAATGCACCAGTTGTGATAGAAGTGATGCTAAGCACAGACCGGGAGTAAACCTTGAAGACACAACCTGGCTCTTAACTCAGGGAGGGCAGAAGGACTCAGTTGCACTGTTTGAGATAATGAATGGTCTCCAAGCTCATCTCTCTCTCTGATAAAATATTGGATGAAGATTCAATTACAAATTGGATTTCATATAACAAATGGATAAATGATAGCTCTGCTTCAGAAAGAGCAAAGAGTAAGCAATTTCTGCTGAAGCATGAGTTGGGATGGAGCCAGAAGGCTGATTTTGACAAGGAAGAAAGATGTTGCAGGGCTTCTGGGGGTGTCATTTGAAGTCCTATAAGTTTACTGAGATCAGCAGCATTAATTAAACTTAATTAAAATTAGCACATTAAAAATAAAATGCTTGCAGTTTGAAGGGCAATTTTGTTTTTTATAAAATTAAATCTCCTAGTATATAATGACCTGCTCCTATAACTTACTCTGAGGAACTCATTTTCTGCAGTTACTGTCACAGTAAATGCTGCTGTGAAATAATGCCCATTGAGAGTATCTGCATTTATACACACGGCCTTTAAGGCATATTAAGAAATTCATGATGAATTCAATTTTTTAAAAAGAAAGGTGAAACAAATGATAAATTTGAGACTAAAGATATGAACTGAAATCCTAGCTTCATGATTCATTCAGGGTGCAATTTAGGACAGGTAGTTTAATTGTCCTGAACCTAAATTTCTCTATGTCCTACACTGGAATAAAAATCTCCTCCTTTACGTTGATATTTTCCAGCACTTAATAGGATAAAGCACGTAAATCACCTTCCAATGCCTGGAAAATTGTAGACTTTCAACAGACATAAAGTGAATGGGAACCTAAAAATGGTAACCTGCAAATGCTTCATTGAAAGGTGATACAATTTAAGAAGTTGACAAAAAAAGGACAAAATTCCTTTGATTCCATGCATCAAATATTTGCACCTCCAGTACTTCTTCCGTTTCGTGTATTTTTTTTTTATGTGTGGGTTAAACTCAGCCCTCTAAGTTTTTGCCAAAACTCACTTCATTTAAGGCCTGCAGCTATGAAAGAGCCACTTGCCATCATTAATAATTATAGCTCTCATGTAAGCATGCTAACTTGTAGGGTGGTTTGTATAGGGATGTGAGTGCAGGAGGCATGTAAGAGAAAAACAGCCAGCATTTACCATCCCAGGGATGAATTTCTCATCAGAAAAATACTTTGCCATGTTGCTGCCATGCCTACCAAGAAATGACAAGCTATTTCAATAGATATAGTTTCTCTCTTATAATACAATATATAAAGTCATGTCATATTTTACAAATTAATAACACTGACTCATTATCTAGAATGAAATTGATAGAGATAAGGGCAATGTATTAAAAGCATCATCATCATCAAATGATTAGATATCCTCCAAATATTAAAGTAGCGCAAATACTCAATTTCTGATTAGATTGGCAATCTAGGTAAAAAGAGGTGGAGCAGGAAAGAATAAGTGGAAATCTATTGGGTTTCTGCAATGTAAATCTGAAGCCAAACCATCAAATCTAGCCCCAAGGGTACCCTCTAGACAAGTTTTCCTGTTTTCAATAATGTTATTTTGTTCACTTTACCCCACCCTGTTCCATGTATCTGAAGCTAGGAACACATTCATAGAGGGAGTCACAGACTGTACTTGAATCTTTATGGATAAAGTATAAACTCCAGATCTTATATGGCTTAGTAATTTGAATATCAATTGTATAATATGTTAAGTAGGTCTGACCTCCAAATGGGACAAATTAATGATGACTCTAATCCCCAGAAATATTGGCATCAGTCTTACAGACATGTGGTTTGGTTTGCTAAGTCAGAAAGCAGGAACAATAACCACATATCACAGCCCTACCCTATCTGCGCGTCCTGGAGGAACAAAATTGATAGAATAAAAATGTATTGTGAAGGGGATTTATGACAGCTATGATGTTTGTGTTATTTGTCAATTTAACCAAATCTAAATTACCTAGGACAAGAACCTCTGGATGTCACTGTTGGAGATATCTTGTTTATGTTAATTGTTATTGGAAGGTCGGTCTTTTCTAATCGTCCCCTACCCTAGGGACCTGAACTGTATAAAATAAAGAAAGGGTGGTACAGTAGAATTACTTTCAGCTTTGGATTGTGAATGTGATATGACTGACTGCTTTAAGAATCGGGTGCCTCAATTTTCCTACTATAATATATGTGAAATGTGCACTAAAATAAACCCTTTGTCTTTTAAAGGTTTTTTGTTTTTTGAGAATTTCCTACATGACTACTATATTTATATCATTTTCATTCTTTATTTGTCTCCCTCTGAATTCTTCTATGTTCCACCACTCCCTCTCACATTTATGATGTCTTCTTCAATTATTCTTGATATGCTCATATGTACATATAAATACATTCTGATGAGTACATTTAGTGTTGTTCATATGTATGTGATTAGAGCTGACCACCTTTTTTTTTTCAGCAGAAGGAGAACACTACATAAATTCATAATTGATCACAATTTCAGAGAAAAATTGACTGTGGAGTGTTTAACTTCAAGATCTTCAACACTTAAGATACAGGGAACATCTTAGAAGGTGGGGCAGAAAGAATGTAAAATCCAGAGAACAAATTAATTCATTAACTAATTAAAGAACAAAAAAGCAGAAAAAGTGTTAAATTATATTATCAAGTGTGGTTGTGAAAATTAAAATTTTTTATGTTTTAAAGGTAAACAAAAACAGATGATCAAGCCTCCATTCTGAGATAGTGTCTTTATGTATGACATGAAATTTGCAACCATGAAATCTCAACAACACGGTTATCCAAACAAGACCAGCACAAGAGCACTATTAGTTGACATGCATGCATGGATGGAAGAAATATAAGAAGGAAATACCCTTAGATGAAGCACTATGGACAATTAAAGACTACTGAGAGAAGAATTTATATTTATGAGTCTCTGATAGACTCTCTTAAACTGCTTCTGTAGGGTTACTTTACCACAGCAATAGGAAAAAGTACTGAGACAATTGGCTTACACAATATTCCATATATAGTCCAAAAGTAGGTGTTTATACACCAGAGACACTTAAAACCATGTTGCTGCATGGATACTCATTTCATAAGACAGGCTGACTCAGCCATCCCAACCAATATTTGAAGGCGTTTAGAGTTTCCTGTAAAGTCTCTGGTCTTCAGTCTATTTAGAAAGCAGACAAGTTGGGTTCCAGTGGCAGTGAAGAATGGCAGCTGTGATGGTGGCAGTGGTAGAAATAGAGTAAATGCACTCACAGGCAATGGACAAAGGCTGACAGACAAAAATATGTAAATAAAAATTAAACCAATCCCACTGAAATTAGGGAAAAAGCAAGGCTGCCAACTCTCTCCATATGTCTTCAACAGAGTACTTGAAATCCTTGCTAGAGCAATAACATTAAAGGAGATCAAGGGAATTAAAAATGGAAAGGAAGAAGTACAAGTATCACTATTAGTAGAGGATTCTAAAAAATTCTACCAGAGAACTCCTTCAGTTGATCAACACCATCAGCAAAGTGGCTGGATACAAAATTAATTAAAAAAAATCAGTAGCCTTCATATGTACAAAGGACAAAAGGGCCAAAAAAGAAATTAAGGAATCAACACCCTTCATAACACCCTTATTTCAGCCACAAATAACATAAAGTATCTTGGTGTAACTCTAACCAAACAATGGAAAGACTTGTATGAGTAAAAACTTAAAGTCTCTGAAGAAAGAAATTGAAAAGATATCAGAAGATGGAAAGATTTTCTATGCTCATGGCTCAGTAGAATTAACATAGCAAAAATGGCCATCTTACCAAAGCAATCTATAAATTCAATGCAATTCCCATCAAATTACCAAGGCAATTCTTTCAAGACCTTGAAGGAAAAATTTTCAATTTCATATGGAATAACAACAACAACAACAAAACACAGAAAACCTAAAACAATCCTCTACAGTAAAAGCTCTTCTGGAGGTACTTTCATTGCTGAATTCAAGCTGTACTACAGAGCAACAGGTAATAAAAGCTGCATGGTACTGGCACAGAAACAGACTGGTGGATCAATGAAGTCGAACTTAAGACTCAGAAACAAATCCACACACCAGTGGGCACCTGAGTTTTGATACAGATACCAAAAACCTCCAATGGGAAAAAAAAGGACAGCATATTAAAGAAATGGTGCTGGTCTAATTGGAAGCCTACATATAGAAAAATGCAAATAGACGCTTACTTATCACCCTACACAAAATTAAAGTCCAAGTGGATCAAAGATCCACATACAGCCAGACAAACTAAAGCTGTTGGATGAAAAAGTGGGGAAGAGGAGGAGGGGCAAGATGGCGGCGCCGGGAGGACTCTCATTCTGAGCAGCAGCAGCAGGATCAGCACAGTGACCAGTAATCAGAACTCGTGGCCACAAAACACAGTCATTGTGTTTCCCAGGTGAGAGGATACCCCACGGTGGGGGATTCAATCAGCTTTTAACTCACCCAGCTAAACTGCAGAAGAGATCCTGGTTCTGCCAGATGCTTGGCTGCCGGCCGCCAGCCCCAGCCCCTGCCCAGAGCCACAAGCCAGTGTCTCTGGTCACGGTCCCAGACTGAACCGTGGGCACCACACTATCAGAGACTGGAATTTTCAGTCGAGAGATAACCCCAGGGTACAGGAAACGATTGGGACCGGCCTTAGGTCACCCAGACATCCCCTGGAAAAGACTCGGGTTCCACGGGCACCCCAGGACCCAGCCCAGAGCCAGAGCCCGAGACCCAGGCTCCAGCACAGAGCCCTGCCTACCTGCGCGCCTGATTCACCACCTGAGATAGAACTGTGGGCACCAGGGCACCAGCGAATGAGTTTCACTGTCCTGTGCAAACACATAGGGAGGGAAACGGCTGGTCTGATCTCAGAGCACTCAGCCGACACCCCCAGCCTGAAAACATGCCCGGAAAATTACCCAGCTTAGGGAGGCACCCAGGCCCCACAAAGGCAGACACAGGCAGTTTCTGTGCACCAGACAGCTGGTGGAGATTGAGCCGCCATCACCCAGCTGTGCTCCAGGCACAGGCAGTTTCTGTGGCCAGCCAGCTGGGGACACTGAGCAGTGTGCACCAGGGCCAAAAAGACACTGGGAGTCTGTGTCTCCAGAGAATCCACAGGGAAGGAAGAAAACTGTACTGAATTAAATCACCCAATCCTTCCCTAGAAAAAGTCTAGCAGTCTAGCAGACCAGTGGGGCCATCATTCAGCTGTGCTCCAGACACAGGCACAAACAGTTGCTGCTCGCCTAATGTCCAACTGGGTCACAGCAGCTGATCATTAAATTTACAAAAAACACAGAAACAGGGCAACTGCCCTCAGGACTTCCCTCGTTGAGAGGAGAACCCTCTCGACTAACAAAGACCACAGTTACCACTCAGGTCTATATCCCTGAGGTGAGCAACTCCTGAAAAAACACCAGCCATCCAGGGACTATACCCAAAAAAGCTGGGAAGACATCCTTCAGGAAAAACCAGCTTTCTGCAAAGGGGATTCTCTCCACCACAGGATCCCCAGGAACCACCAGAAAATAACCCCAAACACCTAAGATAACACAGTGGGTAGAGGCCAGTGTAAAAGCTCAAGCAACAAAAGACAGAGCAATATGGCATCTCCAGAACCCAGTTACCCAGGGGCAAGTAGCCCTGGACACCCCAGCATAACTGAAATCCAAGAAGATGACCTAACGACTATGCTCAATAAGATGATAACAGAGGAAACAAATAAGATACGTAAAGACATAGAGGAAGATAAACTCAAACAGAATATTGCCATCCGTAAAGAAATAGAGGAAGCTGCAGCCAAACAGTTTATGGCCTTTAGAAAGGAAATGCTTAAAACACTGAATGAAATGAAAGAAACAGAGTTGAAGGAACTAAAAGAAAAACAGGAAAGTACAATCAGACAGGTGAAGGAAGTAAACAAAACAACTCAAGACCTGAAGATAGAATTGGAAAAATTAAAGAAAACACAAATGGAGGAAGTAATGGAAAGGAAGAATGTAGGGAAGAAAACAGGAACTACAGAGGTAAGCATAACCAACAGACTACAAGAGATGGAAGAAAGAATCTCAGGTGTAGAAGATATAATGGAAGAAATCGATGTATCTGCCAAAGAAAATGTTAAATCCGAAAAATTCCTGACACAGACTGTCCAAGAAATCCAAGACAATATGAAAAGACAAAACCTAAGAATAATAGGTATAGAGGAAAAAGAAGACTCCCTTCTCCAAGGCCCTGAAAATATTTTCAACAAAATCATTGAAGAAAATTTCCCCAAGCTAAAGGAGAGGCCAATTAGAATACATGAGGCCTACAGAACACCCAACAAATTTGACCAGAAAAGAAAATCCTCCTGCCACATAATAATCAAAACAGTAAGTATACAGAACAAAGAAAAAATACTAAAAGCTGCAAGGGAAAAAGGCCAAGTAACATATAATGGCAAACCCATTAGAATCACACCTGACTTTTCAACAGAGACTATGAAAGCCAGAAGGGCCTGGACGGATATCATGCAGACCCTAAGAGAACACAGATGTCAGCCCAGGCTACTATACCCCACAAAACTCTCAGTCCTCATAGATGGAGAAAACAAGATATTCAATGACAAAAACAAATTTCAACAATACCTACAAACAAATCCAGCATTACAGAAGACACTAGAAGGGAAAATACAACCCAGGAAAACTAGCTACATTCAAGAAAACACAGGAAATAAATAACCTCACTTCAGTAAAACAAAAAGCAACCAAGCACACAACCTGATGACCACAGCCAACATCAAAATCAAGAGATCTAGCCACCACTGGTCATTAATCTCTCTCAACATCAATGGACTCAACTCTCCAAAAAAAAGACACAGATTAACAGAATGGATACGTAAACTAAACCCAGAAATCTCTTGTATACAAGAAACACACCTAAGACACAAAGATAGACATTACCTGAGGGTAAAGGGTTGGAAGACGAATTTCCAAGCAAATGGACCCAAGAAGCAAGCAGGAGTAGCCATTCTAATATCTGATAAAATAGACTTTCAACCAAAATTAATCAAAAGAGATGGGGAAGGACATTTCATACTCATCAAAGGAAAATTCCACCAGGAAGACATCACAATCCTGAACATCTATGCCCCAAATACAAGAGCACCCACATTTGTTAAAGAAACACTGATAAAATTTAAAGCACATATAGATCCCCACACATTAATAGTGGGAGACTTCAACACCCCACTCTCAACAAAGGACAGGTCAATAAAACAGAAATTAAACAACGAAACAATGTCTCTGACAGAGGTCATGAATCAAATGGACGTAACAGACATTTACAGAACTTTACACCCAAACACAAAAGAATTTACCTTCTTCTTAGCACCTCATGGAACCTTCTCCAAAATAGACCATATAGTGGGTCACAAAGCAAGCCTCAACAGATACAAGAAGATTGAAATAATCCCTTGTATCTTGTCTGATCACCATGGAATAAAGCTGGACCTCAACAATAACAGAAATAGCAAAAAGCCTACACACACATGGAAACTGAACAACTTGTTACTAAATGACAGCTGGGCCAGGGAAAAAATAAAGAAAGAAATTAAAGTCTTTCTAGAAATCAATGAAAATGAAGACACAACATACCCAAACTTGTGGGACACAATGAAAGCAGTACTAAGAGGAAAGTTCATAGCACTAAGTGCCTTCAAGAAGAAATTTGAGACAGCTCATTAAAACACCTTAATGGCTCACTTAAAAACCCTAGAAAAAGAAGAAGCAGACACACCAAGAAGGAGTAGACAGCTGGAAATAATCAAACTCAGGGCTGAAATCAATCACTTGGAAACAAATAAAACAATTCAAAACAATTCAAAGAATCAATGAAACCAAGAGCTGGTTCTTTGAGAAAATCAACAAGATTGACAAACCCTTAGCCAGTCTAACTAAAAGGCAGAGAGACACCACCCAAATCAACAAAATCAGAAATGAAAAGGGGGATATAACTACAGACACTGAGGAAATCCAAACAATCATTAGGACTTACTTCAAAAGTCTATATGCCACAAAATTTGAAAATCTAAATGAAATGGACAATTTTCTTGATCGATTTGACTTACCAAAGCTGAATCAGGACCAGGACAATGCAACCACTTTTTATGTGAACTGATAGACTAAGATCAGAAAGGAGAGGAGAACCTCCCCTATCAGTGGACTTGGGGAGTGGCATGCATGCAGAGAGAGGAGGGAGGGTGGGTTTGGGAGGGGAGGAGGGAGGGGCTTATGGGAGGATGCAGAATGAATAAAGTGTAATTGATGAAAAATTTAAAAAAGAAAAAAAGAAAAAAAAAAGAAAAAGTGGGGAAGAGCCTCAAACTCATTGACACAGGAGACAATTTTCTGAACAGAACACTAACAACTCAGGCTCTAAGACCTACAATTAATAAATGAGACCTCCTGAAGCTGAAAAAATTCAGTAAAGCAAAAGACACTGTTAATAGAACAAAAGGACAGCCTACAGACTGGGAAAAGATCTTCAACAACTCTACATCAGATAGAGGGCTAATATCCAGAATATATAAAGAACTCAAGAAGTTGGACACCCCATCAATCCAATTAAAAATGGGGTACGGAGCTAAACAGAGAATTCTCTGTAGAGGAATATAGAATGGCAGAGAAACACTTAGAGATGTCCTCCATCCTTGGGCATCAGAGAAATACAAATCAAAACGATCCTGAGATTTCACCTTACACCCATCAGAATGGCCAAGATCAAAAACTCAAGTGACAACACATGCTGGAGAGGTTGTCCTCCACTGCTGGTGGGAATGTAAACTGGTACAACCACTCTGGAAATCAATCTGGCACTTTCTCAGACACCTAAAGAAGATAAACAAGAAAGAAGATCCTGGGTAAGATGATCAATCCTCACTTAGAAAGATAAATGGGATGATGGGATGGGCATTGGATGTAGGAGAAAACAAGTAACAGGACAGAAGCCTATCACAGAGGACCTCTGAAAGACTCTACCTAGCAGTGTATCAAAGCAGATACTAAGACTCATCACCAAACCTTCAGCAGAGTGCAAGAAATCATATAAAAGAAAGGGGAGTTAGTATGACTTGGAGAGGATAGGAGCTCAACAAGGACCAAATATATATGGACACAGAGGTCTTATATGAGACTGTTTCTCCAACCAAAGACCATGTATGGATAAAACCTAGAACCTCTGCTCAGATGTAGCCCGTGGTAGCACAGTAACCAAGTGGGTTTCCCTAGTAAGGGGAACAGGGACTATTTCTGAAATGAACTCAATGGCAAGCTTTTTGACATCCCCACCCCCCAAGGGAGGAACACCCTTGGTAGGCCACAGAGGAAGACTTTGCAGCCAGTCCTGAAGGTACCTGATAAAAGGGTGAGGTGAAAGGGGAGGAGGTCGTCCCCAATCAGTGGACCTGGAAAGGTGAAGGGAGGAGATGAGGGAGGGAGGGAGGGGTTGGGAGGGAGTAAGGGAGCAGGATACAGCTGGGATACACAGTTACTAAAATGTAACTAATAATAAAAATAAAACAACAAAAAGAAAGAAAGTAGAGCAAGCATGACAGTAACCAGTGTTTTTGTGTGTTCTCTGCTTCAGTTGCTGACTCCAGGTTCCTGCCTTGTCTTCCTGTGTAGACTTCCCTGAATGATGCGTTGTAATATGGAAGTATAAGCCAAAAAACCCTTTCCTTCTCAAAAAAAAAAAGAAGAGGAAGAAGATGAAGAAGAAGAAGAAGAAGAAGAAGAAGAAGAAGAAGAAGAAGAAGAAGAAGAAGAAGAAGAAGAAGATGAAGAAGAAGAAGAAGAAGAAGAAGAAGAAGAAGAAGAAGAAGAAGAAGAAGAAGAAGAAGAAGAAGAAGAAGTTAGACACTAATAAACCAAATAATCCAATTAAAAATGGACTACAACACTCAGCAGAGAATTCTCACCAGAGCAATATCAAATATCAAATGGCAGAGAAATACTTAAAGAAATGCTCAACATCCTTAGTCTTCAGGGAAATGCAAATCAAAACAACTCTCAGATTCCATCTTACACCTGTCAGAATGGCTTAGATCAAAAACTCAAGTGATAACACCTGCTGGAGAGGAAATGGGGACAGAGGAACCCTCCACCATTGCTGGTGGGAGCGCAAACTTGTACAACCACTTTGGAAATCAATCTGGCACTTTCTCAGACACTACCTCAAGGCCCAGCTATACCACTCCTAGAAAAATGACACACGGTTCAATAAGGACATTTGCTCAACTATGTTCATAGCAGCTTTATTTGTAATAGCTAGAATCTGGAAACAACCTAAATGTCCCACAATAGAAAAATGGATACAGAAATTGGGGTACATCCACACAATGGAATACTACTCAGCTATTATAAACAAGGAAATCATTAAGCTTGCAGGGAAATGGATGGAACTAGAAGAGATCATCCTGAGTGAGGTAACTCAGAAACAGAAAGACAGGTATGATTTACAGTCACTTATAAGTGGGTATTATCTGTATAACACAGGATAGCCATCTAAAGACCTAAGGAAGCTAAACACTAAGGAGGACCCTAGGAAGGATGCTTAAACCTCATTCAGAATGGCAAACAGGATAGACACCAAAAGCAGTGGAAGAGGAGAAACAGGATGGGAGCCTACTATAGGGTCCTCTGAAAGGCTCCGTCCAACAGAGATTGAAGCAGATGCTGAGACTCACAGTCAAATTTTGGGCAGAGCACAGGGAATCTTATGGAAGAAGAGGAGGTAGGGTTAGAGGGACAGGGAGGGGACAGGAGCCCCACAAGGAGACCAAAAAAAGCTAAAAAACAATTGAGCCCAGCAGGTCCTGCAGAGACTGATGCATCAACCAATGACCATTCACTGAGAGGTCCTAGACCCTCTGCTCCTACATAGCCAATTGGCAGTTCAGTCTCCATGTAGATCTCTGAGGGAGAGGAGCAGGGGCTGCCTCTGTCATGAACTAGGCTGTCTGCTTTTTGGTCACTTGCCCCTGGTGATGTGGCCAGGGAAGATAAAGAGGATCCATGCAGCCCTGAGAAACTTTACAATGTATGGGTAGATGGAAGAGGAGGAGAACTCCCCTTTTCAGTGGCCTAGGGGAAGGTGACAGTGGGAAGAGGGAGGAAGGGTGGAACTGGGAGAAGATGAGGAAGGGGGCTTCAATCTGGATATATAATGAACAAATGTGAAAAACTAAAAATAAAATTTTATTAAAAAGATTTTTTAATATTTTTTAACTTTTATGAATTACACTTTATTTGCTTTGTATCCCCCCATAAACCCCTTCCTCCTCCCCTCCTAATCCCACCTTCTTTCCCTGTTATTCATACTTGCCCCTCCCCAAGTCCACTGATAGGGGAGGTCTTCCTCTCTTTCCTTCTAATCTTAGTCTATCAGCTCTCATCAGGAGTGGCTGCATTGTCTTTCTCTGTGGCCTGGTAAGGCTGCTCCCCCCTTAGGGGGAGGTGATCAAAGAGCAGGCCAATCAGTTTATGTCAGAGGCAGTCCCTCTTCCCATTACTATGGAACTCACTTGGACACTGAACGGCCATGGGCTACATTTGCAGGGGTTCTAGGTTATCTCCATGCATGGTACTTGGTTGGAGTATGAGTCTCTGGAAAGACCCCTGTGTTCAAATTTTCTGATTCTGTTGCTCTCCTTGTGGAGTTCCTGTGCTTTTCAGATTTTACTATTTCCCACTTCTTTCATAAGATTCCATGAACTCTGCCTAACAGTTGGCCATAAGTCTCAGCATCTGCTTTTATAGTCTGCAGGGCAGTGGCTTTCAGAGGCCCTCTGTGGCAGGCTCCTAACTTGTTTCCTGTTTTCTTCTTCTTCTGATGTCCATCCTCTTTGCCTTTTGGGATGTTGATTGAGCATTTTACTCAGTGTCAGCCCTCTTGATTAGTTTCTTTAGATATACAGATTTTAGTAGGTTTATCCTATATTATATGTCTATATGAGTGAGGATATACCATGTGTGTTTTTCTGCTTCTGGGATAGCTCACTGAGGATGATCTTTTCAAGTTCCCACCATTTACCTGCAAATTTCATGATTCCCTTGTTTTTCATTGTTCAGTGATATTCCATTGTGTAGATGTGCCACAATTTCTGTTTCCATTCTTCAGCTGAGGGACATCTGGGTTTTTTTTTTTTTTTTCCGGCTTCTGGTTATTACAAATAAAGCTGCCACAAACATGGTTGAGCAAATGTCCTTGTTGTGTACTTGAGCAACTTTTGGATATATGCCTAGGTGTGGTATGGCTGGACCTTGAGGAAGCGTTATTCTTAGTTATCTGAGAATGCGCCAGATTGATTTCCAGAGTGTTGTAGAAGTTTACATTCCCACCAGCAGTGGAGGAGGGTTCCCCTTTCTCCACAACCTCTCCAGCATATGTTGTCACTTGAGTTTTTGATCTTGGCCATTCTGATGGGTGTAAGGTAAAATCTCAGGGTCGTTTTGAATTGCATTTTCCTGATGGCTAATGAGGTTGAGCATTGCTTTAAGTGTTTCTCTGCCATTCGATATTCCTCTATTGACAATTCTCTGTTTAGCTCTGTTCCCTATTTTTTAATTGGATTTCTTGGTTTGTTGCTTTTCAGCTTCTTTCATCTCTGAAGAAAGAATTAGAAGAAGATATTAGAAGAAGGAAAGATCTCCCATGCTCATGGCTTGGCAAGATTAACATAGTAAAAATGGCCATCTTAACAAAAGCAATCTATAGATTCAATGCAATTCCCATCAAATTACCAACACAATTCTTTACAGACCTTGAAAGAAAAATTCTCAACTTCATATGGAATAAGGAGAAGTCCAGAATTGCTAAAACAATCCTCTACAATAAAAGATCTTGTGGAGGTATCTCCATCTCTGATCTTAAGATGTACTATAGAGCAATAGTAATAAAAACTTCATGGTACTGGCATAGAAACAGAATGGAGGATCAATGGAACCGAACCGAACAGAATACCCAGAAATAGACCCATACGCTTATGGACACCTGATCTTTGACAAAGATGCCAAAACCATACAATGGAAAAAAGACAGCATCTTCAACAAATGGTGCTGGTCTAACTGGATATCTACATGTTGAAAATGCAAATACATCCATACTTATCACCCTGCCCAAAACTAAAGTCCAGATGGATGAAGGACCTCAATATAAAACCAGACACATTAAATTGATTAGAAGGAAAAGTGGGCAAGACCCTAGAACTCATTGGCACAGGAGACAACTTCCTGAACAGAACACCAACAGCACAGGCTCTAAGAGCAACAATCAAGAAATGGAACCTCATGAAACTGAAAAGCTTCTGTAAAGCAAAGGATACCGTCATCAAAACAAAATGACTGCCTACAGGTTGGGAAAGAATCTTCACTAACCCTTTATCTGACAGAGGGCTAATATCCAGTATATATAAAAAAGATGTTTAAAAGCCGCCACCAGCAACAACAAAACATCTTTTACCTTGAACCTCCTTATATATGAGCCACCATTGGAAGGTTTTCCCCATTATGGGAGATTTTCCGCCTTTATTTAATCCTTCCAAAGAGCACCCTTTCAGATGCACCTGTCGAAGGTACTTCTTAGTTGATCCCAGATCAAATCAAGATGAGCACCAACGGTAAACATCACAGCTACTTTGTTCCTCCTAAGAATGCACTCATGTCCTCTTTGTAAGGTTGGGAACCTCAGTCAGAAATTATATAGTGTTGATTTGTTTATTGTCCTGTGTCACAACCTTGCATGATATTTAGAAGGGTGAGGGGTTGGTTTCCTTTTAGGATGTGAAAGAGGAAGATTTTTTTGATAAGGTTTCTGTACAAACTGCTACAAGCTGGAAAACGATAACAACAAAATTTCATCTCTCATTTGGAGAAGCCAGACATCTGTAACCAAACTGTCTATAGATTCATTCTACATGCTGTAGGAGAGATCCCTCCCTTACTAATCCCCGCATTGGGGAATGGCAGATCTCTCATTCTGTCTCTTCCTCTTCAATCATTTAAAAGATTATATTTCAGTGGGTATAATGGCCAATTTCTTAATCCAAAATGCTCTCATTTTAGTATCTTTAACATAATAGACCTGCAACACCCTTCTCCAACATTATGTTTGCAGTGTTGGAGCTTTGAAAGTGGACTTTACTGAGCTACTATTCCACAACAGCATTTATTAATGCTTTGTTTTCTTAGTTTGGATTGCAAAAAGAGGCAAATCCAGTCACTGGCAAGAAGATCATGATGACTTTAACTACAGAAGCTTGAAAACTGAGATGGCTCAAAGGTAACCACTCACACTAAGACTCCCAAAGACAAAAATTCCCTCAATCTCTTGGAGTGCATCTGGAGCTCAAAGCACTTTGTAAGGAGGCTTTGGCAGCTCTTTGTCCTTTTATGCTTTTCTTTGCCATTCAGTAAAAAGACATTGTTCAAACCGATACAGCTTCAGTGACTCCCTTGATTTCAAAATTGTATCAGCCCTCACTATTATATCATTGATTGGGCTATGCTTGAAGCTCAGGTGAATTCATTGCCCTCCCGCCCCAAATCCACATATAAGTGGTAGCCTATTTTTAAACAAAACATTGTATATAATATATCATTTACAATGGCTAGCTGATTAAATGATCACCGGAGTTGAAATCAGAAACATCTGGATGCAATGAAGAGACATCAAGGTGCATTAAAAAAGATGGTATACCTGCAGCCCGGAAATTCTGAGGACAAATACAATTTTTGTGACTGTTAGCTGCAGAGTCCTAGGAGCAGTTCTCTGACCATACCTGATCAGTCCATCTGCTTTTCTCACCATTTATGTATTGGAGCCATTAATACCTGCCACACTTAAGTGGAGTGATCAATACAAGCACGGTACCAGGCATATAGAGTGTATAGCTAGAACTATCAGAGAGGATTGTTTCAAGGAGGCTCTTTCATGACAGCTATTTGAAAATCTGAAGTTTAAGTTACTCTAAGAAGTGAACAGAAAAGCTCATTGGCCCTTACATCTTGTCTTCTGTATCTGCAGATTCAACTAAACATATTAAAACTTCATGTAAAACTGCAATTGTAGTGGACATTAAATTTTTTTCTTCCTTTAATTGTGCCATTCATTGAGGACATTTATTCAACTATGTTCATACCAACTTCGTTTGTAATAGCCAGTATCTGGAAACAACCTAGATGTCCTTCAACAGACGAATGGATACAGAATGTATGGTGTGTCTACACAATGGAATACTGCTCAGCTATTAAAAACAAGGAAATCATGAAACTTGCAGGAAATTTCTAGGGAAAGAGAAAAGATCATTCTGAGTGAGGTAACCCAGAAGTATAAAGACACATATATACACTCACTTATAAGTGGATATTAACTATAGAACATAAGATAAACATATTAAAATCTAGAGTCCTAAAGAAGCTAAACTACAAGGAGGTCCCTAGGGATAATACTTAATCCTCATTCAGAAGGGCAAACAGGATAGACATTGGAAGTAGGAGAAGACAAGGAACAGGACAAGAGCCTTCTTCAGAGGACCTCTGAAAGACTCTAACCACCAGGGCATCAAAGGAAGTACTGAGACTTATAGTCAAACTCTGGGCAGAGGGCTGGAAACCTTATAGAGAAAGAGGGAGATAAAAAGACATGGAGGAGGACGGGAACTTCAAAAGGAGACCAACAGAGCCAAAAAAACCTGGGCCCAGGGGCTCCCGCAGAGGCTGGTACTCCAGACAAGGAGTATGGGCTTCAGAGGAAGCCCATAGGCTGCTCAGTTTCCAAGTGGGTTTCCTAGTAAGGGGTACAGTCGTTGTCTCTGACATGAACTCAGTAGCAGGCTCTTTGATCACTTCCCCTGGGGGGTGCAGCCTTGCCAGGCCACAGAGGAAGATGATGCAGCCAGTGTTGATGAGACCTGATAGGCTAGGGTCAGATGGAAGGGGAGGAGATCCTCCCCTATCATGGGACTAGGCAAAGAGCATAGGTGGAGAAGAGGGAGGATGGGTGGGACTGGGAGGAGAAGAGGGAGAGGGCTGAAGCAGGGATACAAAGTGAAGAAATTGTAATAAAGAAGGAAAGAGAAAGAAGGAAGGAAGGAAGAGAGAGGAAAAGAGAAAGAGAGAAAGAATGAAAGAGAGAGAGAGAAAGAAGGAAGGAAGGAAAGAAAGAAAAGAAAAGAAAAGAAAAGAAAAGAAAAGAAAAGAAAAGAAAAGAATATTAAGACTACGAATCAGACATACCCACAGAATAAGAATTCACTAGAAAGAAAAGAAGGGGAAAATTCTGCTACTTTTAGGAAGAAGGCATCCCTGTGCCCAAACTAAAATATTCTTTAAGAGAGTGTAGTCATGGAAAGCAAGGAGCATTTTAGCAATCACCTGACATGAAATTGGAGACAGGATATTGTTATCATGGAGGCAGATTCATACTTGAGCTCTTCCCAGGTTTAGGAAAAAGACATAAGATGAGGACAAAAATGAATGGTTCATATCTAGTGTAGGTAAGAATGTACTTTTCCAGAATTATATAAAAATTCACTGTAACTAATCACAGTATTGCTGCTATTCTTTGGGATGCCCACAGTGATTGTCTTACTTTATAATATCCATTATAAATACATGTTTTCCTTTGCCTTCCAAAAGATCTAGATTCTTACTGTCTTGCCCGGGTACTGAGAACTTAATGCCCAATATCGGTTGAAAAGCAGTTGAAGAAAGTCAGGAAATCTAGTCATACCTACATATGGCAGTTTTTATGCATAAGATCAGGAACGAAGAATTCTCTAAAGTCATCGATGAAATCTGTATAGAGAAAAAAAGAAATCCCTTGTATTTGTGTACTCTTTATATTGGTTTCCTTACACCTTTAATCCAAAAAAGAAAGAAGGGAGGGAAAGGGGAAAGAAAAAGGGCTGCTATACAGAACAGGCAGCATGCAACCAGAGAATCTGGCACGGTCTCAGGAGCCTATCATATAGAATGACTACTCTGTAAATAGGCTAGGGAAGCAGTAAATTCCTGGACCTGTAATGATTCCTTTCCATGCAGCAGGAAATTGGCCAAACTTTGTAGGACTCATTTTCTTTACCTGTAGAAGTAATCTGAAATAGACGTTTTGGGGATGGCTTGAATATTGACATCTTTACAAGGTTTGTCCTTTGACTGTGCTCTTCAGCTCCTCTTATTTGGCTCTAATCAGAAGTATTCTTCTGCTGTAGGGAGTCCAACTTTGGAAGGATGATTATTCTATGTGCAGCGGCATGAGACTGGTTTCTACAGTGAGCATCTGTTGCCGTTCAGGTAAGAGGCTGCAATGAAGCTCTGAATCTCAGATGCATGCGAGCCTGCATGCTGTGTGTGCCAGGCAGGGGAGAAGAAGCAAGTCAACAGGAAAAAAGTCTGAAATGCTTGAAAAATCATTAAATATCCCCTAGAAACCAAAATAATAAAACGGACAAGAGGAACACACAGATTCAAGCAGTTGTCAACAAGAACAATGTGGAAACAGCAAAACTCTGAGTCTCTCTGTCTTTTGTCTCTCTCAAAATCAGCTCCTCAGCTCCAAAAGAGAGCCAGAGGAGTAGTTTGCAGTTTTCAGTGGATCCTGGCTGATACACAAAAAGGAAATTAGATTCTGCAGCGGGGAAGCCTGAGTGAATCTCAAGAGCCCGTATCAACATTTAGATTACAGATGCAGCACCGTGTTATTTAGAAGGAAACATGCTTGAGAAAATCAAGAGTTAAGGGTCAAGTAAACATTGTTTTGAATCTCAGTCTGGAATAATCACTTAACTTCTCCAAAATGAGGAGAAATCAACTCTAATGTCAGAGTAGCTTCACAAGCAGAGAAAGCCTTATCACTCTCTGAACGACAGTCGGCATTCATACCATCTTTTCAAGCGCTCTACCCGGTATGTGTTGAGCAGCTTTTTAGGCCAGCCATTTCAGGTGAGAGTGGAGGCAGAGGGGGGTGAGTAAGCTTGCTGAGTCCCAGGGAAGCTTATGGTCCAGTAAGAAATACAGCTGTTGACAAGAACTTAATTTTCTCTCAGGTTTTGATCTATGTTAAGACTGAGAAATAGAGTATGTATGAGCTCATGTTATGTAATCCATTGACCCAGGAAGCAATGGTATGGAATGATTTTCTAAGATAACCATGAGGTGAAACCATAAAAACAAAGCATAATTAGATATAATAGAAGATGAACAAGAGGCATCTAATGACAGCCTGACACTAAGGCCTGAGCTAGAGGAATGCAGATACATGGATACTGATGACTAATGCAACTGAAATTCATGCAAATGGATGCGGAGAGACAGTGGGGGAGAGGAAGAAGGCTAATGTGTGATTTTTAGAAGAGCAAGGCTTGGGAATGCATTTCTGGCTTGTGGTTCAGGTTAAATCACTTATTTTTTGTTGTTCTAAAACATAAAAAGGTTCTTTAGGTAAAAGTGGAGTAGGGGGGATTGTGCATTATCTTATATGATCATATATTAATGGATATTTTCTAATTAACATAAAATAAAACAGAAATATTTCATTTTTCAGACATGTATTCTGTGTGGAAAAGAAAAATGATAGAAGAGAGTTATCATAAGTGCCTTTATTTAGGCATATGATAATGGTAGGAGGAAAAACAAACTCTAGAAAGATGTTCAGGATGACTTCTGGAGATGAGAGTAATATAAGTTAAAAAACCAAGTCCTACTCATAGAAAGCAGGAGCATTTAGGAAAATCACTGTTTGGGTTTGACTCATGCTTGTTTGAAACAAATATACTTGAAACATCTAATTCTGGCTGAGGAGGCTTTTCCAGGCACAGAAGGGAAGTCTATCCTGAATATACTGGAAAGAAAATCTAAGGGAGGAAGTTTTTCATGGTCAAGAGAATAATCTTTGACAAGTACATTTCCAATCTTGAATGTGTGAGACTGTTCATGTCTCTAGCAAGACATTAAAGGAATGAGATGAGGGGCAGAGCAAGAGGGTGAACTGTCAAACCAAGCATGCAGAGCAATTAGCAGGAACTGACCTCTGTTGGAATTGGTTTACCTAAACGTTCACAAGGACACAGTTTTCACTCAGGCAGTTTTGCTGTTCTCTCTCTGTTACAGAGTTAGAAGACCCAGGGTTTGGCCAGGCAAGTGGCCTTAGAAGACACTGAGATGTTCTGTTCAGGAAGTTGTCTCCTGTGCCAATGAATTCTAGGCTGTTCCCCACTTTTTTTTCCAATTGATTTAGGGTATCTGGTTTTATGTTGAGGTCCTTGATCCACTTTGACTTTAGTTTTGTGCAGGGTGATAAATATGGATCTATTTTCATTTTTCTGCATGTAGATATCCAGTTGGTCCAGCACCATTTGTTGAAGATGCTGTCTTTTTTCCATTGAATGGAATTGGCTTCTTTGTCGAATATTGAGTATTCATAGGTGTGTGGATTTATTTCTGGGTCTTCTATGCGGTTCCATTGATCCTCCTTTCTGTTTCTATGCCAATACCATGCAGTTTTTATTACTGTTGCCCTGTAGTACAGCTTGAGATCAGGAATGGAGATACCTCCAGATGATCTGTTGTCGTACAGGATCGTTTTGGTGGGACCTCATGAAACTGAAAAGTTTCTGTAAAGCAAAGGATACCGTCATCAAAACAAAACGACTGCCTATAGATTGGGAAAGAATCTTCACTAACCCTTTATCTGACAGAGGACTAATATCCAGTATATACAAAGAACTAAAGAAGCTGAAAAGCAGCAATCCAAGTAATCCAATTAAAAAATGGGGAACAGAGCTAAACAGAGAATTCTTGACAGAGGAATATCGAATGGCAGAAAAACACTTAAAGAAATGCTCATCCTCATTAGCCATCAGGGAAATGCAAATCAAAACAACCCTGAGATATCACCTTACACCCATCAGAATGGCCAAGATGAAAAACTCAAGCGATAACACATGCTGGAGAGGTTGTGGAGAAAGGGGAACCCTCCTCCACTGCTGGTGGGAATGTAAACTGGTACAACCACTCTGGAAAGCTATCTGGCGCTTTCTAAGACAATTAGGAATAGTGCTTCCTCCAGACCCAGCTATACCACTGCTAGGTATATACCCAAAGTTTGTTCAAGTACACAAAAAGGACACTTGCTCAACCATGTTTATAGCAGCTCTGTTTGTAATAGCCAGAACCTGGAAACAACCCAGATGTCCATCAATGGTGGAATGGGTACAGAAATTGTGGTATTTTTATACAATGGAATACTACTCAGCAATCAAAAAGGAGGAAATCATGAAAGTTGCAGGCAAATGGTGGGATCTCGAAAAGATCATTCTGAGTGAAATATCCCAGAAGGAGAAAGACAAACATGGGATATACTCACTTATATAGACCTATAAGATATGATAAACATAATGAAATCTATACACCTAAAAAAGATAATCAATTGAGCGGACATGGGGTAAGATGATCAATCCTCATTTAGAAAGACAGATGGGATGTGCATTGAACGTATGACAGGAGTCTACTGAGCGCATCTGAAAGACTCTAACTAGCAGTGTTTTCAAAGCAAAGACTCATGACCAAACCTTTGGCAGAGTACAGGGAATCATAAGAAAGAAGGGGAGTTAGTCTGATGGGGAAAGGATAGGAGCTCCACAAGGACCAAATATATCTGGGCACAGGGTCTTTTCTGAGACTGACATTCAACCAAGGACCATGTATGGATATAACCTAGAACCTCCACTCAGATGTAGCCTGTGGTAGCTCAGTAACCAATTGGTTTCCCAAAGTGAGGGGAACAGGGACTATTTCTAACAGGAACTCAATGACTGGCTCTTTGGTCTCCCCACCCCCGAAGGGAGGAGCAGTCCTGTTAGGCCACAGAGGAGGGCTTTGCAGCCAGTCCTGAAGATACCTGATAAAACAGGATCAGATGAATGTGGAGGAGGTCCCCCCTATCAGTGGACTTGGAAAGGGGCACGGTGGAGATGAGGGAAGGAGGGAGGGACTGGGAGGGAATGAGGGATCGGGACACGGCTGGGATACAGAGTTAATAAAATGTAACTGATAAAAAAATAAAAAATAAAGAAACTGAAAAAAATGAATAAAAAAAAAAAGAAGAAGAAGACACTGAGATAAACAAGCCTGGGACTGAAGTGGGAGAAGGGGAAACCAGCTGGAAGCTTCTCAATGAGTTCAAATTACAGATTGAAAATTTACCAATATGGTGCTCTTTACATTGGGGACTACTAATTACCAAGAGAGCATCTGGAAAAAAGGAAAGGAGAAACTAGAATTAAAGATGACAAGTGCATTATTTGACTGCTGCTTCAGGGAAGTTGAGTCTGTAAAGGAGGTCAGCAGACAGAATAACAGAATGAAATCCAAAGCAGTGTGGTATCATGGGAGTAAATAAAAAATACTACTGACAAAAGTTTTAGATGCTTCTGGATATACAGCTGGTCATTAACCCTTTGTAAGATGTGTAGTTTGCAATGATTTTCTCTTGTTCTGTAGATTGTTCCTTCTATTATGGAAGAGCTGTGTTTGTCTGCACAGATCTTGTATCATTTAGTACTTGTTCAAAAAGATTTTTTTTTTTTTTTGCCATTCCAACATATTCTCCTTGTTTTCTTCTAGTGGTTACATAATTTTAGGTTTTACATTTAAATTCTTATTCCGTTTGCTCTACATGTTTGGTACCCAATTACCTACACACACACACACACACACATACACACATATACACACAGATGCAGGGAGAGAGAGAAAGAATATGTTTATTAAAGAAACTGTCTCTTCTCCACTGCATGCTCTCAACACTTTGTGAAAAGTAGTTGGTTGCAGATGTCAGAGTTTATTTCTGCACTTTATATTCTGTCCTCTTGGATATTTATAATTATAGAACTTCAAGTGTTATTTTTAAATTGTTATGATGAAGCCAAGTCATCATTAATGATTAAAGAGGTCAAAGAATTTTCTAACAGATTTACCGACTTTAGACATGTCAATGTAAAATAATTATAAGATTAATGTGATATTAAAGTAAAATCTGAAGCAAAAATAAAAGGAGATTGTAGAATGGGTATGATAGTGCCACTTCAGAATTAGCTAGACCACTTATGGCATGCAAGATAGAGTAGGGAAGAGTTAGGATCTGTTTAAGGCAGGATATCCTGAACTCACAATGTTCACCTTAAATCCTGTCTCTGCCAGCTCCTACCTGTGAAAGTCAAGCCAAACTGAATTAGCTTAATCAAGCTATAATAGCACTGAATAATCTTGTTTTGAAAGTCAAATATGTTGCAAATACTATATTTTATTGAAAACTTATATAATTGTAGTCATTAAAGCTCTTCAGTAATAACATATTCTGTAAGTAAGAAAAAGAATTACCATGCCACTCACATTAGTTTGGAATTTTCAGTAGAACAATCCTGTGTGGATATGTAATAAACTGAGTAGCTAATGATGTTTGTTTTAGTCTGTGTTCTTTTTAACTGCATTTTTCTTGCTCAGCTGTATAAATGGAAGCATTTATGTGTACCATCCACATTCTACACATGAATGCCTCATTGAAGAATTTTAAGGAGATCTTCAGGGAACCCACCAAGCACACTGCAATGATTCATCTAATTTATTTCATACCTTTGTACAGATTGCTCTTTTATTACAGGTGTTGTACTGGGGCCTGATAAGAGAAAATGGATATATTGTAGTCATTGTACTTACTTGTAGCTAAATGAAAAAGGTCTACATACACAAAAAAGGTATGCATAATAATTAATGTAACAATAGTAATCGTGATTATTATAGCAAGGATGTTTTAGGAGTGACAGATGAGATGGACTGGTGGTTTCAGGCCAGTGGTTTGTAGCTCCTCGGCTTGGTGAGTCAGGCTGAATCACTGGACTGTAATTCTGGGATGAACTGGAAGATAACTAAGCTGCATTCCCAGAAGTCCAGACAGTTCCAGGAGCAACATCAAATGTTGAAGCTGGAATCAAGCCAAAGAAACTAGAGCCAGGCTCTCCATCCTGACCGTGTATTAGAATTACTCAAAGAGCTTTAAAAATATATGAATTTCTGGTCCTTCTATCAGAATAATTGATTCAGAATTTCTGGGACATGAGATCTGATATATAAAAATATACTTGAGGTCCATGTGCTACCTGTATACAGATACACTGTTATAATGAGTACAGTGAAAGGACACAAGTTGGTAAAATGAAAAAAGATTACACGGCCACTCAGGTGTGTTCCACAAATGAAGAGTGATCACATTACTAGAGAATATGAAAAGAGAAAGAAAATTGAGCCTCGTCTCACAAGAATGCATGTGATAATAGATTTCCTGATGATGACTTGGCATATTAACATTTTAGAAGTTTCACCACAGATTTTCTTTTCTTTCTTTCTTTCTTTCTTTCTTTCTTTCTTTCTTTCTTTCTTTCTTTCTTTCTTTCTTTCTTTTTCTTCTTCGTCTTATTCTTATTACTATTATTATTATTATTATTATATTTGTATTACAGTCATCCCAAGTGACCTATCTGATTTTACCAATCTTTCTAGAGGTTTTACATTAGTGCATTATAAGGGCAAGTCCTAAGCTTATACACTTGAGTTTGCCTGAAATAGCGTAAAAATATTTGTCTTAATTGAAAATGGGAGGGGGGGATCATTTTGTGATTAGGAATGTTACCAGAAAGTGTTAGAAAGCCAGAAACATACTCAATGGAAGTCAAAGCTGGAGAGACAGCTTTGCAAATGCCTCCTGTGTTCTAAGGGAGTAGAACACTTTAACAGCCTATGTCCAGGTCCCTATCAGTTCTCTTACCACAACAGCAATCTTAACATTTGTAAATAAAACTCTACCCTAATTTTCTGCCTTCTGGAGCTATTCCTTTCCCAGAACGGCTGGCAAATTGTAGCCCAGGCTAAAACAATGAGAAATGTATATGTAATATGTAATATGTCTCTGCCTAGGACAATGAGATATACGTCTGTAATGTTTCTGCCTCGTTTAGAGTGGGCAAATTGTAGCCCAGGCTAACACAATGAGAAATGTATATGTAATATGTAATATGTCTCTGCCTAGGACAATGAGATATACGTCTGTAATGTTTCTGCCTCGTTTAGAGTGGCGCTAAGCTCCAACAGTGGGCATAGCTCTATGGCAGGCCAGCTGTTCAGGGACAGAGATTTAATTATTCAAGGGCCCAGTGTGTTGAAATAAAAGATCTCCCTGAGAATCAAGATTCTGTCAACCAAACTGGAAAAGACCTTGAACACAACTCTCTTTGGGTTTAGTGTTTAATTCTGATCAAATTCCCCTAACTGTAAGAACAAAGCAAATCTATAATTTATTGAGTAATAAGTCTGAAGCTAGAAACAATTGAATTCTTATTTGTTCTGAATCATAGATTTAAAACACCCAATTTTATGTCAAAATTATGAATCCCTTTAATGAGTAAAATTAATATATGCTAACAAAGTGAAATTTAAATAGAGTAAGGAATTCAGAAAAGACTAGATATTATTAGCAAGGGCAATTTTATGCATCTCATACATACAGAGACATACTTAAGACTTAAGGCTTCTATTTTCATTATGTTCCTAATACAACACTCTAACCAAAAGAAACTTGGGGAAGAAAGGGTGTTTTTGGTTTATATACCCAAGGTCCAACCCATCAGTGAAAGAAACCAAGGCAAGTACTCAAAGCATGAACTTGAACACTGGAATTATGGAACTGCTTGCTAGCTAATTCTCTGGATGGCTTACAGTTTCCTGCTTGTCTAGTGTCCTTACATAACTCAGGACAACCTGTTTAGGGAATGGTATCACCCACAGTGAGCTGGGCTCTTAAATCAATTAAGACAGTCAAGAGATTCCCTCATAGTCGTATCTGCAGACCATCCTTAATAAAGACCACCCTAATAAAGACACTTACTCAACTGAAATTTTTTTGTTTTGTTTGGTGATTCTAGGCTGTATCAAGTTGACAGTTAATATTGACTAGAACGTAAGGTTTCCATGTTATTCAACCTATAGGCATCTACACAGTACTTACAGGTGTCTTCTGCCTAATGCCAACAACTCTCTTATACATTTGTTGCTTATTTATTACAGTGTTTTTATAGCAGAAGAATGAGATATTCACAGCAGTTCTAAAGCCACCCCAAATCACTGTGGAAACTTTTTACTAAAATTCATTCTGTTGATAAATCTACCCCCGAACCAAAACATTTGGTGCCGATTCCAAAAGATACTTCACTTCATTAACCTGACTCTTCTGTCCTCTGATTAATCACATTTTTTCAAAAAGTTGAGACTTTTCTTTCTTTCACAGGTTTTTTTTTTTTTTCTTACTCAAAGAATTAGAATTTCTGAGTAGTAAGTTTCTGTATTTTAGCATCTGGGAAGGTTTTTGAGTATTCTTCTTTAGCTCCTTACATAGAAGAGAAGCCAGGTTTTCAAGGCATAACATACACTCCATTCAAAGAAATTGTACTCTGGTTATTGCTGCTGACAGAGCCTAGTGTCTTCTCAAATCAAATTGGTTACAAAATAAATAGGAGTGGATTTTGTCTACAGCCATAGGAGCTGGGTGAGTTGAGGGGGTCTGTGTTGGTTCTGTGTTATACATCAAGAGATTATTCATGAACAGTCATGATTTAGGGTACGAACTATGTTCGTCACTGACTATAAATACACGGAGAATTCTGTTTTTCCAGTTGTGGTTGTTTACTGGACTTTTTTTCTGATTTCAATTGAGCACTGATTAGCATAGAATAATCAGCTTTTAGAAATGAATGCCAAACATTTAAACAACAATTATGGAAATGCAATTAAAACTTAATGTTGAAAAATCTTTGTACCCTACAGGAGAACATCTGCCCAACAGCCAGGTGGGCTCACATGAGTGGCAAAAAAGAAAGGCTACCTACTGACCTGATCTTCATGTGTCAAATCTCTGCTGTGTGAGGTATGTTTGGCCCAGGAAAAAAAAATGGATGGAGTCAAGGTCCAAATAATGTGGAAATATTTTAATTTCAGACCCATAAAAAGAATTAAAAGTCATCTCTGACTATAAAAAGGACTTATTAACATAATTATTCCATTTCTATCCAATTAAACACCATCTGTTCTGTGTTTGTAGATGAATTCTTTCCCTTCCTCTGGCCAGATCTTCACAACAAATACGGGACATTCAGTATCCACCCTTGGCCTGGAGTTAGCATATTATCTATGTGTCTAATTTCTATCCTTTCATGTGAGCTCACTTTCTGCACCTTCACAAACTTCCTAACACCATTTAAAATGAGTTAAAAAAGAATCGCCTCTTTCTTTAAAAAAGAAAACAAAACAAACGACGACAATAAAAAAGAAATACTCATTACTTATCTGTCTCTTCTTTCTGTTTCCAAACTCCATGGCTTTGTTACAAATTTGTGCAAGCAAAATGATGTAGGAGGCCGAAAGACCTCCAGCTCAATTCTATGGACAAGACTCCTCTAGAGGAAGCAAGGATCAACAAGAACATTCCCAGTGTTTTGAGTGTTTGAGGACAAAATTTCCATCTTACTTATAGACATATGCCTACCAGCTACCACACCCTTCGGTTCAATGCAGTTCAATAGGATTGCTTTAATTAAATCAAGGAATTGCAGGCAAAATGCCAAAATGGTAAAATCTCACTGTATGGTACATGCTTAAAGAAGCTGTCTTGAGGACAGCTTCTGTGACATGCTGGGCTGAAGGTTGAGAGTCCAGACACTCTACAATTCTGTAATTAGTGTTAACCAAATCGGGGATGCTAAACTATTATCAAGACACTGGTATGCTACTAAAGATTTTGAACAGCACTGAGTCTCAAGAAACACATCAACATCTCTGATTATAGTAGAGCAATTAAATGGAAAACCTGGGCAGACCCAGTTTTGAAATCTGTTTAATGACTTATTAGTATAGTCAAGTCAACAAAACCATTTCAAAGACATGTTTTTCTCATTATGCATTGGAATAATAATGTCAGCACTGCACAACTTTGAGCATAGAACTACATGCAGAACTTAGCGAAATACTTGCACAGTGTGTGTGTGTGTGTGTATTTGTATGTGTGTGTGTTTGATTGTAGATCCAAATCACTAATTGTATTAACAAGAATTTATATGACGAGACTTTCCATGTTCACACTCTACCTACATGATTTTTCTTCAATCTGTTGGGTAAAATGATTATAATACAAACTATTAGAATTCCTCTCAAGCTCAAGTCTGTTCACTAGTGCCTTATGATCTTCCTACCTATTATCTTACTTCTCAGGCCTCATGTAAAATCCTTAGCACGGTATGAGCTTCCATGGGGTAGCTCATTTTTTCTATTAGCCCAGTTTTGTTTCTGGCTTCTATTACTATCACAGCGTAAAATCCAGGTGGGTTCAAGTCACCAATTTAACCTTCATCCTCTTCAGTGCTCCTGGCAATACTTCATTATCATTTTATGCTCTTCATTTGCAGCATTATCTTCAGAATGTTTGACATTGTTAGCTAATTATGGTTTTAATAAGTTCAGTTACTCACTTGAAAAATTCACTTTTCCTCATGTTTCTCCTTCCTCATTGGGTACTTCTTAGTTATAGTGTCAAGAATGGCTTTTCCCCAAATGTGTATTTGTAAAAATCATAATTTTCTTTTCTCACATAAGATTGACCTGTGATTAAAGCACTAAGTCTAATCACCCCAACACATGTACATATATATATATATATATATATATATATATATATATGTGTGTGTGTGTGCATACACACATGCATACATGGATATACACCCTAATTCATCTGTTTAGTCTAGCTTGAATATACTTAGGATTGGAAACCTATCTCCATGCTTGTTCCTGGAGCAAATCAACTGTCTTTCAGCATCCATTCTCTACCTGTATCTATTGATTTAGGAATGTTGTATGATGAATACAAGAGTCTCCCAAAACAAAATTGGCTATTGGCATTATTTTTGGTTGCTTTCCAAAACTTGAAGGTAAGACAGATATCAGAAGGCACCATACACTTCAGACTCAGGATATCGAGGAATCAATCTGGGTCTGGGGAAAAACCAGGATCCCCGAGGACTTGATTTCATAGGTACTGTGCAAGCTGCCAAGAAAGAGAAGCAATCTACAAAGCCTATGAACCGTAGCAATGATCAGACCAGCGAGATGTATCTAATATATCTAATACTGCCGCTTTTATCTTGAGGGTAACATTCATCTAATTGAACTTCTTAAAGCTTACACAATGGCAGAGGATTTGTGCCTGTCTTAGTAAACCTAATCAATTACCTGTAGCAGGAGAAGTCACAGATCTGAGAGTAGAAACTGACTGCCATTTTTCCTGAACCAATCTAATGTCTATCTATATTCTAAATGCTTATTCTTAGACTCACAGTTAAGTGCAGGTCTCACCTTTCATGAAATAGGCATCTTTTTGTAACAGATAGAGACTGTTACAGAAATCCACAACTGGCTAAATGTGGTGACTGTAGAACTCCCAACCTTAAAAGATACATCTGCATTGTAATTCTCATAGATGTACTGTTCATCTGTAGTTAAACCAAGGCGCATAAAGAGATCCAGACCATCTGTTGCTGCTAAGGTCAAGAAAACCTCTTTGCTAGAAGTACTAGTAATTGTCTGGTATTCCAAGTACTACAATTTCTGGTATTCCAAGTTCCTAAGCCCCCATTAACTTAGTCAATAATATCTCTACTTAGGTTCCAAGTTGGCATCCCAATTATCACATCTTAATTTTGATGCTGAAGTGTCACAGATATATTGTCTTTTGGCCAAAATTATGACTGTTTACATTTTCACTCAGAAAAATATAGTCTTTAAATTCAAATGTAAATCATTTTTTCTTTTAAAGAAATTCATTCACACACTTAGCACCACCCACACTGACCATCTCTCTGCTCTTTAACTGCAAAATACAGTTCATCTCAGACATTTTTTAAAATCCTTTAACTCTGATGATCTTTCTGTCTCCCTGAAATGACCTTTTTCTATATCTTCATACTTCTTGCTTCTTCACCTCATTCTCAAATGTCATTTTGACATAAAGTTCTTTCCTGATTACCTTGTTGAATAAAGATTCCTCTATCATGCCCTTCTCTTAACCTTATAACTTGCTATATAGTGTGATTTAATAACTTTGTAATTATGTGTTTCATTTACTTATTTACCTAATTGTTGGGCAGATGCCTTACAAAGGCAGCATAAGAATTACAGCTTTATTAAACTGGTTTTCCATTGTATCCCCAGTTCCTTGAGCGAATAAACTCTGCAAAGAAATCTTGAAATTTGTGAACAGAAGACATTGCCTTTGATGGTTATTTATAGAATAACTGTATTATATTTTAAAACCTCCAAATTTCATCTGTATTGTCAAGACTCGTGGATATTTAAAAATTTACTTTTAAGAAAAAGGACAGATATCATACCTCTAGCCATATCGCTTAGAGTCTGAGTCCACAAGGAAAGTCACTTTAGTTACCAATTATGAGGAATATTAAATAATAATGGTATCTGTCCTTGAGAATTGTCAAACAAACAAACAAACAAAAACTATTGCCTCTTGTGAGCCATCTACATATCAAGTACTGGCATTTCATGTATGTCTTCTACACTTCTCTCATATGAACAATAGCTTCCCTAACTCATACCATTGCCTTCTCACTCAATTTGTTTGAGAAGGATATGTAATAAATATAGAAATGTATAAAATTTATCTCGTATTACCTAAAAGTGAAAAATACTTTCTGCAGATCTTCACTGACTGTAAAATAAATCCCAAGTTCTTAAGATTTTCTTTATTTTATTTTATTTTATTTTATTTTATTTTTCAATGCAGTTTATTCAGGAACCTTGAACAATCATCTGACCCTGGGGAAAGCCAGCCCACAGCTTAAATAGCCTCTGGGTAGCCAACCCCAGCTTGCCACGTGGGCAATGCAGATAGGTCCACATACATGGAAGCAAGCCAGATCCTCAGCCTTAGCCAAATGTGGAGTTATTTATGACAGAGAGCACTCACCATCGGGAAGGTGGAAGGCAGAAACAAGCTCCATCTTTAAGGCGCAGCATTACGCAGCTCTCTACAGTTCCCCCTTTTTGTTTTAGTCGCATCAGGCAAGAGTAGAGGTCTGATTTCTGATATTAGAAATAAATTGGGACTTTGTACCGATGTTCATTTAGGTGTCATCCACCCAAAGAGCATCAGACCCGTCCGATACCTTTTTCTCAGAGGCGGGACCTGGGGCATCAACCCGCATGCAATCAGACATGCTCTTCTCTGGGTCGAAAGCGGCTGACCCTGAGTGCAGTGCTTAGCCTCGCATCCTGAGCGTAACATTTTAGCTCCCATGCTTGGGGAGACTGTCCTGATTCAATGGCTGTAAAGGCCTGAATGGTCATGGCTGCATTACGCTGTTGTGAGACTCTAATCTTGCATATATACCACAGGCAAACCAAGGAGACCAACACCAGCAGGCCTGCTAACGCTCCCATGCCTGCCCATTCCTTCAGATGATTCATGGCTGCAGCAATCCATGATGATAATCCTGTGGCTAGTCCTGCGTCCACTCTGGTAGAATTTACCGTGACAATGGCCACATGGCAGCTCAGTATCCAAGTGGGTTCCCTAGCAAGGGGAACAGGGACTGTCTCCAACATGAACTCAGTGGCTGGCTCTTTGACATCCCCTCCCCCAAGGGAGGAGCAGCCTTACCAGGCCATAGAGGAGGACATTGCAGCCAGTCCTGATGAGATCTTATAAGCAAGGGTCAGATGGAAAGGGAGGAGGACCTCCCCTATCAGTGGATTTAGAGAGGTGCAAGGAGTAGATGAGGGAGGGAGGGCAGGATTGGGAGGGAATGACGGAGGGGACTACAGCTGGGATACAAAGCAAACAAACTGTAAATAAAAAAAAGAAAAAGAAAAAAGATTTTCATAAACAAACCTGTCAGTAGTATTACCCTCATTTTCTCCTGCATGATACCCTCCAACTCGACTGCTGTCTTTGACATTCTTAATCTATCAACTACTTGATGGTCCTAAATATGACAGGCTGTTCTTTACACTTCACTTTGCCATGACACGCCCTGTGGTTAGATTTCTTTTATCCCTTTTCTATTTGTCCTACTTCAATCTATTCCATATAAGTTCCACAAAGAGGCCACAAATATATAAATTACTGCTAAAACATCTTCAACATCCAGAAGTGAAATTCAATTAACTCTGAATTTCAATATCTTTTATATACAGCAATGATGCTTAGCACATTGTGTTAAACTTGTTGTCTTTAGCATATACTTTAAGAGAGCTATAATATACTCTTTACCAGCCTTGTATCTACAAGTGGTAAGCATAGAAAAAAATTCTCTAGAAATTCTTGCTGAAATGTTTCATTATATGACATAATCATTTAATTTCCACTAGAATCAATAGTTAGTAATTATTATGATCCCCAATGTTTAACAAAGAATATTATATGAATGGATTTTCTTAATTTGACATATGTTTATAAACATTTAAGATTAACTTAAACTCTGTATATCTCTGTTAATGAGCTAGCAAATATTTTAATAGCATGTAATGATGTATTTTAGGCCAGTGTTCATTGCATCCTATAATAATGAATATGAAGTACCATGCAGGCTTTGAACTAATTTAAACAAAGCCAGTTCTCCATAGCTGGATAAGACCCTCAACATGCCAACCTCTTAATTTTATTTAACTAATCTCAGTGACTGGCTCTTTGACCACTCCTCACCCCCCAAGGAAGAACAGTCTTGCCAGTACACAGAGGAGAACATTGCAACCAGTTCTGATGAGACCTGATAAGTTAGGGTCAGATGGAAGAGGAGGAGTACTCCTTTATCAGTGGACTTGGAGAAGGGCATGGGAGGAGATGAAGAAGAGAGGGTGGGATTAGGAGGAAATGAGGGAGGTGCTATAGCTGGGATACAAAGTGAATAAAATGTAATTAATTTAAAAAATAAAATTTAATTAAAAAAACAGATGCAGTTCTCAAATGTTTTTTTAAAAAATAATGTTATAATTTTATTTGCCTTCTATTTTCTCCTGCCATCCTTTCTAAGGAACATATGTAATCTTTTTTAACAACTAGGTATCAAATATTTATGGTATGCCAATTTTAAAAAGGGGAGATAATTTGTTGTGATAAACTAAGGGCTGCATGGATTTATACAAGAAAAGCAATGCAGGAATGGTGAATAGAGTTTGATGAACGGCACAAGACACAAGGAGTATTTGGTAGGATGGAGATGAGGATAAGCAACTCTTCACAGAAAAGTGGGAGCAGAAATTTCTGGAGAGTACCTGGGGGCATTTCTGCTGGATCACAAAAGCTCTTAAAACTCTTGTAGATCACCAAACTATAATATTAATGAACTTCATTTCATTTCAAAACTCTGAGCACGAACCTGGTAACTTGTGAAAATAGATTTCTGGGGAATAAAAGACCCCAAAGAAAAGAAAAGATTCTAGAATTGGTACTCTTTATTATTTTCAGTGAGTCACTTAATCCTTCGCTATAAGAATGTAAGTATTGAAACAAGAAAGGGCAGTATGATAATATTGTGCTTATAGGACCATACATATTTAAAATGACTGCAAAATGGGTGGATAAATGTTTATTATAGCTGTTGTCTTTTCTGCGTTTAACCAATGTTTTTAAAATCTGATGTGGGATGGAGATAATCTCCTCTTACCTCTTTTTATAAAAATGTATATCTCTTTATGTACAAACATACATATCCTTATTTTCATACACATATAAACAGATTTTAAAAACAGAAGACAATGGACAAGGTTTAAAATTCGTTAGTTTTTAGGATGCTGTATCAAAAAGCAGGCCTAAACAGGAAGAGAACAAAAAGAATAAAAGAAGAAAGAGGAGAAAACAATGGAAACAAATACAGAGATGAATCACAACTGGTAGATTGGGAAAAATAGCAATGTTGAACTGTTATTTCACCACTTCTGTGAGGTGGTGGGGATGAAGTTATTAAATAGTTCTAGCTGACTAAAACTGACCATTAATCCAAAGACATGGTCCTTAATAGAGACAATATGCCAGAGTTCATTGCATCCTATAATAATGCATATGAAGTACCATGCAGGCTTTGAACTAATTTAAACAAAGCCAGTTCTCCATAGCTGGATAAGACCCTCAACATGCCAACCTCTTGGTCCTTATCTGCTTAAAATCACATATTCTGTAATAGGGTAGTCACACAATGGCTCTTTGCATAACAAATCAAACTAACCCAGAAATTAAAAAAAAAACAAACTTATAAACATGTTGTATAAAGAAGAATGAAAAGGAGAAGTGGGGAGTAATTCCAAGTTTTAACCCTGAGTGGTGAGAGAAGGTGTATCAAATTGTTATCAGTAGGAGAACAAGAAAACTGATCATGCCAGCCAAAATGTATTGATTTTGAGAACATAAATTATTTTTCGGGGAAAATTCTACTAAATATCTGAAAACCTTGGGTTGGACATCAGAAAATATCAGTCTGAGGCTCAAGTTTGAAAATCACAAATATTAAGTGATTAATATTAAGGTTGACAAAACAAACGTAATGGACAGAAAAACATGGGAATGAAGTAACAAATCACTTTATCAAGGTCTGAAAGTCAAGAGAGATGATGAGTCCAATCACTAGAGATTAGCATGATTACCAAGCATCTAAAGTACCTTGGTGAGGGAAAGCTATGAGATGCTCAGATAGCATCATTTGTGATTATATATAACTACCTCCAGGTAGGAACTAGGAAAACAAATATCAGTAAATCGTTGCTATTTTGTTACAGGCATTAAATTCAGCTGGTATCCGGAGTCTGATATCATCTGTCCAATTAGTCAAACAGAAATTCTAAGGCATAGCGTAGCATTAGGCTTACTGCTCTGGGAGAAAAGTTCATCTTTTGTTCAAGTGCTTAAAATTCACCCAAGTCAACAAAGATCTGAGTACAAAATCAACCAGGATGCATCAAAATTATGAAATGTCATGGCTTATGAAAATAAGGAATGTTAATGGAGCAAACAATTGTGTTGTTGAAGAAATGATTCATAAGGTCTTAAGCACAGGTAGCATGTCAGGTTTTCATCTTAACCCTGAGGATATACACGTTTCTCTTGAGGAAAGCCATGAGGGTTAGAGAAAGAAAGGTATGAGATTAAAGTTACCTCCAAAATCTGCGAATCTCTTGAGTTCTGTTCTGCACATTTCTACATCCAAAACAGTATTATACAATTCTGTCTAAGGAAATAATATCAGCTTTTTTTCCCTCTCAGAAAGCAGTTTGACAAGTCTTAGAGTCAAAGCACAAGCAATAGTAGTTGAATCCATAGAGCACTTTGATCATATTGTCCACTGACAACAAAATAGAACAATTAAGAGATTGTTATGTATAAGTAAAGAAATATTTATGTCAAAGGTGAGTCTATTTGAACTGTCAAATGGATATGCAGGTCTCAACTAAAGCCCAACCTGAGCCAGCTTAATGTTAGCAAGATCGTCTTGGATAGAAGATCCCACTATGCTGGCAGAGTCAATACTGTAATTCTCTCATGAGACCAACCAGGGTAATGTGGATAGAAGCAGACAACTCCCGACATTCCAGGGAACACTGAACATTGTACTTGATGTGATACTAAATGTTTGAGACTTAAATGTCACTGTGATCTGCCTCTCAGAGTCTGCCCTGTGGAAGCCATGTGATTATGGTGTTTGATCCAGATTTATCTCAATGGAAACAGTAGGTTCCATCCAAGCCTCTAATTCTCTCTTCTATTCCATAATGGAATGTTAGCAGGCCTACTCAGAAACTGGAACTCCCCACATTGCTTTCCAGACTTATAAAACAAGAAGTATGGTTATAGAAAATATGTCATAGAATGTTCTTGCTAGATTTGTCTGAACATAACAAAATAGTAATCTTATGAAATACTATATTATTAAAGGATTACAAATATTACTTGTACCATAAAGGTACTACATAATGAAGGAGCAGTAGCCATGAACATATGTTAACTCTATATGATTTATCTGACTCATGAGAAAGAAGGTGAATCTTTAAAAATTTTAAGAATTATTATACATTCAGCTTGGTAGTAATTCTGTGTATAGTTGTTCAAATAACTTGATTCATCTCTTGGTTACTTGCTGCCCTGTCATTTTTTTTCTAGTGAATATTTTTCTCTGCTTATTTAATAGATGCCAAAATCAACTTTCTGTCAGCTGACAGTGTCACCAAAGTAGCTCAAATTATTGTCTACCTTTAATAGATTACATGGTCATAATATGTTTGCAGTATCCGCCACTCTATCTAATTTCTTTGCTCTTGTAAAATATAGTGATATTACCACATAGTTTTTCTTCTATCCAGAAAAAGTAACATTTATCAAATAACCTACCACAATGGCTTCATACTCATACTGTAGTGAGCAGTTTTTTTTTTTTTTTGAAAAAAAAAAAAAACAGTTATGTTGGAAATATGTTTTTTGTTTTAATCCCAGGTAGAGAAATATGCGGTTGATTCAGGTTGACCACAGCAGCTCAATATGGTTTGTCTCGTGCTCTAGAAGGAGCATAATTTTGCCAGCTGCAGATATGCTTATATTTGGAATTCTGGGAGCTCTTGAGAGAGTATAAAAACTGCCTGAGCTCTGAGAGAAGCAGCTGCCTCTGCTGCTGCTGCTGTTGTTTCCTGCCACTGTTTTCTCTGGTTGCTGATCATTTTTGTGTTTGGTGTTTGTTGGTTGTCAGTTGGATATATCCTGATGATGAAGATCACACTTCCCCCTCCAAAAAAAAAATATATATGACCAATCAGCAGGAAATAGTATAACAATATTGACACACCTTGCCCTCTAACTTTCTTCCTTTTCTATCTAGTGTTGGGGATAGGAAGGGATACAGGTAATCCAGGGAGGTTGGAAAAAGAACCCAATAAAGTAGCCTAAATTCCAGCTGAAATTATCACCCAGATGTAGGGCTAGGCAGAATGAGAAATATGATTTCTAATGCTGTAGAAGAGGTGTCAAGAGATGAAGGGACAATTATTTTGTTATAGGATGTCAGAAAAAAAAAAGTTTATTGTAGCTACTGCAGCTACATTCTCTCCAACTTTGCTTCCAGAGGTGATTTTTCTATCTTCTTCTTCTCCTTCTTCATTTCCTCCTTCTTTCTCGTCTTCCTCCTCCTCCTATATTCCATTTCAAAAAGGTTGGAAGAAGGGCTGAGCAGTCTGAAAAATTGAGGGTGGAAATGAAGGAATCTGAAAAGAAAAATAAAAAGCTGAAATGAGAAAGCCCAAAGGGTCACTCTATTCTCTTGGTTTTTTGTTTGTTTGTTTGTTTGTTTGTTTTTAAAGGTTGTAGAGTTGACTGCAGCTGGAAGCACTCGAGAAGCAAGTAGTGCTGAAGAAGGGAGAATAAAAGGGTTCAGACCCAGGGACTGAGCAGGAGAATGGGAACTTCCCGAAGGAAGAAAAAAAAGGAAGCAAAATGAGTTAGAAGGCAGATCATGACCCCACTTGGTGCTGTGTACTTTTTTAAATCCCCACAGCTCCTGCGCTGGGTAGGGAATGGCCTAGGATTAAAAAATCAACATTGGTTTTCTCATTAATTATATAGCACATGCCTGATAATGGGGTGGATTATGATTGTGATGACGTAATGTGGCATCCTTTAAAAATGATAGGTCTGGGTGTTTTAAAGAGGCTACTATTTCCTACAAAATGCATTCCCCTTATTAAAATAAATATTAAGTAACAGGGCTACCCAAAATAGAATTATTTCCCAAGACAGGAAGGGTCTGAAAACAGGTGTGCTAGAGGCAGGTCAGCAGTTATAATGGTTAATGTGGTGGAAGGAGGAGCCATGAATATTGAACAATGAAACAAAGCAAGGAGAATGAAGATTGTTGAAGATCAATTGTTTGCTAAAGGGCAGTATTCTGACTCACAAGAACAGACTTGATCTGATGATACCATTATAGAACAATGTCACTCGGCAGCTTTGAAAGCTTGAGACAAAGTTGAGCAGCATCTAGGAAAGATTCACCTCAACTACAACGATTATTCAAAGCCTTTACAGATTTCTTAAAAGGATTGGTTTCAGCTGTAAACAAAGCCATATCAGACGCTGATGTGAAACAGGTGTTGGTGGAGACCCAGGCATATGAAATGTGAATATCAAATATGAAAGATTTTTTAGTCCTATGAAGGCACAAGCAGTGCCAAAAGACAAGTGGATAAGTGATAGGAATGATATTGGCGTACACAAGCATCGTGCCAATATTATGGGACAAGCTATATTTAGAAGTCTCTGATATCAAAATGTACAGTGCTTTAATTGCAGCAAATTCTGCCCATTTACAAATTGTGACCAAGACATTAAAAGCCTCTGATCTTAAAATATCCAGTGAATTAACCATGAGAAATACAATATTTTCCACTGGAGAAGCAAGCAAGCCATTTCTGGCAGCAACGGGTTATCCAAAAGAACACATAGGCTTTTTTAGGGGTTGCAGACGTTGTGGCAATGGATGGCATAGGAACAATGAGTACAGGTCTAAGAGACATATAAAGTCAATCTCTTACTGTTGGGAAACAAAATAGGACACATGCTAGCTTGAAAAATGTCAAACTTATTTTCCTCTAGTTAGCTAGGATACAACAAGCAGGCAGAAAACTTCAACAAAGTGTTGCTGAACTCATGGATGCTACTGAAGGCAGTGCTGCTCTAGGATTGGCCGCAGATAAACCTCTTACCCTATTCCCAAAGATTCAGTGTTACAAAATAGCCACTGGTGTTTATGATTCTTTGCCTTCAGGGACAGTAGGGATGATCTTGGGAAGAAGTGAATTAACTCCCAAGGATTCATTGTGCATCTAAGTATTACAAATGAGGATTTCAAAGGAAAAAAAATTAAATTATAGCATATATAAGAGAGAAAGATGCAAATTCAGAGGATAGAATTGCTTGTGGCTACTGTTTTTGCCCTATGTTAAGGGCAAAGCTGTTCCAGTAGAAAGAATAGGGGTATTTGGAAGTACTGAAACACATGTGTTCTGGAAAACAGTATTTAGCAATCAGAGACCAACATTACGTTACAAGTGAATATTGTTGGAATAAAAAGGTTGGTGGATCCAGGAGCTGACATGACCATTATTTCTGCAAAAATTCTGAAATTCAGAATGTCTATTTCAGAAGGTTCATACACAGTTTATAGAGATTGGTAAATTATCTTAAATTTAAAAAAAAAGTGTAATGAGTTAAATATGCGGGACCAAAAGGGCAAACAATTTAGAGAAAAAAGATTTTTACAGCAATGAGGTACTCAAATTAATAATCCTATAGTCCCAGAGACAACTCATGATAAAATTAGGGGAGGGGGAGATGGTTGTTGTTCTTGGGGACGTTATTAATATGTGTCGCAGGCTGTGCCCGTTAATCAAACACTGGACATCACTAGAATTGAGCTTCCAAATTTATAAGAGGGGCCACTGCTGAAACACCATTGCCTCTGCTCTTAAAATAGTTGACTGACAGGCCCGCATAGGTAGAGGAGTGGCTCTTAACTAAGGAAAAATTAGAAGCACTTGAGCAGCTAGTACAAGACCAGCTGGAGCTTCAACATGTAGAAGAATCTACTGGCTTACAGAATAAAAAAAAAGAAATCAGGAAAATGGAGGGTGTTGGCAAATTTAAGAGAGATGAGTAGAATAACTCAACTAATGGGTCCTTTGTTGCCTTGAATTCATTTGCCTTCTTTATTACCTAAGTCATGACATGTGATAGCAATTGATTTAAAAGATCGCTTTTTTACAATTCCCTTGCATGAGCAGGAAAGGGAAACAGTTGCTTTCTCAGTAACTACTTACAATGATAGTGGTCAAGTAAAAAAAAAAAAAAAAAAAAGAAAATTTAATTTGAAAGCCCTTTCACAGGGAATGTTGTTAAATTGTTCAACTTTATGTCAATATTTTGTGCAACAACAACTGGAAATAATTTGTAGACAATTTCCTCAATCCATTATTTATCAATACATGAAAAATATTGTCTACTGATTCTGATGCAGATACTTAAAGAAAATGTTTACAGAAACACAAAGAATTCTGTCATGCTGGAGGTTTCAGATTGCTCCCGAAAAAAAAAAAATTCAGAGAGGAAAATCTACTAACTATTTGGGTTATAAAATAAGCCAACAAAAATTTGACTCCAAAAGATACAGAGTCATAGAGATCGGTTGCAAAATCTAATGATTCACAAAAATTAACAAGGGATATTAATTGGCTAAAACACAATCGGATTAACTAATCATGAGGTAAGTAATTTCTTTCAAACATTACAAGGAGATTTGAGCTTAAACAGTTCAAGACGGTTAATAGATAAAACCATGAGAGAGAATTAACTCTGGTAGAAGAAAGACTACAAGATGCATCTGTGGGTCAAACAGAGCAAAATCCTGATTGTACTTTGGTTATTTTGCCTTCAACTCATTCTTTTACTGGGTTTGTTATGCAAATGGAAGATAATGTTATGGAATGGGTTTTCTTAGCATATAAAGAAAGTAAAAAGTTAAAGACTTACAATATACACCCCTGGAGGAATAGAACTCAGTAAATAAAATAGACTGACTAAAATAACCCTTTCCTACTTTACAGCATAGATGATAAAACAATATAGTAAAAGTCCTTAGGTATTGGTATTTGCTATACATAAAAAGATCAGTTCAGATATTTTCTGCTCATCTGGAGTGCTTTAAAATTGCAAATGCTGACAGCACGAAAGCATGTTGTCATATAATAAATTTGTTTGCATTAGAAGAGACAGTCTTTAGATTCTTTAAGTTGGAGTTATAGGGTTGGTAATAAAAATAAAATCTGTTCTATCTGTACCTCCTAATTGTGACTGAATTTTTTTTTTCTGAACTGGTAACCCCAGACATGTAATGAAAAATCAAACACCTTATCTGTGCTTTGTTTATAATCGTTAGTCTGTCTTTGTTCTCTGAAACCTATATAAATAAAAAAAGCAATCTGAAGTCAGTTAGAGCTGCAAGATTCCCTTGACCATCACGCCTGACTCATTCCTTCCTCACCAACTCCTTATCTGCTCTTGGGAGCCACCCTGTCAGCAACAGTTGGAAAAAACCGCCTGGAACCCAGGGCCAGCTGAATTATAGATGGAACTTTGTAGACTGAGTGTGCTAGTTAACACTGTGAAGTCCTAGGTTAATCTTATCCCCTATGTGGTAAATACCCTTTTCTCTGTACCTATTATTCCCTGCTGGTTTTCTTTGCCAGTATTCACTCATTAGGATCCAGGGGATGGAAATAATAATGACTGTACTTTCTGTTACTTCTAGTAACAGCAAAACTTCCCCCTTGCTTTACAACTTTGGGCTCTCTCATTTTGCAGGTCCTAGTTCCTAAAGAAACCAAGGAACATTCAGCAGGGGAGGTAGTATCTATAGAATTATATTAAACGTTATAATTGCCATCTGGCCAATTTGATCTCCTTGAGACAGTGAAAAAGAAAAGGCACACTATTGTCTAAGTCCTGACAATCAATCAGAATTTAAAATTAGGGAGGATGGCTAGAAAGCAAAGGTTTCTCCATTACATGTTTTAGTTTCCTCCATTCAGGGTGGTCAAACTGAATAGAAAACTACAACAAAAGCATATAGAAATAAAGGTTTGGGTCATCTTTATAGGCAAAGTAAATATTAATAACTAAGTGTTTGTGGGTGGTAACAAATATAAAAAAAAGATATTGCAAGAAATAAGTTAAACCTGATATTCACAGCCAAATATGCACTTATAAATAAGCTGTAGTGTTCATAAATATATTATCTTGCTTGAACATATTTATTCATGTAACAAACAATTCTTTTAAATTTTCTACCTTCTCTCCATTTTGTACTCCAAAAGTAACTTTACAACTAAGTATTTAAGGTGTGGAATGTCAACCAAGAGTGTGATTTTTTTTTTTTCTAGAAAAGGAATAAACAGCAACCCACAAATGGTACAAGTGAGAATATGTGAAAGCTCCTTTGTCAAGGACAAAATATATCAGGGCACAGGGGTCCTCTATGAGACTGTTTCTCCAACCAAGGACCATGTATAGATATAACCTAGAACCCCTGCTTGGATGTAGCCCATGGTAGCTCAGTAGCCCAAGTGGGTTTCCCTAGTAAGGGGAACAAAAACTATTTCTGACATGAACTCAATGACTGGCTCCTTTACCTCCCCCTTCCCCCAGAGGGAGGAACAGCCTTGCTAGGCCACAGAGGAGGACATGGCAGCCAGTCCTGAAGATACCTGATAAGCTAGGGTCAGATGGAAGGGGAAGAGGACCTCCCCTAGCAGTGGACTTGGAAAGGGGAAGGGAGGAGATAAAGGAGGGAGGGTAAGATTGGGAGGGAATGAGGGAGGGGGCTATGGCTAGGATACAAAGTAAATAACTGTGATTAATATTTAAAATATAAAAATTTTAAAAAAAGAAAATGTGTTGGTAGTTTTACGAAGGGAGAGTTATTTCATCTTAGAAGCTTTATTTTTTTGTGGCTTTTACTCAAACTTAATACAGATGAAAGAGACATGTGTGTGTGTGTGTGCTCTAACTTTGTAAAGGATGGGGAGACTGTAACAGACTGTTATACTGTCCACTTGATTATATTGAGAAAAAAGTTTCATAAAGTCTGTATAATCAAAAGCCAGAGTCTGTCAAAAAGTAACTTTTGAGAGAAATTTCAGAGGCAGAAGAAGACACCGTCATTCTGTAAGGTCAGATATATTGAAAAGCAGAAGCGTTCCAGCAGACCTTGTCTGGTCCTAGGCCTTCCTCCTCTGTATGTAGTTTTTCTGTTAAGCTATGAGTTGGATTGGCCAAGAGCATCCCAGACACACTTCTACACACACTTCTTCAAACTCCCACATCTGAAATCCACTTGGTTAATTGAACCAACTTGACTTCTAGACCTTATCACCTTCCATATTTTCCTGAAAGTTCTAACGTTAACTAGCACTAAGGTGAATATGATTCTCTCTCCCTCCCCTCACTTCCTCCCACTTTCTCTTATATCTGTCTCTCTCTTTCACACAAGAACTCATCCTTCGACTACCTTTTTAGAACGTTAATTCTCCAGTTTCTTCCTCAAATATGTAAAATATAATTTGCACAGTAAATTATCTATGGTATAGCTGGCAGTGTGGGTCATCGTCTGTTAAACTCTTGACTGATAGACCAGCCAACCAAAAGTAACTTTCCCAACCACTGAAAAGCAGAAAGGTTCTTGCAGGAAGCAGCGTCGCTTCTAAAACTAGAACAGATTCTAAGGATAGGGGGGAGATCCCCCTCCTAAGTGTTTTTTAATCTGGGCTATGTAGAAAATTCTCTAAAAGTATTTCCATGTTTTCCTGTGAATTGTCATCAGTAGATAGATGGAATCCTTTTCTTAACACATCAGTTGTCTGGCCAACTCAGCTACTCAAATCAATATCATTGATTCTACTCAGGAGGCCATAATGGGAGAGTATTAAAATCCTTTCGAGCTCATCTGAGTAAGCATCTCCACATATGCGACTTCTTGCTTAGGAAGGTGAATAAAGTAGTTTCAGAAAAGAGAGGCAAGAACTGTAGAATGTGGACACCTAAGAAAATATTCTAAGAAAACTTGATGTCTAATATGTATAAGCTAATTTAATTAAAAAACTATAAAACTCATAGCTGAGTAGGTCTAATGCCCTGGGTCTGAACTTACTAGTGTTTAACTAAATGGATATGCTACTAAGCTGCCTTCTAAATATTTACGCTTATGCCTACAGGCAAATGCTACTCTCAGTCTTTATCAGAGAAGCTATGCAGTTAACTATGATGAAGTGAATCTCTTAGGGATCATTGATGGCCTAGCGCTCAACCATAAACAGAATTTTTTTTTTCATTCCCTCGTAAGCATAGGGATCATTGAGAAAGAAGAAGCAGAGATAGACGTGCTATGAAATGCTCTCTGCTAGGCAAAGCACATCCAAGGCTGTCATTATCCCACAGCAGCAATGGATCTGCAATGGGTCTGCACAAGAATGTCAATATTGAAGAATTAGTCAGGGAGGGATCTAGAGGACCCTATCCCTCCCTACTAAATTAATGGATCCTGGTGGAATCTAGGATAAGGATAATCATTGTTTTCATTTGTGTCCCCGTTGGCAAGCCTACAAAGTCCGTACAGACAACAGTTCCAAATCCATGGTGACACAGACGGTCTCAGTTAAATTCTATAAGGCTCAAAACTAAACAAAGAGACACTAAGGTGGGAAAGGGACTCTAGGGAAGAAAAGGACAGATAAGGGTTGGGGGACTCTGAAAAGAGGAGAGTACAGCAATCTAGGTTTACTACATCTATATATAAAACCATCAATGGATAATTCAGTAAAAGTTATTTTTAAAACGACCACCTAGGAGTTAGATGTGATAGTGCCAAAATCTTTTTATACTAGGCATAATTATTAAATAATGTGCATAAGTAGTGTACCAGATAAATGAATTGAGAAATTGAAAGTTTAAGAGTTAGACAGTTTCTGCATCCAAGACTAATTATAATACTTGAAGAGATGAAAGAAAAGAAAATAACATTAACAGAAACAACAACCACAAAAAAATAACTGACCTTGGCACATAGGCTAAGAATAACTGTCACTGCCTTGCAAATGATTACCAGGCTCCAGGGAAAATGCGACTGACACGAACAGGTGTGACATGAAATCATAAAGACACTTTACTTGTGTTCCACCAATTTAGCCATTTACTACTCGAAAATTTGTCTTCTCCTGTATGTGTTGAAAACTCAAGTATATCCTAAGATATTTGTGATAATTTCTACATTGTAAAATATTGTTTCTCCACTAGAATTGGAATATTCGGTTCTACATAATTTCAAAATCCAAAAATCTTTAAAATTGAACATTCTTCTCTTCTCACTCATCCCCCCCCCAAGCCCGGTCAGTCCTCACCGCAGCTCAGAATAATTGTTAAGGGAAGCATCATTCCTCCACTACAGCATTACATCTAGCTCCCATCCTTTAGCCATTAAAACTTTATTTTTTGATATAGATGAGGAATCCAAACAGCTTTCAGGAATTAAAATTGCTATGATCTTTTTACCATACTATATCTATTTGTTTACATTCTGAGAAAAAATATAAATGGTATAATATATTCTAAAATGATTCATTTTGAATCACTAATATTCACCCTCTGTTTGCCTCAGTTCAGAGATTTGTTTCTTCAGTTTTTTTCAGTTAATAATTCTATTACTTGATATATGCCTACCATCCATCCTTAAACATGTTTAGGTAGCCAATGGCATGCTAACGGTAGTCCTTATGTCTAATGTTTACTCACATTCATTCAGTCATAAAAAAAGACATTTTTCATTAAGCAACATGATGCGCAGGGCACTATGCTGAATTCCAGAATATCAAAGATTATTACATTATTCCTGCCCACGAAGAGATCAAAGAATCACTAGTTAAGAAATAATTAACATGCATAGTCCTTGGTTGGAGTATAAGTCTCAGGAAAGAACCCTCTGCTCAGATATTTTGGTTCTGTTGCTCTCCTTGTGGAGTTCCTGTCCTCTCCAGATCTTGCTGTTTTCTACTTCTCTCATAAGATTCTATGCATGGAGATAACCTAAGACCCCTGCACAGATGTAGCCCATGGCAGTTCAGTATCCAAGTGGGTTCCACTGTAATAGGAACAGCGACTGTCTCTGACATGAACTGATTGGCCTGCTCTTTAATTACCTCCCCCTGAGGGGGAAGCAGCATTACCAGGCCACAGAAGAAGACAATGCAGCCACTCCTGATGAGACCTAATTGACTAGGATCAGAAGGAAGGGAAAGAAGACCTATCAGTGGACTTGGGGAGGGGCATGCATGCAGAGGGTGGAGGAAGGGAGGAATTGGGATGGGAGGAAGAGGGAACCACAGGGGGAATACAAAGTAAATAAAGTAATTACTAAAGATTTTTTTTAAATGTAAAAAAAATAATAATTAACAACCCATGTAGAAAATATGCAGTGACAGTCACCAGAGTGGATGATGCAAAAATAAAGTCCTCTAAGAAGAATGGAAGTTGAGAGGCAGGGAACTGTTTGAGAAAGAAATGGAGAAATGTGTCAAAGTACGGAATCATGAGCAAGGATAGGATATTGATCAGCCACAGGTGGCTCAGTTTGCATCTGACACATTGATTATGAGGCAGGCAATGAGGATGAATGACCTGAGCCAGTATACAGAAAACCCATCTCAAGGGAGCTGACACACCTCTTAGTCTAAAATTTATCTTAAATTCAATTTGCAGCACCAAGTGTTAAGTAGGAGTATGCCATATTATATTTAAGGTTTAGAAAGGTTATTCTGACTACAAGGCCACTTGTCCTTAAAGGGGGTTGGAAAGTGCATTATATCAAAACACTAAACATCTCTTAAAATGATGATCTTACCTCATAAACATAAGGAAAATAGCAAATACTGCAACTTGAGGAGGGAAACTAATGAAAATACATTCCTTTTTAACATAAAAATCAGAGGATAGTTAATTAAAAAATGACAGGCTACTTTTTAATCCGTAGGATTAAGAGCCTATAACATCATATTTGCTGAGGATCGAGAGAAATAATCTCATGCACTGCTGTGAGATGTGAATTGAATGCAGTTTGGCTGCATCTGGCGAAATGTTAAATATGCATATCTGATGACTCAGCAGGTTCTCATCTACGCATCTTCCATTAGAAACACTCAAACAACCCTTTCCCCTGGGAATCTGTTCAAAGGCAGCATTTCAACTGAGCGGGCACATCCCCATTACTCATTGCCTTTCACTGAGGGAAAAAAAATAAATAAAACAAAAATAAAAACAAAAACTATGAAGATGAGTTTTCTGGGAGACAGCTTTTTTTAAATTCCCAAGGCTAGAGGAAAAAAAAAAAACTGCAAATAATTGAACTACGCATACCTTGATTGGAGTCTTGTGTTTGGTTGGATTTCTATTTTGTCATTAAAAGAGAGCATGCTGTGTGTTTAGAGAGAGCTGCCATAGAGCAATAGCCAAACAACAGGGATACTAACATTCAGTACCTTTGGTTTCCAACTTTGAGAGAAATAGACAATAAATCTCATTCTGGCCCACTAGACCCAAGGTCTTGGGCCACAGAAGCTACTGTTAGCAACAGGCAACACCACTACTGGCCTGCCCCCAGGGACCTAGCAGCTGCTTAAATCATCATGTGTTACCTTCAGATATGCCAGGTGTGTGCTGCACTTAAAAGTGACCTCAGCCACCCCAGATCTCTCTTCCTCTTTGTCTTTCCTCTCTGTCTCTCTCTCTCTTCTCCAGTGCCTGTCTCTCCGCCTTCACACGTGTCTTACTCTCTTATTCCCTCTTTCCGTCTGTATGCCTCTATCTCTCCTTCATGTCACCACTCCAAGATGGCCTTTCACTATCCATTCTCTCAATAAGCCTCTTATGCTAGATCTCAGGGTCACACCTTGACAAAGGTGCCCCTTGTTGGCATTTTCATTCTATCAAGGAGGAGACTGGACTCTGCTACCTTGTTGGAGACTGCAGCACGTAGAAGACTCACAGCTTCTGCCTCAGACAATATCAACAGCTAATCCTTTGTGGATGCTGGCTAGCTGCTCCTCCACCACAGAATCAGTGAACTGGGAAGGTGCTCCCAATCCTCCCAGGACAGGTACTCAAATTCTATCCTTATAAAAGCAGTACAATCATTTCTCCTTTTGCTTTGTGCTCAAACGAAGGGGGGAGAAGTGAAAAAAAGAAGTAAAAGGAGAATTGGAAAACAGAAATTACATCTTAGTCTATCTCCATTTCAAACCCCCATAGCTCATAGTCCCTCATCGTAAAGGAACTGGGGAGAGAAAGGAGACATTGCTTTTATATAAGATTGCAGTGATGAAATGTATATCATTGAGGGCTAAAGAACCAACATGAGACTGGTTTAATAAAAGAAAGTAACTTTACTGATTTAAATGAGCTGTATTAAGGGAAACAACTACACAGCAAGAGAGAGGGGATACGAAGGCCATTGAGGACAACATAAAGAGTTATTGAGAAAAATAAGTTTTCTTGTATACGCTGAAACCTGAGAGTCCTCTAAGTAAAAATTGAATTTCTTATTGAATGTTCTTCAATAAGAAAAAGGACAAATAAAATCTGTACAGCATCTATAAACATCAATTCAGAAATATAAAGACATGGTACATTATTAATTATTATAAATATTTTTTTAAGATTTATTCATATTTTTGTGTGTTTTGTGTATTTTTAAGTATTTTTCTGGCATGGAGGTCTGTGCAACATGTGAATTCCTGGTGCCCAAGGAAAAGGTCATCAGATCTTCATGTGGGTGCTGAGAATTGAACTAAGGTCTCCTGGATGAGGAGCAAATGCTCTTAACAACTAAGTCATCCCTCCAGCCCTGATTATAGACATTTCAAGAACATGCTGAATGAGAAAAGGATTAAAGACCACTGTAGACATGAGGTCATATTACATGCAGCCTGCGTATGTACTTGTGTGCATTTGTGTGTAGCACATGCTAATTTCCTAATTGGGGAACAAAAATAAAAAAATGGAGGAGTCACGTTTGTAGAACTGTGATTTTATAGGAAGCGTGCTTTAAAAATAAAAATGTGATAATATATTGCTTTTGTATGTGTGTTATTCAGGGTTCTATAGAAAGAAAATAGTTGATAGAATGAATATACATATACATATACATATATATATATATATATATGTAAACTGTAACTCCATTTTGAGAGAGAGAGATGTAATGCCTTCTTCTGGCCTCTGTGGACAGCAGGGACCCACATGGTGCCCAGACTTCCAGGTTGACAAAACACTAATACACCCAAAAAGAAGAATAAATGAAATAATATATATGTATATAGAGTAAAATTTTTAAAAACTTATATGTATGTGTACATATACATACATACATACACATACACACACACACACATATACATATCAGATTTATTATAGTGGCTTATAGGCTTTGGTCCAACTATTCCAACAATGGCTGTCTCTTGGCAGAAATTCCAAGAATCCAATAGTTGTGTGGTCTACAAGGGTGGATGTCTCAGAATATCTTCCATACACTTCAGAATCTCCACAAAAGTAGGCTCTAATCTCTAATCTCAGTGCATGAATGAGTGAGGGCAAACAGACCTCAGCAAGCTCTTCCTTCTCCCAGGCTCCTGTCAAAAGGCATGGCCCAGACTGAAGGTGAGTCTTCTCACCTCAAATAATCCAATCAAGAAAAATCCCAGCTTGGGGTGGTGGCGAAAACTTTGGTCCCAGCACTCGGTAGGCAGAGATGAGTAAATCTCTGTTGAGTCTGAGGCTAGTCTAGTCTATAAAGAAAGTTATAGGACAACCAGCCAGGGCTATTACACAGAGAAACCCTGCCCCCCACCCCCCAAAAAAAGGAAGAAAGAAAGAGAAAGAGAAAGAAAAGAAGAAAAAGAAAAGTTTTTCACAAGTATACTCAGAAGTTTGGGTTTTAGTTAATTGCAGAATTCCAGATGTAGTAAAGTTGATAACCAAAAATAACCACCACAATACCTTAACAAAGTGGTAATCATGAGGAAGAACAAGAAGAAATTTATCAAAATTAAAAAAAAAGTGGTTAATTCAGCGATTTAGATTTAGAATGAGTTTTACATTGAGATTTTTATTAGCAGATATCTTCATAAGTATACTGTGTATTTTGGTCATATTCACCCCTCCATACCTTTTCTTGTCCTCAGCTGGATTGTTATTTACATTTTCCTACATGTTAAGCAACTTTGTTCTCCAAAATTAATGGACTAGAGTAAAAAGAATCTGGGAATCTACTTACAAAAGAAGAAATATATAATCAATGTACAAAAGTATAATCAAGTCTTCCACTAGAGTTACATAAATTCTCACCAAGGAACAAAGGAATATTTTTCCTGACATATTGATTTTATTTAATTATAACAATCAAGGAACTCATAGGCAGCAGTAGAAGTTGGTATTAGCATGTTTCTCTGGACAACATTTTGACAAATAAGGTATGGAGCTATTTGACAAGCTCATGACAATGTGTGCATAAAACATTTCCAAAGACTATGCAGTAAAATGTTTACTGTACCAACTTCTAAAGTTTGGGATTATGACCAAGATGTTTATCCATACACTAACATATTTTGATAATTAACTGCATCATTTATATCATTAACACACAATGTGTATTAAGTATATACACATATATTTGAGTTTTCTTTTCTACTTTAGTAATTCTACATGTATGATTTTACCATAGAGAAATAAGGGGTTTTTTTTTTGAAAATTTTGTAAAAAGATATCCATGGCAACATTATTCATAACAACTAAAAACTGAAAACGCCATTCATGCTTAACAATAAGAGAATGTTTAAATCCATTATTAAAAAACCATGAGATTAAACAAAAAGTAGCCCTTTATAAGAATGGTGTTTTCAAAACACAGTGAATTGCATGAGGGAAATTTTTTCAATACAGTGTTATAAAGAATAGAAGAGATGATAAATAGTCATAAATTAGCAGATAGTCCAGGGGTCTAACAAAGACTGAAATCCATGCATTTGTAGAGGCATCAATCAGCTGGGCTGCATGATTTTTCTCTGCTAAAACACAGAACTCTAGGCATAAAATCACAGAAAATGCACATCTTCAAGAATGTAAATCCATCACTAAATGTTAGAAAAAAAAAACAACTTGTGTTTTCCAGGGATTTATAATTGTTTTGCCAAATCACTCTGTTCTTGAAATACTAGTCATCAGAAAGTCCAGAAATCCTGCTACCTAGGGAGAATGTCCAGATGTCCAGCCATAAATATTTCAGGCTTGTCACATGCAGAAATAGAAGTCTGCACATACAGCAAGCTAACACTTATGTTTAATGGTACCTGCAAAGGCTTTGAGGTCTGTGAATAAACTGATGAGAATTTGTTTGTCAGATCACACACAGGATCCCTTTTTGTGTTTTGGAAAGGAAGATCTAAGATTAAGATTAAAGCAAGCTCTTGCTTTGTTGTATTTGCAAGTCTATTGAAGTCCTTTTTTCTTCACTGTCCTCATCATTGTTTTCAGTGCTGACATTTTGGTATCTTTACTTGTTCATGAATCCAAGGGGTCATGAGAAACTATACACCTCCTATTCCTATTAACTTGATAGTGGCATTTAATGAAAAATTTAATCCCAGTTCATGGATTATTATCCCCATATAAATCTCTTCAGGGAATATGATTCGAATTTTTGTAATGTAAATTGAGGAACAATTGTGTCAGTAATGTGCGACCTAGTTCTTTTGCCCCAGTATCTCTCTCAGAGGCCCATAACTATTCCCCAAATGGAAAGGGGCTGCATTCTGAGACAGACCAACACTTCAGAGCTTAAACTGAGCTTCCAATGAGTTTCTAATTCTGGATGAACCACTGTGAAGTTTGGGGATACCTGTCTTTTTTAAGAGAGTAGCAGCAAAATCCATCAAGTGCTACCAACTCCTTAAAGAGACGCAGCACATTTAAAAAGATCCTCCTATGTCTCCATGAGAAACAACGGTAGTTTTTGTCTCTGCCCAATTCTCATGCAATACAGATCAGAATGTATAGCATCCATGTCTTGGAAGCTGGTTCCATATCCTCAATCCAGAGTCTTGGATACTAAAACTAACAACCTCTATAGTGGGCATACACCTGTTGACAATTCAAAAGATATTCTAGTACACGCCATTAATTTTCAGATTTTATTTCTTTGATTATCTGTGCTTTGTTGCTTACTCTTTTGAGTTTAAACCCTACACAAACTGTCACATGTCCTTGAGTGTTACCAACTCCCACACTACAGTGGCATTGCTCACTCACTTCATTGTAACTCTAGCTTGAAGGGAATCCATTGCCTCTGGGCTGTGCTGCCACTGTGCTTACACACACATGAACACACACACACACACACACACACACACACACACATTATTTTTAAAAATAATCAAATAAAAACCTAAAAGTAAAACAGAATTAGGAAGCGTTGATCACTTAGCAGAAACCAGAGGCATCGAATCAGACCAATGACTCATTGCAATGAACATTTGTAAATAAAGTTTTTTGAACAAAAGGGCATACTATGCAATGCACTGTGACACACCATAGCTTCCACAGAGAGATGTTTTTTTTTTAATTTTTTATTTATTATTTATTTTTTTTGGGGGGGAGAGAGTTGCAAGGTTAGAAGGTGGCTATGGAGGAAATAGGAGATGAGTGTGAATGGCTGCATGATGTGAAATTCTCACAAAAAATCAAATAAAGGTTTTTTTCCTTGAGTAAAAAAAAAAATATTGATGAAGTAAGGCTCTTTCTTGTGAAATGGGATTAGACCTGGAATAAGGGTACCACATGCATTAGTGTTTACAGTAAGCTATACTGAGGGAGAGACTGTTTGAGTACAGAATTCTGATTCTCTGTTTTATATTCTTGGCTGTTTACACCAACCTCTCCATTATTCCCGAGAAATGTAAATGGACAAAGAAAATAAATAGAATAATCTTCATCATCATTTTATTTGTTTTCTGATTATCTTTTCTTTTCCCACTACTTCCTTCACCAAAATATAAAATAAAACAACAACAACCAAAAAAAAAAAGAGAGAGAGAGAAAAACCACTCAGATAGTTGTTATCTTAAATAAAAACGGAAGTAACATTGGCTTGATTTGTTCTTGTTTAATATTTTTACCTGGCTTATCACAGACCTCAAACTTAGAAGACAACCGGACTAAGAATTCTCTGTTCCTCTCTGCATAAAATCATGTCTGAGTTTTAAGTTGCTCAATCAGATTCTTATAAGAAATATTGGTCCAGGGTAATAAAGCCTACAGCCAAAGAAAAGACAGTAGCTCAAGAAGACCAGAGATTGCAACATGCTGAGTCCAGATGAGAGAGGCTTCCTACCAAAGACTTTGAAATCAATGGGGCAGTTTCCAAAGCTACAGGGTTCTTAGGAATACTGAGGAAGTCAGAAGTAACAAAAGCAGAGGAATATCTGTATAACTGAGTATATACTGTGTGTGTCTTTCTGCTCCTGGGATAGCTCACTCAAGATGATCTTTTCTAGATACCACCATTTGCCTGCAAATTTCATGATTTCCTTGCTTTTAATTGCTGAGTAGTATTCCATTGTGTAAAAGTACCACAATTTCTGTATCCATTCCTCTGTTGATGGACATCTGGGTTGTTTCCAGGTTCTGGCTATTATGAATAAAGTTGCTACAAACATAGTTGAGCAAATGTCCTTGTGTACTTGAGCTTCTTTTGGATATATGCCTAGGAGTGGTATAGCTGGGTCTTGAGGAAGCACTATTCCTAATTGTCTGAGAAAGTGCCAGATTGATTTCCAAAGTGGTTGTACCAGTTTACATTCCCATCAGCAATGGAGGAGGATTCCCAATTCTCCACAACCTCTCCAGCATGTGTTGTCTCATGAGTTTTTAACCTTTGCCATTCTGATGGGTATAAGGTGAAATCTCAGGGTCTTTTTGATTTGCATCTCTCTGATGGCTAAGGACATTGAGCATCTCTTTAGGTTTTTCTTTGCCATTCTATATTCCTCTACAGAGAATTCTCTGTTTAGCTCTGTACCCCATTTTTTTAATTGGATCTATAAAATAGGATAAACATACTAAAATATGTGCACCTAAAGAAGATAAACAAGAAAGAGGACCCAGAGTAAGATGATCAATCCTCACTTAGAAAGAGAAATGCAATGGACAGGGGAAGTAAGAGAAAACAAGTAACAGGACAGAAGTCTACTGCAGAGGGCCTCTGAAAGACTCTACCTAGCATTGTATCAAAGCAGATACGGAGAGTCATAACCAAACCTTCGGCAGAGTACAGGGAATCCTATGAAAGAAGGGGGAGTTAGTATGACCTAGAGAGGATAGGAGCTCCACAAGGACAAAATATATCAGGGTGCGGGGGCCCTCTATGAGACTGCTTCTCCAACCAAGGACCATATAAGGATATAATCTAGAAGCCCTGCTTGGATGTAGCCTATGATGGCTCAGTATCCAAGTGGGTTTCCCTAGTAAGGGGAACAGGAACTATTTCTGACATGAACTCAACAACTGGTTCCTTTACCTCCTCCCCACTCCCCTAGGGAAGAACAGTCTTGCTAGGCCACAGAGGAGGACTTTGCAGCCAGTCCTGAAGGTAACTGAAAAGCTAGGGTCAGATGGAAGGGGAAGAGGACCTCCCCTAGCAGTGGACTTGGAAAGGGGCAGGGAGGAAATGAGGGAGGGATGGTAGGACTGGGAGGGAATGAGGGAGGGGTCTACGGCTGGGATACAAAGTAAATAACCTGTGATTAATATAAAAAATAAAAATTAATTAAAAATATTCAAGTACACACACACACACACACATACACAAGCAGACAAAGAGAGGGAGAGACAGGGAGACAGAAAGACACAAGGGAGGAGTCATGGTCCACAGATCTGTTAGAGAGGAAGGAAGAGACCCAAAAGAAGCACACACCTAAAGCTGACTTTCATTCCGGAAGCAACTGTGTGAAAGTGACAATGACTTACTTACATTCTCCCTGATGAGACTCTATTGCTTTTAAATACAGCTCAATGAGGTACTTGAAACTGGCGATTTAAAGCTACATTCTCATTCCAAAGGAATTGCCATAAACTTGTGCTGGTTATCTGACAAGCAGCTGTTAAACTTTTCCTCTGAGACTCTAGGAGAAGAAATAAATTTGTGAGGCTGGAGGTGAAAGTTGAGTTTGTCAGCATGGCTCCTAGAGTGAGTTTGGAAACTGGTGTGACTGCAAAAGCCAAATTTCAAGAAAAAGTATGTGTTTCAAACTTGTTTACTTTTTGTTTTGAAATTTATTACTATTATTATTATCATTATTACACAATTTATTACTTTGTATCCCTGTTGTAGCCCCCTCCTCAGCTTCTCCCCTGTCCTACCTTCCCTTCCTTGTATTGACATTTAAAGGCTTCTTTTCCTTAATTTTATTTTTTCTTTGAGAATTCTGTACCATATATTTTAATTACATACACCCAAACCCTTCTCCCCCAAGAGCCACTTCTCCTTCCCCTGCCCTTGAATTTTTTTTCTGTCTTTTCCCCCCATTAAGCAGTCATTCCACTGCCCACATACGCTTGGTATATGTTCTTTCACTGGAATGTGATTGATTCACCAAAATACACACCTTCAAACAAAATCTTTCTCCCTCTCCTAGGAGCTATCAATTGTCAGTGGTGCGACTTCTCCATGCTGGGGTGTTTTTTGGCTTGAGCTCTTGCAGGTTTTGTGAATGCTATTACAACTGAGGATGCAGTATTATTGAATCTATTCCTTAAGTTACAAATATGAAAAACAATTCCATCTTCCACAGAGAGTATCCTCCAACTCCGGTCCCTGAAACAAAGAGAAGGCCGTCTGTATAAGGAAAGAAGATAGTATCTATACCTAAAAACATCATTCTCGAGATGGAAATCAGTGTCTAGCACCTTCTCAACAAGCATTCAACCCTTGGGCTACAGTTCTATACCCAAAGATAAGGCTGGAACTGAGGTCAGCCCTCTTAGCCAGCGCAGCCTGGGCGATGACAATGGCGGGCTCTTCGTATCAAACCCAGGGAATGCTGTGTCTTCTGAAGTCAACATTTCACATCTGCATATGCCTAAAGCAGCAAAATTCTATTAAGCATTCTTTTGTCTGTCGGGTATTTATCTGTGTGTCCTTCATTAATGCAGGGTTTCTATATGTACTAGATTGTTGTTTTCTGTTCAAAAAGATATTAAAGATGTTGCAAGTTTCCTGAAGTATCCAGAGACCTTAAGATACATTTTTTTCTCTTCATAAAAGTCTATATTAACTGTTTTTTTTTTCTTTTTCAAATTAAACCCATCTAAAATCAGAGGAACCAATTCCCCATCATCCCAGCAAAATGTCCCAGCTTTAAACACTTTTTATAAGATAATATGCAGAGATCCCTTGGGAAACTCATGTTATGTGTCAGTGCACATGAAGAGCTCTGAATCTAGCTCATTGATAGAGCACTTGCCTGGCACATTCATTTCTCAGTATTGAAAAAAACTAATTTTTATTATTTCACATTTAAGTTTAGCTCTATCATAAGATTTTACCCAAATTCTGACTGCTTTCTAAAATCAAATTACAAAGTTGTACTTTTCTACTTAGAGAATAGGCTTTGTTCTTTAAAAATCAGTGCTGGATCATTTCTGAATCTTGAATACAGACCAAGGGAGTTGCTTGTGACTACCGCTTGAGTAGCTTCTTGTAAAATATTAATTATTTGATTTTAAAATGTTTGAATCTCTCCAATAGGTAGACATTTTCAAATGAGAACAAATAATCGGAGTGAATTGTCACATGCCAACTTAAAAGGAGAAAAGGGATTGGATTTTCATGAACCAGTTAAAGCCATTTTAACTCCATAAAGCTGTCTTCTCTGTCAGTATGAAACTGAAATCAAGTAGCAAGAAAGATTCATGTTGCTAAAGACTTGTTGAAATGAGAGTTTAAACCATGCATTCTACATGAACTGTGATTTTGCCATGTATTCTACATGAACTCCATAAAGAGACCATGTCTCCACAGCCTAAATTATCATCCATGTTATAGACGCTTAGACCTAGCGAATGTTTAGTGAATCTAGAGAAAGCTTGTAAATTTTGCTTTGAGCTGTCACTCATTTTAACTTGACAAAGCCACTCTTAACACACAATACAGACAGTGCTAAAATGTCAATATGTTTCCCTATCAAGACAGCCCCTTAATGTGCACTTCACTCATTTCCTTCATTACCATACGAGAAGCCATTTGATTTACCAAAATGATGACAATCAGAGAAGTCCACTGAGTTCTTATAAGAAAATCATTAGCCCCCCCTCCCCAAGCCATTATTTCCAATATCCCCAGTGAGTAGCAAATTCCTCTCTGCAAGGCTATTATCAATGCTCCTCAGAGGTCAGAGTCGTGAAGATTGAGGGGTAAGGATGACATATGTCAATGTAACCTTTAACAGTCGCCTTGAAAGACTTTCTGTAAGAGGTAACCCTCCAAAGACCTGAACTTTTGAAACTCGGTAAACAGTTAGCAGCCATCACCATCAAAATCGCCCCATGAGAACAGTTTAATGAAGTAGAACGTTTGTCAAGATTATCTACTTGATCTTTTGATCTCCCTATAAACAAGTGCCTGGTAGACTAGTCTCCTACAGACAGAGCCTGGCAACTGATTACCAATTACATAAAATCAGGCACTAATAAGATCTAAACTTTATATATTTATGGGAAAATGAGACAATGTTCTCATGTATTGTTAACAACAATCCTAAGAAGGCACCTTGTGTAATTATTGCCATTGTGTATCAAGACCCACTAACAGAGAAGCGAGAAATGGAAATAGATCACTTACTGATTATGCATCAAACTTTATTTGCAATGGTTGCTAGCCTGATGGTTTTCTACAGACCTAAAAAAACTTACTTCAGTGTGGTATAATAACTATAGCCTTTTTTTTTTCATTTTTTAAAATTAGTTACAGTTTATTCACTTTGTATCCCAGCTGTTGTCCCCTCCCCTCTCCCAAACCCACCCTCTCTCCCTTGTCTTCTCCTATGCCCATTCCCCAGTCCAATGATAAGGGAGGTCCTCCTCCCCTTCCATCTGACCATAGTCTAGTCTATCAGGTCTCATCAGGACTGGCTTCTTTGTCTTCCTCTGTGGATTGGTAAGGCTGCTCCCCACTCAGGTGGAGGTGATCAAAGAGCCAGCCAATGAGTTCATGTCAGAGATGGTCCCTGATCCTATTATTGGTGAACCCTCTTGGATACTGAGCTGCCTTGGACTTCCTCTGCGCAGGGGTTCTAAGTTATCTCCATCCATGGTCCTTGTTTGGAGTATCAGTCTCAGAAGACCCCTGTGACCAGATTTTTTGGTTCTGTTGCTCCCCTTGTGGAGCTACTGTTCCCTCCAGGTCTTTCTATCTCCCCCTTCTTTCACAAGATTCCCTGCACTCTGCTCAGAGTTTGGCTATGCGTCTCAGAATATGTTTTGATACCCTGCTGGGTGGAGTCTTTCAGAGGCCCTTTGTGGTAGGCTCCTGTCCCTCTCCCTCATTTGAGGAATGGATACAGAAATTGTGGTACATTTACACAATGGAATACTACTCAGCAATTAAAAACAAAGAAATCATGAAATTTGCAGGCAAATGGTGGGATCTAGCAAAGATCATCCTGAGTGAGGTATCCCAGAAGCAGAGAGACACAAACGGTATATACTCACTTATAAGTGGATGTTAGACATATAATATAGGATAATCATGCTAAAATTTGTATACCTAAGGAAGCTAATCAAAGAAAGAGGACTTTGGGTAAAATGTTCAATACTCACTCAGAAAGGCAAATATAGTCCTTTTTAAATCATCTTTTTTTCCTATGAATAATTTTGAAACTATGTAGCCTATCACATAATTTTGTTTGCTATCTAATTCCTTTCTACTAGCTCTGACATCTAAAGAAAATAATTTCTGACATATTTTCACATTAAATTAAAGATTTGTCTTTAAACTTTCAATATAGCCAAAGGAATCTAATTACCTCATAATCTAAAATTTCTTTGTTACATGAAACACTTGGAAATTTTACATCTTTTGTTGTTGTTGTTGTTTTCTTTTGGAGTCATATATTTAGTCTAGTTCCATATTATTTTATTCATATTATTTTATTCTTTGTTTTTACTTTTTTTTTCTGTAGCCAATAGATAGTACTTTTTACTTTTTGTGACTTTAGATAAAGTCTTATTCATCCAAAGTTGAATTCTCAAAACAAAATATTTATGCTAGTAAGGAGATTTAAAAATAAATATAAAAATACACTAAACCACAACCATCTCATGATGGACAGATATTCATCTGATAATACAGGAGTGTGTTACTTTGCGTGGTAAAAGAACCGTCTAGATAATACTAAAGGTCTTGTGATGAAGACACTGCCTGCACCACCCAGGTAAATGCAACATAGTCATAAGAGTGCTCTTAGAAGAAAAGCAAAAGGATAAACATCAAAGAAAAAGAGATGTGATGGTAAAAAACAGAGTACAAAAGGACTCACTTCAAAGACTGACATGAGTCAAGGAATGCAGGTGACTACTAGAGCCATAAAAAACAAGAGGGTGGCTTCCTCTCTAGAGTACCAAGCCTTGCTGACATGGTGATTTTGGTCAGTCCTGGAAGTCTCATTCAGAAGCCTGGCCTATGAAGCTATATGATGTTGAATTTGTGTTTTTTCAAGCAGCTAAGTTTGTGAAGATTTATAGGAACAACTATAAAAAGAATTAATGCACATCTTTTTTTTTAATGTTTTTTTTTTAGTTACATTTTATTAACTTTGTATCCCAGCTGTATCCTGCTCCCTCATTCCCTTCCAATCTCACCCTCTCTCCCTCACCTCCTCTCTGCCCCTTTCCAAGTCCACTGATAGGGGAGGACCTCCTCCACTTTCATCTGACCCTGTTTTATGAGGTATCTTCAGGACTGGCTGAAAAGTCTTCCTCTGTGGCCTAGCAGGACTGCTCTTCCCTTGGAGGGTGGGGAGGTCCAAGAGCCTGACATTGAGTTCCTGTCAGAGATAGTCCCTGTGGATGTTTCTATTATTCTTGGCTAATTATGACGTTTTGCTAGAATGCTAGAAGATTCGTCATTAGATAAATACATTTATCTCAGCGTTACACTTTGAATTTTAAGTACGATGCGGTCTGTTCTTAATGGCAGGTGTTTCACTACATCAGAATGAAAGATGCCCAGAAGGAGAATGAGGTAATAAAGTGCTCCCTCTCTGGGCTGTAAAACACAGCACGAGTACTTTTGTGGACAAGGCAGTCACTGCTTTTTAAAATTTTTGTTCACATGATAGCTCACTAACTTCACTGTGGCATTGACCCCGAGTCTTACAAGAGGCACAGAAATATAAGCAGTATATAGATGATCAACAAATAAAACCAAACCTTTATTAGAAATCACTGGAAGAATATAATGTCTCACTATCTGAGATGTGCATCAGAAAAGATTTACCCAGTAAATATATAGACCTTTTAATTTTTCTACTAACTTGTAACTTAAAAGTGTCTTGTTTACTCTTATCAAGAGTTTTTCCAAAGATGAAATCATGTTATTTCAATATGTTTTAATATATCATATTTTTATATTATATTTTGGTTTCAAAGATTTGATTTTGTGTATGAAATACGTTTCTGACAATGTTGGAGCTGAACATACAGCTCATTTGGATTATGGAAAATGTCAGCATATAAATTAATTGGCAAAACAAATAGCCAAATAAGACTTGTTTTATGTCACAAAGGATGTAAGTGTATTTTATATTTTTAAATTCCTCTATTTTTAATTAAGATAAACATGCTAATACCTGTCTCCATGACAACCTTTTTTTTTTCTGAATTCTAAATTCAGAAGAACAAGGAACGCACTAGGAAAACCTAAGACCTAAGGCCTTTAATTAGTACAAGGGCAATGAATATCACAAGACTTTACAAGACACTTCCATATAAAGTGCTGAAGAATCAGAAAGAGCAGAGGTGAAGATCAGAACAGAAGAATGCAGATTCTAGCCATAAATGCATATTAACAGGCTTTCAGAGCTAATCCTCACATCAGCTTTAAAGAACTCTCATATCCCATAGCTGTAGGAAATGGCTAATTATAAAGCATGTTTGTCTTGATATGTGGAAGCAATAAAGTGGGGTGATGATCTCCATGTACAATAAAATGATAGAATTGATTAGCAGAAGGCTTACATTACCTGCCATGTTTTGTGTGCATGAAGGTTCTAGCTACAAGCTAATCTAGAAATGAATTGATTGTTCAAAGTGAAAAATGAGACAGGTTTAAAAATAATTTTGCATATATCACAAGTATAGAAAGTCAATATTTATTCCCTAAAAGGTCTTCAGTAAATCTTCAGGGTAATTTAACACTAGAGCTTTATCACTGTTAAGAAAAAAAAAATGTCCTATGTTTGGAAGTTTGACAAAAACTGAGTATCTTAGTTTAGAGACCATGATAAGAAATGTGAAATGTTTAAGGAAAAATTTTAGGTCATGCATTCTCCTATCCTTTCTTTTCCTCTCTTCTCCCTACCTTCACTCCCATCTCTTCTTTCTCTTCCTGTTCAATACTACTTCTCTTCTCCTCTTTCTCCTCTTTTTCCTTTCTGTTCTTTATCTTCCTCCTCATCATCCTTCCTCTCCTCTTCTGTTTTCTCCTCCTCCTCTTCTTCTTTTTCTTCCTCTTCCTACCTTTTTCTCTCCCCTCTGTTATTCTAAGAGAGCATTTGCATTTGGGTCCACTGTCTAAACTTGATGCCTTATCAGATATATGTTAAACCAAAATGTCTTACTTCATACAATTTTTAGCAACACATAAATACATGGAAATTTTAGCACAAAATGTCTTAGAGTTTCATTGCTGTGAAGGGACAAATACCAAGGCAGCTCCTACAAAGACCAACATTTAATTGGGGATGGAGTATAGTTTCAGAGGTTTAGGATATTATCATCATGGCAAAAAGCATGGCAACATGCATTCAGACATGCTTCTGGAAAAACCAAGAGTTCTACATCTGGATACTCAGGCAGCAGAAGGAGACTTCTGTCCACACTGTGCTGGGAGCAATTGCATGCTGTATTGGCAGAAGCAAGCGAGCTTCCTGGAGGCAGCCCACTCACTTTTTGCAAGGCTGACAAATGGCTGTATCCTTGATGTAGGCAAGGATTTTGCCTCAAGACTACTCACTGTTGCTATACTGCCTTTCTATGCTTGTCTCATATATCTGGCATGGCAGAGATCCTCACTGCTTATTGCTTCACTCTGTTGGACAGATTATTTTGAAGATGTACCTTCATAGGTGCTATTTAAACAAATTGATGATTTCATAAACCCTCACGATGATTTTGAAGAATTTCTGACCTGATTCAAGTAATTTTAAAACCCTACTGCAGTGTGACAAAAACTGCTAGGAGCTCTGTGAACCTCCATATGCCAAGCACTTGATTTGCACCAAGAGGAAAAACAAGATTGAAACAAATTAATAATCAAGAAAATGCATTCATTCTAGGTTTATTCCAAGAATAATGCCCAGGTGCGCACCATGATAAGAAAGACCATATGTGTATAGAAACAAAAAATAAATAAATGGATAGATATACAAGACAAAACAGACACCTGTTTCTTAGAAAAACGTTGACATTAAAAACACGCTTTGAACATATAATGTACATTTGAAATAAGAAGATACAACTTCTGCTTTGAACTCATAATGAGCGTATAGATAAAACCACCGCTTTAAACTTATAATAAACAAAGTATCTAATTAGATATTAGGATCAGTGGTCCTACTGTAACTCCCCTTTTATGTATCTATTTTTGAATGATGTAATTTTTCCATACACAGAGAACCTTTGTATTAGAGAGTATAAAAACCCAGGACAGAATTAAATATTGCTTGAGTACACCTGTTTCATCCAAAAATGTGTCTGGCTGTCTAACTGTCTGTATATACTGGGTATATGTGTATTTATACCTATATATTTACATACATGTGGATGGATAGTGTCTTTGGGGGTGCCCTTGTTTTGTCTATTGATTGTATGTGCTCACGTGTGTATGAGGTTTGTAAATATCTGTCTGCCGAATGTGTACATTTTGCATGTTTCTAAGTTACTTAGTTTGGTAAATGATACCCACTCTGGAGTATTTTATTGGCCTTCTTAATTAGACTCTACCTTCCAGCAAGCCTCTGTTCACTGCTGAGCCATTAAGTTAAAAGGAACTAAGGTTTTTCATTTTACAACCCCTTGTATTTACAGCAAGAAACTGTCAGGGCTGCAGCCACTTGTAGTCTGAGTTAAAGGGGCCAACTGGCTTAACTGATTAAGACCCTCTGCTGTCTTTTCCTTTAGAGCCTCTCATGACCAGGGGCCCCTGAGGTTTAAACTGTTTATAGAGTTAAATTGTCCTTTACTAATGTGCACACACACACACGTGTGTGTGTATGCACACATGCACAAACTCCCACATATGCTTATACACTCTCTCAGAGGCCATTCTTAGAGACCAGAGGAGGGTTTTGGATCCTCTGTAATTTACATATATAATTAAATATTACATGTAAATTAATTTACATACAAAATATATAGATATAAATTAATAATATATATGTAAATTAATTTCCACATATAATTAAAATGTGTGTATAGAGAGCTCCAAATAGCAAAGTTACCAGCCTAGAAGTTTAAGAGTTAAAGTGTATATAGAGATTAGCAAAGCTACCATCCTGAAAGATTAAGGTGTTAAAATATAGAGAGAAACATTAGCCACAAGCTGGTCATCTCCTACACTGCAAGCCACCTTGGTTCACTCTGTGTGCTGGAGCTCTCCTCTAGCAACACTGGGCGTAGCTTGTGCATCTGTAAGACCTCAAGCCCCACCTACACAGTGACACTTCTTCCAACAGGGCAGCACCCACTCAGACAAGGCAACCCCTCCTGATAGTGCCACTCCCTATTGTAGCCGAAAGGTTATTGTGTCATTTAATTGGTGATTTCTAGAACCCCCATATCTGGTTGCAGTCCTTGTTCTGAGAATCTCCTGTCTCAATGTTGTATAAACACTGCTCCCCAGTTGTTCCCTGGTTTGCCAATAAAGCATCTTACAGCCAGATGCTTTGCAGAGGGGAGAATAGGGTTGGACTTCCTGCCAGCAAGGGGAAGGGAAATTACAGAAGAAAGTAAAGGATTCAGCCACAGGTGAGGTCCCAGAGACATCAGGAAAAGGAGCAGGAATATGAATGCAACAAAATACAAATATATCTGTGATGTACACTGGAAGAAAACCACATTATCTTAGCGGGTTAAGAATAGAGTAATAACTGTTCATTTATTGTGTTGTGAAGCTTGTTATTAAACAAATATAGGGATCTCAATTATTTGTGTGATAGCCTGGTTAAGAAAGAAACTAAAAGAGAAAAAAAAAAAAAACACAGTTTATAAAAATAGCTCTAAAACACTATGGCCAAGCGCTCAAACACATAAATCTGTGGGGGTCAAACAGATTTAAAACCCAACATAAAACGCATCTCATAAGTCTAATTGTGGGTACCACTGTGTGGTTACCTCTAAATTTTTTCTATATGTAACTGTGATCCATATATGTTTCTATCAGCAAAGACTTAGATTGCTTTCCTGACTTGTGGAGCAAAGTTCATCATAAGATTTCAGTGGAGAGATCATCATATTTCCTATATATTCCTCCTTTTACCAAATAATAACAATTTAAAAATACAGCAATCCACAAATAAGTGAACATGCCTGCCATCATTACATACTTAACAGGTGCCGCTACTCAATTTTTATATTTCTAGACTCTGCAAAAAATACTTGAACCATGGAAAATGGTAGTCAGGTTCTGTGGACTTAACTGTCTATTGTTTCTAGTGTCACATGATTTTAAAGATGTGGTCTCTAACTTGTAACTTCATCACAACTTTAGAACACACTTTGGAACTAACTATTTACACTGCCTTGTTATCTATCAATGGACAGATTGTGACAAGGACAATAATATTCCATCCATGTCTTGATTGTAATTTCTCTTTTTATTGTTTATATTTCTTTTTATTAAAAAACAGTAGGCAATATGTTCTGATCATGTTCCTCCCTTTCCCACAAAGGATTGCTTTAAAATAAGTTCATTTGCTACTAGTAAATGTTTAATTCATATATTTATTTTATAGATCTAAAATCCTGAGGACGTGTACAATTTTCTTGAGTAAAAAGCAGTCATGAGTGGAAAAGATTCCATATGGTCTGCAAAAAGTCATTAAAATTGTACACATTAAATGTAATGTTCAAATAATCTCCAACAGTCATCATTTCTTTTTGAGAAAGATATCCCTTTCTGTAGCTGTTGGAGATTTCTTGATGTGTCACAAACAAGAAGTCTAGGGCTTCATGGTATGTTGATTCTCAGAAAGGACATGACAGAAAAAAAAACATACGGTAGGGCCTGGGAGGGAGAAATGAAAAATAACCCATTTGCCATAAAAAGATGAATGAATGTAGAGGACTTAAAAATCCAAGATTCAGTAATTCACCATCCTAGTAAGAATTTTGGAAGTAATAAGCTTCACAATGACATGCTTTTCCCTAGGTCAGTGCAACTGTTTCACATCACATTTCCCACAGAAATTCATTAAAAAAAAAAACTGGAGACAAAAGGAATCATAAAGCTTTGAAGCTTTGAAAAAAGTTGTATTTTAAAAAATTCTTCTATTACATGTGGTTTACGTCCTAGAAAGCATTCAGCTTTAAGTATGATCAAAAGCAGTGGAATCACTGGCTGGACAAAGCTGCAATAATGTCTTTGCAACGTCTTGAGCATCTGCTGGATGCTGGAATTGCATAAATAGCTGATTATCAGTACCTCTCTCTCTCTCTGTTGCACCGACACTTTTCATTCTAAATACATCCAAGTTTCAGTAATGGATTTGAATTCTCTGAGTAGGCATTAGGTCTAGTGGTCCTAATTACGTTTCTCAAATTCAGAACTATTTCGTATTTTGTGCTGGATAATTTGATGTTGTGAAGGATGTATTGTTTATGTCATGACATTTTTCAGTATCCTGGAATTTTACTAGGACAGTCCATCAGTAATTGTCACCCAAAGGTGACTTCCAAAAGTAACTGTGAGCAGTTAAAACATATATGATGGAGCATAAACAATCATTTTAATCAACTGAATGAAAAGCTACACACATGTACGAACATATACATGTATGTAACATACTTCTTTGTTTCTAGAGCAACAAATTGTTTCCTAATTTCTAAGCAAAATCTCCAAATCTTTAATCTGTTTCAAAACTAATCTTTGCATGTTCCTGGACTCCGGGAGAGACCATATATTTAATATTGAATATCAAATGAATACATGACCAGAACAGACCATTAACCTGCATGCTATTAGGTGTATCTTAACAGATAAGACTAGTGAGTACTATAAAAATATATTACAAAGTAAGAATGATATGTTCAGGACAAGGCTTGAGTTTGTATAGATAATATGGTTAAATTACATTAATAGGTGGTCTATGGTACCTTCTTCTGGTTCACAGGTTTATATATATTCTTTCAAAATATATACCAATTTTAACAAACTTGAATTACTCTGTGACCAACTAATGATTTCTGGTCTGGCCATCATTAAAAATATATGAGAATAATTTTTATCCAAGTTTATGAATTAGAAAAATTCATACACATTAAAACATTATTCATTAAAGTTGTAAGAAAATTGAAAGAACTGATCAACCACCTCACAGGAAGAGATCTTGGTCTGAGATGCAGATATATAGTCGTTTTGAAGAGAGGTAAATAGACTACTTGTGAACCAGTAATAATAATTTTTGAGGAAATATACAAGAAAGCCTTTAGAATACATCTGTAGCTATGCATTTGGTAATTGCAACAAAACATGTGAATCTCTGTCTTACCCTGATATCCTTAAAAGAATCTAGAAACACCACAGTGGCATGTCATATCCAGGAGCTATCAGCCGACATTTTTTTCTTTAACCAGCATAGTGCTGATATAATGGCTCCCATGAGCAAAGCAACTATTAGAGAGAGAGAGGAATCCCAACAGTATAGATTCTTTCTCAGCAACATAAGAAGTACATTCTCAGTAGTTGAAGAGATTTCAATTCTTGTAGAGAGCTGCTAGCTACTTGATTTCATAAAAAGGGGAAAGAAATACCCATCTTTTTCTGAACTAGGGAACTACCTACAGTGTTCATGAGTCTTTTAATTTCGTGGAGATTTTGCTAAAGCTTTTATCACGAATGTATTGCACATGCATGTCCTGTATCTTATTTCCAAACAAGGAGCCGGCTCTATAGTAAAAGTTTTATGTCAATAAATGCAACACAGAATCAGCTGCCCTAAAAACATCACACACCATCCATACGCAGACAGTAAAACTAATGTAATAACACTCAGCTCAGCTCAGCTAAGGAACGAGCTCAATGAGGACATCAGTAGTCTTGCTGCACTGACTTCAAAAATTTAAATACCCTACACACACTTCTATAATAATGCTTGTGTGGAAGGTGTTCCATAAGCATAGTGAGGAGCACACTTAACTAGAAGTAGTGGCTGATCTGCTGTCTGTAAATGATGAATTTTTGTTATTCTTTTTGCTGTTTAAGGCAAAGAAAAGCTGTTAAAAGGGTGGAAAACTGGATCTTGGTATTTAACAAGTGTTAAGGCTGCCATTAGTTTAAAAGAAACTATTTGCTCAGGGAACTCACTGGAGCAATTTTATTATCCACTATCCATTGTAAAATTAAAATGTCATAGTAGCCAATACAGTTAAAATTGCTTTGGGGTTAACTGGTAAGATAACTATGCATGCTCTAAAGTTGAATAGTTCAAACAAGTAGTTGTCAGGGTAGAATGTTCAAGATGAATCCAAGTTCAAAGAGCATTCTTTTCATTCATAGGTATCAGTCTCATGAAGACAAAGGTTCAGAGCATCTGATGAAAGTCACTAACGAAACATCAGACAGTGCCATGTCAAAAATTCACAGTCGTTGTGTGACTTCAGTTAAACTGAAACTTAAAGCAAAATATATTAATTAAACCTTAAACGTTAAATTTCATGACATAGTCTGCTAATAGTTCTTTGAAATTCAAAGGTGGTCTAATATTAATTATAAATATATTAGATAATCCATCCTATAGTATTAATGTTTTAAATTAAAAGTATGCATATTTAGATATTTTATTTTCTTAATAATGTTTGCTATAGTTTGGCCAATTGGAATAAGAGACTGTATTTTGAATTATAATTTGAAATGGGCAGTTGTTGGATTTGGATATATATTTAAGTTGAAATCATTAAATATGTCTCTAATACATAGCAGAGGCTTAAGGTTTAACATATTTATAAGATTTTTAGACATTAAATGCTATAAGAGTTATCTGTCAAGAATTAGGATTAATTAAATAAAACATCTGCTTATTAAATTTGTAGATATATGAATACATATGTAAAATTCTTGACGATAATTTAAGGTTATAAAAAGAAGCAAACAGCAGACAAAATCCATTAGGATGTAATTTCTGAGTTTCTTCAGACTTATGGAGAAGATGCTGTCTATGAGCAGAGCTTTAAAAGAAAAGGATGAAAAAAGATGAAAAAAAAAAGAACACTTAAGTTTGTACTTTAATCAATTTAACATTAAATCCTAAAGACAATTTAAACCTCGGAATAGATTTTTCTAACCATGAAAATTGTCTCAAAGTTCATTTAAAAGCTAACACTTAACAGTAGTAAGGAATTATGCTGGTCTAGCAAAATGGCAATAGAAAGACTGTAAGAGACAGAATACTAAAAGGTCTGCTGTGAAACCGTCCCTCCTGGAAATGGCTGCAGAAGCAAGACATGGACAATTGCAATACCAATAGCCATGATAATGCAGAACAAGAGAAAGTTCACGGGGCCCCATCCATAGACAAAGAACTACAGGCAACTAATGACTGCAGAGAATGAGGGAGAATTAGCCTTTTTGAGGGATGAGCCCTTTAATTGGTTATTCAATACAAAGGAGTCAGCTCTGAAATTGTATAACCATATACACGCGAACACTAAAATTGGACTCATCAGGTTGTATTCAAATATATGTGCATAATTATTGTATTTTATAGCATTGTGTATTATAACAATAAGTAAATATTTTATTTTAATTGTGATATATATAAATAAAATGCAAAAAGTAATTAATTTAAGAAGGAGAAGCATGTATGGCTTGGAAGGAGGGTACTTAAGAGGGTTTGGAGGGAGGAAAGGAAAAGGGGAATAATATAATTATATTGTAATTATAATGCCATAAAAATATAAAATTAAAAGCTACAATTCACTCACACACTCATGATGAGCAGCGTAAGTTGCTCAGGTTCTAAGAGATTTTGTCTTGTCTATAAACAGAGTGAAAATACAGATTGGAGAAGGTGATATGTACTTGTACAGATGCACATATATGTATAGGACTATATATCACTCCTATTTCTGTGTAACTGCTAACATACTTAATCTTGAGTATTTGCAAAGTCTTAGGCCACATAGAGAACCTCTCCTGGTATAACATATCAGAAAAAATGCTGGTAAACTGTCTTTTAAAAAATAAACATTCAATAAACAAAAACATATCCACACTGATACGTTAAAGCCTTGTTTGGGAAGTTTAAAAAATAAAAAAATAACTTAAATGACTAGCAATAGAATGGCGATACTAAAATGAGCTAAGGTATGCTATGAAATAAGATGTAGTTTTTTTTAAAAGACAGAATTTAGTTATTTTTTTTTCAACCACAATGAAATGATGGTGAAATCAATGACAAAAAGAAAAAGAAATATTCAGGCAAAAGTGACAACCTAAAAGCTACACTCTTGAACAGCAAATAGACCTAAGGTAATAGTAATCTTAAAGTTCATATGGAACTATAAACGACCCAAATAGTGAACCAAACTTGAGAAAAAGCAAATAAATCTTAAGTTATCATAATATTTATTTCAAAATTTATAACAAACCTATAGTAATTAAAACAGGATCATTTTGACATTAAAAAAACAAATAGAATAACTAAAAAAAATCAGTAGCCCTCCTGTATACAAAAGACAAAAGGGCTGAGAAAGAAATTGAGGAAATAACACCCTTCACAATAGCCACAAAATACATAAAGTACCTTGGTGTAACCCTAACCAAGCAAGTCAAATACTTGTATGAAAAAAATTTCAAGTCTCTGAAGAAAGAATTAGAAGAAGATCTCAGAAGATGGAAAGATCTACCATGCTCATGGCTTGGCAGGATTAACATAGTAAAAATGGTCATCTTTCCAAAAGCAATCTACAGATTCAATGCAATTCCCATCAAATTACCAACACAATTCTTTACAGTCCTGGAAAGAAAAATTCTCAACTTCATATGGAATGACAAGAAGCCCAGAATTGCTAAAACAATCCTCTACAATAAAAGATCTTCTGGAGGTATCTCCATCCCTGATCTCAAGCTGTACTATAGAGCAACAGTAATAAAAACTGCATGGTACTGGCATAGAAACAAACTGGTGGATCAATGGAACCGAAAAGAGGACCCAAAAATAAACCCATACACTTATGGACACCTGATCTTTGACAAAGATGCCAAAACCATACAATGGAGAAAAGGTAGCATCTTCGACAAATGGTGCTGGTCTGACTGGATGTCTACTTGTAGAAAAATGCAAATAGATCCCTACTTATCACCCTGCACAAAACTAATGTCCAAGTGGATCAAAGACCTCAACAGAAAACCAGACACATTAAATCGGTTAGAAGAAAACGTGGGGAAGACCCTAGAACTCATTGGTACAGGAGACAACTTCTTGAACAGAACACCAACAGCACAGGCTTTAAGATCAACAATCATTAAATGGGACCTCATGAAACTGAAAAGCTTCTGTAAAGCAAAGGACACCGTCCTCAAAATAAAACCACTGCATACAGATTGGGAAAGAATATTCACCAACCCTTTATCTGACAGAGGACTCATATCCAGTATATATAAAGAACTAAAGAAGTTAAAAAGCAACAAATCAAGTAATCCAATTAAAAAATGGGGAACAGAGCTAAACAGAGAATTCTTGATAGAAGAATATCAAATGACAGAGAAACACTTAAAGAAATGCTCAAACCTCATTAGCCATCAGGGAAATGCAAATCAAAACAACCCTGAGATTTCACCTTACACCCATCAGAATGGCCAGGATGAAAAACTCAAGTGACAACACATACTGGAGAGGTTGTGGAGAAAGGGGAACCCTGTTCCACTGCTGGTGGGAATGTAAACTGGTACAACCACTCTGGAAAGCAATATGGCGCTTTCTCAGACAACAAGGAATAGCGCTTCCTCAAGATCCAGCCATACCACTTCTAGGCATATATCCAAACGAGGCTCAAGTACACAATAAGGACATTTATTCAACCATGTTTGTAGCAGCTTTATTTGTTATAGCCAGAAGCTGGAAACAACCCAGATGCCCCTCAACTGAAGAATGGATACCAAAATTGTGGTGCATCTACACAATGGAATATTACTCAGCAATGAAAAACAAGGAAATCATGAAATTTACAAGTAAATGGTGGGAACTGGAAAGGATCATACTTAGTGAGCTATACCAGAAGCAGAAAGACACACATGGTATATACTCACTCATATAGACATGTAATATAGGATAAACCTACTAAAATCTGCACACCTAAAAAAACTAATCAAGAGGGAGGACTCTGTCTAAAATGCTCAATACCTACCTGTTGGGAGCCATGACTCTGTGACCTGCTTTGATATTTAAATCTTGGAGGAGAGATGGCTTTTAGGAGGCCATTACTAATGGCAGAGGAGAACTTGCAAGTCTATCTCCTTTTGTTTGTGACAGCAGGTGGGATAGCTTGTGAGGATCACACCTCTTCCTCAAGTTCCTTGTGCAGATTAACCATTGTTGTAAGATGTTTCTACTCTGGTTTAGAAACTCTACAATAAAAAGACAGGCTGACAGTTACTGCAGAAGATACTCCAAGCATCCTGTCTCAACTCTTGTGTAAACAGGACACAAGTACAGCAACTAGATACAATGTTGTGCTATGGGAGGAGACAGAGGACAGGAAAGAGGGGAGGAGCTAGAGAAGAGGGTCAGAAGGCTGGAGGCAGAGGAGGAGGCAGAGACGGGAGATTTTGCTGCTGGCACTGTTTGCTGCAAGCAGCCTGCTTTTTGCTGTGGCTGTCGAGTCTGGACCTTTAAAAAGTTTCTTGTGTGCTGTGTGTTTATTTTATTAATTTTAATCCTCACTCCCAACTCAAGAACCATTCGACTCTGCCCAGCTGGCCCCAGCACCTACCTCGAAAGGAAAAGAGGATGGACACCAGAAGAAAAAAACAGGAAACAAGTTAGGAGCCTCTCACAAAGGGCCTCCGAAAGGCTCTTCCCTGCAGACTATCAAAGCAGATATTGAGGCTTATGGCCAAACTTCGGGCAGAATGCAGGGAATCTTATGAAAGAAGTGGGAAATAATAGATCTGGAGAGAACAGGAGGTACACAAAGAGAGCAACAGAACCAAAAATTTGAGCACAGGGGTCTTTCCTGAGACTCATACTCCAACCAAGTACCATGCATGGGTATAACCTAGAACCCCTGCACAGATGTAGCCCATGGCAGTTCAGTGTCCAAGTGGGTTCCATATTAATGGGAACAGGGACTGCTTCTGACATGAACTGATTGGCCTGCTCTTTGATCACCTTCCCCTGAGGGGAGAGCAGCCTTACCAGGCCACAGAGGAAGACAATGCAGCCACTCCTGATGAGATCTAACAGACTAGGATCAGAAGAAAGAAAAAGAAACCCACCCCTACCAGTGGACTTGGGGAGGGGAGTGTGTGGTGAAAGGTAAGGAAGGGAGGGGTTGGGAGGGGAGGAGGGAGGGAACTAGAGGGGGGAAACAAATAAAGTATAATTAAAAAAATCCCTAACTCAACTATTAAGAATGTACTTTTCTTGAAAAAAAGTCTCATGAGACCCAAACTTCAGGTTATAAAGAGGATTATTAATTTTAACTACTGAATAGATCATTCCAGAAATTGGTATGAACTAGACTTTTACATTTTTATTGAAATGACTCAAAGGAAATTAAGTGTTAAGGAGAATCAACAAACATGTATACATTCCAAACTTCATTGATTAACTCAACATATGAAATAAAAAGAAAATTTGAAATAAAAAAAAAAAACAAATAGAAGAACACAATAAACCCATATCTGCATGAGCAATTGATAGTCTAGGAGGGTGACAGGAATACCCAATAAGAAATAAATATCTCCAATGCTTATGTAAGACCTGGGGTCTCACAGCTCAGGAGTTCAATCGCGCCCTTCCCCGAAACTCCCCCAGACCAAGACTCATTGCAAAAGCAAGAGGTTTATTAACCATTGTACAACGGGGTCACCCTTGCTGGTCAGCAAAGAGTGGCACCGGGAGGCAAAGGCTTTTAGGTTTTTAAAAGAAAAATTGCGAGAAATTTGAAGTTGGAGTTTTGGCAACTTAGGATTGGATGAGGAAGTTATAAAGTAAGATAATTGGCTAGTCTTAGGTGCTCAAGCTTGGCCAGTCCTGCCAAGTGTGGATGTAGCTGCAATTTAAGGTGGGGGTGGTTAGCTCATCCTTGAAGATTAGGGCTGCAGGCTCTTGGCTGGAGGTCAAAAGCTACTCAGAAGAAGTCTAGGTTCGTTGCTAAGAAACGCTATCTCAAGGACAGGGTCTGGTCCTCCTTTTGCTGAGTGAAGGTCATTGCCTGCTTGCCCCTTTTTTTATATCTGTACTTACAGATAGGGTCACATTCCTTCACTCTCTGGAAAGGTACTAAGAGGCTTTAGCTTAACCTGGACCTAAAACTCAAAACTATAGGCTTGAGAAGACATATAGGTTACAAAGTAAGTCTAACCCTTTCACTTACTGTTGAGAAAACAGAATACTCATACACGAAAGACTTAATTAAATCCATATTTTATACCATACAAACACAGCTATTTAAACATAAGCTCTGAAGACAAAATTCCTAGAAGACATAAAAAATCTGATAGTGATTTCAGCAATTATCTCTTAATTATGACACAAAAATCACAACAACAAAATCTGAAAAGAAGGACAACGAGGAGGTCACATAACTAAATGGACTCTGCCATGAAAAAGGAATAAACTGCAGAATAAACTATCAATTTTCAGAATAAAAGAAAATGTTTGCAAACAATATAGTAGCTCCTACAATTAAACATAAAATGTAAACAACATGATAGACAAGTGAAAAGTATGGAAAGAAGTTTCTTGAATAAATAATGGGCAAAGGATCAGAATGAGAATTTAAAAAAACAGCAAAAGACAGGTGGTCTATAACTATCTGAAAAGCAGCAACACAACCAATCATGAAGGGAAATGTAAACTGAAAACCACAGTGAGATTCACTACACGCAGGGAAGACCACCACTTAAAATGTTCCTCTGTCTCTCTGTGTGGGGCATGGGTGTGGCTGTAAATGTTCAGAAAAGAGGATGAGACTGTGAAATCTTTGTTCAGAGTTAGAATGTAACTGATCTATGATGGGACCTCTGGACATTAACATAAAACCTTGCCTAAGGGACTCTGATGGCTGTAGAATGGAGAACAACATTAAATCTTTTAGATAATAAGCAGGGGCTAAGCAGTCAAATGAAGAGAGGAACATATATGAGCATTTGTGCCTATAAACTAGGCAAAGGATATGTGAGTTTGTATTGTGTCACTGCAGCCTACGGCACTGACCTTATGGAGCAGATAATGAAGAGCCTACCATGAAAAGGTAAGCCTGCCATGTGATTTTGTCACTTGCTTAAACAAGAATGCCCTGAAGTCTAAAAAACAACGTGCAGAAATGAAGAATTCCTTCTACTATTCCCAGCTAGTGGTAGAGATGAAAGATATCGTGGCCCTTCTTCCTTTCTTCTCTCTCTCTCCATCTCTCCCTTCATCCCTCTCTTCCTTCCCTTTTGAAACTCCAAGTGAAATAAAACACAGATTGTTGTTAAGAAAGTTATGGAGAAGACTCTTAAAGCATGTAAGGAATTTAAACTATAAAATGGGGTTACTATTTGAGGATATGTTATCCTCCACCTCTTCTTTAGACTGAAATTACCTGAAAAAATACTATGCCCAGCTATGTGAAAGGTGATATAGAACAAGAGAGAATCACTTATTGCCACTAGGAATCAGGATAGTCAGTTGCCCAACAGAAACCCTGTGTGTCTTTCTTGTACTCCTCAGCTTCTCAGCCATAAAAGATTTAGAAGTCTCTGTCCAGATTTTCTAACATGACATTGAGTGATTTAGATTAAAGTAACATTTACTTCACTCATTAGGTCGCCTCATGTGAGATAATGAGATAATCTAAAGTGCATTATAAACTTTAAAGTGCCTTGCAAGCATTAGCAGATAGTCATTGCTAATAAATACAGTAATTTATACAAACTGTTCAGCATTTAGGTCAAATTACAATGCAGTCAAATCACAGTGAAGCGTATCATTAGCTGGATGTCAGACTTCTTGTTGTTTTATTTGATTGCAGTATAAAACTGCTCATGTCGGGTGATCCTTGAGAGCAAGGTTGTCTGCTCAAAGCTTTAGAAATTAGGGGTGTCATTCCTTTTACTCTTCCCAGTGAGTAAAAAGACTTGGTTTTAACAAACCATGCAGTGAGTCAGTGGTAAAGATAGGATGTTTAGAAAGAAGTCTGTGAAGTATGAGACTATTACTTGACACAGCAGGTCACTGTGTCTTTGAGGGTAACTGAAACACTTCTTTGCTGCAGAAGGAAATGACACAGAATCTACACTTGGTTTCTCAGAAAACTTGGGAAATGGATCGTTTAAGGGCTTGAATTTAAACCTTCTCTTGCCTTTAAGACACTAGTTGTATTTCTTTTCTTTCTTTCTTTCTTTTTTCTTTTTCTTATTAGCTTTTTAAAAAGATCAGTCCCTGGTTAGGGGTTCTTCTCCAAGATTCATGACTTCATTAGCCTTGGGTAATCATCCAGGTTTTAGTACAGGCATGATTTCCCTCATGTTGAGCAGATCTTAAGTCCAGCTAGAAAGCTGTTCATTACAGCCAAGATATGCATGCTTTAGGGTTATCATGCCATTCTGCCATGGTTTAGAGGCAACAAATCTGGGTAGAACTATTGGTTGGCCCCTCCTTTCAGTACCATGAAAGCTAGTCCTCAGGGAGGAGTCTTTCTAATCAGTTCCTGCTCAGGGGCCTCTGGGTCTTGTATCTGAAAGTCTAAAGTGTATAATGTCTTTAGCAATGGCTTACCCTCCCATCTCGGCCATAGTGGAGGCAGGAAAATCAGGAGCAATAAAAAAAATAGCATCTAATGTTTTCAGAGTCTTTTGAACAACCCCAATCAGCCACTCAATAAAGGGCCTGGTGTTGGGTTATTTTTTTGCTAGATTTTCTGTGGTTTTGAGGACCTGAACAAAGATGACACCAATAGAAAAGCTAAAATAAGGGGAGGAAAGCTCATGAGATCTCAACCCTACACCAAGAAATATAGGCAACTAAGCTAAGGAATGCTGAAAGAGGAAAAAAATCTTTTCCAGGGCAAAGCACAGCAATTGTTTATCCAATACTAAATGATTAGCCATAAAAAATACATATTCATGTAACATTATACAAAGTGAGCAGGTTTTATTTATGTATTTAGGAGCACACAAACACATATACAAATGCCTGCAACAATTAAAGAAAAAAAAAAGGAGGCCATGAATATGAAAGACAGCAAGTGGGTTACATGTAAGGATGGAGGAAGGGGAGAGGAAAGTGTATAAAATATAATAATCATAAAATTTAAAAGTAAAATTAGGTGAAAAATAAATAATAAATAAAATCAGTAGGTTGCTTTAGTTAACATGATGCATGGACTAGCTCATTCTCTTTTAGAGAATGACTTATTGTGCCACACTCTTGTCCAGGTATAACATAACTATTACCATTGAATCACAGTAACTATGATCACCCACAAGAACCCCTCAACGAGATTGTGCCTATTCATAGCCCTTGATAAAAAAGGGGGGGATGGGAGAGGGCAAGTAGACCCTCCCCCAAGATTCCATCCACGCCTTCCTTCATGTGACTGACTCCCTTGCGGTTGTATATAATTCCATCCCAGCTGCATGAGGTCTTGATAGACATTAGAACATATTACACGTTAACCAGGTGGAGATCTTCACTGTGCAGCTTTTAGGAGGTTGTCACCCAAGCTGGAGTGGGGCTTTTGGTGACGCAAGTGCTTGGGGGGGATCACCTAAGTAATCCCTCGCCAGAGCTGGAGAAAAAAATAAAAAATAATAATTCAAAAAAAAAAAAACCTCAGTAACTTGGTAAACTGGACTGGGATGTAATTATTCTTTTGGCATGTCTATAAGGCCTCAGGTGGAATTGGTAGAATTTTGTTGACATCCCCTAGGAAAAAATCATGCTTCTCGTTTGGCCTCTGTAAAAGATGTGTTTGGAAAATTTTGTCTGTACAGAGGAGAGATAATGGATTTTTAAAATTTTTTCTTCATTAGTTCACTTACTCAATTTATAGCCTGATCATAGATTCCCTCCCTTCTCTCTACCCAATATCCCTCCTCACCTCCTCCCCCCCGCCCACATTCTCCCTTTCCTTCTCAGAGAAAGGAAGCCTTGCAGGAGTACCAACTCACTCTGGCACATGACTCACAGGAGGACCAAGCACAGCCTCCCCCACTGAGGCCAGACAAAGCAGCCCTCTGCTCCAATTGTTAGGGGATCCACATAAAGACCAAGCTACATGTCTCCTATTCATGTTGGGGGTTCCTGGGTCCTGCCTATGCATGCTCATTGGTTGGCGTTCGGTCTCTGTGAGCCCCCATGGGCCTAGGTCATTTTCCTCAGTAGGTCTTCTCACGGTGTCTTTTTTTTTTCCCTCCTATTCCTTCAGACCTTTCTCCCACTCTTCCACAAGACTCCCTGAGCTCCACTTGTAGTTTGGCTGCGGTTCTCTGCATCTGTTTCCATCAGCTGCTGGGGTGAAGCCTCTCAGAAGACCGTTACACTAGGCTCCTGTCTACAAGTATACCAGGACTTCATTAACAGTGTCAGGGGTTACCTCTTTCCCATGGGGTGGGTCTCACGTTGGTCCTGCCATCGGTTGACCATTCCTTCAGTCTCTGCTCCATCTGTATCCCTACAATTCTAGTGGGCAGGACAAATTTTAAGTCAAATGTTTTGTGGGTGGCTTGGTGTCTTCCTAATTCCACTGGAAGTCCTGCTTTACTTTTGTTTATTACACATGAGAAAACATAAAAATTCTACAGATAGGTGAAGTCGAATACTGTGAGTTGACTGTAGGGAGGAGAAAATGCAGTCAGGTTGTTTTAAATGAGAGAAGGATAAATAAAAAGAAAAAAAAATATTAAGAAACAATTAGTATTGGGTATTTCTCCATTGGAACACTTTATTTCCTCTGGAGTTCTTTTTTCAATTTTCTTTAATAAATTTTAATATTTTTTGCTTACTAAAAACATAAAATAATGTTATAAAGACACCAAAAAAAATAGAAATGAAAACTTCTTAATGCTCTGTGAGAGCCATCAGTTCCCAAGAGGCATGTGGTTTTTCATTCCATAGTGACAGTCTTTGACTTTCCACTCAGTCAGCTGGAGTCAAACCATGGGTTTGTGGTACTTGGCTGGGACAACGCATTCTCTAAACCTTTCTTCCTCCATGTGAAAAATGATAGTGCTTGTAAGTACTGAGTGCACAGGGCTGTTTAGAGGATTGAATGGCAGCATATGCTGAAAGTGTTTGGCATGTAATGAACATTCCCAGGCTGTGAGCTCCTATCAATATCACTAGAGATGCTTCACACACTGAGCACCGAACAGTGCTTTGGAGACATAAAGAAGAGAGCACCTCTGTTCCTGTGCTGAACTAAAGGTGTGGTAGGGTGCCAGCAGAGCAATTAGACACATGGAAATGTAGGAGTTTAGATTCCAGCTACATCGCTACCGTCAGCTGGTTGTATGATTTTAAACAGGCTAACTCCATTTTCAGTTTTCTACTTCCTCTGGCATTTATTAGAAGGGGTGAATGCACTATGAAAGCAGCATAGCCACTCCACTGGGAGTGAATAGTGCCAGCCTTTCCCTAATAGCATTCCCGTGACAAGTTATTGTAACTGTGGGTGTGGATGCATCAGACACGTTGTCAATTCTAATCCTGCTGTGCTGGTTTTATAATTTGTGCCTCAGCAGCATGGGAGTTTTAGGGGTTCCTGAAATTCTCCTGATCTAGGGTTTTCTCCTGATCAGGTTTCTTTATCCCCTATAGGCTGTGGCCCTGTCTGTATAACTTGCCGAATAACATGTTAATGTGAGAGCCAACCGAGACTGCAGCTGAGTCTGTTAATGGACTCATGCCATAGTCGTAACAGGTCATTTGTTTGATGTACCCTTGGTATAGATCTGCATCATTCACTCTTCGATGGTATTAAAGACTGAATGTCTGTGTAAACCCAGACTACATAGTGTTCTTTTTTTAATTTTTTTTTTATTAATTACACTTTAATCATTTTTTATTCCCCCCATAAGCTCCTCCCTCCTCCCCTCCCGATCCCACCCCCCCCTTTCTGCATGCATGCCTCTCCCCAAGTCCACTGATAGGGGAGGTCCTCCTCTCCTTCTTTCTGATCCTCTTTCAGTTCTCATCAGAAGTGGCTGCATTGTCAAGGTTCTAGGTTATCTCCATGAATAGTCCTTGGTTGGAGTATGAGTCTCTGGGAAGTTTCCTGTGTTCAAATTTTCTTGTTCTGTTGCTTTTTCAATACAAATTTGCTTTTTGGTTGCTGTGATGAAACACTGACCAAAAGGAATTTAAGGAGGAAAGGGTTTGTTTCACTCAAACTTCCACATCCCAGTCCATCATTAAAGTAAGTCGAATAGGAACTGAAGCAAAGACCACGGAGGAGTGCTGTTTACTGACTTGCTCTTTATGGCTTGCTCAGTTAGCTTTCCTACGACCCACAACCACCTGCCCAGGGATGCTCATAGTGAGCTAAGCCATCCCACATCAATATTTCACCAAGAAAATATTCCCAGTCTTTCCCAAAGGGCACTCTTAAGTGATCTGATGGAGGGGATTCTGCAGTTGAGATTCCTTCTTCCAAAGTGACTCTAGTTTGTGTCAATTTGACAAAAGGTAACTAGCAGAGATTGATTGTAGATGTTTATGAAGATGAAGAAGGTATTTATTTTCAATGACAATGCAAGAATAGGTCTGTGATCCAACATGACTAGTGTCCTTATTAAAACAAATGCATCAGGACAATAGATACCTCTCCTTCCCTCCCTCCCTCTGTCTCTCTTCCTTCCACTCTTTCTATCCCTCTCTTTCTTCTTCTTTCTCCTTCACTCTTCCTTCCCCCTTCTTTCTCCCTCTCTTGCTCTCTGTCTTCTCTCCCTCCTCACTATTCCTCACTACTACCAATTTGTGCATACAAAAAATAAATCATGTGATCCTGCAACAAGAAAGCTAGGAAGACAGCCAATAGCTACTCAAAGAACCTCCCCATCATAAACTCTACTCAACAGTGCCTTTAATTTGAGCCTGGATTTCCTATATATTAAACTGAATAAAAACACATTTATAGTTTATATGCCACTCAGCCTATGATACTTTGTTTTGGAAACCTCTCACTGACTCTTTATGTAGCTACAACAGAGTAACTTATAAATAATGGAAATTTATGACTTGTAGTTTTAGAGTCCAGAGGGTACAAGACAAAGAGTCCAATAGACTCAGCATCTACCAAAGCTCCTCTGTGTCCCCCAGATGTACAATAGATGTTGGTAGGTTGTATCCTCAGGACTCAACAACGCCAGAAAGAAGTCTTTCAAAGCCTTTTAATTTTGAACAGTCTTTAACTCACTCTGTAGTACTTAAGGCTTAATACCAACTCATTATCTTCTGCCTCAGTTTCCCAAGTGCCAGAATTTCAGTCATTGCTCATGATACTTGTTTCAAGACTCTTATATACAACCATCAATTCCATTCATGAAGACCGAGTCTTCCTGATCTCATCACTTTCTAAAAGACAAACATGTTATTATTACAACATAGGGGACTAGGATTCACCATGAATTTGAGATATGAAAACAAACTTAAGATCACAGCAAACTTTCAGACTCAAACAGGTCTCTTAGACTCTATTACCAGTGGTAATTTTCAAAACTATGATGGAGACAGTGGCTTTCATCATCACATCCTCCTAAGAACCAAGGCAAAGGGAAATCAAAGTCAGTTATCTTCATCCCATTTTTACCTTCATACCAACTCCTTTACCATTACAGGTGACAGAGAACCTCAGTCTGGAGACTTCTTTTTTAATTGCTTTACAAGAGCAATGGCATAGGTGCCACTGTGTGTGTGTGAGATATGTCAGAAGAAAAGTTGACAAAGTAAGTTCTCCACCTTTCTACCATGTAGAGTCCAAGATTTAACTCAGGATGTCAGGCTTAGAGACACGCACATTTACCCACTGAGCCATCTCACAGCACCAATCCGGAGAGTTCTTAAATGAGGCAAAGCTCCAGGAGATGATGAGTGTTGTCACAGGTCAAATTAGAAACAAAAATGGCTATAAAAGAGAGATAAGGCTCGTGAAACGAATTAAAATCTAAATTATGGAAATTTTCATGACAAAATGTTAAATGTATGCCTGCCTTGCTCTAGAGAGACTTGTCTACAAGGAGGGAAACCAGGGAAGTAGCTAAAGTTTTGTGTCACTGCCAATTGGTATACCAGATCTGTTTGGTAGATGGTGGTAAACAAGATTGCTTTGTTTAAAAAAAAAAAAATGCATGAGCTACATTGGCTAAATGATTATTCAGGGTCTGAGCAGTCTGCCCAGTATGACTCATGGCTAATGCCCTGGTGGTAGCTCCAACAGCCGTCAATGAGATGGTAGTAACAATGGTGGCTGTAGTTCCAAGATCCCTTTTCTGTCTGAAGAGAGTCATAGCGTGAGGGGCATCAATGGGCATAGGCACCCAGTGAGGCATGCGAGTAACCAGGGCATACCTAACTTTACTAGCATGGTTGGATACCATAAAAAGCTAAAATGATACGCTCAGGATGCGAGGCTAAGCACTGCACTCAGGGTCAGCCGCTTTGGACCCAGAGAAGAGCATGTCTGATTGCATGCGGGTTGATGCCCCAGGTCCCGCCTCTGAGAAAAAGGTATCGGACTGGTCTGATGCTCTTTGGGTGGATGACACCTAAATGAACATCGGTACAAAGTACCAATTTATTTCTAATATCAGAGATCAGACCTCTACTCTTGCCTGATGCGTCTAAAACAAAAAGGGGGAACTGTAGAGAGCTGCGGAATGCTATGCCTTAAAGATGGAGCTGGTTTCCGACTTCCACCTTCCCGATGGTGAGTGCTCTCTGTCACGAACAACTCCACATTTGGCTAAGGCCGAGGATCTGGCTTGCTTCCATGTATGTGGACCTATCTGCATTGCCCCCGTGGCACGCCTGGGTTGGCTACCCAGAGGCTATTTAAGCTGTGGGCTGGCTTTCCCCGGGGTCCGAGGATTGTTCAATGTTCCTGAATAAACTGCATTGAAAAAAAAAATGCACTTTGAAAACCAGCATTTCTACAGAAACTGTAAGTAAGCCATACCATGATTGTGTGGGGACAGGTTGATGAGGTGTTTTTTTTTTTTTTTTTTCTCAGCCAGAGGACTTACCCTCAAAATGCACTGAAAATTTGACTTCTGTCCTGATGTAGCCATCATGGCATCTAGGGAATGTCTCTCAAGACCTTGTCTGCCTCCTGCCTTTGGCATGTATTTCTCAAGCCCTTTTTTTTCTACTGAGTTTTCAACTCTTCTCACGCTCACCAGCAGGCCTTCCTTCAGATAGCTGGCAAACCTTCTGGATCCTACTCCCTCTGGTCTATCTGTGTGTGCTTTCTTTAAACTTTTCATTCCTTTATTTTTGCCTCTCCAGAAGAAGATATTGACATTTTTATTCTAAAGTTGAAACCCCCATCTATGCTTTCCTCCTCTAAAGCCTGGCTCCATCAATTATTCTGTCTGTTGGATATTTCAAACCTTCTCCTATGGTTTCTTCCCTTGATCCTGCAGACATCATGTTGAAATATCTACTATCCTTAAAATTTCAAAATAAAACCTGATCTCAACCCTGTTTTCCCTAAAGTTTCTCTTTTTCTCTCCCTGTCTCTTTCCTCTTTCTTTCTCTTCATCCAGATGTATTTTTTAAAAGAAACAATATATTTTTTTCTGTGAGCATTTCTCAATTTTTCTTGAATTATTCCATTATTGCTTCTACTTCAAGGACTAATAAATGTTTGATCATGTGTTATAAAATCTCTAGCTATCAAGCTCACTGCTTTTACCTTTCCTCTGTGGATTTCCTATTGTATGTTATACAATACTCATAAACTCATCTCTTCCCTTATAGTTGCTGACCTCTTGTGACCTAAAAGTTCTAGGACAAAAACTTGGATGTGACTTGTGTTACTCACTCCTATGTCTCTAATGTCTAGAATGGGTTCTATCTAAAGAGACAACTTAGTGAATGAATTTGGAGTTGCTATGAATAAGGTGATGTCATGTGTTCTGATATTACATGTGGAGAGAAGAAAGACTCAGTAATCCAGTACTTCACAGTTCAAGAACTGATCTTGAATAATAATAATAATAATTTTTTTTTTTGCTCTGATGGTGTCCTTGTGGAGCTCCTGTCCCCTCCCGATTTTTGACAAATTAGCCAAAAACATACAATGGAAAAAAAGACACAGCATCTTCAACAGATGGTGCTGATCTAACTGGATGTCTACATGTAGAAAAATGCAAATAGATCCATATTTTTCACCCTGGACAAAACTAAAGTTCAAGTGGATCAAATACCTCCACATAAAACCAGACACACAAAACATGTTATAAGAAAAAGTGGGGAAGAACCTGGAACTCATTGGCACAGAACACAACATCAACAGCACAGGCTCTAAGAGCAACAATCAATAAATGGAACTTCATGAAACTGAAAAGCTTCTGTAAAGCAAAGAACACTGTCATCAGAACAAAACAACAGCCTACGGACTGGGAAAGGATCTTCACCAACCTTATATTTGACAGAGGGCTAATATCCAGAATATATAAAGAACTCAAGAAGTTAAACACCAACAAACCAAGTAATCCAATTAAAAAATGGGTTACAGAGCTAAACAGAGAATTCTCAATAGAGAAATATCGAATGGCAGAGAAACATTTAAAGAAATGTTCAAGAAATGCTCAACATCCTTAGTTATCAGGGGAATGCAAATCAAAATGACACTGAGATTTCACCTTATACCCATCAGAATGGCTAAGATCAGAAATTCAAGTGACAACACATGCTGGAATAGATGTAGAGAAAGGGGAACCTCCTGCATTGCTGGTGGGAAAGTAAACTTGTTACTGCTAGTTTTGATGAAGCTAGCTCGCTAACTAGGAATGGACAAAAGAATGACCCGAAATAATCTTACCATATACTGCAAGGTAGATTTTGAGTATCACTGCAATTATTCCTCCGGAAAGCCAGAATGAAAGAGCCCATTCATCTCCATTACAAACATTGATTGCATTGCATTGCCATAACATATTTGCGAGTTCACATCCACATTGTGGCTCTACATTTCTAGTCTATTCTTTTATCCCATTATTCTTCTGTTGTATTTAGATATTAATTTTTAGGTTTATTCATTCATTTTATGCATATAAATATCTTCCTGTGTGTTCATGCTCCATCCTCACAAAAGTCAGAGAAAGGATGTTGGATCCCCTGGAACTGGAGTTATGAATGGTTGAGTCACATGTATGTGCTGAGAAAAACCCTTGGTCTTATAGGAGAGCAATGAGTGTTTTTAACTGTTCAGTCATCTCTCCAGCCCATGAATGTTTTTGACAATACCAGATGGCTCTGAGGACATTATCTTTATATCACATTGCATAAGTAATCCCATTTTCTTCTTCCTTTTCAAGATTGCTTTTGGTGGGTGTCTATTTTAGGGTCTCTGGCACCCTCATATGAGAACTTCAGAAGAAAATCTTTAACATTTTCTGTTTGAAATGATTTTATAGAGTTTGAGTTCAGTTTCTTAGATGAATAAGTTATCCTGGTTTTGCTCTCAGTGTCAGTTTCAACAAGTCGTGATTTTCAAGAACTTTTATTTTTATTTGCTCTATATTACTGAATCTGCCAGCATAACATTTTTACTTGTTACCTAATGTTTATAAAACCTGGAATGATATTTTGTCCTGTTACTGATACTGATTGTATTTTACTTTCTTACTTAATTTTGTTAGTTTTTTTTTTACTAATTTATTAAACATTTCTAAATGTTAATTTGTGCTTTTGTTACTATTGTCTACTGTTTTTGTTGGTTTTTCATACATATTTTATTGATTTTTTTCTACTTGTTTAATGTTTAGTTATCTTTCGAAGTGAAAAATCAAAGGTCATTATTTTTAAAACAGTCTATCCAACGTATTTAATGTTCATGTAAACTTCACATTTATGTCTCCCTAGTTATTAGACACATAGATGACTCCTCTACTGACTGATCTAATTTCAAAATACAGTCTCAAGTTTATAGTGACTTGACTAACAATTTTTAAATTTAATTATATATATATATATATATATTTACTAAGATTTATTCACTTTGTATCCTGCTGCAGCCCCCCTCCCTCATCTCCTCCCAATCCTACCCACAATCCCTTTTCTCCCCTTATGCCCATTCTCTAGTGCCCTGATGGGGAGGTCCTCATCATCTTCTGACTCTAGCCTATCAGGTCTCATCAAGGCTGGCTGCATCATCTTCCTCTGTGGCCTGGCAAGGCTGCAATCCCCTAAGGGAAATAATCAAAGAGTCGGCTAATGAGTTCATGTCAGAGACAGGCCCTGTACCCTTTACTAGGGAACCCACTTGGAAACAGCCTATGGGCTTCCTTTGAACAAGGGGCCTAGGTCCTCTCCATGCATGGTCCTTGGTTGGAGTATCAGTCTCTTCAGGACCCCTGGGCCTGGATATTTTGGCTCTGTTGTTCTCCTTGTGTTCTCCTGTCCCTTCCAGGTCTTTCTATCTCCCTCTTCTTCCATGAGGATTCCAGCACTCTGCCCAAAGTTTGGCTATGAGTCTCAGTATCTCCTTTTATACCCTGGTGGGTAGAGACTTTCAGAGGTTTTCTGTGGAAGGCTCCTGTCCTGTTCCTTGTCTTCTCCTACTTCCAACATTTTTTTTTTACTTTAAACTTTAATGCCATTTTTATAAAAGAACAATCTTTGTGTTATATTGCTCCTTTGAAACACAGTGAGATTCATTTTATGGGTAACCAGATGGTTCTTAACAAACATTTGATGTACACTTGAGAAAGAAAATTAAGCTCTTGTTCATTTTATTCCTGGTCAGTTAAGTTTCCACATCTTGGTTATCCTTAGAGCTTGGTGAGGCATCTCTTCCTGGGACATTTTTGGTGTCATACCATAGGAAAAGTTAAGTGCAAACAAATACCCAAGAAAGTCTGTTTTTATTTACCTTTTCTGTAGCCCATCTTACAAAAAAAAAATAGCAATCTCCTGACAATCTAAAAAGGCATATCTAATACTTCAATATAAAGGGGGAATAAAATCTATGAATACCTTCATCACGTCCTAAAGAACAGATATATCAGATTCCTATAATAAGTGGACATTATCTCCATACTATCTCACTGATCAGTAGTTTTTCTATAGTCCTATTTCCCACACTGTTGTCCAAATCACTCTCACAGTCCATCTGGAGTAGTGAAATGAAAAGCTCTTAATAGATCTGACTACATCCACTTTGGCTCTGTGACAGTGGTTATAAAACACAGGAAAAATATGACCAAGACATACACATTCTATTCTTGCACTTGCAACCTTTAACTTGCAGCCTCGGCCCTGAAAAACCTTTAATAGCTTCTGCATGCATTATGTTAACATGAAACCTAATGGTGTGGCCTATGAAGCCATTCATAGCTTGGGCTCACACATCATTTGAGGTTCTTCCCAAACATGTTTCTCTTTCGTTAGCCTCAGGTCTTCTTGCTGTCTTGGATGAATCAATCTACTTATCACCTGCCTTTCGTAAAGGCTCTCTGAGCTACAATATCTTTCTCTTTGGGCTTACCCTGTCTCACTTTAACACTGAGTTGAAGTTCCCTTAACCAGGTAGATATGTTCTTACTTATGTCACCTTTTGTTTTTACTCACACCAGTATACAGGTTAAACACACACACACACACACACACACACACACACACACACACACTTTTTTGTTCCTGTTTTTGTGATAAATACTTTTAAAGCAACTTAAGAGAAAATGTTACTTCTTCTGTTACTATGAGAAAATGTTCAACAAAAGCAACTTGGGGGAGAAAGTATTATTTGGGCTCACAGATCAAGAGTCTAGTCTATCAGTGCCGTAGTAGGGCAAGCAGGAGACTAAGGTAGCTGATCACACTGCAAGCATAATCAGGGACACAGAAATATGAATGCTGCTTTTGAGTGCTATTTCTCCTCTTCGAGAATCCTAGCCTTAGACTGGTTTTTGTTCCCATTTAGGGAGGAGTCTCCCGAATTCAACAATACCAAATAGAAAACTCTCTCACAGGCATGCCCAGAAGTTTGTCTCCTATGTAATTCTAGACCTCATCAGGCAGACAGTCACTATAAAGCATCAGCAAAAAAAAAAAGGGAGGGTTAGAAAAAATTTATTTTGGCTCATGATTTAAAGGGATGTAGTTGATCACAGTGGGGAAGGGTGGCAGCAGAGCCATGTGACTAGAGCTGCTGACAATTTAAAGGAACAAGAAGCGCTAACATTGAGACTGAGAAAGGGCTACCAACTTCAAGAACTTCCCCTCAGAACCCACTTCCTCCAGGAAGACCCTATGTCCCCCAGAGTTCCACAGCTTCCCAAAACAGAACCACTAGCTGCATATAAGCATTCAAACACAGGATTCTGTAGGGAACATTTCACATCTAAATCTATAACAGCTTGGGTATTTCCCTACTGTTAATGAACCATAACATTGAGTCAAACATATTACCTAAGAATCAGAATTAGCTGTGGTCCATGGCACACAATTCTTTGCTTCACATTCATTGTTGTTGTTTGCCATTCCTTCCCCAACAGAATACTTTAATCAACATAAAGCATGCCATCAATGTTTTTCACATGTATTAACTTGGCCAACTCACTGGTTTTTATATATTCTGATTCTTACCTCTCTCCTGTAGCATTATATGTATGAATTCTCTCTGCATTGCTGTGTTGATGCCAAGCTCATTCTCTTACTAAACTTCCCTCGTATAATTACCAGCGAAATGAGAAAGAAACCTAGTTTGTTTGTGGCTATATCTCATCTTAAGTTTTCACAGGCAATCTTTTGTAGGATCATGGATGAGTGGTAGCTAGATTTCCATAGCTCTGATGGAAGTAACACACAGCTTCTTTTCTATAAAGTGGCATTGATGTTTTCCCATCTCTCTTACAGATACAGAAATATTTTAACCAAGGAGGCAGTGACTCATAAAGTAAGACTTAAATCACATTTCGCTCTCTCTTCCAAATGACAATGCCTTGTTTCTTTCATGCAACTGAGCTCCTTAAACATATGAATTGTGTTTAAGGTCTAATTCTCTGCCCTGGTTTTAAAATATAAACTTTTTAATGAAATTCCTTCCTCCTATATACAACAGCAAAAACTTAGTGCAAACCTCAGTCTCTATGCCAGATCTCAGCTTTGTGCAAAGCTTTCCTGCTTGCCAGGCTTCAACCCAGCTATTTGGAGTTGGCAAAGCTGTTTACTTTCAAGCCTCCACTGTCAATAGATCAAGTAGAAACACTGATAACTCAATGAAGCCCCAGGCAGCCTGCCCATCAGAAGCATCAACATGATACATTTCTATGTACAGGAAGATTTAGCCCTGGAGCCTAAGCAAAGAGGAGCTCCTGGTTTTGATCCAGAATAGATAATAGCACTGTCCACTCCTGCACTTGCCAGGACAGGGAGAAATCTGTGCAAACATCTATCTTGGCTCAAATGGCCTCATGGACCACACAGAGTAATAATAGGCTTGGGGAATAATAAGCATGAACAAATAGCCATAGGGACTAGAGCTGAGGTTCGCAGCTGATGGATGAAAGAAGCAGCTCTTCTCCCTCCTCAACAATTATTTAGTGAGAGTCTGCTTTTTGACAGGCACATAGCGATGGGTGATGTTCAGAAAGGAACACAGTTGCCTCAGATTCAATGCAGTCATGGTCTATGAGGGAAAAGAAATGAAGTAATGAAGGAAATAAAAATCACAATAGTGTTTTGACATTCCCACCCTTGATCATGGCCTCAGTATTGCCTGGCCACTGCATACCTCACAGTGGTGCAGAGTGTAAATCTGTTGCTCCTGGATGCTTTTTCAACTCTTCACCAAACCAGGTTGAGCAAACTGTAGTGCTGTAGTTGTGAGGGGTTTGAGGTTTATTGCTGCTGCTCCCTGTAACATCACTCTTGGAGTTAACTCCAAGGGGTGTCAGGAGACACATTAAAATGTTCCTTTCTTCAATTGTCTTTTCTAAAAAAAAAATTAAAAATAAAATTTAAAAAGTAGCTCCGGTTACTCGTTTTGCAACTTCTCAAACCACTTACGATGACTCACCAGGTCATATTACATAAGCTTACCATTGCATTTATATATGTTTCACTATCGTTCAGACAATAACACTTCCATGAGGCATTCTCTGAGTACATCTCCCTTTGTTTCCATAGTTCTTACATGTCTTGTTATCACTCTGTTGTTTTGCAGTCCCTGGCTTCCTTCTCTGACCAGGGAAAGACAGAAAAGTTCCTAAATGAGGGCTCTGACTCAAGTTTGTGCTAGATAATAGGACATTCATCCGAAGTAATTTGTTTTACAATGAAATATTGTGTTTTAGAGACACAATGCGCCTTTCATGCCTCAAGTTTTCAATGATTTTCAATACCTTTTCAATGGTTGCAGTTTAATTCTGATTCTAAGATTTCTTTGAGACAGTTGTCTGATCTAGGAGGAGGCAGTGAAATACCGTTACATCTAACCCAAGGTCATCTATGATTGTATAGGTTGTTAAAGGGGACCTAGTCACATCAGTCTATTGTAACTCACTAGGGAGTTACTCATAGTACCTACTGGGCAGCCGTGTGACGGTCATGTCTAAGCCTGCTTATTTTATTGAATGTCTGCTATGAAATTAACATGATAATTAAAGGAATCGATTATAATGACAGCTAAGATTTCTTCTTTTAATATCATCACACACTATGAATTTTATGTACTTAATGGCTGAGGCGATGACTCAATTGGTAAAACTTTTTTTCTTTTTAAAATTTTTATTTATTATTATAGTTTATTACAATTTATTCAATTTGCATCCTGTCTGTGGCCCCTCCCTCATCTCCTCCCAAACCCACCCTCTTCTTCCCCTGTGCTCCTCCCCTAATCCACTGATAGGGGAGGTCCCCTTCTATTTGACCCTAGTCTATCAGGTCTCATCAGGACTGGTTGCAATTTCTTCTTCTATGGCCTGGAAATACCCAGGGGAGGTGATCAGAGAGCCTGTCACTGAGTTCATTCCAGAGAAATCCCCTGCTCCCCTTATTAGGTATCCCAGTTGGATACTGAGTCTATTGGCTACATTTGAGCCTGAGTTTTATGTCCTCTCCATTGTGCTTGGTCAGGGTATCAGTCTCAGCAGGATCCCCAGGGCTCAGTCTTTTTAGCTCTGTTTGTCTCCTTTTGAATTTATATCATTTAAAAAATTTTTAATTGTTTTGTATAAGAACATAATTTAGTTTTTATAAACATGTGCTGGAAAGTTTTGTTGTCAGGTGCAAACCCACAGGGAGGGGAATGGCTTGTAAAACTCTTGATGAGAAAGCCTGGTGAGTTGCATCCCTGACATCCAACTTAGAAAAACAAAAAGACATTTGTGTTTGCAAGGCATCTATAATCCCAACACTCCTAAGGTAAGGTAGGAGGAAGTTATTGAAAAACTGCCCTGATGCCTATGACCTAGCAAGCTTGCAATGCACAGTATGGGAGAAATAAGATGGGCCCAGTAAGATGGAAGGTGAGAAGATAATCCTGAAAGTTTGCCTTCTGCTTTGCACATGCATCATGGGCATGCAGACACACATGTGTGCTTGTACACAAAGTACTTACACATATCCTTCTATAAATGAATTTTATGTAGTTGAAAGAAACAGCTCCTAACTTTGTCTAGATCATAACATTAGATTAGAGATCCAGGTTGAAACTAATTGCTCATGAAATCCTTAGTCGCTAGAATCAGGTACTAAGTAACTAGGGTCAGGTACTAGCCTGAGCTACTCCTCAACCTAACAAAGGGTCAGGTATTAGACTGAGCCACCCATTAACATGCCAAAATTAAGTCTAATCATTGCACAAAATCCTGGTGTCATTAGCTTGACGAAAATAGAAATGTAATTATGGTAAGAACAATGATTTGCTTTTGGGCTCGCGTTCTAAATCGGACAAGTGGGAAGGAGGCCGTGCCACTCAACGGAGTATTCACAAACTATTACCGTGGTTTGTTTGTCCGTTTGTTTGTTTGTTTTTCTGGCTATTTTTTAGATTGGCCACACTTTTCCTCTACCTAGACCTTCCTTTTAGGATATTAACAGTGAATATTGACAAATTCAGATATGGACACACAGGTGTTATGCATAATGACACTGTTGCTTGTATTCAAATACCAACTAACCTTTAGAACTCTAGCCAAAGTTAAAGAGTCAGATCAAAGTTGTAGAACGTTGTTAGAAACTCTCATAGCCACACACCCTTTCTTCCCTTTCCATTTGGCATCTGTCTTCAAACCAGAAGCATTTCATCCCAGACTATGAACCTTTCCTTTGTGGGATTAAAGGTAGAGGCAGAACAGTTAGAGCATTACACACTTCAGTGCATTTTCCTTTTCTGGCAAGTATTATTGGCCATTTGGTCACTTTTCCATTTTCTATATTTCTTGCCTGTTCTCTCACATCCTGTTAAACTTGAAATTTAATACTAGCCTTTCTAACTCTCCTTCCTAAGGGTCCTACTCTGTGCCATTATCAAGCCACTGTTTTTACTCCCTAGGGCAAAGAGTGTCTGCATCCAGTGATATATATTATTACCCAGTCCAAGGCTTTGACTGGGACTTTTCCATACCATTGGACTCTTTTCAAAATCACTAATGTTTTTCACAAGGTTGTGATTTTTATTGCCCCTACCCAAATGAAAAGCAAGAGATAGCTCTGTCATATTTGTTTCCTTTCATCCATTTTGCTGCCATTTCTGCAGGATAGTATGGGCCTGTTAATCCATACTACAAGATAACATCACTGAACAAAAGGGATCATAAATACAGACATCTAAATGTTAGACACAGTGGCTTTTAAATATCTCATGTACTCAAACATCAGCTAATACTTACAATGTCAGCCACATACTGTCACTTGAATAAAACTTACAGAAAGTTGTTAGAAATCTCTGTCCCTACTCGTCCTTTCTTCTAATTTCTTTCCATATCAGATTTTGGGCCAAGATCATTTGACAAACATTACCACCTCTTCTTAGAACACTTAGACACTTCCAGTTTAAATCCCGATTGATCCCCTGTGGACTTCTCTCATTACATGCATTCACTCACTCACACAGCCTACACACATTTCCTTACTATACAATTTCAGTATTCTGGAAACGTGGATATATATCAAAATAACCAGGCCAGTGTGGCTCTCTTAATTATTCTGGCTACTGCATTGAAAAATGTCATAGACTGGGTAGCTTAGCAAAATAGAAATTGGTTTTCTCCACATCTGGAGTCTGGAAAGCTTCAGGCCAACCAGATTGAGTGACAAGTGAAAGTTCCTCTCTCACAACAACCTCACATGATAGGTCAGCAAAATAACTCTCTAAGACCTTTTTTCTTTCCCCTGCCCTTTTACCATTTATTTATTTAATCACTTTACAGCCTGATCCCAGACTCCTTTCTCCTCTCCTCTCCTTCCAGTCCCATCTTCAACCCCCCTTCTCCCATTCTCCCCTCTCCTTCTCAGAGAAGGGGAGGCCCTCAAAGGGTATCAACCCTCTCTGGCACCTCAAGTACAGCAGGAATAAGTGCATCCTTTCCAACTGGGGCTGATAAGTCAGCTCAGCTAGGGGAAAAAGATCCAGTGGCAGGCAACAGAGTCAGAAACAGCTCCTACTCCCATTTTTAGGGAACCCACCTGTTGGTCACACAGCATATCTGCTACATATGTGTACAGGATCTAGGCCGAGTCGAAGGATGCTCTTTGATTGGTGGTTCAGTCTCTGGAAGCCTCCATGGACTCAGGTTAGCTGGCTTTGTAGGTTTTCTTGTGGTGTCCTTGACCCCTCCAGTTTTCTCTATCCTACCTCCCAGTCTTGCACAGAACTCCTGAACTTGGCCTATTCTTTGGTTGTAGGTCTCTAAATCTGTTTCAATGAGCTGCTGAATGAAGCCTCTCAAAAGGCTGTTATGGTAGTCTCCTGTCTGCCAGCACAGTAGACTATCATCAGTAGTGACAGGGGTTGGCTCTCTTCATCGGGGGAGGAGGAAGCCCAGGAGAGAGAATGGAAATGAGTGTGTATGGGTATCATCTCTGGGAGAGTAGAGGTTCCTAGGAGTCTATGGGGATGACCGTAGGCTGAGATTCCAAGCAGCATTGGTTAAGGAGGCTGAATTCACCACCTCCTATAGACATGTAGGACTCTCAGTGGAGGGAGCGGGACACTAACCTGCCCATAAAATCTGCAACCTGAAATTTCTCTTGCCTACAAGAAGTGTATGGGTAAAAATGAGGCAGAGATTGAGGGAATGACAAACCAATAACTGGTCCAACTTGAGACCCAGCCCATGGGATAGAGTCAACCCCTAAGGCCTTTTTCAAAAGGGCATTTCCTACTGACAGTGGCTCTGCCCTCGTGATATAATGATCTCCTAAAAGCTACAACTCCTGATACTTTCAACTTGGGGATTGGAATTTTTGCATATAAGTTTTGGAATAACAAAGGCATTGTCCTACAATGACATTTTTCCATGCCTTCTGTTTCTCTACACCCTTCTATTCTCAAATGAAATATTCTTCTCTCTGTGAATCCTTCTGTATTGCATCTAGGCACAACGTTTCCTCTGCTACCACGGTGTGCACATTTCTTTGATGAGTATATGCCTGGTTACCTATTATCTCTCTTTCTCTCTCTCTCTTTCTATCTATCTATCTATCTATCTCTCTCTATCTATTCTATTCATCCATCCTCCTAACTATCCTGTATATTAGAAAATTTTCTGTTACTATAACAAACAGAGATGAACAGTATAGTTAACCTTTACCATCAGCATGTTTAGATTGATATGTCAGTAAAACATGCTTATGAATATTACCCTGAAGATGTTCCCACATATGGTTTGCTCATGAGGACTCTGACATAATAAATGCTTTATCTATTCATGGATTTATAGTTGGAATAAGTTATTCAGGGTGGTCAAAGAAATATAGGAATGTCTTAGAGGAAACTGGTCACTGAAAATCTGCTCTTGGGAATGTCTACAGCCCTGACCACTTCCTGTATTTCTTTTTCTCTGATACCTAGCATGAGCTGAATACTGTCTGCTATACAGATCACCATCATTAAATTCTGCTTGATCCTAAGCTGAGAATCAACAAAGTCAAGGTTTATAAACAGCTATAAACAGTTTATAGCTATAAAGCTAGAAACTAAAAAAACGGTCTTTCATTACTTAAATTCTTTATATCTAGAATTTTGTTCCATCAGTAAGTAGCCTGATTGCTTATTGCTAAGGTATTTATTTTGACACATGATTTCAGCACTTTCAATCTATGGTAAGATAGAGTTTCTGCTTTCAGACCTGTAGTAAGGCAGGATATCATAGTGGGAATGGATGATGTAACAAGAATGCCTGCCTCTTGACAATCAGAAAGCAAAGGGATTGTGGTGGAGAGCCTTCCAGTGACTCCTCGAAGGCAGGTCCTCATGACCTATCTTCTTTTTACTAAGCCTACACAAAATGCTCCCACTAGTTTCTAATAACAGAATGAAATAGGGTCCCAACCTTTATCATGGGAGCTTTTAGAGAATACTTACAATCCAGGCATACACACTTCCTAGAAAGAAAGAGCCTTGAGGACTTGAGTCATGCCTTGCTAACATCTTTACATGATACTGGCCTCTTAGTAAATATTCTGGAACTAAACATGTACACTGCTTTAGAATCTGAGAAAATATATCATATTGGACTACCTAATGAGTTGTGAAAAACATTTTATATTTTAGATGAAGTGGCCAAATATCGGTCACAAAAATAACTGTGAGTGGTATAAAGGATAGAGATTTTGGAGTAGGTTTCAATTTATAATCCCTGACATTCTAATTACCCTAACCCCTCTATGAAAAAAAGTGAATTTTTAAAATGAGCACAACATAGCCTGTGTTAAATAGTACAAGGTCCTGGTTCTTCCTAGTTGATGATGTTCCTGGGGTCTGTGGGCCTGGACCACTCTGCCCATTGTTCTGTGCTCTCTTCTCTTGTTTTGTTTCCAAAGAAAAAATTTAGGATTTTCTTATGCAGACCCTCTATTTAAAGTAACTCTAATCATCCTTATGTAGGTCCCCAAAGATTTTCTAGACTTCCCGTTCTCAGAATGCAAAAATATAAATTTCCTATTCTAAGACATTCTTTATTCGTTAGGATGAAAATTGTTTTGCCTGCAAATGACAGAAATTCAAACTTAAAATTCACTTATATAAAAATGAACTCAGATGATTACATAATCATAGAATCCCAGAAGACTTAATCTGACCAGGCAAAACTGGATATAGGGCTTCAAATTGTCAACAATATTTTCTGTCTTCCCCTCTTAGTTTTGGCATTGCTTATCTTGTTCTCTCTCTCTCTCTCTCTCTCTCTCTCTCTCTCTCTCTTTCTCTCTCTCTTTCTCCCTCCTCTGCCCAACAGTATTCATCAATAACTTTTTTATTTGTGTAGCTGTTTCTGGACTGTTATGGTTTGAATGTCACTTGTCTCTTCTGAAATTTGTCTTGTAAATTTAATCTCTACCATAAGATAGGAAGAAGGAAATAAATGACCTGGCTATGGCCCTTATAATCATTTTAAGAAGTGATAAGATAAGGGTATCAGAGCAGAGTTACCATAACTGAATGCCATTGGCTTTACAATAAGAGGAGATAGATCACGTAGTGGGGTGCCTATTGTGTAAGCACTAGGACTTTCCAAAGGATTTCCAGCTCCCATGTCTTACACTTCTATAGCCCTATTATGAGAAGGGCAGAGACAAAGAAATCCCTGAAGCTCCCCTGGCAGGCCAGTCTAGCCAGCAAATGAATGTTAAGTTCAGTTATCTCGTTTCAAAAGAGAAGAGCAGTTGAGGAAGACATTTGTTGATAATTTGGCTTCAACACACATACACACACACACACATACACACACACACGTGCATGCAGACACACACACTTAAAGGATAGGAAAAGATTAGAACACCTGTATAATGTATAATACTTCCTGTCACTTACTTTATGATGTCTCGCATTGCCTCGTGACTGAAAGCAAGAAGGTCATCCTCAAATTCACCTCCACAAACATAAACCAAATAAATGTTTTCTTCAAAACTTACCCTTGGTGAAATCATACTGCTAGCCACAGATTACAGATAACTGTGTGGATCAATCATCATGCACCAAAAGGATCAAGGTTTGGTCTCTTGGCAGTGGTTTTTATGAGATAGACTTGTATAGGTTTGACAAAGTAAATTTCAAATTTACACCTTCAATGTCACATTTACTGATGTCTGCTTCATACCTTGACATCAGCCACAGTGAGTGGGAAAGGATATTTTCATCTGAGAGTCACTGCAGTAGCAAGAGCATCAGACTAGACTTCAGTGCTTGTGGAGATGATTACCAACACATCATCCTCATTCTCACCTTTAAAAAATGATGTGTTTCATGATTTATAATCCCCAGAGGATTATATGGAGCTGGGGACATTCCAAAATTATATTTAAAAGAAGTTGGCATTGATCATATTTAAAACTTGGCTTTGTTTCAGTCAGAAATGGGGAACTAAAAGTATAGTTTTTGTGTTATTTGTAGTTGCCTTCAGAAAACTCAGGCAAGAGAATTAAGTCAGTTATCTCTCATCACTCTGACAAAACACTAAAGAAAGCAACTTAAAATGAAAGAATATTTTTTTTGGTTCATAGTTACATGAGTTTCATGCCCAGGACACATTGTTCACTGACTTGATCGAGGAGGAAAGACAGAATATCATGGTAGTGGGAGCATATGGCTGAAGCAGGTATCACATCTTAGCAGCAAGAAAGAGAGGGTGGTGAATGCCAGTCATTCACACATCTATCCACAGTTTCTGTCAACCTTTAATGGTCCCTTGGGCTGAGAATGCATCAGCAGTTCCTACTTCTGTCTGCTATCTCCAATGCAGCAGAACTATGACATGAAGATATAGCTGCTGTAAGCCCTAAGAAACTTCGTAGATGATTGTGGAATTCCGCTGGATAAGGTTGAAGTTGGTCATCTCCAGATAGCTAATCACTTGTTCTCAGTCTATGATGATAGACTCTTTTTTTTTTCTTAGCAGGGTTCTGCAGTCTGGGAGGTTCTAGATCTTATAAGGAGGTCACATAGCCTTCAGGGCAGGTTACAGGCCAGACTCTTTCCTGATAAGGTAAGATAATTAAGTACTGCATTTTCCTTCTTGTGATAGGACCATTTAAAAATTCCTGACTCCCTAACCTCAGAGAATCAAACACATTCACCCTCAAAATCCCTTCCTCTGCCAAGGGTTTATATTGTTTCACATGAGAACAAGTTTGCAGGTTCTCGCTTTTTTACTTCAAGACCATCTGAGATTCATTATTTATCCTCTGCCAGGTTGCAGAGGATAAATAAAAGCTGCCCTCTGGACCAATAGGCCCTGGCCTCTTCAGACATGTGTCTTGACTGCAAGCTGACCAGGCATGAGCTTTGACCTGCACCTCTGTCCTGCTCAGCACAGCAGCTTGACCAAGAGTTGTAACACTTTGGTATCTCCATAGCATTTGTAATGTCTGAGCTTCAACTGCTACCCGTGACCTCATGCTAAAAGAGCTAAACTGTAACACTCCTTAGAAAACTTTTTCTACAGCCTTAGCACACTCAGGTCTCACCCCAAAGTGTTCGAGCTGTCCCTAAGAGAAATGGAACCCCCCATTCTCCATCTGGAAGCTGAATTCCATAACCTCAGCCAAGATCCAGGCCACTGCTGAACTGAGAATGACAGATGATCCCCCCATTAAAAACATAGACAGGTATAGGAAAATTTTCAGTGATGCAGAGATGTGGTAACAAAGCATTCTGGGGATGCTCAGGCTGATAATGGTCCAGAAGAGACAGCAATCATGAGCAGCATGCCCTGAGATTAGCACACAACACTAAACACATGATTGGAGGAATAGCAGAGCAGAATTTAATGATATGTCCCCATAGGGCTGGGGAACACTTGCCAAAAGTATGAGGCCCTGGCTTTCTTATCTAACAGTTGTAGAAAACATGTGTCAATACTCTACCAAACCCCAGAGGACTCAGTAGAGGACAGTCATGACCAGTCATGGGAGGGAGTGTCTAAAAGGCTTTCAGGATCATTGTGGTGGTTTCACTAAAAATGACTTTAGAGTGGAACTATTAGAAGATGTGGCCTTGTTGGAAGAACTATGTCACCAGGGATAGGCTTTGAGATTTCAAATGCTCGAGCAAGGCTCAGCGTCTCTTCCTGCAGTCTGCAGATACAGACGTAGAGTTTTCAGTTACTTCTCCACCACATCTGCCTGCATGCCACATGCTTCCTGCCTTGAGGATAATGGACTAAACGTCTGAGCCTGTAAGCCAGCTCCAATTAAATGTTTCCTTTATAAGTTGCTGTAGTCATAGTGTCTCTTCAAAGCAATAAAATTCTAAGATACTCACCACAGATATTACCAGATGAAATTGTAGAAAATAAACTCCTTCTTACTATGAGTCTATCACAAACTCATGAAGCCTAGGGGATTGAGTGAAAATCCATTGCTGTTATCACTGATTTGTCTGTTGTTGTTTGTTTTGAGACTTAACTAAAGTTAGAATTATTTGAAAAGAGGGACTCTCAATTGAGAAAATCCCTCCGTAAAGGTTGGCCTTGAGGCAAGTCTGTTGGGGTTTTTCTTCACTGACTGAAATGGGAAGGCTCAGTACACTGCTGATGACGCCACCTGAGGGCAGGTTGTCCTAGGTTGTGTAACTAAGCAAGCTGAGCAATCCACAAGGAGCAAGCCAGTAAGCAGCTGCATTCCCCCATAGCCTCTGTTTCAATTTCTGCCTCCAGATTCCTGCCTTGAGTCTCTTCTCTGTATTTCCTGAGTCATAGAGTTTAGCATGAGACTTGTAAACATAAAACTTTCCCTCTCCAAATTGCTTTTGGTTAGGGTGTTTTATAGCAGCATTAGGAACCCTAACGAAGGCAGCTACCATTACCCAGACTTGGAGGCCTGAAAATGACAATGCTTCACTGTCTGAGTCTATTTCCCAGTCATAGAACTGGATGGCGCAAGTTCACTGATGGTATACCTCCTTGGTGTGTGTGTGTGTGTGTGTGTGTGTGTGTGTGAAATTTTATTTTCTCTCTTCCATGAATCCTTAAGCATGGACATGAAAATATAGATATATGTAAATCATATATCGTGATGCTTTAAAATTCCCCTTTTTCCTCTGCCTGTGGTCATTAGGTGTCTTTGTCCTGTCTATGCAGTCACATCTTTTGCATTGTTTGTTTTTCTTCTATTGAAAATAGAAGAAAATATTTTTTCTTCTATTTATATATCTTCTATATATATATAGATATATAGATATCTATATATATATTTATATATCTTCTATATATATATATATATCTTCTAAAATAGAAGATATATTTTTTCTATAATATATCCTGATTACAGTTTCCTTTCCCTCTATTCCTCCCACTTCCTCCCTACCTGCCCTCCTACCTGGATCCATTCTATTTTTGTCTTTCATTAAGAAACAAGGCTTCTGAAGGATAAAAATAAAATAAAATATGATAAAACAGAAACAAACACTTAGGAACAGGACAAAACAAACAGAAAGAAAAGAGGTCAAGAAAAGGCATAAAAAGATATAGACACAGAGACCGACTCATTTGTGCACTCATGCAAAAGACCTATCAATTTAAAAAAGGGGAGGGAAAATAAGCATTGGAAAATAACCAAATTTTTAAAGGCCTCACATGATATTATTAGACAAAGGATTCCAAGGATGCATTGAGCTGGTTATTTGATAGCCCTCTATTGCCAGGAGTGCAACCTTCCCTTCAGGATAGTTTTGTTTGTTTGTTTGTTGTCATTTTTTCCCCAGTGAGACTTCCCTGGAGAAACTCAATTGTCATTGGCAAGTGTTTATCAATTAGAGATAGCTTCTGGCTTATAGGAATGGGGGCATGTGTCTACTTCTCCTTCCAGCTGTAGGATTCTATCTGGTGTAGACTTATGAAGGCCCTGTGCATGCTGCCCCAGTCTCTGTGAGTTTACATGAGCATTGCTCCTGCTCTGTTAAAAAGCCTTGATTTCTTGGTGTTCTCCATCCCCTTGGGCTCTTAAACTTTTTACGTCTCCTCTTCCAAAGAGTTCCTCGAGCCCCAAGGGGAAGAATTTGATGGACACAACCCATTTATGCCTAATGTTCCAAGGACTCACTGTCTGCATGGTGTCTAGATGTAGGTCTCTGTATTTTTTTTTCATTAGCTATAGGAGGAGGCTTCTCTGATGATGACTGAACAAGACACTGATTTATGAGTATAGCCAATGTCCTTTAAGGAATTACATTGCTATATTCCTTTGCTAGAATAGTAGTATTTGGTTTTCTCCTGAAGCTGTGGGCTATCCAGTCTCAGGTTCTTGCTCTGCCAATCAGCATCAGATATGAGCTCCATCTTATGGAGTGAGCCTAAAGTCAAATCAGGTATTGAATGGTTATTCTTATAAGCTTTGTTCCATCATTGCACCAGCATATCTTGAAGAAAGTAGATCATGTACCTGGGTTTGTTTTCATTTCACCTTTTGTAGTGTGAAGAGTACCTTCTGGCAGCAAGAGCACTATTCCACAGGGGTGAAGGCTCTAAGTCAGCACCAGCACTACTCCTCTGTGTTCGCCAAGTTCTATAGGTTTAGCAGTTTCTCTCCACAGCTTACAGCAAGGTCCTCTTCCTGAAGACAACAGTCACACAACTCTTGGTACTGGAAGGTACCCTGCATGCTAAAACATAGTTTTTAGGTTTTTCTCTATCGTCTACTTATATAAAGCTTTTATATCATAATTTCATGTGAGTATTAAGAGTATGGGTATACAACATAGATTTTTAAACTAAAAAATAAACTTTCTGGCATTTTTAAACATATTTTTAGTTAAAGTACTCATTAACTAAAATCATTTAGTTGCCTATTTAGCTTTAACTTTAAAATTTTTTAGTTGCCTATTTAGCAAGTACTTCATAGCTGTGTGCAGGGTGCTAGTAGAAAAAGATCAAAGAGAGAGCATGATGCTATGCATGGAATGTCACAAGCTTGTAATGCTGTAGGAAATTATCCCATTGGATAACTTATAAAGAGAGTCAAGGAAGGGGTAGGCCCAGAAGCATTTGAGGGGAGACTGAAAAAGAAGAGAGTGAGTAGAGAAGCAAGGTCAACTATCGCCTTAAAAACAAGCTGTGCTGTTTTGGGGTAACCATGGACATCTCTTGTAACCAATTAAAGCTTCTGGGACTGGGAACAGGTTACCGCTAATTGAGTTGTTGTCCAAAAAAGTTCTCAAAGTGGTGCAATGTTGTATATCCAGACTCTTGGTAGTCACATAAAATATGACATAAAAGCCGCCTGTAAGTAGGGAATAGAGAGAAAACTAGAGCTCTATGTTTTTGTAATAACTGTTCATCAATCAGAAAGCATGTCCTATAATGGAGTAAGACACTTCACCAAACGCTGTGATTAATTGATCACAGATAAAAGAGATATATTGAATAGTTAATTATGATGTTCATGTCATCAGAGCAATAGCCATTCAGTAGAAAACTGAGTGGGAAAATAACTACAGTTACATGAGAAAAATATGACCAAAGAAATTCCACCTGCGCTAGCAATAAATCATAATAATTTGCAAATCACCTCAAATACCAAAGGTGCAATATAATTTTCCCAATAAAATAAACATTAAAGCATAATTAGTGTATCTTAAAAATAAATATGTTTATATGTTATGTACACCTAAGCACATATACCCATAAAATTAGTATTTACTCATCACTAATTACATCTTATGAAGGGTAATTATACATCTTGAATCTGTATTGATTTGAATGACACTTAAAATGCATTGTGTTAATTTTCAGAAGCAAGCAAAACTGAAGCTAGGGACTCTAAATATTTGTTTACTGTTCTTATTATCCAGAAGTGTGAATAAATACAGAGTATGGGAAGGGAATGACACAGAGTAAACATGTGAATCACTGCAATGTTGTTGAATGTTTCCCCAGCACTAATTTGTTGAAGTCAATAACATATAATGACTATTTGTTCTGTCTCGTGGCCCAAATACTAACCTTCTATAATTCTGATACTGTCTTTTTACTTGATAATTAAACGTAAATGTCTAAGAATTTTTAAATATGAGCAAGACATTGTGTAGGACATAAATATAAGTAAGGCAGTTCTCTTCCCTCAAATGGTAAATCACCCCACAAAAGATGAATAGGTCTACAGATTCATTTCAACAGGCATGTATTAAGATTTACTCCTGTGCCAATGAGTTCTAGGCTGTTTCCCACTTTTTCTTCTAACCGATTTAGAGTATCTGGTTTTATGTTGAAGTCTTTGATCCACTTGGACTTTAGTTTTGTGCAGGGTGATAAATATGGATCTATTTTCATTTTTCTGCATGTAGACATCAGTTGGACCAGCACCATTTGTTGAAGATGCTGTCTTTTTGAATGGTTTTGGCTTCTTTGTCAAAAATCAAGTATTCATAGGTGTGTGGGTTTATTTCTGGGAAGAGTAGTCCTGCTAGGCCACAGAGGAGAACTTTGCAGCCAGTCCTGAAGATACCTGATAAACCAGGGTCAGATGAAAGGGGAGGAGGTCTTCCCCAATCAGTGGACTTGGAAAGGGGCAGGGAGGAGATGAGGGAGAGAGGATGGGATTGGAAGGAAATGAGGGAGCGGGATACAGCTGGGATACAGAGTTAATAAAAATGTAACTAATAATAAAAAATTAAATTAAATTAAAAAAAGATTTACTCCTTCCAAGGTATGTATCAGTTTCTAACAACATATATAAAAATGGACTTATTACTGGTTGTATCTCTGTAATCAGTAGAATGTACAAGTTTAAAAATGTACTGTACAATCAACTTTTTGGGCTCCAGTTATCATATTTAAAATGTCATTCTAAGAATACTTATATTAACTTTTTGGGAATTTCAGATATATATTTTGGTCAAATTCACCCCATCTGTCTCATCTCTTCCTGTGTTTAATCTCTTTTTTCTATCCATCCAACTTTGTGCTCTCATTTTCTTTTTTTTTTTTTTTTTGCACTTTTATTAATTACACTTTATTCACTTTGTATCCCCCCATAAACTCCTCCCTCCTCCCCTCCTAATCCCACCTTTCCTCCCCTTCTTCACACGTGCTCCTCCCTAAGTCCACTGATAGGGGAGGTACCCCTCTCCTTCCTTCTGATCCTAGTCTATCAGATCTCATCAGGAGTGGCTGCATTGTCATCTTCTGTGGCCTGGTAAGGCTGCTCCCTCCTCAGGGGGAGGTGATCAAAAAACAGGCCAATCAGTTTATGTCAGAGGCAGTCCCTCTTCCCATTACTATGGAATCCACTTGGACACTGAACTGCCATGGGCTACATCTATGTAGGGGTTCTAGGTTATCTCCATGCATGGTACTTGGTTGGAGTATCAGTCTCTGGAAAGACCCCTGTGTTCAAAATGGACTATGTTCAATTTGTGCTGGTCACATACTCTTGGATGTTTGAATTTCCACTGGGATGTGGTCATCCTACCAGGAACCACAGCCTTGAAAATAAAACTGAGCCTCAGACTCCCAGAAGCTATTAATTCCCAATAAAGCTCAGCAGGTGGTTGGGATTTCTTGCTAACACCCTTCTCCATCATGGGATTTGCTATGGCTTGAACTTGAGCATACCGTAAATGTGTTGACACAATCACTGTGATTTTTTATATGAAACTGCCATCTTATACCCAGAAAACATTGTTTCTTTGTAGAGTGCCATGCCTTCTGGTTCTTGCAGTCAATCTGCTTTGCCACAGTGATCTTTGGGAGGATGTATGACATAGATGTTTTATTTAACACTCTCTCTCTCTCTCTCTCTCTCTCTCTCTCTCTCTCTCTCTCTCTCTCTCTCTCGTGTGTGTGTGTGTGTGTGTGTGTAGTTATGTTGGCATTGTGCTCATGTGTACATATGTGAGTGCAGGCACACCTTTTCCACCGTATGTTTGTGGTGGTCAGCGGATGGCCTCAGAAGTTGCTACTCCTTTGGTTTGTTTGAGACCATGTTTCTGTTGTTCACTGCTGCGTGCTCAAATCACAGAAGCTTGCAATCATGAAAAGCAACCAGGTTTTATGTAGGTTCTGGTGGACAAAACTCAGGTGACCAGAGGTGTACAACAAGCCCTTTACCCACTGATCCATCTCCCCAGCTGAACATTTTATTTCTCATTTAGAAATGAAGCCATTTAGAAATGAAGCCATAGAACGCAGCACTAATAATAAAAGTAAGTCTGTGATCAACGGTAAGTGGAGTCCGCATGGGATGGAGTAAAATAATTGTCAGTGGTTCATAAATCTGACTCACTGGAAATACCTCACAGGTAGGCTGTGTCTTGTATTGATGTTTTGAAGTGTCATGGTCACTGAAGATTGATATAGGCTCATCTGTTTAACTAAGTCAGTGGAGCTACAGAACTTAGTGTGGCGAACGGAGAGATTAATATTGCACCAACCACATACCTGCATGCAGGGTTGAGTTGTGCAGCCTCTACTCCTGTAATTTGATAAAGATTTACTGCTTAGCATGACAAAGATTCACGGCTAATTTGTGCAAAGTTTGACTTGGGTTGTAAAAAGAGGTTTGTAATGAGTCAGTCCAGCTCGAAGTGAGTCAATGATTCATTCTGTTTGAGTCATGTTAGTCTACTTGTCACCCTTCTCCAACTCCTATTACCTTCTCCTCCTCCCCCACTGCTCTTCCTCCTTCTTAGAAAGGCTTTTCAACGAGTTGAGTACCAACATTTAAACTTTTTTATCCTCAAACTGTCAAATTATTTTACCTGTATCCTGCTGACCAAAGGATAAACATCCCATGTCTAAGTTTACACTTGCTGAAAATATTCAGATTGTGTGGATGTTCAGTGAGAAGTGAATGTTTATGTAACATTTTCTGAATGTGAAAGGGAGGTGCTGGCCGGAGTTGCCACAAGGAAATGCCAAAGACCTCTTTAAAGGAGAACATGTACTAAGTGGGACAAGTGAACTCATACAATACTTTATGTTTACAGATGTCCTTTTTATTTCTCTATGTACATGTGTTTGTATGTTCATGTGTGTTTCTGTGTATATGCACATAAACATGTGTGCATATGTGTGGCAATTAGAGAAAAACTGGTTGTCATTCTCAGTAACACCGTTCACCTCCTTTAAGATATCATTTCTCATTTGCCAGAAGCTTACAAATCACTCTAGGTTGGCTAGGATGCTAGGAAAAGAATTCATCTATTCAGCACTGGGCTGACGAGCATACATCATCATGCCTGTTTATTTCACATGGGTTTTGAGGGTTTTATTAAGGTCCTCATGTTTGCAAGAAAGGAGTTTTAATGGCCAACCCATTTATTAGCTCTGATATATCTAAAAATAGATGGGTGGATAGATAAACAAATAGGTAGGTAGGTAGATAGATAGATAGATAGATAGATAGATAGATAATAGGTGAAACAGAATTTTGGTTACAAGTGAGGAGAAAATGAAAGTTATTTTTCTCTTTAATATATGCAGAATTTCAGTTTTGGGAGATAAAAAATATCAGAAGTCAGCTTTAAAACAATATAACTGTACTTAGTACTGGAGTAATGCTCACTTCCAAAGGATTAAGATGATAAATTTTATATCGTGAGTTTAAAAATACATGTCAGGTCCCGGGGCTGCAGCTCCAAACTTGGGCAGCAGCTCTCACCATCCTGTGGAGAGGATACCTTCTGGTACCTGGGGCATGCGGTTCCAAACTCAGGGCCCCCCTCACCATTCCGGGTTCACAGTTCCAACCTCAGGCCTCCTGATGCTCACAGGCTCTCTTAAAAATGCTGCACGCAGTAAACACAGTGTCTGGGCTCATTAATCTGAGAGCAAAAAGGCCAGCGGCAGAGCAGCTGACTCCAGGACTTTCCTTGGCAACAGAAGGATCCCAGAGCTCCCAAGAAATCCACTTAGTCCAGGATAATACATCTGAGGAGAGGCTCGGGCAAGTCCCTGTGATCTACCCGCCCATCCGAGAGAATTCCCACCAACCTGAGAAGGGCTCCTGCAGAAGCATCCAACTTCCCCCCCTAGAGCTCTTCCCACCGTCACAAGAACTTTGGTAGGCAACTGGATCGAACAACCAAAGCCAGACAACCAGATGGCTAAAGGACAGTGCAAAAACAGAATCAACAAAAGCCAGAACAATACCATCTTCATGCAAGTGCCATGACATGTGCATTCATGCATACGCAGTATAAATCAATTTAATAAAAGTTTAAACTAAATTATGTAACCTGGGCCAATTTACCTCATTTCTCCATCAAATCATAAGTATAATAGTAATTAAAAAAAAAAAACACAAATGCCATTTCTTAATTGCACATCTCTATGTAGAAAAAAATGATTGTACTGCCAAACTCACTGATTAAGGTCAAACCAATCTCTATTATGAATCCCAAGGAGCATTACTTGTTTCAGTATGATCTGAAAAATAAATAATGATAATGATATATAGTGAAGCACAGAAACAAATACCCGATAATTATTTTTCTAGTAATTACTTGAGTGGCCTTCTATGAAACTCTTGATAGAGGTAGGTATGATTTAAAGGAGATATGAGGTCCAAACAGAAAATAGGTAACAGCTAAACAAAGAAAACCACAATCAAAATCTTGGCAAGAAAAATCACTAGGTGTTGAGTTATACAAAGGGTACATGGAATAAAACAAACATATGTATATGTGTAGGCCCGGTAAAAACTATCACATATACATACAAAAGCCATACCATATACATATCCATATTATATCCAGACCTTCCCTAAAGGAGTAGAAAGAAAGAGAAATGCTTTCAAAGCAGGAAATGTTGAGAGTGTGTGGAGAGGGGCCACATCATAAAAACTAGAGTTAAAGAATGCATCACTGTCAGGCCTGCAGCAAGGCAGAGAAACATGAATTTCTCCTCTTTCCTCCTGCCTTCTACTGTTCCACTGCTGCTAAATCTCAAAGCCACCTGAGAATACTGTTAATACAGCTTAATGAGGTCAGAACACTGAGTTGGAAGACCATGGAGGATGTAGATAATAATGTGTCCTGTAAACAAAAACAATAATACATGGGTAAGCACAATGCCCTATCATCTCCTCCTGCCAAAGCTACTTTAAATTCTTAACAGGTAAGCCTGTCTTCCAAACGTCTGCCAGGGACCAAAGATAATGTCTTTCTCACAACACTAACACACAAAGCAGATAAAACCCAACCTATATGTGATTTCTACCCCAAAGACCACGTCTCATACATTAACATTCAATTATTCAAAACAAGTCACAAATCTGTTGCCAAGTTTGAGTGAGTGCCCATAGTCAGGGTTCTATTGCTTTGTTGGGCAAACCTCAGACTTCAGTTGAGAAAAGAAGTTAATTTTAGTACTTAGGTGACAAATTGGGGCCGTGCATTTATTAAAGACTTAAAAAAGTATTCAATGTTGATGAAAAAAAGAGATGGTGTGCTTATGCATTCCACACCACACACCCCTCCCAAAAGGAACATTTTTAATTCTAAAACACATCGTTATACAAAAGGTATTCAGTGTTGGATCAGGACTAATGGAGGCAATTAGGAAATAAAAGGAAACAGGCAATCATCTTCAGAAGCAGAACTGTTCTTTTCATCAGAACAACTGAACGACCAGGTCTCTCCAAGAAATAGATACTGTATGCTTATGGCATGGGGGCATTCTGGTTTTATATGATAAAAGAGGGAAAATGGGGTTGGACAAGTCAATCTTCAAGTCAGTTTTCCTGCAGTCTGGGAGTGGTACATACCAATGGGTTTGGTATGTGGATCTCCGTCTGAGAGGCATCAGTCAAGTCCAAAGGCAACATTTGTTTCTCAGTCCACCTACGGCTTTTAGGTAATTAATCCTTCATTCAGAAGTAATGTTGAGCTACCAAAAGTCATAATGTTAGCCTGTACGGCCTGGGCATTTCTAAGTTGACTGATAACAAAATTCCATACATCAGCCTCTCTCTCTCCCTCTCTTCCTCTCTCTCTCTCTCTCTCTCTCTCTCTCTCTCTCTCTCTCACTAGAGAGAGATTGAGATGGAGTATAGTTGGTAGCACAGAAAGGTTTTGTTTGTTTACTGAGTTCTTGTATGAGGAAATTCTTTCAGCACCATTGAACCGTTTTAATCACCATGATTTTGCTTCGTATCTTTCTTGAGCCTCCTTTCTGATTATTTTCTTTCTTCATAGGGAATATCTTCTCTATGATTGGCTTTCCCTTCACAATATGGGTGCCAAAGGCTGCTTGTATTTGCCATGCATAACGATCTGATTATCGTGTGTGCTTAAATTTCTGAACAGTTTGTCATCAAGAAAAAAAAGAGAGATGAAGGTTAGTATGCAGAATAGGTGGGGCAGGTTGCCCATGCAGCATGACAATGAGGCCCAGGGTAAAGCAGGGGACGGCTAAGCTCCGTAGCATCAGATTCCTCTGGAAACACTCACTACCACACAGATGGTCCTCTCCATAGATAGATGCAGAATGCTGGGAGCATCCAGTATCCCTGAGGTGATCATAACTGAATGGTTGCCCAGGACGTGCACATGGCAAGGGCAGTATACCAACTGTACGTGTGAAGGGGAGTGCAGCTACCAAATATCACACCCCATTAGGGGGTGTTAAAGTTATGATCCCTTCAGATAACGTTAGGTCAAATTTCAATCCCCCACTGTCTTAGCTACTTGATCTTGGTGAATTATTCAATCTTTCTAAGTTTTCCTATCGTTCTAATTGAAAGAGACTGAGTAGCTAGGCTTAAATTCAGTCACTGAACAAATACTATGACTGTGTCTTGGTCACTCTATATGCTAAGGATGCCACAGACAAAGTAAAATGAGCACCCTCCATAACGAATTTATGAGATAGTTGGCGTATCCCAAGCGCCTCTACACACCCGGAGAAACAGTTCAGATATTCTTAAATCAATTTTATTGCTGAAGTCACCCAAGGAGCATTGAATTTGGATCATAATCTTGACCTACTCTATCAAATTTCGTCATTCAGAGCCACATATCCGAACCACCTGGAGCTTGTTAGGATTCAGATAATTAAGCACCACCCCATATGCCTTTTGTGTATAATAAAGTTTAAGAAATTCACTTCTAGATAGAGACCATGCCTTGGAATTGCTATAAAGTTGCTAATGTTTTTAAGCTGCTGTTGGGAATATACAGTAACCCAGTTTATCTAGTGTTTTTTGTTTGTTTTTTGTTTTTGTTTTTTGCTTGGTTTGGGCAGTAAAGAATTGTAGTGATGTAGATGACTAAGTAATGTGCACATTAAAAAGTACCAATAACTCATAATAATTTTTAAAATTCCGTTAAGTGTGTCAAGTATTGGTGGTCTCATCAGCAAATCTGCTCCTCTGAATATTGATTTGCCCACACAATATGCTTCATTGATTCTGCTCCTCTTTCTATCCTTAATTCCTTGAAGATGTGACCATGGTCTAACAAAAATGTGATAATTCTCTGTAATACTATTTGTAGGATAATTTTACTCCAGCACAAAAACCTCTTGGGGTAGACTTTATGAAAACTGCTGATAGAGTTTAAAATCCAGCTTGGTCATTTAGTAACTGTTTATTAATGGAAACCTAAAGAATTAAAGGTTGTGATGATTTTTATTAAAGATAACACTTAACTCAGATATTGGAAGTGTGAATATATACATATGAATTTATACGTATATACAATTACGTGCATATGCATATACATAGAAATATATGTATAGACATATGCATATATTCATGCAATAATAGTTAATGAAAAAAGAGGGCATGAATTTGAAAGAGAGAAAAGGGGTTATGCAGGAGTATTTGAAGGGAAGAAAGTGAAGAAGGAAATGTTATTATATTAATATCAAAAATAAAAGAAAAAAGGAAACTATTAAAGGGGTGCAGCCACTTTGAAGAATTATCTGACAGCTCTGCACAGGTTGTACTCTTACATACATACCCAAAAGAAATCTAAACATATGGCCACACAAAACATCATATGTAAATATTTACAGCAACATTGTTCATAACAGAAAAATGTATTAATAACCCAAATTCTCAAAACTGAAGAAGAAGCAAATAAAAATATCTGGGTATGTCTGTAAAGTGGCATATTAAATAGAAATAAAAAGCAATAAAGTACTCATACATCCTACAACATGAATGAACCTTTTAAAAATCTTGCAGATCCAGTTACAACAATAAAGGAGAAAATGTTTTATTATTTGAGTCGCATAAAATGTGTAAAGTGGGCAAACCCATAAACAGAGAAAGTAGACCGACCATTACACAGAGCTAGAGTGGATTAAAGAACTGGTGGTTAGTATCTAATTTCTACACAGGTTCTTTGGGGAAGGTAAGCAAAATGCTCTAAGCTGACTGAAGTGATGGGCATGTGCCTTTCTTAATGTACTAAACTACAACACATTGGATGTATGGAGTGGAAATCGTGGATGTTTGCATGGCGTGGGAAGTTTTATTGGAATAGATGTACTTAAAATAAAATTATTGCTCAACTGAATTACTAACACTAGCATAATTCCTTTCTTGAGCTCTTTTCTTTAACACTTCTTTTTCATATTGTGTATAATTAACTGATGAATTACAAAGGATTTTTTTCCCTTCAGATACCAAAATAACACAAAAGAAGTATAATTGCATCTCGCTAACTACACATCTTCATCCATAAAGAATGTAATAAAAACAACGAACTCACACTTCCCATTCATGAAAACATCTCATGGAACTCCCACAGAGGTAAGGCCAGAGGCTTGGGTCAGTCGTCCTTTTTCCACAGTCATCAAAGAACATCATCAGCTCCATTCTCAAAAGCCTTCCAGGACCAAAAATCTTAGCTTCAACAAAAACACTAAAAGCTGTGCAGAAATAGCTAGTGGTTGCTCAGTACTGACCCTAATAGGGACCCATGAGGTGAGAAGCTCATGGTCTAGTCCTGTCATTTTGGGATCCTGAATGTCACACCACACTGTGAAAGATAAAGCCGAGAAAATATAATTCGCCTCAGAGAAGAGAAATTTCTCTACACAAAGCTGAAAGGGTTTCTTCATTCTCTTCTTAACAGGTTGTTTTCTTGGTTCAAATATGAAGGAATAGTAATTTATTTTATTTTTGGTTTCTAGTGGCCATTCTATTGCTCCATATACTGCATTCCTCATCTCTCTTTTTTTTCAATATGCTGATTTTAGTGAGGTAAAGTTGATTTTGCTCTCTGGTTACCTGCCTGCCAAGGACTATGGCACAATCACCCACATAGACTACAACATATGTTGTGTTCTGTGGTTACTGAGGTTACAGTCTATGAAAGCATGGCTTCAGAGAATTTAGAGTCACATTAAAATGAACCCTGGTGTTTAATACCTGTAGTTAAGAATGTGAAAAGTGACACTTTAAGTGTCTACTAAAAAAGGAGAAAATTTGGGGGTTAAGAGGGTAGCTGGAAAGCAATTTAACCCAGTGACCCCACCAAATTAAGAAGGTCGGAAGAAAGAGATGACAAAAGGAGACTGCTGAAAAATAAGAACATTTTATGTGATGGATTGTTTTGAGAAACTTATATAATCCAGTCAGGCCTGGAACTTGCTATATAACCAAGGATAACACTGAATTTCTGTTTTCCTTTTTCTACTTCCTGGGTGCTGGATTACAGGTGTGGTGATCATACTCAGTTTATGGGGTACTGAGGAACAAATCCAGTGTTCCACTGACTGACCTAAATCCCCAGTCCTTACCTTTTACTCTTAAACATAATATATCAAGTGCAAGTTTGCTCTGATTGGATAGGGGAGATGAAATTCAACTATAAAGACTGGTATAAATGTCTTCCAGTGAACATGATTCCCACACTGGAAAGACCTTGTACTCTGGGTTGTATATGTTGAGATCCTGAGGGTGTGGAATCAAAGTGAACACACAGGTATACTAAATAAAACACAGAATTAAAACAATAGTTATTTTGAAATAAAAGTAACTCAGAAGTAAATATAATTCCTGCACTGGGAGACTGAAGCAAGGGGATTGCAAAGTTAAGAGCAGCCTGAATTATACAGAGAAGCCTTTTAAAATAAAATATGGAAACAAAATTGTTCTATTACCCAATAATAGCATGCTACTCTAGAAAGAATATATATGAATATACTTTAAAAAGGTGTTATTGAGTAAAGAAAAGTGTGTCTGAGGCAACCTGAGGTTCTCACTTGCTTCTCTTACATCAGTGTTCAGTAGATCACCATGATATGTGATTTTTCTTCTCATTTTCCATTTAGAGATGGAGTATTCTATGGAGGTAGGGCAGTGGGAGAGTGCTTCAGATGGGTAGGAAGTGTTCAAGGAATGGACTGTCTTTTCCTGGTTTGAAAACTGTGGTGCAACTATCTTTTTTCTCATAAAAAAGAAAAGCCTCCAGTTGCATGGACTGAGGAAATTTGCTGCTCTGAAGGAAACCTAAAATGAATCGTAAACATTTATGAAACTCAAAAACAAAAAAAAAAAACACCCCCCCCCCAAAAAAAACAAAGGAAACCAAGCTAAACAACATAAATATTTTTTGGTTGATTCATGTGTCAACATGTCCACCCTCATTATGTCCCAGACCCCTCTCTCTTTCCTTATGGTTTGATTATAAAATGTTCCTCCACAGGGTCATGGTCTGAATCTGCCTGGGTCCCCAGCTTGTGACATTATTTCGAAGTGCTGTCAAGCCACGAGGTGGTGAGGCTTGGCTAGTGTCCTTGTTGTGGTTACTATTGCTGTGATGAAACACCATGACCAAAAGTGGCTTGGGGAGAAAAGGGTTTATTTGGCTTTCACTTCACATCACTGTTCATCAGCGAAGGAGGTCATAATAGGAATTCATGCAGAGCAGGAACCTGCAGTCAGGAGCTGATGGAGAGACCATGGAGGAGTGCTGTTTATTGGCTTGCCTCCCATGGCTTGCTCAGGTGCTCTGCTGTAGAACCCAGGACCACCAGCCCAAGGATGACACCACCCACAATGAGATGTGGCCTCCAACATTAATGACTAATTAAGAAACTATCCTGACCCATCTTAGAGGCATTTTTTTTTCCTCAATTGAGATTCTCTCTTCTCAGATGACTATAGCCCGTGTGACATTATCAGCTAGTGAATGTTGGTCACTAGGAGTTGGTTTCTGATGGTATACTCAGACCTTGTTCTGGTCTAATCTGCCTTGCCTCCTCTCCAGTGTCATAAGAACAAACTTTGACTTCACAGTTCTGCCAGTGTTCCTGCCATCTCTGACTAAATATATGGACTAAAATATATTTGAAACCAAAAGCCCAAATAAACCATTTTACCTTTGTTAGGGTGATGTGAATTGTAACTAGGATTATGTAATATGAGTGCATGTGTATGTGTGGAATATACATATACATATATACACACATAAGAGTGTGTGTGCAAAAGGCAACCTCTTAATATGAAGATGTATGTACACATTTACATGTATGTTCATATATATGCATATGCACCGTTTAGTCATCTACTTCTCTATGGAATACGTGTTTGCATGCATGCTGCTATTACCAAATGCACTAAGAAAAGAGCAATTTAGGGTTTCTATAGCTCAGTTTCACATTCATAGCAGGGAAGCCAATGGAGGAATTTGTAGCAGCTAGTCATTCTACCCACAGTTCATGCATTTATTTCTCCACTCTGAACAGTGCATATGATGAATCGCCTAGTTTTCCTCACTATTATACAGTTTAGAGGCCCAAACCAGAGGTTTCTGTTGAACACTTTCAGTCTGGGTCTTCCCACACCAGTTAAACCATTTGATTCAGTCCCACAGGCCAACCTCATCCGGATAGAACCCCATCGAGACTTTTCTCAAGTGATTACAGATTTTGTCAAGTTGGCAATTAAAACCAGCCATCCCAAATATGATGACTTTCACGGGATCAAACATCTAACAAGCCGTCAACCTGGAATTTGCACCAGGGTCAGATGCATACCTTGGACTCAATGTCTTTCCAAAGTAGCATGTATCCTTTTTTAATCCCAATGTCAAGAGCTAGATTAAAGAATCATCATTTTTTAAAACCATTAAACCCTTAAAGAAACTCCGGGAGATATTTTATAAAGCCACAGTTTAATGGAGCAGAGAAAAATTCCCTGCTCAAGAGACTGCTTATGGAACTTTAAAGTCTATCTAAGTGATTCTGAGATAAAGCTCAAAGCATCTACAGGACTAGACACAATTAGACTAATTTATCTGTACTGATACTTCGTATGCCCCACGTGTGCATGTGAGTCACAAAGTGTGTGATTAAAATAAGAAATGTAACAGATCAGTACCTACAGTGCACCTTCTGTTTGCTAAGCATTGCACACGTCCCTTCATACCCATTTGCATGAGTCTCGTTACACTACCTGTTGGGATCTTGAACTTCCAGTTTAGGATGAAATTTCTATCATCATGATATTCTTCATCAAGCCTGACTTTTTAATGGTGAATGTTGAGCAAGATGGTCAATGATATCAGAGAAGAGGAAGGCTAGCCAACCAATGTACGAGTGATTAGCAGGATTCTTGAGGACTCAGTCTTCTCTAGATCAGAGGAGAATATACCACACACTTGGCATGCTCGTGTACAAAACTAATGGAGGCTCAGTCAGCTACCTTTTGACCAATCAAGAAATATGCATGCAATTAGACACAACCATAGAATAGCATATCCATTAACGCTTTGCTGAGAGGAGGGTGCTTAAAAGAAAAATGATGGCATTAGTGAAAATCCATAGATCAAGTTTGAAGTAAAACTCTTTTTCCCAAATGCACACGAAACATGCAGTTAAAAACATGATCAGACCCTTTTTACTTATACTCACACATTATGTCATTATATAAATATATTCTGATAGACCTAATTTTTTTTAAATACAAAACTCGACTCTACCTTATTCAAACACTATTACATTTTTCCCACAGCACATTTTCTGACATTTTTGGTCATTTAAAGATAGACTGAAATTTTGGAAACAATCACTTTGCCTTAATGGAAAGTTTATTGACTTTGGAATTAAAGAATTCTGAGTATAAATTTCCACTGAGAAGCTTACTGGAATAACAATGAAAACCCAAGGTTTATCCCCATGACACCTGTCCCCACCTTGAGAGCAGCTGCCTAACACATGGTTAACAGATTTAACAGGCATAATACACTGTATCTATTTTTCTTTCTGAAAAAGTAAATTACATGGTTGATAAAATTGAACAATACAATTTGGCAACCAAATATTAGATGCCTGCTTTTGTCTGTAATGTATAATTCATGCTGGAGCCAGTCCAAAAAATTCCCAGTATTCTACATGATGGGAACCAGCACAGTAATGGACATTAGCAGCAAGGACTGAATACTAGCCTTTGGTAAAATCTGTTTTTATGGGTATGACTATTCTGGGTTTTCAGATGCTAGATATGTGCTTTGAAAGTAGTCTGTCTTTTATAGTCACTTCAGGATACCAGATACAGGTTGTGACAGATGAATCCCTGTAGACTTGCCTCTGAGTTACAGACTGAAGACCTTCAAGAAGAGGTACAGCTTGGCTGGCAGGATATCACCTGAACAATAGACAGATTCTCAGTTTACAAGCACAATTCTTCCCCTAGGCTAAAAGGCCTGTTTCTTTCTAGTCTCTTTCCCAGAGACTCACACAGATCTGTGAGTCTGCATCAACCAACCAAGGAGAGCTGAGGCCAACCCACTGCACAGTTACCCTTGTTTCTGGTTTCCTAAGTGACCTGGAACTTTAAATGACAAGCCTTCTTCATAAGCTGTGAAACTGTGTCCCCAAGCCACTCCAATACCACAGACTCAGGCAGTAAGAAAGGTGAGTTGGCTAAGTGGAACATGGGCTGTCTCTGACATGAACTCAGTGGCTGGCTCTTTGATCGCCTCCCCCAGAGTAGTGGGGGGCAGCCTTACCAGGCCACAGAGGAAGACAACACAGGCAGTCCTGATGAGAGCTGATAGGCTAGGATCAGATGAAAGGGGAGGAGGACCTCCCCTATCAGTGGACTGGGGAAGGGGCATGGGAGGAGAAGAAGGAGGGAGGGCAGGATTGGAAGGGAAGAGGGAGGGGGCTACAGCTGGGATACAAAGTGAATAAATTGTAATAAATTAAAAAGATTACAAATAATTAAAAAAAAAGAAACATGAGTGACCCACAGCTCTTCTGTAGAAAGTAGAAAGTGGCAATAAATTCATTAGAGGTCATCAGAAGAAGTAATTCAGAAACAGTAGTCAGCTCCTATCTTCATTAAGGTGAGCACACTGAAGCTTTCAGAGACTAAAAACACATGAGTCAGAAGTACAAACGAAAGTCCCGGAAAGATCTATCATAAATAATAAGACATGGTTCACACATAATATAGTAGTTCAGTGTGTTGGTTTTTCAACCCAGTTTTCTATTTATCTAAGGGTTTAATATAATTCTCTTTATTTCACTGACATGGAAACTGAAATATAGAAGGTTTGGGGAAATTTTCAGTGAAATTCAACTGGAAAATGTTACAGCTAAGACATAAACTCAAAGCTCTGGGGACAAATCTGTGGTTTCTTTCCTTGTTCCACTTTCTGCTGTCCATTGTCAGTGATCAGCCACATAGACATAGCTCATCCTGTTGCTGCTCCAATAAGCCTCCTAGTAGCAATGAAAGTCCCTAATAAGAAAGTACTCATCACTTACTATGGGTTTGCTCTGCACCAGGCTGAGTATTCTATACTCTAAGTTACTCCGTCCAGTTCCATCCCTGAAAGTGTCACATGAAGTCTGACTCTTGCTCCCATGTTAGAAGTGAAAAGTGAACAAGGAGTTCAGGAGTCACACATCAAGGGCCAAAGATTCTCCCGTGGTCTGATTCTAGGGTTCCATAGCCCAGAGGCATCTCCAACTCTCTTTTGACCGATGTGCTCATGGTTCTTTTTAGCACACCAGACAGGCTTCTCATTTATTCTTCTGGGCCTCCCCTTGAGGCGTCTACTTCCCATAATCCCCGCTTGTGAGACCTGAGGTGAGCGTGAAAGAGCAGGTATTTATATACAGACCTGAGGTTTCCTTCCCATAGCAGGCTATCTTTTTCTTCTCTTTCTCCGTTGTGGAGCAAATATTTTTTCTCCTTTTATTTCACCTTGCTATATACCTGTCTAAGGGATCCATGGGCTTAATAAAATACCCCAAAACAATGTAGAAAATAAAACCAGGCTAAAATGAAGTTGTAGGAAACAAAGGGACACGGGCTGTGAGGGATTCCTTTAGCCCTTTGTCTTCTTGGCAATATTATCACTCTATTCCTCTTCATGAACCATTGGTCAGCTTTAGCTGGCCAAACCAATTATGTACCAACACAATACCCTCAGGGCATCCAGATGTTTTTCTGATCTCTGACATAACTATAAATCTAGGTTCATGATTGCCCTGTTATTTTCCTCTTATCCCCCTCCTCTTTATGGAAAAGCAACTACACAGAAGCTGCCCAGCAGAGTAGGATAAGCTGGGAGACAGAGACTGGGAGCATCATTTTCCCCCTGTATTTCATTTAAGAATCATTTCATTTAAGAACTATGAGTACTTGCCAAGTACCTTGCTGAGAGGAAGGTACTTGCTCAAATGCCCTCTCATTGTCTATACAATCTACCCACACCTTCAGAGGCTGCTTTAGCTGAAAACAATGGCTCTTTACCTGGAACTCACAAAGCAAGTCTTAGGCTTCACATCTCTTCTTCCATTGTTGTATGTGTTTGTCTTATGGAGATACATGAAAAGACGCACATGAGATTGAGGAACATTTTTCCCCCCAGGTAGGTAATGATAAACTGTGAACCATTCTGTTATTCTCTTAGAGTTTCTGCCTTTTGAAAACGACTTTCCTCTGAAGTAACAGTAATATAAGCAGGACTGAACATCCATGAAATATGTATTATTGAAACAAATAAGTCGATTCTATGCAAATCTGTCCAGAAAACAGAAGACACAACGCTTTGCAGCCCATTTAGTAAGGACAGCATTTTGCCGATCTCTATGTCAAAGGCACTATGAGATTAATCTTATTTTCCTCAAAGAGTAATTTAGTGACTGAGGTGAGCATGACCTTTCCCACCTTTACCCTTTGCCCTCCAAACAACCACATGCTGCATGTGTGAATTTCTACCCCAATAAATCTGGCAGCCAACAAAATGGCCAGGAGAAACAGCAACACTGACAGCACCAATAAAACCTGTTAATCTGCTGCTTGTGAGGACAAGAGAATACGTGGACATCATAAACCTCTTGCCTCTACAGATCACAGGTCGACAGTATCGAATCACCCTCTGGCCAAGCCTCCTTCACACTTTGCCGAGAGGACCTGGCACTCATAGAAAGGTTGCACACGTGTTTCCTGTAGAGCTTCCTTCCAGAAACCCATCAATCACACTAGTACCTGTTTCATTGTATATCCCTAGGAACAGTTGCAGTTCCAGTTTCTTATGAACAAATTAAAACTTCAGTGGATAATCTTCTCCCCAAATCTAGAAATCAAAAAGAAGTCTAATTACATAAAATCTTAGTGGTTTAGGATACCAAGAGACATCAGTCGTGCTTTAATAACTGAAAAGAAAAAAAAAATTCTTGTAACAATTTGCCTCTTAGTAACTCTCTGAGTTACCTGTGAGGAATTATGAATTATGAGTTTTTTACCTTTGCTCGCTTGACTCTTCCAAGAGAATTCTGCTTCTGCCACACTGAGGTTAAACCCAGCTGGTAACCTCCCCAGGCTTCAAGAGGGAAGCATGCCTCTGGCTCCTACTCAGACTTTGCCAAAGCCAATCTCCATGTTCTGAATTAGCCAGGTGCTATCTGATGCTGTGACTCAAGCTATTCTAGTCTTTCTGAAAGTCTGTGGATGACCTTTTTTTTTTTTATTTTCCTTTACTGCATTTGCCTTACTCAAAATGCTTGTGACCAGAAGTACTGCAGATTTCAGGTTCCTTTTCCTTAAATTTTGGAATATTTTCACTTATATGATAAGGCATCAAGTGGAAGGACTAATTGTAAACACAAAGCTGTTGTATCATGTGAAACATCCATATCGTGTATTCTTAAAAAGCACTCTGAAAGTAATAATAATGTAAAATTACTATACTCAGTCTGTCCTCAGACAGTTCTAAAAAAAGGAGGTGCCATGCCGACTTCTCCACTTGGGACAACAGTTTTACCCTCCAAGTAATTTCAGATTTTACAGCAATTTGGATTTCAGTTTTTCCGATCTGAGAGACATAGCATACCATCGTTTGTTCGCTTACTCTTCATTTACTTTCTGTTGCTGTTCGTTTGTTTCCAATTGGCACATGGTTGATTTTTAACCACATATCAAAGGGTTCAGTCCTGTCCCTCCTGCCATCACTGCATAAGGCTTTTCCCACTTTTATTCAGGTCACCATATCCTCTATGACCTGCCTTCCTCAGCTGCCGAATATGAACCTCTGAACTCAGGAACAGGGCTAGACTCAACCTTGCCCCATGCTTTGTAGTTCAAGGACTTGTCTCCCATGACTCTGCTCCTGACACCTATGAAGACCCATCGTAGGCCAACAGCGATGACTCACACTCAGCCCATGAATGTTTGAGTTCTCCGAAGCTCCCATCTACTTGAGTTCAAGAGCACAAAATCTGGGTGATTATGTTGGGTAATGTTTTCTAGAATCCCTCCTTTGCCATGGAAGCAGGAGTTAGACGGCTGAGGCATACATGACCCTTAACCACATAATACATTCCAGCCCAATTTAAAGGACAACAGGCAGGGCAGGATAAATCCAGGGTAGATCACAAGCATGAATGGCTTGTGAGTCAGCTGGCTGTGTTCCTGTATTCTGCAGCAAGGAGTGGTTGAATGGGGGATGGCATGATAGTGCCCTCTAGTGACAAGCAAACTGTGTCCCACAGGCTGTGATGTACATTCAGAGCCCCTCCCCCCACTCCCTTTCCCCTCCCTTTTTTGTTTTCTGTTCATCTATATTCATTTTCTTATTAGAGGACATACATTAAATGATGGAAATATTTTGGAACATTTCCATTGTGCATATGACAATTTTAATCATGTTCACACCTGTGTTGGCTTTCTGTTTTCTTCTTCCCCCATTCTCCTTCTAAAAACCCACCCTCCCTTTTATTTTTCCTGTTCTTTTTTTTTTTTTTTCCTTTTGATTGGACTCTCTTTTTCAGACAGGCTTGTTTCTCTTAACATCATTCTCCTCCATTTTCATTCACTTTACAGCAAACATCATATTTTTGATGCCCGAATAAAATTCCACTGTATATGTCTCATTTTATTTATTCATTTATCCATCAGCAGGGACCTGCCTACTTATAACTTGACTGCTTTGAATAACTCAGTAATAAATGCAAGTATCTCCATAGTCAGCTCACTTTACTTCTTTTGGTATATTCCCCATAAGCTCGCCGTAGCTGGATCATGAGAGTACTTTTATTTTTCTTGAATTCTAAACTCTTGATTTCCATCAGGAATAGACAAATTTGCATCTCACTAGCCAGGAGACTGCATCCTTGTCAATATTTATGACTCTTTGTTTTGTTTAGAATCACCATTCTGTATGAGGTAGGTGAAATCCCAGTGCTGTTTTGATTTGTGTTTCTCTAGTAGTTAATGACACTAAAATTTTAAAGTATTTATCGGCTACATGAACTTTTTCTTAGAATGTATGCTCAGTTCATCTGCCAATGTGTTCATTGAATGATTCAATCTTTGGTGTTTGGTATTTTGATTCTTTATGCATCCTGAATATTAAGCCTCATCCTGTAAATTTTTTCTCACTATGCAATTTCTCCATTTCTCTTATTCTCTTCTTGTTTTGCTGTGTAAAGGATTTGGATAAGGCCAAACACTGATATCATCTGAAGAAAAACCAGAGTATAAGACACAAGCTTTTTTATTAGCCAATGCTTGCACTTATTTTTGGACCTAATAGAATCTTACTCAGAAAGTCATTTGCCTTTTTTTTTTTAAGATTTTTTTTATTGTTGTTGTTGAAAATAGATTATCTTCTCATGCAATACATCTTGATTACATTTTCCCTTCCCTGTATTTCTCCCAGTTCCTTCTCTCTTCCTCTCTTATCCAGATACACTGTCTTTCTGTTTCTCATTAGGAAACAACAACAACAACAAAAACAGGCTTCTATGAGATAACAACAAATCATTAACAAATTAAAATATAAAATAAAACAAAACTATCCCACTGAAGTTGGACAAGGCAACTCAAGAGAAGAAAAGGAGCCCATGAAGAGGCACAACAATCAGAGAGCCACTCGTTCACACACTCAGGAGTCCCATAAAATTAATAAACTGAAACACCCTTTGATTGCTGTCTTAGTCTCTGTGTGTTCATTTGAGTTGTGCTAGTTGATTTAGAGAGACTTGTTCTCTACCCTTTTTTGGTTCTTCTGTTTTCTCTTCTGCAGTTTCCTGAGCTCTATGAAAAGAGATTTGATGGAGACATTTATATGAGTTTTGTCTGCATGTATGCCTATACCACATACATGCAATGCCAGTGGAGAACAGAAGAGAGCATTTGATCCTCTGAAACTGGAGTTACACACAGCTATTAGTCTCCAGTGTGAAAACCAAACCAGGTCCTCTTCAAGAGCAGGTGGTTCTTGTAACCACTGGGTCATCCCTTCAGACCCAGAAAGTTATTTTCTCTGCCTACTTTGAAGAGTTTCCTCTATGTTTTTCCATGGTGGTTTCAAAATTTCAAACTTATATTAAGAGCTTTCATCTATTTTGAGTTTATGTTTATACACATAAGAGGTTGGGCATCTAGGTTATCTTCCACATTTGATACCCAGCACCGATTTGTACTGTAGTGGGTTTTACTAATGTATACTTTCTTCCACCTTTGTTTGTATCTGAATGGGCTTATTTTTCTTACTTCTGGATCTTCTAATCTATTCAGTTACTCTGTCTGTCTGTTTTTGCACCCATTCTGTTTAGCTATTTTGTGCTCATTTGTGCCTGCATTGTCACTATGGCTGTGTAGTACAGTGAGTTGCCAAATGTTCGCTCACCTCCAGCTTAGCCATTCTTGCTTACTTACTGTGCTAGCTCGTCTTTTGTGTTTCAACATGAATGCTAGAAATTTTCTGTTTCTGTGAACAGTGTCACTGGAATTTGGGTGGAATTACATTGATTTTAGGTTGCTTTTAGGAATGTTGCCATTCTGAAAGGGTACGACTCATCCAAGAACTTGGGAGGTCCTCTAATCTCCAGTGTATCCTAGAGTTTCTTCTTTTGCTGCTTTGTTTTTATTATGAAGCCTTTCAACATCTTTGGTTAAATTTATGTTTAGGCATTTTGAGCATAAGGAGAATAAAATAGTTTTCTTACTGCCTTTTTAAACTTTGTTATTGGCATACAAAAACGATATTAATTTCTGCATGCTTTTTTTTAATTCCTGTTATTTGCTGAAAATATTTATCAGATTTAAACGTTGTAAGGTTGAGTCTTTCAGGCCTCTTGGGTACAGGATCATATAATCTGCAAACAGGAGAGATAAAATTTAAAGGTTTCTAAACAGTAATGATACCCCCCCCCCATCTCCTGGAAACAGGCAAGTGTAATAATCTGCTGCCTGAGCCTGTGGATCCGGTCAAGGGCACGTGCTCCCTTAACGATGTAAATATTGGTGCCTTTTGGAGCTCATCTAATCTTTGCTTGCTATGTAGAGGCCCCTGGCTGTCTTTTATTAAATAGCTTTATTGAGATAAAATTTACATGCATAAATTTCTTTTATTTTATTTAAGCAAGTCAGTCTTTTCAGTTCATTTACAAAAGTCCATAACCATCATCAAAATCTCCCTCAGGAAAAGTTTCTTCAAGTGATGGCTTAGTAGTGAAGAACACGTATCACTCTTGCAGAAGACCCGAGTTCAATTTCCAGCACCCACATCTGGCAGCTCACAACTGCAACTCCAGGGGATCTGACATCCTTCTGCCCCCCTTACCCATATGGAGACATACACATGTATACATAAACACATAATATTAACTCTTTTGAAAACAGAAAAGTTTGTTCCCCCAGAAAGGAAATTTTGTTTCGATGATGTACCTATTCAATTCCATACCCAACCCCAATACTCAGCACCCACCCACCGACTTCTCTAAAGATTTTTCTGTTTTCTACATCTTTTGTGCCAGTGGAACCATAAAAAGGTATGACCTTGCATGCCTGGCAGCTTTTGCTTGCCTTAACGCTTTAGAGGTTCACTAATCCTGCACCATGTATCAGCACCTCATTGTCTCCCCACAAAGGCGGAGGCTTTTTGACACTTTCTCGTTAGATTTTTTAAAAGATTTTGTTAGGATATTTCAATTGTACATAATAATGTGTCTTATACATTTACCTGACATATTTTATATCTATTCCCTCTATTACCCTTTTCTTCTTCCCAACTGTCATCCTCCTAACATCATGACATCTTTTCTTTTATTTTGTATCCCAAGGAGATTCAGTATGGTCGCGTTCATGACCTTGGGTGAGGCCTTGTTTCCAGGATCACAGGAAAGTAGTCTCATTTCTGTTGCTGTTATAAAATAACCTGACAGAAAAGTAACTTAAAGAAAAATTGGCTCATTAAAGGGAAGAGAAGGTGTGGGCTCCAGGCAACTCCAACCTGCTTGTAAAATAATGCATGCAAGTTCAATGTTTGGATTGGCTTCTCCACTCCTATGTGGTCTTGGCCCCAAAACTAGGGAATAGTGTTGCCCACTTTCAGGTCTTAGCAGTCCCATACAAATGAAAGCAGTTGAGACAATCTCTTGAAGATAAGCCATAGGCAAACTTAATCTGCATAATATCCCATGAAGACTATCTTCTGAGGTGATTTTAGCTTATGTCAAATTGTCGAGTCAATCTAACCATCACAGCAATGTACCCTGGGCTGTACCACCAAAGAAAATGTGTTTCCCTCTCCTCATAATCATTAACTGCCTACAGATCTTTAATGGGGGATGAAGCATCATGACTTCCTGTTAGAAACTGGTGAGTGCTTACCTTTATGGTCAGACAGCATTGTATGCACACAACACCTCATCTGGTTCCTCTGTTCATTCCCTGATACCCTTTCTATATAACAACATTCATGAGCTGAGGTCTCGGTGCTGTCACCATCCATGTTACATTGATTTCTAAGCTGATTTTTAAAAGTTCCAAGGCTAGATGCATGGAGACTTGGAAGTAGGAACACTATTTGCCTGTGAGAACGTGATAAGTAGGAGTAAGGCTTTCTGGGCTCAGCTTTGTCTGTGGTTATGATGCCTAGTGGCCTCTGAAGCATCTCTGTTGACTGAAAATACTTGAAAGTCAGTACCTTTAGGGCCTGAGTCTCAAGAATGCAGAATTCTATAAGGCTTGGAGGGGGTCTCTAGACTTGTATTTCATTTGGAGGCTTCTTGATTGTGTTTTGACTGCCATTCCTAGGCCTGCACCATTAGATATTTGAGATTTTTGATATGAAGTTTTTGCACCATGTCTGTGCATAAATAAAATATTCCACCTAGAAAAAGCTTTCATATTTCCTAAGAATACCCTCCCAGTCAATCTACTTACCATATGTATTATAAAAGTTTAGAAACTTAAATAAACTATACATGACATGTTTTAAGAAAATACTCATGGAAGGCTTAAAACTAGGTAATGGATTTTTCCTGCTTTAGATACAGCCTCAGTTTGAATCTGAAGGTAAAATACTGAAGATTTATACATGTTATTTTCTCTCTCTGATCCTGAGAATTTATAATGTTAAATGGATAAAGTGGGTTCAAAGAAACAATGGCTGGGTGATTTGTGGTGTTAAAAACAGGAAACTGTCCTTCTTTCACAAAGTTGACAGAAAAAAATAGTCATCACAAAACCAACTAATGCTCCACTGTGGTGATGTAATGTGATGTTCTTGACATGCCTGACAGTCAGTTCAGTTGTCTTCACAGACAAGTGTGAGGAAAAGGTCTGTCTCTGCCATTTTGTTATAACTGAGGAGAGGGAAGATTGATAGATACGGTTTTAGGTTGGCAAGAGACAGGGATTTGAGACATCAGATTTTATTCTTACGTCAAGCAATACCTTGACAGATGGAATTTCTAACCCCCGCACTGTACGTCAATGAATAACAAGGGAGCGATAATGGAAAAGTGAGGGGTAGCCCAAGTGGTTCGGATTTTTCTTTTAAGGCAATAGCTGAGACTAAAACTCTAATAGCAATCAAAAGATGGTCCCCAGAGGGTGAATCCCTTCCTTCAATATTGTTGAGAAATACTGGAGCATTTTCCGAAGGCTGGGAACTGATGAATGACAGAGCTTGCCTCAATATCATGTAACTTTTCAGAATCATTTGTGACATCCTACACCCAAAAAATGAGACTTGGTGTAAGCAAGCCTGAAAATGGGAGAGGCTCTAAAATAGACTAAGAAAACTGTTGGGGTCAGGAATATGCCATGAGAACACAGCCCGCAGAATCAACTTCATGGGAATTTGAAGAGCTCAGTGAAGCTGTAGGGGTTTGACCTAGATCCTCTATGCTTATGTTATAATTGAGTAGCTTGGTGTTCTTGGGGAAATCCTAACAGTGGGAGCAGGGACTGTCCCTGCCTCTTTCGCCTGCTTGTAGGAACTTTTTTTTTCCTTACTGGGTAACCTCATCCAGCCTGCTTCAGGCTCCTCAATTGGTATTTCAGGCAGAAACTACTATGCCAGACTTAAATTAATTAATTCTTTTAAAATGAGAATAGAGCAAGACAATGACACCTTAAAATCTGTGACTTTAAAAATGAATGTATCATATTCTTTGTTTATTTCATTAAAGTAGATAGAAATGAGCCTGAGTGAGTCACCACTTATCAAGGCAGGTTGACCCTTATAAACCTTTGTCTGTGGTGGCTGTTGTTTATACAGGTAAAAGTGACAGTGGGATTTTTGTGAAATCTTGCAGAACTGGTTAATGGTGGAAGCTCATTTCTCTTGGGGTATTACATTATGATTGCAGCTGTTCTGCTTCCCATTATTCTTTTTTCTTTTCTTTTTTTCTTCCCTCGTATATTGCATCCTGACCACAGTTTCCACTCTCACCCTGCAGCCTCTCCCCCGCCCCCTGCAATGCCTCTCTTCTCCCTGAGAGATCCACCTTCCAACTCCCTATCTCCAGCCACCCCTCAGAAAAAAAGCAACACCCCTCTCCCCGGGGATATCAACCAAACACAGCACAACAAGATACAATAAGACCAGGCACACACCATCACATTAAGCCCCTCACAAGGAAAGTAATCCAATGTTCACAAAGTGGATTGCAACCCACAACCATTGAAAGCAATTCTTTATAATTATCCTTGAAGCGTTAACATTGTCTTTCCTAGATGAATTCTGAAATAGAAGAATTGCATCCTATCTTTCAAAAGCCAGGATATATAAATAGTACTCAAGGAGATGTTGGAAAACCCTCCCAGGAGAATATCCTTGTAAGTGATAAAATATCTCAACTCCAGAATTAAGAATTGGGGGAAGATTTTTATATCCACTCAATATCACACTGCTGGTCTGTTGTTTCTCTCATCTTTAGCAATGTATTTATTCTTAAAATTGGTATACGTGTTGTGTGTCTCTTGCTCTGTTATATTTTTAACTTTTATTTATCCCTTTGAAACTCCATATATGAGTACAAGTCATTTAGATTATATTCAGCCACTCCAGCTCTCCCTCTAACTCTTCCAAATATAATGTTCCACAACATCATTCCCTGATCTTCATTTTTTCTCCTCCTTCTCTTGTTCCTTATCCTCTTTCTCCTCTGCTTGCTCTTCCTCCCTCTCCTTCCTCTTTTTTATATAACCCCCTGAGTCTAATTAGCGCTGTATGGAGTATAGTTTGCCATTCATTGGAACATAAATACCCTAACATGGATCTCCTTCCCAAGTGACAATCAGATGTCCCTTATTCCTCAGCTGGCTGTGGAGCCTTGGGAACCAATTCACTCTCCCTGCTGGAGTGTTGATTGGCTTGTAGGTCTGTGTGATGGCAACCACAGCTGCTGTGCAAATAAAGTATTTGTAAAGTTAAAATTTATTTTTCTGTTGCCTTATATTTGAATGTCAGAAATAAGGGTCCGAAGCAAAAGCGATCCAAAGAGGCAATTAAAGCTCAAACTTCTAAGATACTGCATTTACAGGAAAAATAATATGCATCTCAGATGAGATATTGATATTCTCAGAGTGTGTCTCCAGCAGTTCAGCCTACGAATGGAGCTTCAGTGGCAGACTGACAGCTCCCATCAGTCAGAACTCCTGTAGACCTGATCTCTTTGGTGTGTAGCTTGAAGAGCTACTTGCATCAATTTAGTCCCAGGCAACCTAGCATACACCAAATGTCCATGAGACTGAGTGGTACTAGAAAGCCACTTTAACAAGCTACAAGGAGAAATATTGACTGCTGCCTGCCCGCTCTCCACAGTGACCAATCAGTGCACTCCCTTCCCTGCAGAGAAACTTGCTCAAGAGACCATCTGCACCATAGGTAACTGCTAGAGAATTTCATCATAAATTGATGGGAAGCCAGTTTCTTCTGAAGGTGTGTGTAAGCCAGATGATATTAAGACAAGAATCTAATGGAATATGTAAACAATACAAACCATATTTTTCCATGTCCAAACCATAAGAAATCAAAATGTTTGGACTACATTAGCAGACTGAACAAAACTCTCATCTTAGAGGATGTGATCTTGTGAGAACAAGATCCCCATATTTACATTAATCAAATATAAGTCTAATATCAAATAGTCCTGTAGAGTAGTTATAGTGAACTAGTTATGGTATAACTAGTTATAGCTTTATATGAAGGTGGAAAAAAGTCTTGTCTCTGCAAATGACATTTTATGTTCTGTTGCATTAAATTGCATAACATGTATCATTAGTTTTTACTAGATGTTGGTTGTTCTTCTGAAATTATTAAGATAAGACATAATCTTTGTCCTGTGGAATCTCACAGTCCACATGCATCACATACTTAAAACTGAAAGCATGCAAAATAGAGAAGCAATCAGTTCAGCCTGCACTGAGATAAAGGTTCAGGGAAGGTTGGGCAGAGAAAATCACAAATAAACTGGGACTCCGTGAGTGCACAGAAAATATAAAGGTATTCCAAAAAAAAAAAAAATAGAAAGAATATTTACATAGAAAAGCATGATACATACACATCTAACACAATATCATGGGCTAAAAGACACATTAGCTCATGAAAGTAAAATATGAGGTGGTATGTAGTTGTCTCTACTCAATCCAAGTGTGACTTAATTTCTCCTGGTGAGACTGTGTGACTAGTTTCTGGCTCTTTTCTATGCTCCCATTGATACTACCTCATTTCCAGGGAGGCAGTCCACATGACCAGGAAAGAACCAATCAGCAATTTCACACTGATTGTTTTGAAGCTTGTGATTTTATAGGATATTAATGGTCGTCTTTCTCAACAAACTCTTGAAAATATAAAGAAAAAGACAGCAGGTCTACTTTTACAGCAGAATTATATTCAATATAGCTGTGATATCTGTATCATCACCATGCACTCCACATTTTTACATCCAGTGAAGTCACAAGGCACTTTACTTCCTTTGTGTGGTTTGCTTCATTTCATATAATGACCTTCAGTTCTTTATATGCTGCTGAAAATAATAGGATTGTATAGATGATTAATATTATGTGACATAAAGACAGACACACACAGATATAGACACACATACACACACCATATTTTTTTAACTCATCCACTGATGAGTAGAAACAGAGTTATTTTTAATAGTACTGAAACAAATATAGCATTGCAAATTCTGAGATAACAGACACCTCTCATAAGAAGACATAAAAGTGCCCACCAGATATATGGAAATATGTTTCCCATCACTAACCACCAGAGAAATGCAGATGAGGATGACAATAAGGCATCAGTTCATGCTAATAAGAATGACCATTGTAAAAAAAAAAAAAAAAACAAAAAAAACAAAAAAAAAACCTCAATATAACGAGACTCACATTATTTTTAATGTAAATTTTTATTTATTCATTATGACCCCCCTATTCTTTGATTATTCTGTTTCATTCAAATATATACGGATATACACATATACATATATGTATGTAATCTACTGAGTCCAGTTAGTATTGATTGTGTGTATGTACATGTTTAAGGCTGACCTCTTTAGATTAGGGAACCTATCAGGGATCTCCTTCTAAGGGAATTGCCCTCTCAGATACCACTGTTTGCCTGTACCTCTTCATGTAGGCATATAACTTCGTGAGGTTTTCCCCCATGAACAACTGGAGTTTCTGTTATGCAGGTTTTATTCAGCAGTCAAACTGTTGATGTTTCATGAGTGAGGTTGCCCTATCACATCTGAACAGCATTATATAGCTGGAGGCATACTGGTCCTCTGGTTTTTATAACTCTTTCCACCATGTGTCCTACAATTTTCCCTGAGTCTTAGTCATAGGAGTTGTATTATTCGTGGTGCTGGGAGCCTTACGTTCTCTGCTTTATGACTAGCTGAGGATCTCTATAGTGGTTTCTGGAGAGGACCCCATTTGTGCATGTATTAAGGCCAACAATTAACAAATGCATCCTCATAAAACTTTAAAAGCTTCTCTATTGCAAACAATACAGTCAATAGAGTCAAGAAGACTAAAGTGCGGCAGAGAATTTTGCCAGCTACACATAGGGTATAGAATTTATACCTAGCATATATAATGAATTAAAAAAAAAAAAACAAAGAATCTAAAACACAAACAACTCAACTGAAAACAACTGTCTGTAGATCTGAACAGAGGACTCCCAGAAGAAATAAAAATTGTTGAGAGATATTTTTAGAAATGTTCAACTTCTGGTTGATATCCATGGGAGCCCTGTCATTTTCTGAAGAGAAGTGAAGGAGTGGATGGGGTGGGAGGGGAGAGGAGAGTAGGTCTAGGAGAGGGACTTGGAGGAGAGGAAGGAGGGGAAACTGAAGTAGGGAGGTAAAACAGATAAATATTTTTTAAAATGTGTTCAATTCTTCAGAAAATAGGGAAATGCAAGCTAAGAGCCACACTCTTAATCTCCTTGCATACACTATACGTGTTAATTTATGTGAGCCTGTCTCAGTGAAGGATGGTGCTAAATACCAGAGAAGTTCTTACGGAGTAAAGCTCAGCAGGCCCAGGGGTCATTGACTATCTCAATGACTTAGCTAGATTTGTGATCTTGATGAAAAGAGTGATTTTACCCAATGGGCACAACTTGATTAAAAATAAAGTCGATTCCCTAAGACTAGCTGTGCCCCCTTCTTTAATTTCTGTCAGCTAGGCACTGGTACCTGTCACTGAGTTTTTAGTATACTCCGTAGGTGGAAAGAGCCATCTGTGCTTTCATGCTATTGGGCCAAGGCAGAGAATTTTGTCCACTTTAACTCAATCCTTGTTTCAAATGAGCAAAGCCAGTTCCTTTTACTTGCTCAAATTTCCTAATGTCAAAGTTCGTTAGAGCTTTCCATGGATATCCTGAAATTTTCAGAACTGGAACCAAGTCACCTGTTGCAGCTTTAAATCTCTTTTGATGTGGGATAGGGACACACACACACACACACACAAAAGAAACAAAAAGAAAAAAAAACTGATTACCTTGTATCTTTCTCATTTTTCTCCTCACTCTCTGTTAAAGATGTCTTTTCATTGTTTATTCTCTACTAAATAAATCAGAACTATTTCATTTTAAATGCTTCATGGTTCCATGGAGCCAGCATTTATTTCCTTGTTCTGAGCATTTTCTCAGACAATCATTCTTTGTTTGCATTGTGCTAGGCTTCAAGGATCCAAGCAGAAATGCCAGTGGAAAGCAGACACCAGGGATTAATCTATCAGAAATCAATTACTCGATGCACAGAAATCTATCAGAACTTTTCTTAAAGTCAGATGGAGAAATCCTGGAGAGGTTATGAGTGCTGTGGGTTTCTTAATGGAGACATCCCTGAAATGGAAAGAAGGGTGACAAACATGGCCTATTCCATCATTCTTTACGATGATCACTCCACCCGTTCACGTATTCCCAGAGTTCCTTAATACTTTCCAAAAATCTAAACATATTCAGAGGAGAACGACCTGGAGCAGATGTTGCTGCTTCTCAGTCTGTGGAAATGTTTTCCAACAGAGGGCAAGTTCAAGAAAATCTATTCAGAATTTACATAGATCTCTGTGCGAAAAGAGTGATTAATGATTTGGAGCTTGAAGCGCTCAGAAAGCTGTGTTTATCTCCCTTCTGTGGGTAAGCGGAGAGCCATCGCATACTGGAACATCCAGTCATGCGTACTTCATTAGTAGCAAATATTAGTGGGAGTTCTGTGAGTGGAAGGAGAGGATAAAACTCACTAACTGCAGGAAAAGAAAGCAAATATCCAGGGCGGGAAGGAAAATTAAAGTTTAATTATCAGACGTTTTCTTAGAGTTAATTTCCCTTGCCTTTGTTTCAGTGCGCAAGTTCTCCATGAGAGGGAAGATTTATGGGTGTCTTATTTTAATTAGCAGTCTGGAGGTAAATGTTCTGTGGAAAGTCGAGTACACACCCCCACTTTGCGGGATTGCAGGGAGAACACATTTTGAAATGTGTCACAAAAGCTTATTAATGCCATATGTTACGTTTTACTTGTTTTTCTTCATAAGAACAGTTAAATGTGGCCAGATGCAGGTTAAAGATTAAATTAACGAGACTCAAGCTTCGTGACTCCTCCCATTTCCATGAGCTCGTTTCTCAATGCCCTATGAGGAGTGGGGGAACAGAGACTTAGCAATGACAGAAGGTTGCATATATCTGTAAAATTATATGTAAATACATAGGTTTTTATACATATATGTGTATTTATACATACATAAAATACACATGTAAAATACACATGTAATATGTACATTATACATACATATAATATGTATACATATAAATATGTTTTTATATGTATATAAAATGAACATGCTCTGATTTTTAATTCTCTTCAGTCACAACTGGCTTTCATTCACGTTTTCCCTTTTCATGAAGTCATAATAACATAATGGTGAGCATTTTTTTTGGAACTTGTTTATTAGGGAGTTGATCTAGCGAATATATTTATATTGCTTTTAGCAAACCACAGTCTCTGTTATTGGAGTTGCTTTGCATTGCTATGGTATTTTCAGAGAACCGTTGCCAGCATATGAAGAGCACCTTGAAGCTATCCTATCGCCCGGAGTAAAGAATCACTATGACGTAATGAGAAAATACAGGAACAGGCTGGTAGCACAGACTGGGGTTCTACCTCAAGTCTCACTGATAGCACGATCAAAACAAGTTTGAATTCCATGGAGCCAGAAGCTCTATCTGGAAATTCCTTTCAAACGTGCTGTGTACACAATTGTAAGCAAAATTATTATTTTTCTTACCTATGTCTGTACAAAACAGAATGCAGGCTATAATACAGCTCATATCTTTATGCGCCTTCCACAAAAAAAAACAAAACACTTTTATCATAACTCTGGCTATTTATAGGGAACAGGCTTCAGCAGAAATAGAAAGCAGAAAGAGTGAATATGAAGGAGTTGGCACTTTGCATGTTTTATGAATAGACATCAAGTATCTATAGTTTTTTTTTTTTTAACTACTTTCAGTGTTCACAACGAAGAACATCATAAGTCCAGGGTTTACATGACTTAAAACGAAGAAGCAGAAAGAGATGATTTATTAAAGAATATGTGGCCAAAGGTGTAAAAAGTAAAAGTGTGCAGGAGTATACATACCATCAAGCAGTTAATAAATAAAATCATTGCTGTATTTTCCGGGATCTGTTAGTGTTTGTCCCAATGTTGATTTATATGGCTGTGATGACAGGCCCTGACAGAAGCAAATTAAGAAACACAAGGGTTTATTTGGCTCACCATGTCAGGGTATGGCCAGTCATTACAGGGAAATGAAGGCGGAAGGAACTTGAAATAGCTAATCACGTTACAGCTCCAGAGATGGATGGTTCCTGGGTTTGCAGCAACAAATGTGAACTCATTCTTGTTAAATGAGTCCCAAGTCCAAGGTGGAAGCTGTTGCTTAACACTCCCCACCCCCGCCAAGTTATGAGTGGCACTAATGCATATTTGATGATATCATGCCATGATGGTCATGTGTGCAGTCTTTACAGCTGGGGAGGACGATTGACGTCTTTTTTCTTTTCTTTTTTTTTTTTTAATCTTGGCAGCTTGCATAGCACCTTTAGGCATCAGAGATAATCTTCAGGAAGTCAGTTCCAGCCAACTTCTTCAAATCCTGTTCAAAGTATGTGGTGTTTTTCAGAAATAGGTTTTTGACCTTCAAGTTCTGGGAGGCAACCTAGGACGACAGCATCAACTACATTGCTTCGAGGTCTCCTAGACGTCCCTAACCACCAACTGGAAATGGCGTTTCTCATACTTGGAACTGGGGTTTTCATTAGCTGCTCTATGGCTCTTCCGACAAGCATTATCAACCTGAGCAGGACAGCTTTGTTAACCCAACTATTTTATGAAATTATTCTTATAGAATACAGATCCCTCTATAATTGGATTTGCCTTAGTAGAAACTTCTTCCAGAACAAGGCCTCGAGAAATGGAGCAGAAGGTTCCTTGTGGAAAGGGAGATTTATTTTCCTTTCTGTAGAGTAGGAAAAAATTAAGCTCTTCTCAAGGAATGCCTGACTTCTGCACTTCAGAAAACCTGGTTAGTAGTGTCTGAACTATTCCTTGATTAGATAATAAAAACTGCACCTTCAGCTCAATTGACACAAATGATGAAATGCCATATACAGAAGAGATAAAAATCATAGCAATCTGATATAAAAAGACTGTCTTTAATTTTTTTTCTTACTGACAGAAGAGTATAGCAATTGTTGCTTTGCTGAGAAATATTGGAAGCAATCACTTTAAACACAGAAATGTGCCTGACATTTTCTCTATTATTACAACTAATCAAAGTGAAAAGGCAAAGAGAAGAGCAAGAGTGACCAAGAGAGCTCAGAAATAAAATACCTACCTAGCATGTGTAATGTACTGGATGCTGTTCCCAATACCACTCCAAGAAATTAAATAATTTTAAAAACAAAAATGTTTTCACAGTCTATATCATTGTCCTTTTTCAGTGTTGATGACAAACTGTAAGAAAATATGAGCTATAATGAACAAGATTTTTGTTTTACATTGAAGATGTACTGGAAAAAGCCTCAAAGAAAATACAGTAATTGATTTGGGAGCCAAAGACAAGGACTCAGAGCTTACTGCTCTTGAAGCAGACCACAGTTCAGTTCCCAGCACCCAGGTGGCAGCTCAAAAACACCTATAACTCCAGAGACAGGTGATCTGACACACTCTGTCAGCTTTCATGGCATTGCATGTGTGGCATACACATACATGTGTATGCTCAGACAAACAGACAGTTATCATGTGAAACATAAATAAACATGTAAAGCCAAGCTAACAAGGCTGATCTTGGTGGCTATGTCTGAAATTTCAGCCCTTAGAAGGTGGAGTCTGAGGCCATCCTATCCCCCAAAGACTTCAAACAGAAAAACCTAAAGAAACGGTCATGATAAGAAGAATCAATTGAACAAAGCTGCCAATTCTTTCTAAATTAATCAGTAAATTTAGTGAATTCCTATCACAGTTTTTCTTTTGTGGTGTTTTGTTTGTTTAAATGGTGTCTAGATAGTTGAAGAGGCACATGGAAAGAGGAAATAGCCATAAATAGTAAAGTCAATCCCGGAGAAAGGGGAAGAAATAAATTTCTCTCTAAGGTGACAAAACTTAAAAATTTACATCAATTAAAGAAATATTGAGTCAAGAACAGACAAATCAAGCTGTGGAATGTCATAGAGTGGTATTATGATCTTCACAAAATGTGATGATTTTATGATTAGCCAAAAGGAGTGTCTTACAATTCAGCAAAAGCATTGGCTATGCAGTGGATAATGAATGGATGGTATTTAAATAGAAATATTAAAAATACATTTTTATAGTACGTGACCAGTAGCATAGACTCAATTAAGGTAATTTTGGCCCTCAGAGATCATCTGGCAATATTTGAAGACATTTGGGTTGTAAAAGCAGGGAGAGTAAGACAGTACTGGTACATAACGAGCAGGAGTAGAAAACAGAGATGCAGTGAAGAAGCAGTGAAGAATTCTATAGAATAGAGGACAGCTCTTCTACACCCCTCAGCAAACAATAGGGCTATCACCTATTCATCAGTCCAGATCCAAATAAAACAGCGTTCTAAAGACACAACAGCATGTTGTCCCGAACCCTGGTAAGATCTGTTCAAATATCACCTTCACTGTAAGTCTCATACTTTAAGTTCTCTTAAAGTAGCTACTTCTGTTTCTCTCTTACCACTACTGGTATATCTCCCTCTGTTCTGTTTACTCTGTTACTTGACACTTATCTTCTAACCTTAAGCAAACAGTGCATAATGTTGTGCAGCCTACTATCCATTCTCTAGAATGCCTTGTTTGGTTCACTGTTGTATCTACAACACCCAGCACAGTGCTCAGCACACAGCAGGTGATCAATAAATATTTACAGAATAAGCGACTAAACAGTCCCAAGTGCTCATTGCTGTGCAGAATCACAGGATCACTTGAGAATTGCTGGTGGATAGTGGTGTTTTGAAGAGATATATGGTTATTGTCAACTGAATTTGAAGATATACATTTTAAGGGAGTCAACACAAGGATGAAAGGTTGAAATCACAACACTCCCTTCCTTCAGCACCAAAATATATAAGCCAACAAAATCCACAGCTAGGAAGGGAGCAGCCAAACTATTCCTGAGGGATCATTGAAATTCATAAGCTATATATGCATAAAACTGGGAGACCTGGGTAAAGAGCAGCAAGAAATGGTAGCAACAAATATCTCCTCCCCTGACCTTGGTCTGCATACCTTCATCTTTTCTCATGTTTTTATTTTCAGATATCAGTAGTGACTCATGTCTGTCCATTTTTTCTTCTGCCCATTAGAAAAAAAAATCTGTACTAAGACATTAATCAAGATCATAAACCTAGATTCTAGGTCCTAGAAGAACTACACAAGAAACACAAACATGTTCATGTATGTGTGCATTTATAAGCATGCATATGTTTGTTTGTGTATATAAATTCATACATATACATCAAGATGTGAAACTTAAGACCCATTAATCTATGATCTTTTAGTAGTTTATCCTTAAGACTCAATGACTCAATTTATGTAGTTTTATTTTTTCATTTGTACCCCTGCATTTTAGCCAAAGTTTACTAGTACTCATTTGGCAGGTTTTCAAACACAGGTCCAGAAAAACATGGTTATCTGATTATTTGTGGGACCATTTTGAAAGTCATGTCTTGAGCAGTAAAGAAATCCAAGTTCTCTCTCTCCCTCTCTCTTCCAATTGCACATTTGAAGTAAGACTTTATTTGAAACAAAAGTCTTACTTTTGCTTTTAAAACTATGTTTTCCATTGATCTATTGTCACTGGCCAGCAGTAACACCTGAATACCAACTGAGAGAGGGTTGGGGAGAGAGAGAGACAGGGCGACACAGAGAAGGACACCAAGTCAACATGCTGATCAAATTGTCGATTTAATAGACCTCAGGTTAACACTTAAATAGGCAAAAAAAGTACACGCAGTTTCTCCCGAGGGCAATTTTACTTAGCCAAAACATATGAGGGCTCACTCAAGGTTACACAGAGCTTGCTGTCTGGTTACTATGGTTGCAGAGTTTCTCAGGGTCAGAGCAGTCCGCTATAGGACCACCAAGGTCAGTTTATGAGAGACTGGACCTTGGAAAATAACCAGAGCCAAGAGACTGAATTCCACTGCTCAGATGCCATTAACTCCAAATTTGCCATTAACTGCCACAATCTATAGTTTCCATGTTTTAAATGGAATGACATTTAAATTATGGTAGATGCTCCGATATACAACCCAACCTGATTCTTGCAAATTTAGGAAATTGTCTCCCGGATGTTCAGAATGCCACTGCAAGAAGATCACCCTCAGTTGCCATCCATTTTGGAGAATTTCCTCTGCTAGATAAAAACACTTGATCCAGATCAACCTGCATCCAGGGGAAGCCAATAGCCAAGATTAATCTAAATCTATGTAAAATGTCCTAGTCCTCTTGTTTTAACTCAGAACAAGTTTAAGTAATCAGCCGTCCCACTCCAAAACACTGTCCATTGGTCTTGAGACCACTGGAAAGCATCAAAACTGCTACTTTCCCCATCCCACTGTGAAATCTATAGAGCATTCCTATATAAGAGTCCACTGCTGAAAAACCCAACCTTCAACATCAAGTGAACCTACATGCTGTAATTCACGTGATGTGTGGCACTTCCTGGTGAGAAAAATAAAATAAGAAGCCTGGCAAGCACATAAAAGGGGTGAGAGAGCGCATCACATGCTAAAATCAGACTGCTCGGAATTAGCAACAGATGAAAACTAATGGTCTGTGAGTTGTGACTGAGTTAGCACAGAGGAAACTTGCAAGCCCCGCCAGCGCAAGGCAGAGCGGAAAGGCAGGTGTGACTAGCTTCTGCTGTCACCCGGCTAACCAAATACTATTAGCAATCCTCATGTGTGACAAGAGCTGTGAGAAAACAACAGGAGGCACGTATAAAAGTCCCCGGGCTAAGGCCGAGGATCTGGCTTGCTTCCATGTATGTGGACCTATCTGCATTGCCCCCGTGGCACGCCTGGGTTGGCTACCCAGAGGCTATTTAAGCTGTGGGCTGGCTTTCCCCGGGGTCCGAGGATTGTTCAATGTTCCTGAATAAACTGCATTGAAAAAAAAAAAAAAAGTCCCCGGGAAACTACATAATTGAAGAAACGAAGCCAAAGGGTCTATTGTCATGACAAAAGCCCTCATCGCCAAGATCAGTGGAAATCATTAAAGCGAAGCACTCATGTTCCAACTTGAGCGAATATATACACAACCAATTCATCTGTTTTAAACAATGCCAAAACTAATGCAAACTATATTCATCCCATTCCTACTACCAACTTCCCTCTCAGTTACAGTTTTTATTGTGATAAAACACTATTAACATAAGCATCGGGAAGAAAGGGGTTATTTGGCTTATAGATTTCAGACTATCGTTTGGAAAAGTCCAGGCAGGGATGCGGAGGCACAGTCTGAAGCAGAGACCACAGAGGAAGGCTACTTGGTGACTTGCTTCTTCTGGCTTTCCCAGCCTGCTTTCTTATATTGCCAAAGACTGTCTCCTCAGAGGCAGCACTGCCCACAATTGGCTGGAGCCTCCTACATCCATCACTAATCAAGAAAATGCCACGCACACTTACCTATAGGCAATCTGATGGAGGCATTTTCTCAAATGACTTTTCTCTTCTCAGATAACTCTAGCTTGTGACAAATTGACAAAAACAAAATAAACAAACAAATGAAATGGGATAATAAATGTGTTTAAGTTGGAGTGCCAAAGTCCAGATACTATGTGCCTTAAAGGGGAAACACAAAGCTCTTAGGAATCTTCTGGATTTTCTGTAATTCATCCTCTTAATTACTAACCCAAACTTTCTCTGTTGTCTAAAATGTAGCTCAATATCACTAGTCGACAAATATATTTCAAAATATAATCAAAATACTTAGACTACTCCAAACTTTGAATACATACTAGAGATTAAAAAAAAAAAAAACTGGTTCTCCTTTCAATAACTATTATAATGATTTATTTAATAAAATAGAGAATGAATTATTTAACTGCTATAAAATGTAAAATATCTGTGAATAGTTACAAAATTGAGAAATACAATTAAAATATAAAATAAAATATTCACCTCACTCAGAAAGTGATGGAGAAATGAGGCACAATAGCTAAGAAATTAACTATACTGGGCGTGGTTTTAAAGCTTAGGTTCACAAGAAGTACCAAAACTAAGCCTGTGAACGAAATAGCAATATCGCACATTCCGTAAGATGAGAATACAGAATGTATTTATTTTTATACTTAACTAACAAAGAGGTAGAGGGAGATAGATACAGATACATATACAGGTCTATATGTAAAATGTACACATAAATACCCATTTATACATACAAACACACACACACACACATATAGACAGAGATACAGAGAAAGAAAGATTTAAAAATGGAAAGAAACAAGATCAAACTTTGTAGAAATGACTAAAACAATGGAAATTCCAAGAGTCAAACAATTTACAATATCCATGTAGTTGATCAAATGTCCTTGTTGTAAGGTGGGGCATCTTTTGGTTATGTTCATAGTGGCTTTGTTCATAATAGCAAGAAACTGGAAACAACCACGATGTCCCTACACCAAAGAACGGATGAAGAAATTGTGATAATTTACACAATAGAATACTACTCAGCTATTAAAAATAAGAAAATCCTATATTACATGCCTATATGAGTGAGTATATACCATGTGTGTCTTTCTGCTTCTGGAACAGCTCACTCAGGATGATCCTTTCCAGTTCCCACCATTTACCTGCAAATTTCATGATTTCCTTAGTTTTCATTTCTGAGTAATATTCCGTTATGTAGATGTTCTACAATTTCTGCATCTATTCTTCAGTTGAGGGGCATTTGGGCTGTTTCCAGCATCTAGCTATTACAAATAAAGCTGCTATAAACATGGTTGAGCAAATGTCCTTAATGTGTACTTGAGACTCTTTTGGATATATGCTTAGGAGTGGTGTGGCTGGATCTTGAGGAAGCACTATTCCTAGTTGTCTGAGAAAGCACCAGATTGATTTCCAGAATGGTTGTACAAGTTTACATTCCCACCAGCAGTGGAGGAGGGTTCCCCTTTCTCCACAGCCTCTCCAGCATGTGTTGTCATTTGAGTTTTTCATCTTGGCCATTCTGATGGGTGTAAGGTGAAACCTCAGGGTTGTTTTGATTTGTATTTCCCTAATGGCTAATGACATTGAGCATTTCTTTAAGTGTTTCTCTGCCATTCAATATTCCTCTACAGAGAATTCTCTGTTTAGCTCTGTTCCCCATACTTTTAATTAGACTACTTGGTTTGCTGGTTTTCAGCCCATCCCAAAAGGCAAAGAGGAAGGACATTAGAAGAAGAAGAAAACAGGAAACAAGCTAGGAACCTGCCACAGAGGGCCTCTGAAAGGCTCTTCCCTGCAGACTATCGAAGCAGACGCTGAGACTTATGGCCAACTGTTGGGCAGAGTGCATGGAATCTTATGTAAGAAGTGGGAAATAGTAAGATCTGAAGAGGACAGGAACCCCACAAGGAGAGCAACAGAACCAGAAAATTTGAACACAGGGGTCTCTCCAGAGACTCATACTCCAACCAAGTACCATGCATGGAGATAACCTAGAACCCCTGCACAGATGTAGCCCATGGCAGTTTAGTGTGTTCCATAGTAATGGGAAGAGGGACTTCCTCTGACATAATCTGATTGGCTTGCTCTTTAATCACCTCTCCCTAAGAGGGGAGGAGCCTCACCAGGCCACAGAAGATGACAATGCAGCCACTCCTGATGATATCTGATAGACTAAGATCAGAAGGAAGGAGAGGAGGACCTCCCCTATCAGTGGACTTGGGGAGGGGCATTCTTGAAGAAGGGGGAGGGAGGGCGGGATCGGGAGGGGAGGAGGGAGGGACTTATGGGGGGATACAAAGTGAGTAAATTGTAATTAATAAAAAAATAAGGAAATCATGAAATTTGCAGGCAAATGTATGGAACTAGATAAGATCATCCTGAGTGAGGTAACCCAGACACACATGATATGTTCTCCCTTATAAGCAGATATTAAACCTATAGACAAGGGTAACCATCTATGGATTGTAGAATCCATAGACCCAAAGAAGCTAAGTAGTAACAAGGAGGGCCCAAGAGAGGGTGCAGGAATGTCACTCAGAAGGAGAAATAGGATAAAATGCAAGACAACAGAAGTGGGTGAAGAGAGGAAACCAGTCAGGAGATGGAATGAGAAGATAAACATGGGTGGAGATCAGATGTGGGGAGAACAAGGGTGGGAGGTGAGAGGGCATGGAACAAGAAGGGAAACTGAGGGAGGACATTTCTTTGTCAAACTGGAAGCCTGTTACAGGGTGGGCTTCTGGGAGGACACGGTGTGACTCTAGCTAAGACTTCTAACAGGTGGAAGGTCATGAAGACTGAAATGAACCTCCTAGCCCAGCAGGACTAGCTTAAGGAGGACAACAGCAACCCACCCACAAAGCCTTTGATCCAAAAATTACCCTGCTTATAAGAAGTGCAGTGAAAAAAGGGAAAACAGAGATTGAGGGAATGTCCAGCCAATGACTGGCGCAACCAGAAACCCAAATCACTGTAGAGAGGCAGCCCCTGACATTATTATTGATGCTCTGCTATGCTTGCAGGCAAGAGCCTAACATGACTGTCATCTGGGAAGTTCTACCCAGCAGCATATCAAGACAGATGCTGGAACTTGCAGCCAAGCAAGGGGAAGAGCTCCAGCGGTCCTGTGGAAGTGTTGGGGAAAAAGATGGAAGGATCTGGAGAGGACAGGAAATTCACAAGAAGACCATCAGAGACAACTAACCCACACCCATGGGGTCTTAAAGAGACTGAGGCATCTACTAAGAAGCATGAATAGTCCGTACCTAGGCCCCCTACACATATGTGGCCGATGGGTGGCTTGGTCTTTATATGGGGTGCTCAGCAAGTGGAAGGGTGGTGTTGATTCTAAGATGGACTTTATTTCCTGGTTTTGGATTACTTCCCCCAGCAGGGCTTCCTTGCCCAGCCTCAGTGGATGAGGATATGTTCAGTCCTGATGTGACTTGATGTGTTGGGGAGGGTTGATATGGGGTGAAGTTGGCTTCCTGTTTCTGGGGGGAAAGAGAAATGGAAAGAGGAGCAGGGAGACTGGGAGAAAAGGAGGAATACCCTTTACATCCCATACCCTTGGGATGTAAAGTAAATAACCTGAAATAAGATAATTAAAAAAAATGTTCATGTAGTTGTAAATCTCTCCCATTCCTAACCTTCATTCAGTACAGTGCCCTTAGCATGTGAGTTGTGGGGAGATGGGACATGTGGGTGTGTATTATAAAGAAGTGAGTGCTGTGTGAAATCCTGTGTAAAGGAAGACTCCATCACGTTATGATAAGCCTAAGCAATAACTCAGAACATGTTAGATGCATGTATAAACACCACAGTGAAACTCATTATCTTGTAAAATTAACACACAGTTAGAATGAAATACTAAAATATGTATCTAACAGAAACTCTTTAGAAATTTGTTGGCTCCATAGGGAACACCCTGCGTTTTTGCAAGTCATTAATTGGGGGTAGACAGTCTGACTTATACATAGCAAAATACCAGCCAGCATGGAGGGCTCCTTTCTGAGCATGAGCTTGTACATTTTAAATTTTAAAATCCATCTAATACTAGTTCTTATTAAATATAACTCTGGTATTTCCTAAGACATATTTGAACTTCAGTATGGGTCTCTCTGTAAGGTCAGAAATCTGAGTTTTGCTGATTCAAACTTCTATTCCAACCAGCAAGGACAACCTTTCCCTGTGCTCAGTCCCTGCAAGGTAGCTACAGATCTTCATTAACTTCAGCTTTACAGTCACTTTGGAAGCTCTCATCCCACCACTCTCCCCATCAACCAGAGGCCATTTTCATTCCAGATCTTTACAAATACGTCAATCGTGATAAACATAGACATTTACAACGAGGCATACATATTGTTACCAAAGCAGAGAGATTCTATCTCTCTTGTCTTATGAACAAGAAAGAAATCCCTGTTGGGAAGGACCTCCATGCCCTGACTCCACCAAGCCTCTTTCTCTGCTTGGAGTATCAATTCCTTGATTAACATTTAATCACTCTCTTCAAGTCTTCCTCAACTTTCAGGGAATTTTTATCATCCTATCTTCTTATGAAAGCAGAGAGATCTTTATTTTCTCTCACTGAAAAAAATAATTTTCTTTAAAACAACAAACCCATTTTCTGATTCAAAATGAGTTCACAGTTGTTGCATCACAAGGTCAGATTGCTAAAACACTGCAAAGGATGGTAATTTATCTTCTGCCTCTTGGAAATTTCACGGAGAGGAAACACTAAAACACAGTGGTTAGAAAAACATTAAAAATCATCTGTTTTCCACGAGCCTTTTTAATTTGTGAGCTTGAATTGAAAGTTATACCTATCTATTGTAGAATATGCCTTGTTTAGAGTGTCTCCCTTTTGGTTCTTTCATGTTGAAGTAGCTATACAAGTTGTGCTGCCCATACATGGGCTCTGAAATATATGCTTATTTCAAGACTTTAATATAGATATAAACTGAGATATGAAATGAATCATACACAACCTGGTAGGTCTGCATAAATTTTTGTCCACATTGGATCTTATTAGAATAAAGAAAGTATTATTTATTACTTCAACTCAGTATGGTATCTTGGAAAATCATAACATATGATCATAGCTTTCTAACTACTGGTATATAACCTCAGAGAAGTTCTATGAATGTGTTCTAGAGATTTCTTGCCTCTTTTGCTCTCATGTTGTACACAGTGTTATGCCATATTTTGTTACATGTAAAAGGCATATTTGTCCCTAAGTCAGTATAAGGCTGGATAATCATTTTGGTTCATATTAGCCATACAAATATCCTTTGGATAGCTCTTGAAATTACTTGAGTGTGGTATCCTTCAGATTAATAAATCAGTTAAGTTTGAAATACTTATTAAGGTATTAATACACTTAGTAGGAATATATAGGACCAGAAAAGTTTTGATTTCATACATTTTAATTTTTATGTATATTTGTTTACATATAATGATATATCTTGGGGTTAGAAGCTCAAACAAAAAATTAATTATGTCTTATAAACACTTTATATACACATCCTGGGATTAACTTCACACACTCTTTCAGTCTGCCTGCAATTTTTTTCACTTCAACAAGTCACACATGCTTGAGACACCATGTGTTCAAATGGTTTTCTGACTTGGAGCATTTTGGATTTTGGATTTTTTAGATTAAGAATGTTTAACTCAGAGAGGGGCAAGATGGCGGCGCCGGGAGGACTCTCATTCTGAGCAGCAGCACAGCAGGATCAGCACAGCGAACAGCAATCAGAACTCTTGGCCATAAAACACAGTCATTGTGTTTCCCAGGTGAGAGGATACCCCACGGTGGGGGATTCAATCAGCTTTTAACTCATCCAGCTAAACCGTGGAAGAGATCCCGGTTCCGCAGACGCTTGGCTGCCGGCCGCCAGCCCCAGCCCCAGCACAAGCCACAAGCCAGTGTCTCTGGTCACGATCCCAGACTGAACCTTGGGCACCACACTATCAGAGACTGGAATTTTCAGTCGAGAGATAACCCCAGGGTACAGGAAACGATTGGGACCGGCCTTAGGTCACCCAGACATCCCCTGGAAAAGACTCGGGCGGGTTCCACGGGCACCCCAGGAGCCAGCCCGGAGCCAGAGCCGGGGACCCAGGTTCCGGCACAGAGCCCTGCCTGCCTGCGCGCCTGATTCGCCGCCAGAGATAGAAACGGCGGGTCTGATCTCAGAGCACTCAGCTCACCCCCAACCTGAAAAGGTCCCCGGAAAATTACCCAGCTTAGGGAGCCACTCGGGCTCCCAAAAGCCGCAAAGGCAGACACAGGCAGTTTCTGCGCACCAGACAGCTGGCAGAGACTGAGCCGCCATCACACAGCTGTGCTCCAGGCACAGGCAAATTTCTGTGGCCAGCCAGCTGGCAGACACTGAGCAGTGTGCACCAGGGCAAAAAAAGACACTAGGAGTCCATGTCTCCAGAGAATCCACGGGGAAGGAAGGAAACTGTACTGATCTAAATCACCCAATCCTTCCCTAGAAAAAGTCAAGCAGTCTAGTGGGGCCGAGGCACCAGCACTCAGCTGTGCTCCAGACACAAGCACAAACAGTTGAGGCGCGCCTGATGTCCAACTGGGTCTCAGCAGCTGATCATTAAATTTGCAACAAGAAACCCAGAAACAGGGCAACTGCCCTCAGGACTTCCCTGGGTGAGAGGAGAACCCTCTTGACTAACAAAGACCACAGTTACCACTCAGGTCTATATCCCTGAGGTGAGCAACTCCTGAAAAAACACCAGCCATCCAGGGACTATACCCAAAAAGCTGAAAAGACATCCTTCAGGAAAAAACAGCTTTCTGCAAAGGGGATTCTCTCCACCACAGGATCCCCAGGAACCACCAGAAAATAACCCTAAACTCCTAAGATAACACAATGGGTAGAGGCAAGCGTAAAAGCTCAAGCAACAAAAGACAGAGCAATATGGCATCTCCAGAACCCAGTTACCCAGGGGCAAGTAGCCCTGGACACCCCACCATAACTGAAATCCAAGAAGATGACCTAACAAGTATGCTCATGAAGATGATAACAGAGGAAACAAATAAGATTCGTAAAGACATAGAGGAAGATAAACTCAAACAGAATATTGCCATCCGTAAAGAAATAGAGGAAGCTGCAGCCAAACAGTTTATGGCCTTTAGAAAGGAAATGCTTAAAACACTGAATGAAATGATAGAAACAGAGTTGAAGGAACTAAAAGAAAAACAGGAAAGTACAATCAGACAGGTGAAGGAAGTAAACAAAACAACTCAAGACCTGAAGATAGAATTGGAAAAATTAAAGAAAACACAAATGGAAGAAATAATGGAAAGGAAGAATCTAGGGAAGAAAACAGGAACTACAGAGGTAAGCATAACCAACAGACTAAAAGAGATGGAAGAAAGAATCTCAGGTGTAGAAGATACAATGGAAGAAATCGATGTATCTGTCAAAGAAAATGTTAAATCCGAAAAATTCCTGACACAGACCGTCCAAGAAATGCAAGACAATATGAAAAGACAAAACCTAAGAATAATAGGTATAGAGGAAAAAGAAGACTCCCTTCTCCAAGGCCCTGAAAATATTTTCAACAAAATCATTGAAGAAAATTTCCCGAAGCTAAAGGAGAGGCCAATTAGAATACATGAGGCCTACAGAACACCCAACAAATTTGACCAGAAAAGAAAATCCTCCCGCCACATAATAATCAAAACAGTAAGTATACAGAACAAAGAAAAAATACTAAAAGCTGCAAGGGAAAAAGGCCAAGTAACATATAATGGCAAACGCATTAGAATCACACCTGACTTTTCAACAGAGACTATGAAAGCCAGAAGGGCCTGGACGGTTATCATGCAGACCCTAAGAGAACACAGATGTCAGCCCAGGCTACTATACCCAGCAAAACTCTCAGTCCTCATAGATGGAGAAAACAAGATAATCAATGACAAAAACAAAGTTCAACAATACCTACAAACAAATCCAGCATTACAGAAGACACTGGAAGGGAAAATACAACCCAAGAAAGCTAGCTACATTCAAGAAAACACAGGAAATAAATAACCTCACTTCAGTAAAACAAAAAGCAACCAAGCACACAACCTGATGACCACAGCCAACATCAAAATCAAGAGATCTAACAGCCACTGGTCATTAATCTCTCTCAACATCAATGGACTCAACTCTCCAATAAAAAGACACAGATTAACAGAATGGATACATAAACAAAACCCAGCAATCTGTTGCATACAAGAAACACACCTAAGACACAAAGATAGACATTACCTGAGGGTAAAGGGTTGGAAGACGACTTTCCAAGCAAACGGACCCAAGAAGCAAGCAGGAGTAGCCATTCTAATATCTGATAAAATAGACTTTCAACCAAAATTAATCAAAAGAGATGGGGAAGGACACTTCATACTCATCAAGGGAAAATTCCACCAGGAAGACATCACAATCCTGAACATCTATGCCCCAAATACAAGGGCACCCACATTTGTGAAAGAAACATTGATAAAATTTAAAGCACATATAGATCCACACACATTAATAGTGGGAGACTTCAACACCCCACTCACAACAAAGGACAGGTCAACCAAACAGAAATTAAACAAAGAAACAATGTCTCTGACAGAGGTCATGAATCAAATGGACCTAACAGACATTTACAGAACTTTACACCCAAACACAAAAGAATTTACCTTCTTCTCAGCACCTCATGGAACCTTCTCCAAAATAGACCACATAGTGGGTCACAAAGCCAGCCTCAACAGATACAAGAAGATTGAAATAATCCCATGTATCTTGTCTGATCACCATGGAATAAAGCTGGACCTCAACAATAACAGAAATAACAAAAAGCCTACACACACATGGAAACTGAACAACTTGTTACTAAATCACAGCTGGGTCAGGGAAGAAATAAAGAAAGAAATTAAAGTCTTTCTAGAAATCAATGAAAATGAAGACACAACATACCCGAACTTGTGGGACACAATGAAAGCAGTGCTAAGAGGAAAGTTCATAGCACTAAGTGCCTTCAAGAAGAAATTCAAGACAGCTCATTCAAGCACCCTAATGGCTCGCTTAAAAACCCTAGAAAAAGAAGAAGCAGACACACCAAGAAGGAGTAGACGGCTGGAAATAATCAAACTCAGGGCTGAAATCAATCAATTGGAAACAAATAAAACAATTCAAAGAATCAATGAAACCAAGAGCTGGTTCTTTGAGAAAATCAACAAGATCGACAAACCCTTAGCCAGGCTAACTAAAAGGCAGAGAGACACCACCCAAATCAACAAAATCAGAAATGAAAAGGGGGATATAACTACAGACACTGAGGAAATCCAAACAATCATTAGGACTTACTTCAAAAGTCTATATGCCACAAAATTTGAAAATCTAAATGAAATGGACAATTTTCTTGATCGATTTGACTTACCAAAGCTGAACCAGGACCAGGTAAATCAACTAAATAAACCTATATCCCCCAAAGAAATAGAAGCGGTCATCAAAAGGCTCCCATCCAAAAAAAGCCCAGGACCAGATGGCTTCAGCACAGAATTCTACCAGACCTTCAAAGAAGAGCTAACACCAATTCTCTTCAAACTATTCCACAAAATAGAAACAGAAGGAATATTACCAAATTCATTCTATGAAGCCACAGTCACCTTGGTACCTAAACCTCACAAAGACTCAACAAAGAAAGAGAATTTCCGGCCAATCTCCCTTATGAACATTAATGCAAAAATACTTAATAAAATACTTGCAAACCGAATCCAAGAACACATCAAAGATATTATCCACTATGACCAAGTAGGCTTCATCCCAGGTATGCAGGGGTGGTTCAATATACGGAAATCCATCAATGTGATCCACCATATTAACAAACTGAAAGAAAAAAACCACATGATAATCTCCCTAGATGCTGAAAAAGCCTTTGACAAAATCCAACATCCATTCATGTTCAAAGTATTGGAGAGATCAGGGATACAAGGCACATATCTAAACATAGTAAAGGCGATATACAGCAAGCCTATACCCAACATCAAACTGAATGGAGAGAAACTTAAAGCAATCCCACTGAAATCAGGGACAAGACAAGGCTGCCCACTCTCTCCATATCTCTTCAACATAGTGTTGGAAGTCCTTGCTAGAGCAATAAGACAGTTGAAGGAGATCAAGGGGATACAAATTGAAAAGGAAGAAGTCAAATTATCACTATTTGCAGATGATATGATAGTATACGTGAGTGACCCCAAAAACTCTACCAGGGAACACCTACAGCTGATAAACACCTTCAGCAAAGTGGCAGGATACAAAATTAACTCAAAAAAATCAGTAGCCCTCCTGTATACAAAAGACAAAAGGGCTGAGAAAGAAATTAAGGAAACAACACCCTTCACAATAGCCACAAATGACATAAGGTACCTCGGAGTAACCCTAACCAAGGAAGTCAAAGACTTGTATGAAAAAAATTTCAAATCTCTGAAGAAAGAATTAGAAGAAGATATGAGAAGATAGAAAGATCTCCCATGCTCATGGCTCGGTAGGATTAACATAGTAAAAATGGCCATCTTACCAAAAGCAATCTACAGATTCAGTGCAATGCCCATCAAATTACCAACACAATTCTTTACAGACCTGGAAAGGAAAATTCTCAACTTCATATGGAATAACAAGAAACCCAGAATTGCTAAAACAATCCTCTACAATAAAAGATCTTCTGGAGGTATCTCCATCCCTGATCTTAAGTTGTACTATAGAGCAACAGTTTTAAAAACTGCATGGTACTGGCATAGAAACAGAATGGTGGATCAATGGAACCAAACAGAGGACCCAGAAATAAACCCACACACTTATGGACACCTGATCTTTGACAAAGACGCCAAAACCATACAATGGAAAAAAGATAGCATCTTCAACAAATGGTGCTGGTCTAACTGGATGTCTACATGTAGAAAAATGAAAATAGATCCATACTTGTCACCCTGCACAAAACTGAAGTCCAAGTGGATCAAAGACCTCAACATAAAACCAGACACATTAAATCGGCTTGAAAAAAAAGTGGGAAATACCCTAGAACTCATTGGTACAGGGGGAAACTTCCTGAACAGAACACCAACAGCACAGGCTCTAAGAGCAACAACCAATAAATGGGACCTCATGAAACTGAAAAGCTTCTGTAAAGCAAAGGACACCGTCATCAAAACAAAGCGACCACCTACAGATTGGGAAAGAATCTTCACCAACCCTTTATCTGACAGAGGACTCATATCCAGTATATATAAAGAACTAAAGAAGCTGAAAAGCAGCAAACCAAGTAATCCACTTAAAAAATGGGGAACAGAGCTAAACAGAGAATTCTCTGTAGAGGAATACCGAATGGCAGAGAAGCACTTAAAGAAATGCTCAACCTCACTAGCCATTAGGGAAATGCAAATCAAAACAACCCTGAGATTTCACCTTACACCCATGAGAATGGCCAAGATCAAAAACTCAAGTGACAACACATGCTGGAGAGGTTGTGGAGAAAGGGGAACCCTTCTCCACTGCTGGTGGGAATGTAAACTTGTACAACCACTCTGGAAATCAATCTGGCTCTTTCTCAGACAACTAGGAATAGCGCTTCCTCAAGATCCAGCCATACCACTCCTGGGCATATATCCAAAAGAGGCTCAAGTACACAAAAAGGACATTTGCTCAACCATGTTTGTAGCAGCTTTATTTGTAATAGCCAGAAGCTGGAAACAACCCAGATGCCCCTCAACTGAAGAATGGATGCAGAAATTGTGGTACATCTACACAATGGAATATTACTCAGCAATGAAAAATAAGGAAATCATGAAATTTGCAGGTAAATGGTGGGATCTGGAAAGGATCATCCTGAGTGAGTTGTCCCAGAAGCAAAAAGACACACATGGTATATACTCACTCATATAGACATACAACATAGGACAAACCCACTAAAACCTGTGCATCTAAAGAAACTAAGCAAGAGAGAGGACCCTAACTAAAACGTCCAATCCCCATCCAGAAAGGCAAAGAGATGGACATCAGAAGAAGAAGAAAACAGGAAACAACCTAGGAACCTACCACAGAGGGCCTCTGAAAGCCTCTGCCCTTCAGACTATCAAAGCAGATGCTGAGCCTGATGGGCAACTGTTGGGCAGGAGAACGGAATTTTAGGTAAGAACTGGGAAATAGTAAGAGCTGGAGAGGACAGGGTCTCCACAAGGAGAGCAACAGAACAAGAAAATTTGAACATAGGGAACTTCCCAGAGACTTATACTCCAACCAAGGACTACTCATGGAGATAACCTAGAACCCCTGCACAGATGTAGCCCAGGGCAGTTCAGAGTCCAATTGGGTTACATAGTAATGTGAAGAGGGACTGCCTCTGACATAATCTGATTGGCCTGCTCTTTGATCACCTCCCTCTGGGCGGGGGAGCAGCCTTACCAGGCCACAGTAGAGGACAATACAGCCACTTTTGATGTGAACTGACAGACTAAGATCAGAAAGGAGAGGAGAACCTCCCCTATTAGTGGACTTGGGGAGTGGCATGCAAGCAGAGGGAGGAGGGAGGGTGGGATTGGGAGGGGAGGAGGGAGGGGCTTATGGGGGGATGCAGAATGAATAAAGTGTAATTGATGAAAAATTTAAGAAAAAAGGGAAAAAAATAATTTAAGAACCTTAAATGACTTTCAAAATTGGAGGAAAACATGGAGTTAGTCAATTGGCATAGAGCACGTCTCGCCCCTGGGGGCAATGGTCTCCTGAACCTACTCAGACCTCAGCCACCACCACTGCTAGTTCTAGAACTGACGCAGGATGTTCCAACGAGGGGTTAAGGCTTCTCATAATATTTCCTATAAGCCCACACCTGTTTGTCTATATCCCCCATTTTTATTCATTATTAGCCAGATAGAGCCAAGTAATTGTGGTAATGATACTTGCTTTTTTGCCCAATGCTGGAATGCTAGTAAATTTAGGTATGCCCTGGTTACTCGCATGCCTCACTGGGTGCCTGTGCCCATTGATGCCCCTCACGCTATGACTCTCTTCAGACAGAAAAGGGATCTTGGAACTACAGCCACCATTGTTACTACCATCTCATTGACGGCTGTTGGAGCTACCACCAGGGCATTAGCCATGAGTCATACTGGGCAGACTGCTCAGACCCTGAATAATCATTTAGCCAATGTAGCTCATGCCTTAGTTGTACATAAAGGAATTAATGCTCAACTAAAAGGAAGCTTGATGGTGTTCAATCAGAGGATTGACCTCTTGCAGGAGCAAATTGATACCCTATGGCAAATCGCTCAACCTGGCTGTCAATGAAAGTATGCTGGACTTTGTGTCACTAGCATACAACATGAGAATTTTTCCTGTGCTGCAAATCTGTCTAAACAATTGTCGAGCTATATTTTAGTTAATTGGACTGGAGAATTCGATACTACGATGGAGCAGCTGAGAGTGGCCATTGTCACAGTAAATTCTACCGGAGTGGACGCAGGACTAGCCACAGGATTATCAACATGGATTGCTGCAGCCATTAATCATCTGAAGGAATGGGCGGGCATGGGAGTGTTAGCAGGCCTTCTGGTGTTGGTCTCCTTGGTTTGCCTGTGGTATATATGCAAGATTAGAGTCTCACAACAGTGTGATGCAGCCATGATCATTCAGGCCTTTACAGCCATTGAAGCAGGACATTCTCCCCAAGCATGGTTGGATACCATAAAAAGCTAAAATGATACGCTCAGGATGCGAGGCTAAGCACTGCACTCAGGGTCAGCCGCTTTCGACCCAGAGAAGAGCATGTCTGATTGCATGCGGGTTGATGCCCCAGGTCCCGCCTCTGAGAAAAAGGTATCGGACGGGTCTGATGCTCTTTGGGTGGATGACACCTAAATGAACATCTGTACAAAGTCCCAATTTATTTCTAATATCAGAGATCAGACCTCTACTCTTGCCTGATGCGTCTAAAACAAAAAGGGGGAACTGTAGAGAGCTGCGGAATGCTATGCCTTAAAGATGGAGCTGGTTTCCGCCTTCCACCTTCCCGATGGTGAGTGCTCTCTGTCACGAACAACTCCACATTATGCTAAGGCCGAGAATCTGGCTTGCTTCCATGTATGTGGACCTATCTGCATTGCCCCCGTGGCATGCCTGGGTTGGCTACCCAGAGGCTATTTAAGCTGTGGGCTGGCTTTCCCCGGGGTCCGAGGATTGTTCAATGTTCCTGAATAAACTGCATTGAAAAAAAAAAAAAAGAATGTTTAACTCATACCTTTTCACTTTTTTAAAAAAAATTATTTTCTCATATATTATATCTCAACTGCAATTTACCCCCTCCTCCCTCCCCCCTCCCCCCAGTGTTATCCCTCTACTTCCCCTCTCCCCAGAGCCACATCCACTCCTCCTCCCCGCAGAAAAGAGCAGACCTCCATGGGACATCAATCAAATACGGCATAACAAGATCAGACACATGCACTCCTTCACATCGAGGCTGGAAGAGGCAACCCAGTAGGAGGGAGAGTCCCACAAGCAGGTGGGACTCTCAGACAGCCCAGCTCCCACTAGACCACCAAGCTACTCAGCCATAACATACATGCAGAGAACCTAGGTCAGACCCATGCAGGCTCCCACGTTTCAACGTCTACAAGTTTTTGCCTTTTCTTAATACAGATTTCTAGAGGACAGATCTGGAGGTTGAAGACGTAACTTTACGTTTGATGACATGTTCACATGTCGCTTCCTTAAGGATATCAAGTGTATGTGCCCGAATGAAGTATGTGAAATGCCAAATTCCCTGTAATCCTGAGAGCAATTATTTAATAAAAAAAAATTACCTACCACCATTTTAATTCATTGTATTTGAGTGGAGTTCATTACCATTCACCCTTAGAACTGTGAGTAGGATGCTCAGTTGACTAGGGCTTGTTGCAGAAAGACTAATGTGGATAGAGAAGCTATGTGATGCCATGCAAAAGCATCTCAGAGAAAGTTTTTAGAAAATTTTAAGTACTAATGTAAAAAAAATCATTCCTTTAGAGGCTTACTTTGATGCCACTCTCCTTTGGCTTTACACATTTATTATTACTTTCTTCTAATGTTTATGTTTTTATTTTACTCAGTTTAAGCATAAAAATCTAATTTTATCTTATTCAAATAGTTAGCCATGAAATCCACTATTCATGACTCTACAAACTGCATACCTCATTATTTATCATGTCTAAGTCTCTAAACTTTGTTCCAAGCTGTTTCTGAACTTTTTGTTCTTCATCGTCTGCTAATTTGAGATTTATTCTGGTTAGCTTTTATGACATAAATACTTCTTAATATTTCCAATATTAAGGAGTTCTGTATTCTTATAATTTTCTGTGTTATGTTTTTTACTGTTTTCTTGGACCTAATAGTCTAAAATATTTTGCATGTTATATAAGGAGTAATACAAAAAGAGTGACACTCAGTTGAATTAATAACTATTCTTCCATTTGTTGATAAATTCTAAAACACTTGACATACATGGAATATCTGTTCACATACGAGACTATCATATAGTTAACTTTCAAACATTCTTTCCATAGGAAAAAAAAAATCTATCAATACCTTCAGAAAGGACTCTTAATACATAAATTAAATACATTTTACTATTAGAAATTAAAGCTTAGAGGCAGAAGAGTTGTCTAGTACATTTGAGACCATAGGTTTAATCAACAGGAAAACAACAACAAAATAAAAAAAAAACTTCTGTGGAAGCATAAAATACTGTATAAATATCTATCTATTTGTTTATTGGCAAAGGGATCTTAAACTTATGCCAGGAACTGAAGTTCTAACAGTGTATTAATATTATTATAATTTTAAACAACAATTAATTAATACTTCAGGGAGAAAGTATCACATGAAAGATCTGGGCACAGTGGGTGTATATCTATATTTGCAGCCCAGGAGAGAATGAAACAAGAAGAATAGGAGCTGCGGACTCCTACATGACAACTTTAAGGACAGCATGGTCTGCATCAAGCATAGAGGTCCCTTGTTTCTAAAACCATTAAATATTACATAATATTATATTATATAATATATAATATTATATATATCATGTACTTCAGACATATGGCCTAGAGGCCCCGGGGATGGCCCTGACCTGAATTCTTCCCCCCTGAAGCCACCAACAGTCCTACCTATGAAATTTAAGAATAGCAATTATGACCAGCATAGAAGATAAACCAATTATTAAAACCAGCATAATATCTGACTCCACTTAAATATTTGGCCTGACACGTACAGGTTAGTGTGATCCTAGTCCTTCATCAAGGAAACTTCTCTTGTAAAAGACATTGAGCATTACAGAAAGCCACCACCGATTAAGATGTAGAAACGTGGGACCCATTCCTAATGGACATGTCTACAAAACTGCTACTATACCTAAGGCTCAGAGAACCTTGCTGATAAGAGTGCAGAAAGACTCTAAGAGTCAGAGGATTGGAAAGTTTACTAGACTGTGTCTCCTAAGAATGTCAGGCTTAGTAAAATTTTGCCTAAATGCCTATTAAAAGAATAATGTGAAGACAGAAGGATCATTTTAAAAGGTGCATGTGGAGATTCAGAGTCATCTGTTTTAAAATTTATGAACAGCAGCAGTAATTCAACTTATGATGGGACAATTTTATTCCCATTTCCACGAATGCTAATGTTCACATTTCAGTTATTATAATTAATCTGGCTCAATTATATTATGTGAGCTTGTGTTCAACTGTACTGATTGATAATGCCAACAAACATTAAGTATGATTTTGTGATCTGTGACACTATACAGCTATTTAACACCTAATAGGAAAATGTTGATATGGTGTCCTTTTGACCCCAAATGTAAATCCCATTAGGAACACATAGTAAACAATAGCATTCATTTATAAGACAAATATTTATAGTGTCCCTCCATAGATCTGTGCTTAGGGTAGAGACACTAATATATAATGAGGATTTCAACACAAGCCATAAAACATTAGGCTTTTGCTGATCTTTTCTTGTTTAAATATCTTTTCTTGTTTAACTATGTTAAAATATATATCATAATCATTACATAAAAATGGCAAGGTACACTTACCAATGTTAATAACGAGATGTCAAACAAAAGTTTAGAACTGTAGCTGGATACAGTCTCTCCTCTGCTCAAACGCAACATTGAGTTCTTCTCATTGTAATTATCTTTCTAGTTAATGGTGGATTCCACGAAAGCATAAAACATGCCTGTTGCTGCTGTCAGAGTCTTCACAAATAAATGAAATACTCAATATTTAAATGGTGGTTCATCCTAAAAAGCATGTGGAAGTTCACACAAGGCACATCTCATAAAGGTGAAGAGACGCACGATTCAGTAGTAAACATATTTTAAATAACTTCAGGTCCATTGCAAACTTACCATGGGCTAAAACCCATGAAACGGAGAGCCAAGAATAAATCTTTCCTTCTTTCAAGTTTTTTTTTTCCTTCTGTTGCTTGTCACAGTGATGAAATAGCTAAACAATACATTCTTTATTGTTCCTTCAGTTCTATAACCCATTGTCATATCCTGTCCATTCTGCATATTTATAACTTGCATCTCTCCCCATGTCAGATCCATAATGAATAATCTAGGCTATGAAAACAGCAACCTAACTCTAATTGCTTTCCTTCTCTTCCCACTGAGATAAAATATGACAGTTTTATCTGTAAGCAAATCAGATCTCTCTCTTTCTCTCTCACATACATATACACATACACACACACTTCATTTATTTTTTTTTCTTCTGAACTTTAACTTTTTTTTTATTTACATGGCAGAAGGAAAGAAATTATTCTCACAAGTTGTCCTCTGACCTACACACTGGTCAATGCTGTGAGTGGCCTATTCACACACATATAAATAGATAAATAAAAATGTAACAGGTTTTTTAAAATTTTTATTTTATTTTTTTATTATTAGTTAAATTTTATTAACTCTGTATTCCAGTTGTATCCCGCTCCCTTATTCCCTCCCAATCCCACCTTCCCTCCCTCATCTCCTCCCTGCCCGTTTCCAAGTCCACTGATTGGGGAAGACCTCCTGCCCTTTCATCTGACCCTGTTTTATCAGGTATCTTCAGGACTGGCTGCAAAGTCCTTCTCTGTGGCCTAGCAGGACTGCTCCTCCCTTGGGGAGTGGGGAGGTTGAACTTTAACTCTTAAGAAAAGTAAATTCATTTATTGATTTCCAGGCTCTCACCTTCCAGTGGTTTGAGAACAAAATCAAACCACAAGGTCCCTGTTTTGTAGCAAATCACAGAAACCACATGCCTCTTTATCATCTACAAAGAACAGCTGAATGTGTGATCACCAAAGTTCTCAGGGTTGGTGTGTTGATCTACATGAGCAAGCCAGCCTAACGTATCGTGGTGTCCACACCAGGTTTACCATATTGTTTTCCGTGATGTTACTTTGTGTATTTTCAAGTTTGAGCAAACCAAATGTACAAAATATGTATCTCATTGTTTTAGGGTGGGATGGAGACTGTTCCCGAAGTATGGGGGGAAAAGTCTTGTTTTGGAAGAAAACTTTATCTGAAATCTCATTCCCAACAGTTGCTAACTGGATACACTAACTCATTCTGCTTCTGTTTGTTTGATTTGTTACACACTGAACCAGGAATAATGAACACACTTTCCAGGATTATTGTGTGAAAGAACAGGAATGCAGATTAGAAATTCAAAAGATTTTAATCTGCTTGTTCTTTCTTAAAGAGCTCAAACTAAACTCTGTATGATAACTAATGGCCATTTTTCCCCCTCACAATATTTTGCTAAAGTTGACACTTGCTTTATAATCATAACCATACCTCAAAATTATATCTTATGTTTGTAGCTCTGAGATTTCCGCCTATTAATATGCCAAGAACAGTAGTGCAAGTGCTCCTGGCTAAGATATAAACACACTGTGAAGCTGCTCTCATCTTACACTCTGACTCCGCTGGGAGCCGGCACCGCTGCATTATCAGGAGATTTCCCCTTGATTATTCTGAGATAGATTGACTTGCAACCTCACATGCCTCAGTAACTTTTCCCTTAGCTTCAATAATAGCATTTTCATAGCTCACCTTGGTCCTAGAGATGGAAAGTCAAATTCATCGTGGGGGAAGATAACACTCTGTCTTAAGGCAGGATAACGTCCTGAAGGAGAGAGTCTAAGGCCTGCATCGAAGAAGTCTCATTTGGCATGAGAGTTAAGTGGTACAGGGTCAGTTGGTGCACCAGCCTCAAGGCCATGGGAATTTGACTTGGGGTTGGGGGGGGGGGCTTCCTGAAAGGCCTCCTTTTGTAGCTCTCCTCAGAAGTCTGATGATGTGTGGCCAATTACATCTTAATGATCCCTAGAAAACATAACAGTCTACTGGAGCACAGATTTACCCTAGAGGGCAAACTGTTCAAAAACAATGAGATCAAAACAGAATACGGGTCCTCTTACGAAACCAGGTAGCACTGACCTACAGAGAAATCAGAAGCTGCAGACCCCTTCATATCTTAGGAGAGACTGAAACAGCTTGGTAAAATATCAGATTTTCCATGCAGAATTCATGCGTTCTGTAAAAAATTTAATTTTGAATGGCAAACTGTGTGTCAGTTTGGAAAAATACTGAATAACGTTTTTTTATGTTGTGTTTCTCTGTCTCGTTGGATTATTAGTGAGAATCTCGATAGCAGGTTTGAGTAACAGAAACAGAGAACAGAAGGCAATCAAATGAATACAACGTGAAGGCAGAGGTACAGGGCCGCCTGCAGGGAAGAAGAGAAACACAAGCTGGCAAGAATGGACACAAGGGAGGGCAGGAGGAAAACAGAATGAATGAGAACAAAGTATGATAAGGTATGGGTACAAAAGAGTCATAACGAATCCTTTAAGTAAATTTATTTATGTGAGCATGTGTTTCTATATGTTATGCACACAAGAATATGTACATGCATGTTTATCTGTGACTGAGCATCCATGAGTGCTCATGTATGTATGAATGCATATGAAAGCTTGAAGTTGATTCGGGGAGTCTTCCTCGGTTATTTGCTACCTTATTCTTTGAAGCAGCGTCTCTCAATTGAACCCAGAGCTCACAAGTATGACTAGCCCAGGTAACAAGTTTTCTCTACGGATTTCCTGTCTCAGAGGGCTCCATATAGGTGGGCCACCATGTCCAGTCATCATTTGATGGGATCTGGAGATTCAAACTCGGGTTCCCATTTTTAACTGCCCGTGCTTAGTTATCCTGATGATGAATGTTACAGCACTAGATGACATTTTCATTTTTGACATCAGTATTTCTATACTGGCCTCACCTTCCCTTCCCCTACTCACCAGTCCTGACTCTCCATCATCTGCTGAACAATGTGACAACTTCAAGGGCCAAACTCTAAACACTCATTCCTTAGTCCTGCAAGTCCAACTGCATCTTTTGACTTGTACATTAAGGATAATAAGCTATATTAAGTGTTTTGTACGGTTTAGGGAATGATCTTCAGCATCCACACTTTGGGTTTTGAATGAGTTAGTGATTTTATTAAGCATGCAACAAGCAAATATCCAGCAGCAGCGGACCGGGATGGATGAGTTGTAGGATGGAGTTCTGGGCTGAACTTTCTTTTCATGGCTGTTCTTCAAGCTTCCTGTTCTCATAGCAGCCAGTTTTATGATGGCAATAAACAATAGTGATGTCTGTTGATAACGGCTCATCTTCTAACTGCGGTGTTTTACAATCACAGCTCTTCTTCCCTCTCCTAGGGACAGAGCCAGCCAAACCCAGAAAAGGGGGATCTGAAGGAGACCCAGCAAAGGCCTTCTCACTCTCAGAGTACATCCTAACAGCACGTGATAGTTTGCCAATATACATTATATTTTAAAATAATCATCTTCAGCTATTATGCAAAAGATGAAAAATATGGATTGTTCAGCAATCATATATGTTGACCTCATATGAATGGTGACAAATAACTTTTTTGGGAGAATATCTGTAATTCTTACAGCAGTAATTAAAAAATATAATTCTTTGCCTTCCAGAGGTGTGATGGGATACAAGATTTTAGCCAGAAGTCATAGAAACAAGCAAGCCTGCTCAAATGTTATTGAATTTAACCATGCCTCTGACAGAAAAAAAAAAACAAACACACACACACGCAATTTAAGATTGTGCTTCAGACATTATGCATTATTAATTGAAGAGAAACACGTGTGCTTACAGTGCCAAGCTTTTGGCTGAAAGGTGTGAGTATGGCTTAAGAAGGAAAGAATTAGAACAAAACTGTGATATTTGCATTTGCCTTAACATGCATGGAAAGTAAGCAGGATTGATGGATGTGCAGGTGACAAGATAGAAAGACAGGTAGGGAATGAAGCAAATGCACAAAAATTCAAGTTCTGCAGCATCTGGGAGGAAGGTTTTTTTTTTTTTTTTTTTTTTTTTTTTTAGGTCCACCACACCAGTTAACTTTTTTCTGAGCTTCTCACAAGTTACATAGTGAGACTGAGGAAATATAAATTCCTGTTGTTTTTTTTTCAAATAACCTTCAAAATATGAACCCAGAGCTGCATTTTCTTCCAAAGATAAGAGAATTATTTTAATCCTTTAAAAAGTCTCAGTGTCACTCTTCCAAGCCATATCATTTTCAGTATCCTTGGTTTCTAGTAATTTCTGATAATGATGGATTTGCATCGTGATTTATACCCCTCCATCTTTCAAAAAGACTGAATGGATTGACCTTTATATAGATTTTTCACGAGTTTTCCTCTTAAATCATGTAAGAAAAAAAATCAATAACTTGAGGCATATTTTAGTATTGAAGTGAGGCCATCTCTTAATCCAGATTAGGAAAGAAACATTTCAGGAAATTACATCAAGGCAAAAATGCAGGGATATGAGATTTTCTTAGCAAATGGCAAGCAGGCATTTATGTCTAGAGTGCTACATCATATTGAAAATGCTGGGAAGGATCCCAGTTAGTAGTTATGTAAGTTGTCTTTGTCCCATATGTAACAAGAAAGAATTAAAGGTTTTATGCAAAAAAAAAAGTTATGGCTAGTCTTGGAGTATAGAAAAGTAAGTATTGTGACAACAAAGACTGACAAGTAAAATTAAGTCAGGAGATAGACATTCTCAACTCTTTAACCCTCTCAGGATCTCATTCCATATATTTCTGGTTACTTTGCATCTCTGTCTACATGGGAACTGTGTGTGTGTGTGTGCGTGTGTTTGTGTGTGTGTCTGTGTCTGTATGTGTGTGTCTATGTAAATATACTTCTGCGTGTGCATGCATGTGTATGCTAGCAAAAATGGATGCAGGAATTATTGTGAATGAAGTCTCTTGAGAAACTTGTTTTGAAAAGTAAATGTTCCAGAGCCCCACTTAAGACATAGCAACTACTTCAGGAGCTCACCAACTAGGAATTCTAGGCAGTCCCAACAAGTACACTACATAAAGTGACATCCCTGTCGATGAACTTTTGACAAGTGTTACACTGATTGTTTAATAAGGGCAACATCTGTCCTGCCTGTGGCTTGATGTTTCATTGAAATTTTATGAAATGTACAATTTGATATCTGATTTGCACTCTCTCAGAAATTAGTACTTTAAAGAAATCTGCCTGAGGGGTTGCCACCCAAGAATTAACAACTCCATTATCACAATGAGCTGGCATTTAACGTCTTATCATGGGAGAGAAACAAAGCCATCTGCTGATTCTTGGGAGTCTATGCCTGGAAGACCTCACACCTGAATTATTACATATTATCTTTCAGAGACTGCACAAGCTTTATACCCCTTCAGAAAAGAGTAGCATCTCTGTTGACCTTGGCAGATATGCAATGTTGAAAAGTAATTCCATCCCTGCTATAAGGAGCAAATGTACATTCCTTTAACGGTACTTATTGTGTCTTTCACGGACTTTACTTTCAGTCAATACTCTACATATCTTGAGCAGCAGAAGTTAATGAGAATGATGATGGAAAACAACAACAACAACAAAAACCCAGATTATTTTGTTTTTCAAAGGAAGCTAATGTGCCAAAGCACAATCAAGATCTCTTACCACAAATCCCAAACCTCAGAGTGGGAAGACCAAAATGCTAGAAAACAAGACCTGGCTGTGTGATTGCCATGAACATCTTCATACATGAAAATATCTCCACCAGGAAAGAAAGTACCTTCTGTTAGAAATAAAGGGGTCGTTCCCTGAGCATGATTCAACTTCAGAAGCATCATGTTCATTGTAAACAGGCAGAAGAAGAAGGTAGAATGCAAGTCTATAAGGAAAGAAGACTGCAGAAAAGAATCATGGCATGAAGAGTTCACTACAAATTTCAGAACATAATGTTTACTGAGAGGCATCACCTAGGTTTCCTTATCTTCAGTCTGGAGGGTTGGTGAGCTTCTTTGGCAAACAGGAGAATGCCATGGCCAGCTTTTGAAACTAGACCAAAGGAACTTGTGCCATAGCCTATCCCTGGAGCACTTTTAAAACCCAGAGTCTCCACTAACCCAATGTTATCCTGATATGAGAAAGCCTAAGAGGACAACGAAAAAGTATAAGACAAGAAAGAGGGATATTCCTGGGGCACAGACAGCAGATATGAACTGCACACTCTCCTCCAGCCTTCCTGAAGAGGACTAAAGGATCCCCAGAAACATCGAGGTTAGACATCTCTACCTCAGTCCCCCTGTCCTCTAAATGCTGGGTCCACCTAGGCCACAGCCAGCAAGGTGAGCGGCATGCTTTCCCTTTGGCCCCATTGCCCACTTTACCAAAAAGGCCTGCAGGGCCCCAGGAACATTCATGTTAGACACCACCACCCTGACAATTTTCTGCCTTTGTAGTCTTTCTAGGGAACATCCAGCAGAGGTGAGCTGCACTCTGTCCCCTGAGCTCCATTGTCAGGCTCATGGCTCTGCTTCCCTTTCCAAGGAGGCCTGTGGGACCCCAGTAATATTAGGTCCACGTGGAGCACAGCCGGCAGAGGTGAATATCAGGCTCTTCCCTAGACCCCACCATCAGGCCCAAGGCTCTGCCTGCCTCCACAGGAGTCCTGCCTGCATCAGGGATATCCAGCCAATGCCAGGGACAACCAGATGGCTAGTGGCCAACAAAATCATCAAGAGCCAAGGCAATATGAAATGTACAATTTGATATCTGATTTGCCCTCTCTCAGAAATTAGTACTTTGAAGAGATCTGCCTGAGGGGTTATCACCCAAGAATTAACAAATCCTTTATCACAATGAGCTGGCATTGTGAAACCAGCTATCCTACCACGGCAAGGCCTGGCTATCATAACACAGCCAAAGCACAGAAGATGACTTTTTTTAAAAAAGACTTATTTACTTATTTAGACTGTATTCTGTCTGCATTTGTGGTCTGCAGGCCAGAAGAGGACACTAGATCTCATTACAGATGGTTATATAAACCATCATGTGGTTGCTGGGACTTGAACTCAGGACCTTTTGAAGAAGGGCCAGTATTCTTAACGTCTAAGCCATCTCTCCAGAAGATGACATTTAAATCCAACCTTATAAAGGCGATGGAGGCAGCTAAAAAGGAAACAAATAAATCCCTAAAGAAATACAGGAAAATGCAACCAAATAGGTTAAGGAAATAAATAAAACTACTCAAAATCTGAAAATGGAAATAGAAGCAATAAAGGAAACAAACATACACATGCATACACACACACACACACACACACACACACACAACCACAATCACCACACAAATAATAGGAATTAGTAATCATTGGTCATTAATATCTCTCAACATCAATGGACTCACTTTTTCAATAAAAAGAAACAGGCTTACAGAATGAATACAAATGTAGGATCCAACATTCCAACACACCTACCTCAGCAACAAAAATAGAAATTATCTCAGAGATATGGGCTAGAAAAAGATTTTCCAAGCAAACATACCTAATGAGCAAGCTAGACTAGCCATTCTAATATCTAATAAAATGGGCTTTCAAACCAAAACTAATGAAAGTGATGGGGAACTACACTTCATAATCATAAAAGAAAAAATCCACCAAGAATGTCACCTCAATTCTGAACATCCATGCTGTCCCCAAATGCAAGGGGACACAAATTTATAAAAAGAAACATTACTAAAAAAATTAAATCACACATCTCATCCAACACATTAATACAGGGAGACTTCAACATCCCTCTCTGACCAATTGACAGGTCATCAAGACAGAAACTTAACAGATAAATAATAAAACTATCCAATGTTTTTAATCAGATGGACCCTACAGAAATCTACAGAACTTTTCAACCAAACACAAAAGAATATACCTTCTCAGCACCTCACAGAACCTTCTCCAAAAGTAACCAAAGAGTAGGTTGCAAAGCAAGCCTCAATAAGTACAAGAAAATTGAAATAATTCTTTATATCTTATCATACCACCATGGAGTAAATCTGGTCTTCAACAAAAATAGAGAAACAAAAAATCTACAAACTCACAGAAATTAAACGGTTCTCTACTCAATAGGTCATGGAAGAAAAAAAGAAAGAAATTAAAGACTTTCTAAAATTCAATAAAAAAATGAAGATACAACATATCCAAATGTGTGGGACACAATGAAAGCAGTGCTGAGAGGAAAGTTCATAGCACTAAATGCCTTCATGAGGAATGTGGTGAGATTGGGAGTAGACAGCAGGAAATAATCAAATACAGGGATGAAATTAATAAGGTAGAAACAAGACAATACAAATAGTCAATAAAACCAAGAGCTAGTTCTTTGAGAAAATCAACAAGATTGACAAACCTTTAGCCAAACTAACTAAGAAGCAGAGAGATAGTATAAATTAACAAAATCAGAAGTGAAAAGGGGGATATAACAACAGACACTGAGGAAATCCAAAGGATTATTAGGTCTTACTTAAAAAAAAATTCATAAAATTGGAAAACCTAAATGAAATGGACAATTTTCATGATACATACCAGTTATCAAAGTTAAATAAAGATCAGGTAAACAATTTAAATAGACCTATAACACTCAAGGAAATAGAAGCAGCAAATATATCCCAACTAGAAAAATAAAAGGCCTGGGCCAGATAGTGATAGTGCAGAATTCTACCAGAATTTCAAAGAAGAGCTGATACAAATACTCCTCAAACTACTCCACAAAATAGAAACAAAAGAAACATTGTCATATGTCACTCTTATATATAAACCATTCAGAGACTCAAAGAAGAAAGAGGATTTCAGACCAATTTCCCATATGAACATTGATCCAAAAATACTCAATAAAATACTTGCAAACTGAATTCCAGATCGGGTCAAAAACATCATCCATGAAAGAAAACACTATCTGATCATCACGTTATATGTTCAAAATGCCTTTGACAAAATCCAGCACTTCTTCAGTTTGAAATATGGGAGAGATCAGGGATACACAGCTCATACCTAAACACAATAAAGACAATATGTAGCAACAGAACAGCCAACATCAAGTTAAATGGAGAGAAACTTAAAACAATTCCACTAAAATCAGAGAAAAGACAAGGCTTCCCATTCTCTCTGTATCTCTTCAATATAGTGCCTGAAGTTCTACCTGTAAGAGTAAGACAACTAAGGTAATTAAGGGGATACAATTGGGAAAGGAAGAAGCCAAAGTATCGCTATCCGCAGATGATCTGATGCTATGCCTAAGTGACCCACAAAATTCAACCGGAGACCTTTTACAGCTGATAAATACCTTCAGTAAAGTGGCCGGATACAATATCAACTCACAAAAAATAAATCTGTAGCCCTCATTTTCAGAAGCAATGACTGGGCTGAGAAAGAAATTAGGAAAACAAATGTTTCACGATACCTACAAATAATATGAAATATCTTTGTGTGACTCTAACCAAGCAAGGGAAAGACCTGTATGACAATAACTAATAGTCTTTGAAGAAAGAAACTAAAGAAGATATCAGAAAAATAGAAAGATCTCCATTGCTCATGGAGTGGTAAGATTAACATAGTAAAAATGGCCATCTTACCAAATGCAATCTACAGATTCAGTGCAATTATCATCCAAATTCCAACACAGTTCTTTACAAACCATGAGAGAGCATCCTCAACTTTATATAGAAAAATAAAAATCCCAGGATAACAAAAACAATTCTGTACTCTAAAAGAAATTCTGTAGGTATCACAATCCCTGATTTCAAGCATTACTACAAAGAAATAGTAATAAAAACCACATGGGATTGGCATAAAAATGGATAGGTATGTCAACAGAGTCAAATCAAAGACCCAAAAATAACTTCACATACCTATAGACACTTGATTTTTGACAAAGAAGCCAAAACTATGCAATGTAAAAAAGAATCTTCAAATAATGATGCTGGTCTAACTGGATATATGCATGTAGAGGCATACAAATAGATCCATATTAATCACCCTGCACAAAACTCCAAGTTCAAGTGGATCAAACACATCAACATAAAATCAAATACAGTAAATCTAATAGATGAGATAGTGGGGAATAGCCTTTAATACATTGAACACAAGAGACAACTTCCTGACCAGAACGCCAACACTCAGGCACTAAGATCAACAATTAATAAACGGGATCTCATGAAACTGAAAAGCCTCTGCAAAGGAAAGGACACCATAAATAGGGCAAAATAGTGCCTACAGAATGGGAAAAGATCTTCACCAACCCAATACCCAACAGACAGGTAATATCCAAAATATACAAAGAACACAAGTAAGTAAACACAAACAAACCAAATAACCCAAATTAAAAAAACGTGATACAGAGCGAAACAGAGAAATCTCAATAGAGAAATCTCTAATGGCTGAGAAATGCTTAGAAGGGCAAATTAACTAGCCCTGTCAGAATGGTAAAGATCAAAAACTCAAGTGACAACACATGCTGGTGAGGATTTGAAACAAAGGGAACACTCCTCATTGTTGGTGAGAGTGCAAACTTGTACAACCATTTTGGAATTCAATCTGGCAGTTTCATAGAAAACTGAGAATAATTCTACCTCAAGATCCAGCTCTACCACCCTGAATATACACCAAAATGATGATCCACCATACCACAAGGACACTTGTTCAACTGTGTTCATATAAGCATTATTCATAATAGTCAGAAACTGCAAATAACCTAGATGCCTCTCAGCGGAAGAACAAATAAAGAAAATGTAGTAATTTACACAATGGAATACTATTCAGCTACTAAAAACAAAGACATTATGCAATTTGCAGGCAAATGGATGGAAATGATTATCGTGAGTGAGTTAACACTGATCCAGAAAGACACACATGGTACATACTCATAAGTGATATTAGTCATTAAGTACAGGAGAACCATGTTACAATCCATGGACCCAAAGAAGGTAAGAAACAAGGTGGGCCTAAAGGAGGATGCTTGAATCTCACTCAGAAGGGAAAATAAAATTGACATCTGAAGTAGATGAAGGGAAGGAAATGGGCAGGAAGAGGGATGAAGAGGGAAATAGGAGTGGGAATTGGGTGTGGAGAGAACTGGGGTAGGGGTTGGGGAAGGGCTGGGAGAGGGAGTGAAATTGGTGGTGGGAGAACTCTGTGACAGGGGAGGCTCCTGGAGTCTATGGGGGAAACCCTAGCTGAGACTTCTAGCATTAGGTGATATAGGGCCTGAAGTCACCACCTTCTGTAGCCAGGTGGGACTTCTGCTGGAGAAAGGACACCAAACAACCCATAAAATCTTCTACCCGTAATTTGTCCTGGTTACAAGAAGTGTAGGAACAAGTATGAAGCAGAGAATGAGGGAAAGGCTAACCCACCCCATGGGAGAAAGCCACCCCCTGACTTTATTAATGATACGCTGCTATGCTTGCATACAGGAGCCTAGCACAACTATGTTCGGAGAGGCTTCACCCAGTAGCTGAAGGAAACTGACGCAGAGACCCATAGCCAAACAATACACACAGCTCTGAGAGTCTTGTGGAAGAGTGGGAGAGAGGATTATGAGAGCAGGAGGGGTCAAGGACACCACAAGAATATCTAAAGAGTCACCGAACCTGGAATCATTGGGGCTCACAAAGACTGAACCATCAACCAAAGAGCATGCATGTGCTGGACCTAGACCACCTTACACATATGTAGTATGTGTGCAGCTTGGTCATCATGTGGGTCCCCTAACAACCAGAGTAGGGACTGTCTCTGCCTCTCTTGCCTTCCTTCGGATCCTTTGCCATAGCTGGACTTTTTTATCGGGCTCAGTGGGAGAGGATGTACATAGTCGTGCTTCAATCAGGCTATAAAGTGATTAAATAAATAAATCAGTAAAAAAGAAAGAGGGATATTCAGGCCCCTCGTTGTGCCAGATGCTGCCATTTGAGACATCTCCGTAGAACTGTATTTGGAGGGAATTTTGTTTCTCAGAAATAGATAACCTATTAGCGTAATCACTGAGGGAAGGCCTGGAGAGATCAAGCAACGGGTTTCTGTGGTTAAACACAAGGAGGTGAGAACAGTGCCTTAGAGGAGAATCCTACCTTCAAGAAGTCTACAGAGCTGCATCACACTGTTGTGAGACTCTAATCTTGCATATATACCACAGGCAAACCAAGGAGACCAACACCAGAAGGCCTGCTAACACTCCCATGCCCGCCCATTCCTTCAGATGATTCATGGCTGCAGCAATCCATGTTGATAATCTGTGGCTAGTCCTGCGTCCGCTCCGGTAGAATTTACTGTGACAATGGCCACTCTCAGCTGCTCCATCGTAGTATCGAATTCTCCAGTCCAATTACCTAAAATATAGCTCGACAATTGTTTAGACAGATTTGCAGCACAGGAAAAATTCTCATGTTGTATGCTAGTGACACAAAGTCCCGCATACTTTCATTGACAACCAGGTTGAGCGATTTGCCATAGGGTATCAATTTGCTCCTGCAAGAGGTCAATCCTCTGATTGAACACCATCAAGCTTCCTTTTAGTTGAGCATTAATTCCTTTATGTACAACTAAGGCATGAGCTACATTGGCTAAATGATTATTCAGGGTCTGAGCAGTCTGCCCAGTATGACTCATGGCTAATGCCCTGGTGGTAGCTCCAACAGCCACCAATGAGATGGTAGTAACAATGGTGGCTGTAGTTCCAAGATCCCTTTTCTGTCTGAAGAGAGTCATAGCGTGAGGGGCATCAATGGGCACAGGTACCCAACAGGCCTTTACAGCCATTGAAGCAGGACACTCTCCCCAAGCATGGTTGGATACCACAAAAAGCTAAAATGATACGCTCAGGATGCGAGGCTAAGCACTGCACTCAGGGTCAGCCGCTTTGGACCCAGAGAAGAGCATGTCTGATTGCATGCGGGTTGATGCCCCAGGTCCCGCCTCTGAGAAAAAGGTATCGGACGGGTCCGATGCTCTTTGGGTGGATGACACCTAAATGAACATCTGTACAAAGTCCCAATTTATTTCTAATATCAGAGATCAGACCTCTACTCTTGCCTGATGCATCTAAAACAAAAAGGGGGAACTGTAGAGAGCTGCGGAATGCCGCGCCTTAAAGATGGAGCTGGTTTCCGCCTTCCACCTTCCCGATGGTGAGTGCTCTCTGTCACGAACAACTCCACGTTTGGCTAAGGCCGAGGATCTGGCTTGCTTCCGTGTGTGTGGACCTATCTGCATTGCCCCCATGGCACGCCTGGGTTGGCTACCCAGAGGCTATTTAAGCTGTGGGCTGGCTTTCCCCGGGGTCCGAGGATTGTTCAATGTTCCTGAATAAACTGCATTGAAAAAAAAAAAAAAAAAAAACAAAAAAAAAAACAAAAAAAAAAAAGAAGTCTACAGAGGCCTGTGTAAGGAGCAATGGAAGCAGTGACTTTGTCAGCATACCATACCCGTTCCCCGAGTTACTGATCAGTCAATAGGAAATGAAAGCAGCCTCAAAAGCTGCCTAGTTCTACATGACTTGTCAACCTTGATTGAAGAAGATCTCAAGCATGTTCACTGAATCTCTAACAAAAGGCAAATTTCTCATCGGAGTGTGAGTTACCCTCATGGATTAGCAACACCGAAGGATGCACACGGGGAAACTCTTGAGAATTTTTCTATTACTCTCCCCCTATCTGACTGTGAAGTTGTTGCAAGGTCAATGAAATAAATGGAATATGCTAACACTTTGAAAACTATAAATAAGTCCACAACAACAAACTGACACAGGCATAATCTTGTCTCTATATGTTCAAATGATTAAAACAACAACAAAAAAATGCAATCCTTTTTTTCTTGAGTATATGGCTTTACACACACACATACACCACACACACATGAATGCGTACTTTATGTACATGTATGTTAGTTACTATAATGTTAATCACAGGTTATTACACAGTACTGTTCATTTTAAGCTGTGGGATCTTTTATATTCCTAATGCCTTTGCTCTTTTTATAGACTGTTGAACAAAATGTTTCACTTTAAGCCCTGGAAATATTTTGTCCCTATGGTATGGCCAGCTACAGGTATTTCAGTGGCCAACAATATCACCATGACAACTGATCCAACTCAAGGCTAGCTTTCCTTTAAGGTGTTCCAAATTACTTCTATGGATTGAGCGCTCCGGGGCTTACTGGCCTTGTGAATTACACAGAGAGCCAGTCAGAGCGATGAGTAAACTAACTTGATCTAAATGTCCAGACTCATCAACTTATAATGTGCAGATCTGGATTTCTGGGTTCAGCCAAATGCAAGGAACGTCTGACAAGGAAAGAACTGAGGTTTGTGCAAGTAATGAGGGTCAGAAATAGAACAGAAGGCTCAGCATCCTGTTAGACAAGATGCACATCTGCTATTTTCCTTTTCACCCTTTCTCTTAGACTTAGTTGCTTCTGGGCTCCTGGACTTGCTGTCTCATGGGTAACTCTTTTTAAGACTTTTTATGTATCCCGGGGACCAATGAGGATCCAGACATGCTCTTCAAAATAAGTCTTGTTTCCATCCCTTCAGTCCTGCAGAGTATACAAAAGTATAGAAGGGGAGAGAGGGAGAAAGAGGAAGACATGAAGAGGGATGCACGGAGAGGGAAAAATCTGGGCTGCAGATACACCACCCACATTTAAAGTTGGCAATGAGTACACCTGCCTATACCCACGGCAATGAGAGGAAGAGATGCGGGAATATAGAACACTCACTGGCCAGCCAGCCAAGCAGAAGTAAAAAGCTACCACTTTAAGTGAGAGACCCTGTCTCAGGGCGATAACATGAGGAATAATTGAGAAAGACACTTGCAGTTCTGCTCTGCATTCCCCATGCGTGCACATGCCCACGCACACGCATGCACCTGCACACACACACACACACACACACACACACAAGCATGCATGTAACACACATACTTTAACAAAAGGCAACTTCTAACTACTTCTTAAGATGAGTTAATAAAACTGTGATGTCTGCTCAGTGACTCGAGATGTGTTTCCTTGGGTGAGCTTCAGTGGGTAAGTCAAGTCTAAAGTTAAGTGCTAAGGAAAGATAATATAGTTGTGCTAAATAAGGAGAAAGGGGGAGCCATTCTTTTATGTGATTAGGCATGGAAGGGAGCAATTCTGTTCCACTGAGATCCCATGAGGCTGTGAACTCTTTCCAGTACACCACAGTGGTCAGTAAATTCTACCAGTCTCACCGGGGGTACATGTGAGTGGAAGTCTAGGAAAAAAAATATGAAAGAGCGGAGCGCTTTGTGATGGGGTTGATGTGGAGCAAAATAGAAAACACACGTGTGTCAGTAATAGAAAAGGATTTTGCATACACTAATAATGAACCATTAGGGACTATGTTCTTTATTTCTCCAATGGCACAGAAGATATAGAAAAAATGAGAGCGATAATATAGAAATGAAATTATATAGGTATGTGAGTGTGTCTACTGATAAAAGAAATGTCCCATGTGACTGGGGCTTGTGAAAACTCAGACAGTGTGGTTTCTGTAAGCCGGGGAGCCAGGGCAACTAGGGTGTCTTCGAAATCGCAGTCATTAGAAGCATGTAAGTGACGGCTCAAATAATCAAAAGTTGAAGATAAAGAAACAAGGACCTGTACTTCTGTGGTTCAAAGAGGAAGAAAAAATGGTGCCCAAATTTTTGTGCAGGAGGAAGGGAGAACAAGAGATAAACAGAGAAAGAGAAAAATACGGGAATTGGCATTTACTTCCTCACTTTGGCAGACTGCTGAATTTCCTTACGTGGTCCACTGGTTCTGTGACAGTCTTCCTTAGAAATACCCTCACAGAACTCAGAAATGATGCTTGACCAGATACCTGGAATCCCTCCCATAAAATGAGAATTACCCAGCACAGACCAAAAGGGCAGATCCTCTCAAAAGTTATTATACATTCAAGCAAATTTTTAGCACTTCTCCAGGTCACGATGTCTGTAATTAGATCCAATTTGAGCTAGACCTACTGGAGACGTGGAATTCTCCATATCACATAAGGAGTACCCATGAGAACACTGGAGATTTTCAGCCTTTCATCTCTTTATTTTTCCTCAAATTTAGCCTTCAGATTTTCAAGTTGAATATAGTGTTCATATAACAGAATTGGATGCTGTAATGATTTAGGTTAAAAAGAGGAACTAGAAATAAATATTCTACGTTTCCCACCCACCTAAATTCTTTATTTATGTGTTTATGTGTGTGGATGACATGTAAACATGTACGGGTATACATGTGTAGGCACGCATGCCCTACAGTGTGCTTGTGGAGGTCAGGAGATTGCTCCAGGTGTCAGTCCTCACCTTCTACATGTTTAAGACAGGGTCTCTCCTTAGAGATTCTTCTGTCTTGCACATTCTTCCATCTCTGCCTCCGTATTTCCTGCTTGGGTTCTGGGTATTCAAATCCTGGCCCTTACCCATGAAGAGCATATGATTTACCCTCTGAGTCATCTCCTTTGGCCATATTCTTTATTTTTTTCCAAACGCTTACTTCATGCATGTCCAAAGAAGGAGGCAGTTTTAGTAGAATGAAACAGATTTCCAAACTGTTGCATTTTTTTTTACATAGTCAGAAATGCATGTGCATATAACATTTCTATGCAATGAGTCTGATATCCTTTAGGTATGAATTTGGTAAAATAATAATAATAAAAATAAAATAAAACAAAAAAATACGTTTGGGGTTTCTGTGATTGTGAACAAAGGCATCAAATTGTCATTCCCAGTGAACAAATATCAATTCAGACGTAATTGAACAAAACCACATTAATGACGTGGGCATGAATGAGAGCACTGTCTTGGGTAATTACAAACAAGTAACATGATATCCTGCATTTGAACATGAGTTAATGGTTTTCTAAAACACTGTGAATCCATTTGCCTAGTTACATGACCGTAAAGAGCTGATTTAGAATTTAAAACAAGATCACAAAACCTTACATTTCACTTTCGTTACGTGCAAAAGGTTAATAATTATTAGCATTAGATTGATAAGCACTTATGTTTGTCTACATCCCAAAGAGACTTCTTACTGAAGCTCTCTGGTGTTGAAGACAAAGTATAGCTTCAAACCCACGCCTTTGGCTTCCTACTGAGCATGTATATAGTCTTCCTTTGACTTTCCAGAGCTAACAAATATATCTCTGATGCTCCTGACCATTGAGAATGAACAGTGAGGAGCACAGTATCTTATCTTAGAATGAATCTCAGTAAGGAAGCCTCCTTGTGTAGTTGTTTTACCACGGCATTGGAGGCCTGTTAAGGGAATCCAATTCTCTTCTGGTGAAAATAAATGGAATCTATTCACGGCTTTGAGTGAGAGGTGAACATTTCAATCTATCCCAAATTTAACATTTAATCCTCTAGGGATAAGGCGTGGTAGTGGGCAGCTGTAGTCAGATGCTGCGAAGTCACATCTTCAACCACAACCATAAAGCGGAGAAAACTGAGCTGAGAGCAAGGATATGAACGGGCCAAGTCCACCTCCAGTGGTGTAATAAACTTCCTCCGTCAAGGCTGTACCTCCCCAGTGCCACCAACTGGGAATCAAATCTTCAAATACCCAAACCTATGGGAGACAGTCTCACTCATAGCTCTGCAGCGAGTGAGCTGAGGGACATCTGGTTGTTTCCAGTTTCTGGCTATTACAAATAAAGCTGCTGCTAACACAGTTGAGCTTCGTGGCATTGTGGAGCATCCTTTTGGTATATGCCTGTGGTGTAGCTAGGTCTTGAGGTAGTGCTATTCCCAATTTTCGGAGAAAGTGCCAGATTTACAAAGTCGCTGAATAAGTCTGCACTCCCACCAGCAAAGGAGGAGTGTTCCTCTTGCACCACATCTTGTCCAGAATGTGCTGCCACTTGTGTTTTTGATCTTAGACATTCTCACAGGGGTAAGATGGAATCTCAGAGTCATTATGATTTGCATTTCCCTGATGATTAAGGACATGCTGCTAAGACACAGTTGCTAAAGAAGACCTAGAAGCTATACTGTCCATGTTTGAGAGGTACTTTATGGAAAATTCCTTGAACCACCAAGGATGATAATAAACTGAGTAGCACTCTTGGGATCAAGGAACCCTATGCCTGCTCAAAGGCTAATAGGGATATAGGCTGGAACTTGCCTCTGGATCTCCTCTATACCTCCTGTGTATAGGTATCTAACTGATGCCAGAGGAGTCCAAGACTCCATGTGTAAATTCTGCCCTCAGGATAATGACTTGGTACTGCTCTGTTTCTGCTTCTCCAGTTGAGGTAACCAGGCCCACTGTGTGCTGAGCTGGACTGGAGGAAGAGTAGCTTGGCCAGGGTAGATGGATGCAGGCAGGATTTGAATGGCGTGATGTGAACAAAGAACACAAGCCCAGGGACACCTTCAGAGAACTTGTTTGTTTATTGGGAAAGGAGGCACTTATTACACTGGAGAGGTAACCACCGTCTCTAGGGCAAGGTTTGTGTGGTTATGTACAATTGACCAGGACAGGAGCATTGGAAGATATGTCATCTGCACATTCAGGGGGTGGGAGTGAGGAACCTTATGAGGTCAGACAAAGAGTGAAGCCTGATAACTGTCAAGGTAGTAAATTCTTACTAGGATTGACAGTGAGGCAGATAAATGTATGGTGCCAGGTTGGGAGAGGGAGAAGGACCAACTCCTGCTGTCCTCAGCTGAGTTATTCAGGACTGAAGCTCTTCTCAACCCTTCTTCCATAATTATGGGCCAGTATGATCCCACAGCTCTTTCCTTTGTTTCATAAAGGAGTACTATCATTATAGTCATCAACTTCTGGGTTGTAAACTGTTTAGTACCATTTCCTGATTGTTAGTGACTTTGGCAATATTGCTTATCTGCTGCTTTAAAAATTGGACAAAACAGGATGCCAGTAGGAGCAAAGCTCTAATGACTAGTAAAGGAACAAGGTAAGAAGCCAAGCTACTGGAGAGTTTGAGTACCATGATTAGGGGTAGTAGGTACATAGCATGCCTGGAGATCTCACTGGAGAGCCTTATGTACTGTATGTTTCTTCTACTAGACCAGATTCACTGAATAGAAACAGCATTCCTCCCCCAGTAAAAACCATCCTTGTTCAACAGTAAATAGGTCCAGAGTTCTCCTGTTCATAAGGTAACTCTCATGAAGTAAGTGTTCTGTCATTGAAGGGACTCAAGACTGTCCATGTTAGAAGCCATGGCCTGGCCAAGCTTGTTCTGGAAGTTGTCAGTCAGACGGTGTGTTTGGATGAGGGCTGTTCCAGCAGCTCCCAGGAAGGTGGTGAAACTCAGTTCAGTGAGAAGAAGGATGAAGACCTCTCTTTTATTTTGATCACTTCCTAGATGTAAAGTGAGTTCTCCAGGCTCCTAGAGACAAACCTTGTGGACAATCAATACAGGGAGTTTATTACAGGAACTAGTAATATTGTTGAACCAGAGGAGAGGGGGTTAACACATATTGGCTTAGTGCTAGTGATGTCACCAAGATATGTAGGATGGGACCTTGAAGGGAGTCCTATAAGGCAAAAGGGAAAAGGCAGATTAAAAATAGGAATGTTTTGTAACTTTCTTGTGGGTAAGGGCCTATAGGGGTCAGGAAGTGAGATGTTAATGGGAACAGCTGCCAATAGTGGCAGCTGCCAACAGCAGGAAGACCAGGAGAAGCACTGAGAGGAGAAGGGTGGGTGGTTAGGAGAAGGAGATCAGCTGTGTATTGGATGTATTGTAGCCAGAAGATGGTAGTTTGGACCTCTTCTTGAGTTTGATCTTCCTGTTGAAGTATGTTAACGTGGGTAAAGACCCACTTGGGGACAGAAACAAACTTGCAGGAAATGTGTAGGTCAGCTATGGGGTATTTGTCATAGCCATTAGGGTGAAGCTTACTCACAACGCCCATTACCATCATTTGTCCCAAAGATCACCGAAGGAAAGCTGAAAACAAATATTTAGGTTGGCACACATGCCACCATGACTGCTGGATTCAATTTGGCATCTCCAATGTCTGCAACCTGCATATATGGAGGCCTCCTGGAGGCACTCACCAGTGTTTCAGTAAGGAAGGCAGAGGAAAGGGCTGGGGATAGCAGAAATGAAACCAAAGTGTAGAGGGATCTCAATCCTGGTCCATCATCATGTGTTTCATGTGTAAGGGTTTCATGTGTAGGAGTGGAATTTAACTCTTTCCCTTTCTGAAGGAGACATATCTCACCACGTTGCTTGGAGTTTGGTGAGAAGTGGTGTTAGCAATGCTTCTTCACCCTCTTCAGTATATCAATTTGTCTTGTTACCAAATCCAGGCATTGTGGTCTCTCACCTGGCTTAGCTCTCCCATTTATTTTGGCCTGTGGATGAGTGCTCAAACTGGTGTACTATGGGAAAATAATTATATACAATCTCAATCTCTTTTCTCAATTGTTTTATCTTCACAATGTGGACAGTAACTTTGTTTACTGTATATGCTGCTTCGGCAAGGAGATGAGCCTTTAAGCCAACCATTGCCCGACATAAGCTAATAAGTGGGAGAAGTTAACTCTGATTCTTCATCATGAGTGGAATATCCATCACTTGCTATGAATTCCACTGCAGGTAATTTCATTTCTTAATATCCACCTAGATTGAAATCAGGCTTTTTTCCCCCAGTATCATAAAATAAATAACAGTTGTCTGTTTCCAAAGTTTGCATGCCTATTAAAATATTACCCCCAACCAAAAGATAAATAAAAGAAAGAAAGGAAAAGAAAAAAAGTACTAAAACTGCTTACAACAACACAATGATGATATATCAAAATTTGTACAATTGAAACAATTAATTAGAGCTAATTTATACTTTTCAGTATGAAAATCAGTCTTTTGACAGCATGAGATGGAATAACACTCCCATTCCCAAAGGATAAGACAAAATGGTTTCCATAGTGTTTTCCCTTTGAACAGGGAGTTGCCAGGTTGAGGAAGCCTAACTATGGATAAAGCATTCTACGGGTGATTATTTTCCTACTACAACTGAATTTAAAAAGCAAGTTAATGGCTGTGCCCAATGGCACAAGCTTTTAATATCAGTTACTCAAAAGGCAAAAGTATAAGGTTCCAAAAATTCAAGGCCAGTTTGGGCTATGGGAAGAATTCAAGGCCAGTATGTACAAATTAGTGAGATCCGCTCTCAAAAATGAAAAGTTAAAATGGGGCTAGAGTAATGCCACTGAGTTCTAGAGTACTTGGCTGGCATGCCTGAGTGCCTAGATTCGGTCTCCAGAACAGCACACAAGAATGTTGTTAAGTAGTTCACACCTATCAAATGCAATAGATGAAACACCCCAATTTAAACATGATCAAGAATTCAGAAATAAATATATCCAATATTCCTAATTTAAAGGTATAGATGAACTAGGAAAAAAATCTGAAAATGACCAAATGTGGGTGGGGTTAAGAAGGCATAACAAGAAATAAAAAAATAGAAACTTTTCCAGGTCATATGAAATTTCAAATCTGCTGATTCCAATGGGGGGGGGATAATCTAAACTCACTGAACATTGCAAAAATAACTTTTTAACAATTTACAACAAAATCACATATTCATTTTGTTCCATAGGGTGCTTACCAGTGTATAATACAACTGTTTTTTTACCAGTGACTGCAACAGTGAATCCAGATGGCAGCACTTTGCCATAGAGCTGTGGACAGCAATGGTTGTTTGCTGAAAAGGGTTCGTTATAATTAATGTCACAGCACTGAATGTCAAAGGAATTAATAATGATTAGCCTCTGATTATAAAGAGCTGCCGATCATGGTTATTATGTTAACATTCAAAAACAACTCTCTTTATTAAAGCATTTGTTTTTGAATTGTCAACAGCAATCTGAAAATCAATGAGCTGCATTTTTCAGGATCAAGGATCTCATACAGGTCACTGGTTTTCTTGCTGGAACTACATTCCATAATGTGGTTATGCGGGCAGATGATCAATTTGGAAAGGGAAGAAAAGTGAAACTCCCCAGATAATATTTATCATTGCCCACTGCCCACTTTAGATGTGTCTATAAATGCCTACGTAAGTTGGAAACGCTCCATTTGAAATTTATAGCTTGTCAGTTTTCATAGTCCATAGTAAAAGTAAAGTTCATGAAACAAAACAGAGTTTTACACCTAAGGATACCTCAATGGTTCAGTGTTTGCCTAGCACATAGAAAGCCCTGGGTTCAATTCTCAGGAGTGGAAGATAAACAATGACTCGGAAACACAGCTTTTGCACAGATTCCATACGCTGCGCCCAAATCTACAGAACAGCTGGGAGAGCTAAAACCGCTAAAGTCAGAGTATAACCCTTTCCTTACCATAGCGAAAGTTCACAGATGGAAATTTCTGAGCAAAAGACCTTGCAATATAGCTCCATATCTGAGGATTAAATATCATCATTGATATTATAAACGTGGAAACCTGAAAACAAAACAAACAAACAAAAGACGCAAAGTACACCTGATCCAAGAGAGGAGAGGCATTCTCAAAACAAAGAAACCATTGATATTTGTAAATGATTATTACACTACACAGAGCAAAATCTTTGGAATTCTAGAAAGATGATTAAGTTTAGGCATTTGGTGAACTGGGAAAAGGAGCACTTTTGTTTTTTCACATTTTCGTGCAGTCTGCTTACTATCAAATGATAATTTGCTTCTTTCAGTGCATAATGAACCTGGAATGTGCATTTGCTTTTGCCTGCAGGATGAACACCTGAAGTCTGTGCCAAGTTCCTAAGAGAGAAATAACAGAAAGAGAGCTGTGAGGCTGCAGTGTGATAGAGAAAGCAGGCAAGCAACCAAAGGATGGCTCGCTTGAACTGGGCATGACAAGAACTTTCAATAAAATAACAAATACAAGAACCTACCTACCTGCATTCATCTTCCCTTTGTTAATTTCCCCCCCCCAAGGAGATTCTGTTTTGATTTCTACTCAAATAACATCCATGGACATGCACTTTAACATCAGTGGGAAGTGCATACAGAGTGATAGTAAAATCAGGAAAACAAAGTCTTGTGTTTGGGAGGGGATCTGTCAGGACAAACTGTCAACTGCTGCTGACGAAGCTTGTTCTTGTATGTTACTATCTCTTGCCTACTATTGTTCTTATTTCTGGAGTGTTGGGAAGTAGGAAATGAAAACCCTGCGTTCTTAATTTCTCACTCTTCCGTTCCTTAAAGTCCAACTGCAGTGTTTACTCTAAAAGTCATTGTGGAAACAGTTTGGCATCATGAACCTTCACAAAATGCTCGTAGGTCCCTGGGAATCCTCAGCATGATTTGTAAGGCACTGTTGTGGGCCAAAGGAGGGAATAAGTAATAAATAATATTTTTGTGTCATTTTTTTCCCAGCCCCTGTGCTTTCCCATTCATTATCTCAGGTAATTCTCATAGTAATTCAAACAAGGAGTAGAACAGACTGGGAAATTAAGGTTTGGCTTAAACAGCTTGCTAAAGGATACATGTTAAGAAGAAGAAACACAATTTAGATTAAGGTTTCTGATCTCAAATCCTTTGTCCACCATATGATAATAATATCTGTGCCCCACTGGGTTGTGAAAAGTTTCTATTAATAAGGTTTTTTTTTAATTTTGTTTTCAGTTGAACTCATTTTAATATTGGTCTACAACTCAGTACTGTCATCTTTATATCGTTATTTAAACTGTTACAGATCTGAACATCGGCAGCCTTCTCACATCCTGTTTCAGCTTTCCTGTATGTTTGGCATGTTCCTATGCACATGTGTATATATGTTTGTATGTATTTAAGTATATTCTTTCTAATATTTTATATTACAAGATGTCCAAGTTCACCGCTTTCATACCCTGGTATCAGCCTTTTCTTCAAGGATCCTAGTCTAACCCCTTTGATTAGAGACTGCTGTTTAGAATACAGAATCTCGATTCTAGGTCTGCACTGGTGGGTCAGTTTTTTATACTCTCAGCAGGTAGAGCTAGAAAATATAGGCATTTACAACAACCCGTAATATACATACTCTGCCATCTCTTTTCTATCATTATCTATCTGTCTGTCCTCTCTCTGTGACATCATCATTTTATCATCTATGTATAAGTAAGAGTTTTTAAAGCATCCTTCCAGTAACCTAGCACAAAAGGGGCTCCTCTAACTTTTAATTTTGCCTATTTATAAGTTCTTTCTCTGACAGAATAAAGTTGCCGTTATGTTTCCAATCACAGCATCATATACTTAAAATGTATAAATAGATATGCCCTAAACATTAATTCTGGGTCTGAGATGCATTTACTCATGACAACAAGTACATGATTGGTTCTGTTGTGTGACAGAATATTCTGGGTAAATGCAGCACACACATCTACTCACCCTGGAAAGGCAACTCACAACAGAACAAAGTAATAACTGCGCCAAATTGCAATATAGGTGACGGGTGACTTTCAGGAGCAAGGGTAAATCAAAAGAAGCCACATCACAGAAAAGCCAGACCCCCGCAGGTGACAACTTGATCGAGCTGCAGCCCTAGCTCTCTACACAACTTGCGGACAGCTCCACAGGTCCTAGAAACTCAATTTCCAGTTTCTCTGCGGGATAGAGTCTCCGTCTCCAGTAACTGTTTACTGCTTCAGAGACCCTCCAGAATCTTGCAAGCTTCAGCTTTCCCAGACATGTGAAGGTAGCTTACCTCCTGGGCCTCTCGAGCTTCCTTCCCACTCCTGGAGAGGATGTTTCCATCCAAAGAACTGCTACATAACATTAAACACCCGAGTGAGGCTAAGTGATGTCTGTAGGTACCCTGGGAGCTGATAGCTCCACAGCATCATCGTCCCCTGCTAATCATGGCAGGCACTGCACTCGAACATTTAATCTCCGCACCGACACACCCACATGCGCATAATTAAATAAAAATAAAATCTTGAGAAGTACGAAAGTTAAGAACCAGATGTTCTCTTTTAGTAGTTTTCTAAATTGGAGACTCGAGAGTCAGATTCTGTTTCTAATTTTAATTCTTACTGGTAGAAAATATTTTAACTCATGTCTAATTAACTCCTATGAATTAGCAAATATTTACTGGTGAAAAATCTGTGCGCAAGATGAACTGATGTTTAAGTTGGGCTCATTCTACCAGCGCTTCGTAACCTAAATACCTACCACAACTACAAAGGTTTATATTCTATTCTATTCTTAACCTTGACAAGACAAGAAGGAATGTTTCAATGAGTTTTCTCCGTTCTTCCGATGCTCAATAAGCAGGAGGTTCAGATATTCCAGTAAGTTTGCATTGCCATGGTTCTATTAAAAAATTTCACAAGTCACAAATAAGCTGATTGTCGCATTTCTAGGCACGCCTGGGTAAAAGACCTTCTAGTAAGCTAGTAAACTTATTTGCAAGGCATGTAATATTTGAGTTTAAAAGAAAGGTAAGTTTCTCCCTGTTACCTGTGATCACCCTAAGGAATGAAGAGAATATTCTTGAATCTGGAACTAGAGAGAGGGAAGTGTGAGGTGGTCATTGGAGTTCGTCTTCTGAAACAGCCAAATCCCTAATTAGTATTCACTGAACCTGTGAGCAATACCTCTGAGCAAAGACCTTAAATCAAAAGCTTTGCTCAAAATTCTCATCTCTTTGCAAATCACAATGAATATCAATGATGAAAAAATTACAGCAAAGAAGATTGCAAATGGGCCTCAGAAATCACCCGGTCCAACTCTGTCACTTTGCAAATGAGAAACCCGAGGTGTCAGGAGATTCATTGGAGAGCCCATGGTGGCAATGTGTCAGTGGCACAATGGGGATGTGATTCTGGGTTTCCTGGTTCCCAGGGTTGCTTTTGCTGTTTAAATCATCTCCAGAACTTGAGTGCTTTCTCAAATGTCCTTTTCAGTTTATCACTCACAGAACAGCAATATTCTTACAGAAGATGGTCTTTCTTAAATGTCTTCAGGCCACTGTAGCTGTTGAATCGGAATATGTAAGATGGTGCTAATGGGAAGCAATTTAGAAGCCTTTGTAAATGTCTAAAATAATTTTGTAAATAAATTTGTTGGTATTCTATTCCCTCCCCACCCCTTTCTCATTTCTTTATTGACTCTTCCTTAATGAACACAGACTTCTGTATCTTGGCTATCAAAATGATGCTGTGATAGACACGGAAATTCTGATATCTTTCTAAGGATTTTTATTTCCTTGTGGTAGGTAGCTAGGATTTCTGGGTGAGGCGGTGGATTGTTTTTGAAGCAGGTTTACTTTTAGTGTTGTAGAAATCTCCACAATATTAACCATAGTCTCAATTTATACTATCACCAATACCATGGCATCGCTCCCTTTCATTCACTCTCTCTCCAACATTCACTATCTCCTGAGTTTGCATTATACTATTCTGTGAGTGTGAGGTTGAATTGCATTGAGAAATTATTTGCATTTTCTGATGTATACCAGCATTACATGCCTGCTGGCCTTTTTCTGTACTCTAGAAACATGGTTTCCTTCTGTGTTCTTAATTTGTTTGGGTTTTAATTTTATGGTTTCTTGATTTTTTTTTTCTGCCTGTGGTTTACAGATTTTTCTCCCAAACTACAAGCTACCTTGCATTTTATTGATGCTACTTTAATTACTTTCAGATTTTGGTGCTAGATCAGTCCGCATATTTCCTTGTATCTACATCTGTCTTCTTGCCACATTTCCTTAGGGAATTCACAAGATAAAAATGGCTTAGCATTACCTTTGATGTGCTCTTTTATCCATCCAAGAGCAGGTTGGTCATGGTTTTCTCATCTTATCTTACCAGTAGATTATGTAAACAAATACATCTATTTCAATCTCAGACTTTGCCCCATCTCAGATGCCTTTGAGGGACTTGGTTTAATCACATCTTTGTTCTTTATCTTTTGTGGGTAAGTCATATTTCCAAAACTCTGGCCAGCTCTGCTACCTTGTCATACTCCCTGCTTTGAACTCTGTTTCTCCACTGCTTTGTTTTAGATGAGGTTTAGTCCACATATCTGGAGAGAGGCTGAAAGCCTACTGCGTTTGTGGCAGCTTCTGACTGAATTATATACAGACCTCACCTGGACAGTTACCTAGTATTTATATTGGAATTTTATTGCTACAGTTCAGGTAAATTTTTATGAATAAACATACACTGTAGTAAGTATTAAGCACTGCCTTTCATAGACTGTGGTCATTAAATTATGTTTGTGTAAATTTTCACTCCCTGCAGACTTTAAGAAATATCATATTGCCTATAGACTAAAAATGAAGTTTGCATTCCTCCTTTACATATTCATTCTAAGTATTCCTGACAAATAAACCTTAAGAAACATAGTTGAATTAAAATAAAATCATAGCATCTTAGTATTTAACTTAAGTTTCATTTAATCTGACTTAGTATCTGTTGTTGTGAAGAGACACCATGACCATGGAAGCTCATAAAAGGAAGCACTGCATTGAGGCTTGCTTGCTTAGAGATTCAGAGGTTTAGTTAATTCTCGTCATTGTGGGGAGCATGAGTGCAGACAGCAAAAAATGGTGCAGTTCCCAAGGCAGGCAAGGTGATGCCATCGAATTTTATACAGCCCGGGCCATATGTTGGCAAAATAGAACCACATAAGAAAGTACTTGTAACACCGCTAATCAATTTGAAGTGGTTGGCTACCCACCTGAAACGAAGCAACGTTGTCTAACTTCCAAACTGCAAGCACTAATAAACTTAGGACACTAGGTTTAGCTGGGCTTGCTATGCAGCAATAGCTAAGTGAAGCATTATTCTCCCAGGCGTGCGTGTGCTGTTATATTAATTTATTTGTCTAAAACGTTTACATGGAAATGCAACTGTGTAATTCTTCTAAACTGTACCTTGTAGATATGGCTAAATTAGCATCATCATTACTGTTTATAGCACTCTCCTGAATCTGAACTCATTTTCTTCCATTCCAACGTTTGTTTTCTGTGTAATGTCCAAATATTCTATTACTCTGGGGAACATAATATTAACATTTGGAATCCTTCAAATGTCTCTTCCCAGGACATTTTTCACTCAAGTTCACTTGAAGCCATTTATTTTTATATTCAGGTTTGGATTTGTTTGTTTGTTTGTTTGTTTTACATTTCAGCTTGCTTGTTTGAGCAGTCATTATTCCTTTGTTGTTGTTTCTTCTTTTTATGACGATATTTGCTAATGTATTCTTGTGCAAGTAGAAAACACCAGGTATGTTTGCTTTTGAAATGCCTTCTCCCTAGGTTGACACAAAGGATCAAGTGTATGACAGGCAGGCATGTGATGGAAAATTAGGAAGAAAAAAAATCTTTTTCAGTCACGGGTGTATCTGTTCATAGGAGTTGAGCATCAATTCCTATCCAGAAAGGCAAAGAGGATGGATATCAGAAGAAGGAGAAAAGAGGGAACAAGTCAGGAGCCTGACACAGAGGACCTCTGAAAGGCTCTGCTCTGCAGACTATCAATGTAGATTCTGAGACTTATGGACAACCTTTGGGCAGAGTGCAGGGAATCTTATGAAAGAAGTGGGAAACAGTAAGATCTGGAAGGGACACGAACTCCACAAGGAGAGCAACAGAATCAAAAAATCTGAGCACAGGGGTCTTTCCTGAGACTGATACTCCAACCAAGGACCATGCATGGAGAAAACCTAAGACCCCTGCACAGATGTAGCCCACGGCAGTTCAGTATCCAAGTGGGTTCCATTGTAATAGGAACAGGGACTGTCTCTGACATGAATTGATTGTCCTGTTCTTTAATTACCTCCCCCCTGAGGGGGGATCAGCCTTACCAGGCCACAGAAGATGACAATGCAGCCACTCCTGATGAGACCTAATTGACTAGGATCAGAAGGAAGGAAAAGAAGACCTCCCCTATCAGTGGACTTAGGGAGGGGCATTCATGCAGAGGGTGGAGGAAGGGAGGAATTGGAACGGGAGGAGGGAGGAAACCACAGGGGGGATACAAAGTAAATAAAGTGTAATTAATAAAGAATTTTTTTAAAAAAGACGTTGAATGTAACAGGGAAGTTCTAGAAAGAAGTTCTTCTTCCATGAAATAATTCAAAATAAACAAGTAGATCAGAAGATATTAATATGAGAATGTTAAGATGCCATGGTAAAAACAGCAGGTCTCTGGCATGGTTTTAACTACTTAAGATTTTTTTCTTTTAATAATGAAATGATTCCATTTAAATTTAAATCACATATTCTCAATTAACTTACATGAATTCAATTGTGCACACTCAGTCTGTAACAACAGAGGGAAGATAAATCATTGCTTTAATTGCACATAACGCTATCTGCCACTTTGCTCCCTTTTGCACATGAAACGGTGTCCTTGACACTGCGACACAGACTTGTGGTCATGCATCTGATTGCCTAAACTTGTGCTTCTGTGGGTGTAACTGTAACATTTAAAGTTACACATCATTATTATAATTTCATCCAAAAATGTAAGGCAATTTTCAAAATACTTTTGAACCACATTTAACAGATAAATGGAAAGAAGTTTTCAAGGCAAAAAGTAAGACATTGTATTAAACCTTGGAGAAATTAAGTTCTCACAGAGTTTTTCAATAGAATTTTCAAAGGTAATTTTGAGTATTATTCACTCATTTTTAGAAATATTTCTCTTTTCCTTTGGAGATTATAGTGTATCATTTCCTCTTCAGTTTCCTTCCTCCAAACCTCAACCATGCACTCCTCCTTACTCTCTTTCAAACTCATGAACTCGTGTTCTCACTAATAGTTCTTACATTTATATATGGACACACACCTGCACTATACATACATACATACATATATATATGTATGTATATATATATATATATATGTATGTATATATATATAACATGCTCATGCATGACTTAGAATCACTTTGTTCTTTGACGTTTAAGGTTGTTACGCCATCATGCAGGACATTTGCAGCCACTATTTTCATGACTGAATAAACTAAGATAACGATACGGTGGGCCAGCCAGTGACCTGGCATTTTTGAATATCCACGATATGCTCGTGCAGAAGGTACGTCCCACAGAACTACATCTTCATGATACCGAATCCCATGTTGTACACAGTGTAATTGATGTGGAGGACTGACACCCACTCCCTCCAAAACTGACAAGCAGAGGCTGACAAGGTATTCTTGCTGCACACTTTCATGTACTATGAGCTTCAACCTCTAGAAGATACTGTCTCTGCTACTGCTGTTATCCGGCTGTCCATTTCTCCATCCTTTCCTTCTCTTTGTCCTATGTGGATATGGACACAGTTCTTAATACTGGTTTTTAGGAGAACCTTTGTAAAACACATATTCCTGAAGGGGGATATGCATTGGAATCACCTGTACTTACAGAGCGCTTTTGATACAGATGCTGATATGACAGCAGTCCTTATTCTATGTCATCTCGGGCCACTTATGCTTGACTTAATATTTATCACGAAATTTTATTTTTTTTAAATTTTATTTCAGTTTGTGAACTTAAACACCCCAAAGGTATTCCCTCCCTCCTTTTCTCCCAGTCCCACATCCAGTTGCCCTCTTTCTTCCTTACTCTCTCCCTTCCCTCCCACAAAAGTGGATCCCCGCTTCCCCAAGTGCCAACCTTCAGCAGTATATCAAGTCACATTACGACTGAGCATATCCGCACCCCCCTGAGCCAGGTAAGGCAGTCGTGCCAGAGAAAGGTGATCCAAAAGCAGGCAATAGAGTCCATGTTAGAAACAGTGCCTCCCAGATGACAGTCAAGTTAGTCTCCTGTCTTCAAGCATAACAGAGCATCATTAATAATGTCATGACCCTCTACCATGGGATGGGTCTCAGATTGGGCCAGTTTATTGGTTGGACATTTCCTCAATCTTTGTTCCCTCTCTATCCCTATCCCCATAGGCAGGGATATTTTTGGATCAAAGGTTTTATTGGTGGGTTGTTGCTCCCTTCGTTCCACTAGTCCTGCCTGGCTAGGAAGTGGTCACTTCTGTCTTCATGTCCTCTCTCCCGGTCAGTTAGAAGTCTCAGCTAGAGTCACACCCATATCCTCCCAGGAGCCTACCTTGTTTCTTGACAAAGAGATGCCTTCCCTTAGTTTTGCTTCTTATTTCCAGCCCTCAAATATGTTCAAATAAAGCCAATCATAGTGGCTTTATTCATGATAGCCAGAAACTGGAAACATCCTAGATGTTCCTCAGTGGAAGAATGAATTTAGAAAAGGTAGTACATTTACACAATGGAATATTACTTGGCTATTAAAAACGAAGAAATTATGAAATTTGCAGGCAAATGGATGGCACTAGAAAAGATCATACTGAGTGAGGTAACCCAGACCCAGAAAGACACCCATAGTATACACTCACTTAGAGGATATTAACCATATAGTACAGGATAACCATATGACCATCCACAGACCCAAAGAAGCTAAGTAACAAGGAGGGCCAAAGGGAGGGTGCTGGAATGTCACTCAGAAGGGGAAAGAGAATAGACAGCAGAGGTAGATGAAGGGAGGGAAATGGGCAGGAGATGGAATGTGGAGGGAAGCAAGAGTGGGGATCAGATATGTGGGAAGAACAGAGATTGGGGGGTAAGAGGGATGTCTGTTTATTTTAAATGCTGCATGAAACTTTATTGAAGAAAATCTGCGTAATTTGATCCTACTTCCTCCTTTTGACTTTCTGAGTTGTTAAGTCTTCGAGAATAGAAGCAGCTCTAGCAAATATTTTTGTAAGTGCTTCCTAGAGAATACGAGAAAGGATTTCTGCTGTGGACATATTTGGGCTTCATAGGGTCTGCTCAGCTTCCACTTGATCTAACCGTGCCTGGGCACATGGTTGCACCAATTTAGCATTCCACTAGCAGCAAGTGACACTTTATCTTTTCTCACATCCCCACATCCTCTCCTTCGGTTAATCTTAGTAGATGTCTGGTGTCCCTCTGTCTGTTGAGCCTGAAGCATCATCCCAGCAGTTTAATTTGCATTTCTTGATTACTGGGGCTGGAAAGCATCTTTTCATACACTACTTAACAATTCCATCCAGGTTTCCTCCCTCTGAATAGCTTGCTTGTTTTTGAGCTCTTTTATCTTATTGATTTGGGAAGGATCCTTTGGACGGCCTGAGTATGAATTGTGCACGTCATTGTTCTTACTTGCAAGCAGAATAGACTATGACAAGTTCTAGCAGAAGAGTCATCTGTGAAAAAAGACAGGAAGACTTCACTGAGGCTCTCCCAGATCACACCACAGGTTTGTCCCAGCAGAAATTCAGCCATGGAACAGCTGGGCCCCAGCACTGCCGGTACTGCTAATGAACTTGAGTCTGAAGGCTAGAAGCCCCGTGTGCTGTTTCCCAAAGCCGGAGTCTTTTTTCTTAATCACACTCTTGCCCAGGTGGATATGATCATTAAGATCCAGGCCTCCTGTTTATATCCTTGCTGGTTTTTGCCTGGGGGAAGCAGAACTCACAGAATAGAGAACTCCCAAACCTCAGAGAGCTCTGCAGAATTTGCTGAGCACAGCTGATGTCCACTTCACCAGTCACAAGCATGGCTCCACTTTAACTCTACCTTGGTGTTCTGTTGTATAAAAGTTTATATTCAGACTCTGACAGCCATGTCTCTTTTCCTTTATGTCTGTCTTTGTGGGTCTCATGCAAGATCTTTCCCCATGTTAAAATCATATATATACATATATGCATGTGTATATATATGTATATATATGTATATATATGCATATATATGTATGTATATGTATATGTATCAGATTTATCTGATATATATGGTAATTCTTGATTTCTTTCTTACTTTTCACAGTTGTATGTTTGATGCACTGGAATTGGCTCTTAGATCTCATGGGAGAAAGAACTCAAACTTGTTCCTGACATATCTGCTCAATAGTTCTATCACCACTGATTAAACGTCCCATTTTTCACACAGGTTTATGCAGCTGCCTGTCTCATACAGCATCATCCTCTGTCTGCATACGTCTTTGGAATACCAATGAGCTCCATTACTCTATTGAGACATTTCTTATATTCATGTGGTGAAATTTTAAGTACTAGAGCATGAGGGCATTAAGATGGCTCACTGTCAAGTTGCTTACCTCTGAGTCTAATGGCCTGAGTTCAAACCCAATGACCCATATGGTGGAAGAAGAGGGCCAGCTCCTGAAAGTTGTCCTCAGACCTGCACCACGCACACCATAGCATAACTACTTCATTCTTCATCTCATATTCTTTCTCTCTCTCATCAATCAATCAATCCATCAATAAAATTAAAATAAAACATACCCAAACTAAAACTCAGAATAATGTGACCCAAAGAGAACGACAGCTTAACCATCTCCTATGAATTGAAGGAGACTGAATCTTCAGTTTGTTCTTTTTAAGGTAAATCTGACTTTCTATGTAAGAATGGCTAAATGAGTGAGGGGACAAGAACTCCACAAGAGCTTTTAAAGAAAAGAGCAGCTAACCTCTTTTTTTGTGAAACATATATTTAAGACTGTCTTATCTGTTATAAAATAAAATTTGGCTAAGCTCTGCCTAATTCACACTTTTCTTTGATTTTTAGAATCAAGATTGTACCACCATCAATAATAAATCAGATAGTTTTTCACTATACTTTTTTTTTCTTTAACCAGATTTCAAGTAAGGTCAGAGTTAGTAACACCTTGAAGTATTCATTCTGGAGTTAGCATCTTCGTCAATTTAAATTTGACAGTGAGCCTAAGCTTCAGTGACAGATCAGGCAGATTCAGGCAAGGAAGGCAAGAATTAGGAAGTGTATTAGATTCCATACTAAGACTTTCTACACTCTGCCCTTAACAAATAATAAAACTGATGGATTTTCTCACCGTGTTTTGTCAATTTCGGATTGAAAGGATTCAGGCTTTTGGAAAGATGAGCTAGTCACTTAGCTCTGTTTTCACGTTGAGGCTTTAATAAATAAGTATTAATGACATGCTAACATCCTGAGCCATGTAAACCATATGGACACCTTGCACTAAGCGTGGAAGCATCCGAATTCTACCAAGAGTTTACTGAACAGAGTCAACAAGTACAGAACAACTCAAGACAGCGTTTTCAGTAGATATTTCCCTTGCTCTTGAGAAGCAAAGCTGAGTCCAAAAATAAACACACGCATCTGCCCTTGATGTTACATTATTGCAATGCTAACAACATCCCAGCTAACATACCCATTGTGGAATAAATAATTTGAAGTAAAATGGAATTAAAAATGAACATTAATTTGATCAATGTTTTTGTAGAATTTAAAATTTTATCTGTCATCTTTTCTTTATTCATGACCTACCAAGCCTATATTTTACTAGGTTAAATCAAGAAAATTGTACAAGCAGAATAATAGAGTGGAATTTTAGATATTCACAGTTTATTAAGTATCATTGTATCTGGGATGAAAGATTGAGATAAGGCTAAATAAGCATGCCCCCTGTACAGAAGAGTTTTATATCATTGTGAAAGGGAGAGACCTCATTTAAATAAACATATGAACCACACAAAGTATGTTAAGCAAAAGCAAAGCATATAGTCATGCAAGAAAGGGAGGCAAGGATGAGAAATCAATAGTTGGATAAATGACAAAGGATTGTTCAGAACAAAGGTTCATTAGTTGAGGTTGGAAGTAGAGATTAGAGCTTAATCTGACATAGTGTGGGTCTTGTGTAAATGGGAGAGGGGGTTCTCTTGGGACAGCAAATGTTTTTTATCATGGAGCAGAAGCAATGAGCAACTTCAGACTAAATGAAGAACATCGAACCAGATGATTTAGAACCTTTAGGTCTCTTCACACATCTCAGAGTGTAGGCTGGTAAAAGACCTTAAGTTACAAAGCCAGCACTCCTCACTTCCAAAATAGATTCCTTTTATCATAAGGTATGATCACTGATGATATTTTAATGAGAAATTGTAAATATTCATGATGCAGGACTATTGAGCTTTTTCCATGCTCTTCTTCTTGCTTGCCCCAAATGCCCAGAAAACAAACTCATATATAACCAAAATTATTTAAGATACATTTTTACCTACCAAGGTGCTTAGTATGTGGAAGCTTCCCCAGTATATAAAATACTTTATCTTCACAAAGCAATTATTTCTCTCCTATTTGTCAATCTCAATAGTGACGACAATTAATGTAGCTATGATACAAACAGCAGCACTGAACAAAATACCAAATAATCATTAAATTACACATCAATACCTCATAATTTATCTTCATCCTATAATCATCCAATTAGATACTTAATGTGAGCAGTAGTGATACTGCTCCTTCTTAGCTCGTGTTTTCTTTGCTTGCCATGTAATAAAATGCTCCAGAATAAACTTGACTGAGTTGCAGACTCAGCTGTGCATGGTAAGAACTGGAACATTTAACTCAGTCGTTGGAGGAAAGCCTCAGAGAATTCAAAATGAGAAATGAAGGCTGTAGGGAAAGGAAATGAATCTGGATGTCAAGGTCCATGCAGAGATTGATGCAAATTTAGTGAAAATATCTTTCATAGGCTGATTAACCCAATTTAGTGCTACAGTTGTCATGTGGGACAAAACAAGGATCAGGAGGCAGTGTCCCCTAATGAACCAATGTTCCAGCAACAAAGTCAAGCACTTGAATGAAAAATTACTTTTAAAAAAGTCTGGGGTGAATAAACAAGAGAGAAGATCTCTGCTAGGTCATCTGCTTCTGGCATACAAGAAATTATGAGGGAAGAAAAAATATGTTCACCTAACTTAGGAATGCTAGACTCGGAAATGATAATAGAAATATTTGTTCAAGAATCTCTTTTTATAGGTAAGGAGGATCAAAGAAAAAGGTATTTGCTCAAGGTCCACAGATATTGAGAGGCAGTGCAGACCTCAAGTCTTTAGCTCTGAAGCCTAAATGTGATTGATACCTTTATACTCCCATGCTCTTCCTGAATTAATAATATTCCATAGTCGATAAAAAATATATTATCAATTGCCTTGGTGTCTTAGTTACCTTCCTATTGCTGTGAAGAGACACCATGACCAAGGCAACTTATAAAAGATGTTAGCGGTGCTCATGGTTCCAGAAGTTTAGAGAGTGTGGTGTCATGATGGAAAGCATGGCAGCTTTCTGGTAGGCATGGCACTGCAGCAGTAGCTGAGAGAATATTTCCTCATCCATAGACACCAGAGAAAACAGAGCTAGCTGGGAATGACATGACCTTTTGAAGTCTCAAAGCCCACCCATGTGACCCACTTCCTACAACAAAGCTACAACTCCTAATTCTTCCCAAACATCTACCAGCTGTAGACCAGACATTCACATATATGAGAACTTCGATGCCATTCTCATTCAAACCATGACACTTGGAAAGTGTTCTTTCTCTCTCTCTCTCTCTCTCTCTCTCTCTCTCTCTCTCTCTCTCTCTCTCTCTCTCTTCCTCTCCCCTCCTCTTCCTCTTTCTTCTCCTCCTCCTTATCCCCTTTCTCTCCCCTTTCATCTCAGCAATGGTGTCCATTGATGTCTTCCAATAAATCATCCATGACAGGTATCACTTTCCTTTTGGGGATAAAAATAATGAAACAATTCTGAAACAAGGTGCTTATATAGTTAGCCTTGGGCAAATGATGAAATAAAGTGGAGAGGAACAAGTTCCATGGGAGGAAACCCAGCATTATAGAGACAATAGTCCCACCTGGGTAGCACCAGCCATTTACCTTTCATGACCTGGACTTGGAACATGTCATCAACCGCATGTGGTATCTGAGATATCATCATCTATGTCCCTGGTAGAGTTATACTTGGTCATCCCTTCTCCTTCTTTGGTGTCTCTTTTCTCTAAGATAAAAGAAAGTTTAAAGATAGGTCACTATTCCACATTACATAGCAGTTTGCTAAGTTGATATTTAGTTACTTAATAGTAATCTAGGGTTTTGCTCTGTTTTGTTTTGTTTTGTTTTAAGCTTCCGGCAGCCACTCCTGATGAGACCTGATAGAGTAGGATCAAAAGGAAAGAGAGGAAGATCTTCCCTATCAGTGGACTGGGGGAAGGGCATGGGGAGATAACAAAGTTAATAAACTGTAACTAATAAAAATAAAAATGCAGATTTTTTTTTAAAAAAAAGCACAAAACAGGTCAAAGTTGAAAATGTTGAGCCAGTTTTACCCATTCCCCTATTTATCCCTCAGGTGGCAATGAAGACATCACTGAGAATACTCGGAGTCTAAAACATAATTTAAAACCCCCAGAAGAGATTATTACACGTGCATGTTCATTCCTAAGTTTGTTTTGTGACTGAATGTTTGACTGCTGTGAAAATAGGCTTAACATCCAAGTTAGGTAGAAAAGTAATAGCATTGACCTAATTGGGAACAGGTACTGTGTTATCTGCCTACGTATGTCATCAAATTTAGTCATTTCCTCTATGAGTGAAGCTGTGTACACCAAAGTACCAACAAAATAACTCAGAATTGTTGGTTACTTTCTTTCACAGGGGTTGAATGTTTTTCAAGATGAGGAGACTAAGAAGTAGCTGAGTCAGAATTGAAGCTTACTTCTTGCTGAGTGCTAAAGCCTTTATCTTTCTCTAACTATGAGATTTAGTTATGCATGCAAGTTTTAGGGTTTCTATGATTTATGCTCATCACTTTAGCTATCTATAGTTTTTAAGGGTATTTTTCTTAGTATTTATATATGTGTATCATATATTTGGGCCGAATTTACCCCCAGTTCCTCCCTTATCCCTGACCATCACTTTTCATTCTCAACTTCTGTTTAGTACTTCCTTAAAGTGCATGCTCAAGGGAGAATCCTCAGTTTTAAGCTAATGCACCAGAGGTAAGATTACATAGAACCCCATCCAGCTTTCTTCTCATTTGAGATAAGTCAGGTGTGGTCTACTAAACTCTTAAGTGATCTTAGGCCTTTGTATATGCTCTCTTGCTCCGTCTCCATTTCCAGTTCTTCTGTTCTTCCTCTGCTAGTGAAGATCACAGATATATGACAAATCCCCTCTCAGGATGCTCTATTATGAACGGTAAATGCACAGGTATCTATTGAACAACAGCTGGATGCCAGCTCTGACATGTTACTTCCTTTTATTTGTATCAGTGCTGGATTGTGGAATTCAACATGTCCAGTTCATAGACAAAAGAAAAAAAAGTTGACTACACTGACATGTCGTAGCTTAGGATGAATGAAGCTGAGATTTGGAGCCCAGATTGCCTGGATTAATAACCCTGTTAAATTTATTCATGCTGCTTCCCTAATGGTTTCTGGACTGAACTAAATCAAAATTCAGCTGTTCTTTCATCCTTCCTTTTTAAGGTTTGCATTCTTACCCAGATTTTTTTTTTCAATGCAGTTTATTAAGGAACGTTGAACAATCATCTGACCCTGGGGAAAGCCAGACCACAGCTTAAATAGCCTCTGGGTAGCCAACCCCAGCTTGCCACGTGGGCAATGCAGATAGGTCCACATACATGGAAGCAAGCCAGATCTTCAGCCTTAGCCAAATGTGGAGTTGTTCGTGACAGAGAGCACTCACCATCGGGAAGGTGGAAGGCGGAAACCAGCTCCATCTTTAAGGCATAGCATTACGCAGCTCTCTACAGTTCCCCCTTTTTGTTTTAGACACATCAGGCAAGAGTAGAGGTCTGATCTCTGATATTAGAAATAAATTGGGACTTTGTACCGATGTTCATTTAGGTGTCATCCACCCAAAGAGCATCAGACCCATCCGATACCTTTTTCTCAGAGGCGGGACCTGGGGCATCAACCCGCATGCAATCAGACATGCTCTTCTCTGGGTCCAAAGCGGCTGACCCTGAGTGCAGTGCTTAGCCTCGCATCCAGAGCATAACATTTTAGCTTTTTATGGTAGCCAACCATGCTTGGGAAGACTGTCCTGCTTCAATGGCTGTAAAGGCCTGAATGGTCATGGCTGCATTACTCTGTTGTGAGACTCTGATCTTGCATATATATACCACAGGCAAACCAAGGAGACCAACACCAGAAGACCTGCTAACACTCCCATGCCCGCCCATTCCTTCAGATGATTCATGGCTGCAGCAATCCATGATGATAATCCTGTGGCTAGTCCTGCGTCCACTCTGGTAGAATTTACCGTGACAATGGCCACTCACAGCTGCTCCATCGTAGTATCGAATTCTCCAGTCCAATTACCTAAAATATAGCTCGACAATTGTTTAGACAGATTTGCAGCACAGGAAAAATTCTCATGTTGTATGCTAGTGACTCAAAGTCCAGCATATTTTCATTGACAGCCAAGTTGAGCGATTTGCCATAGGGTATCAATTTGCTCCTGCACGAGGTCAATCCTCTGATTGAATACCATCAAGCTTCCTTTTAGTTGAGCATTAATTCCTTTTTGTACAACTAAGGCATGAGCTACATTGGCTAAAAGATTATTCAGGGTCTGAGTTGTCTGCACAGTATGATTCATGGCTAATGCCCCGGTGGTAGCTCCAACAGCCGCCAATGAGATGGCAGTAACAATGGTGGCTGTAGTTCCAAGATCCCTTTTCTGTCTGAAGAGAGTCATACCGTGAGGGACATCAATGGGCACAGGCACCCAGCGAGGCATGCGAGTAACTAGGGCATACCTAAATTCACTAGCATTCCAGCATTGGGCAAAAAAGCAAGTATCATTACCACAATTACTTGACTCTATCTGGCTAATAATGAATAAAAATGGGGGATATAAACAAACAGGTGTGGGTTTATAGGAAATATTATGAGAAGCCTTAACCCCCTCGTTGGAACATCCTGCATCAGTTCTAGAACTAGCAGTGGTGGAGTCCGAGGTCTGAGTAGGTTCAGGAGACCATTGCCCCCAGGGGCGAGACATGCTCCATGTAAATTGACTAACTCCATGTTTTCCTCCAATTTTGAAAGTCCTTTAAGGTTCTTAAATTATTTTTCCCTTTTTTTTTAAATTTTTCATCAATTACACTTTATTCATTCTGCATCCCCCCATAAGGCCCTCCCTCCTCCCCTCCCAATCCCACCCTCCCTCCTCCCTCTGCTTGCATGCCACTCCCCAAGTCTACTGATAGGGAGGTTCTCCTCTCCTTTCTGATCTTAGTCCATCAGTTCACATCAAAAGTGGCTGCATTGTCCTCTACTATGGCCTAGTAAGGCTGCTCCCCTCCAGGGGGAGGTGATCAAAAAGCAGGCCAATCAGATTATGTCAGAGGCAGTCCCTATTCACATTACTATGTAACCCAATTGGACTCTGAACTGCCCTGGGCTACATCTGTGCAGGGGTTCTGGGTTATACTCTATGAATAGTCCTTGGTTGGAGTATGAGTCTCTGGGAAGTTCCCTGTGTTCAAATTTTCTTGTTCTGTTGCTCTCCTTGTGGAGACCCTGTCCTCTCCAGCTCTTACTATTTCCCAGTTCTTATTATATTATTTTTTTAAGATTATAGTGCTCTGCCTGCGTGTACACATGCATACCAGAAGAGGGCACCAGATCTCATGGTTGTGAGCCATGATGTGGTAGCTGGGAATTGAACTCAGAACCTTTGGAAGAACAGCCAGTGCTCTTTAACCTCTGAGCCATCTCTCCAGCCCATATTTCCCAGTTCTTACCTAAAATTCCATTCACTCTGCCCAACAGTTGCCCATCAGGCTCAGCATCTGCTTTGATAGTCTGTAGGGCAGAGGCTTTCAGAGGCCCTCTGTGGTAGGTTCCTAGGTTGTTTCCTGTTTTCTTCTTCTTCTGATGTCCATCCTCTTTGCCTTTCCGGATGGGGATTGGACATTTTAGTTAGGGTCCTCTCTCTTGCTTAGTTTCTTTAGATGCACAGGTTCTAGTGGGTTTGTCCTATGTTGTATGTCTATATGAGTGAGTATATACCATGTGTGTCTTTTTGCTTCTGGGACAACTCACTCAGGATGATCCTTTCCAGATCCCACCATTTACCTGCAAATTTCATGATTTCCTTATTTTTCATTGCTGAGTAATATTCCATTGTGTAGATGTACCACAATTTCTGCATCCATTCTTCAGTTGAGGGGCATCTGGGCTGTTTCCAGCTTCTGACTATTGCAAATAAAGCTGCTACAAATATGGTTGAGCAAATGTCTTTTTTGTGTACTTGAGCCTCTTTTGGATATATGCCCAGGAGTGGTATGGCTGGATCTTGAGGAAGTGCTATTCCTAGTTGTCTGAGAAAGTGCCAGATTGATTTCCAGAGTGGTTGTACAAGTTTACATTTCCACCAGCAGTGGAGGAGGGTTCCCCTTTCTCCACAACCTCTCCAGCATGTGTTGTCACTTGAGTTTTTGATCTTGGCCATTCTCATGGGTGTAAGGTGAAATCTCAGGTTTGTTTTGATTTGCATTTCCCTAATGGCTAGTGAGGTTGAGCATTTCTTTAAGTGCTTCTCTGCCATTTGGTATTCCTCTACAGAGAATTCTCTGTTTAGCTCTGTTCCCCATTTTTTAAGTGGATTACTTGGTTTGCTGCTTTTCAGCTTCTTTTGTTCTTTATATATACTGGATATGAGTCCTCTGTCAGATAAAGGGTTGGTGAAGATTCTTTCCCAATCTGTAGGCGGTCGCTTTGTTTTGATGACGGTGTCCTTTGCTTTACAGAAGCTTTTCAGTTTCATGAGGTCCCATTTATTGATTGTTGTTCTTAGAGCCTGTGCTGTTGGTGTTCTGTTCAGGAAGTTTTCTCCTGTACCAATGAGTTCTAGAGTATTTCCCACTTTTTTTTCAAGCCGATTTAATGTGTATGGTTTTATGTTGAGGTCTTTGATCCACTTGGATTTCAGTTTTGTGCAGGGTGATAAGTATGGATCTATTTTCATTTTTCTACATGTAGACATCCAGTTGGACCAGCACCATTTGTTGAAGATGCTATCTTTTTTCCATTGAATGGTTTTGACGTCTTTGTCAAAGATCTATTTTTTTTTTGTGATAGCTGAGTGACTTTTTCAAAGAAATGGGTGTTTCATTCTGATGTCTTTACTTTTAGAGACTCTTAAATTAACAACTGATTTACATTGAATGTCTCCTATCAAGAGGTAATGAGCAACAACTGGGTTCAAACCCAGTCACGATAGAGAAAGAGCAATGCAGGAGTGTTAATTGCTTTGTATGGAGGGTCCCAAGCTCTCTGTCGTGCTACTGAAAATAATGGATGCTCCCTTTCATAGACAAAGCTCTTTAGGGCAAGCACCACATTACTCAGTAGAAAATTACCTCAGGGCTGTTACAGAGTTGACCAACCTCAGCAAGTGAGAGGTTTGCCAGCATATAATCCCGGTTTCTGATAACTGGCATCAATTTTGGATAAGACTGAGTCAGGCTTCTTAAGGAAATAACCAGGAGCATGGAGCTTTCTCACATGTCTCCTTTCCTTCTGTAAGCAAACAATTAGCTGCATGCCATTTTCTAAGCATTGCGCTAGATATCATAGATGCAAAAGCTGGTCTCTGATCTTAAGAAATGCTTTCTCTAGATGATGATACGGGCATACATCTGGCCGTGGTTCCGCACCAAATGAACATCCTTCATAAATGTAAAATCATCACCGTTTTCCTGATGATGTAATAGGGCATGGGACATGGAAGCTTGGGGAGGTTCTAGTGGCAAAACTGAGCCGACTGTAAAGGTAAAGAACTTTAGAGAGTTCCAGAATAGGTGGGACACAGTTTTAAGACAGAAGAAATGACACCAGCACAAAGATCTAGGAATAACATACCATGATCTGAGAAGGACAATGACAATAATTTGGAGGTGACTAATACATTATTTTTTTAAAATGAAACAGAGAAGATAAACCAGAGGGGTAAAATGATCCTAGACCATGAGTGAGTGTGAATGTCCCGCTAACAGCTGTAGGCATATTATGTCAGTGTCAGGCAGCTAGCTCTCCTTGCCAATCCAGTGTCCCTGTGATCACCAGGGGGAGGTGGGTGAAGGTCGTGAGGACTCTGGACAGCTGTTTTCAGCTCACAACAACCACACTGCTCATGAGCCAGCATCATATATTAGTAGGGGAAAGACACGATGTTCTCTCTGTTTCAATTTTCATTTGCACTGAAATGGATGGCTTATTTTTTTTTATACACTATCAATAACGCCTGTGCTGGAGGAGCTCTTAATAGGACAAGCATTCATCATTCTAAGGTTATTCTTTCCCCAAAAGCAGGAGAGCAATCTGTTGGTAAAATGGAAAAACCTTGTACACGAGGCTGCCCTGCTGCTTTTCTTCCAGGTGGTGCCCACTGATAGCAGCGAAAAGGGACAAGAATTATAATGATACTAATACTTTTAACAAGTATCTGTCCACTTGAAAAGGTAATTCCACACAGCAGAAAGGGCCGGCAAAATCTTGTCTTCTCACCCATTTGGCCTGCACTTTTTGAATAAGTCCCCAAAAGGAGAAACTAAATATTTTTCCGATAATTCCAATGGTAATATTGTAAAGGTTAGACACTGGAAAAATCACAAGTAATTAGGAATTACATGCATATGATCAAAATGCCCGCCTGAAAGGGAACTTCCGATGATTGTTATTAGTAACTTCTTTTCGTTTTTAGTTTTGAAATAAATACAGAGTAGCAGAGAGCTTGAGAAAATATGCAAAAAGTGGTATCTGATATACATTTCACCCAACATCTGGAATAGCTAGGACAATATTAATGACTGAAAAATAGACTGAACATGAATATCCTACTCTAGACAATATCAAGAACCTACTAAGCTGAAGTATTACATTTACATATGTGTGCATAAGTTTTTGTGTGTATGTGTATGTGTGTAATTTTGCCATATATGTAGTTTATGTAATGGTACCACAGTTAAGATCTAGAATTGTCTGTGTCCACAGGACTTCATGGTGCCACCCCTTTTTGCCACATATTTTTAACATGCTCTAGAAACAACTAATCTGGTCACCATTTCTATGGTTTTCTCAGTTCAATATTGCAAAGTCCTTTAGGTAACCATTCGCTGAGATTAACTTCAGTTTCCCACGGTAGTGTCCTAAGACACTATGCTTTAAAGTCTTGCTTTTTTTTTTCAGGCTTCCCTAAGAAGCCTTAAATGTGTCTTGAATTCCTGACACTGTAATGACATCATTGCCAAACACACTGGATGGCATTTAGAAAGAACCAAATAAAAATGGCTGACTAAATGACATATAAGCAAGAGTTCTCAAGCCCTTTGATTGGTTGGGGCAATTTGAGGTCTGAGCACCAAGTAGGGATACTTGAAAAAGGTCAAGTAACACACCAATGTTTTAGAAACCAGGAATCTGGAGGCAAAGTAGTTCTAGCAGAATGCCAACAAAAACCCTAAAGTACCTAGACTCCTCTTGGACTGTCCTCTCTTTCAGGCTCAGAAAGGTGACCTCAATTCTAGACTACATATGCAAACACTGCAATATTCAATAAGATACATGTCCTCTTAAATATTTCATTTAATTATTTATTTACTTACTTAATTAATTAATTGAATACAGTTTATTCGATTTGTATCCCAGCTGTAGCCCTCAACCAAATCTCCTCCCAATCCCACCCTCCATCCCTCATCTCCTCCCATGCCACTCCACAAGTCCATTGATAAGGGAGGTCCTTCTCGCCTTCCCTCTGACCCTAACCTATCAGGTCTCATCAGGACTGGCTGCATTGTCTTACTTTGTAGCCTAGTAAGGCTCCTCCCCCCTCAGTGGGAGATGATCAAAGAACTAGCCACTGAGTTCTTGTCAGAGACAGCCCCTGTTCCCATTACCAAGGAACCCACTTGGAGACTGAGATCCCATGGGCTACATCTGTACAGGGCTTCTAGATTATCTCCATGCATGGTCCTTGGTTGGAATATGAGTCCTAGAAAAGATCCCTGGGCCCAGATTTCTTGGATCTGTTGCTCTTTCTTTTGGAGGACCCTGAGTATGATGATCAATTCTCATTCAGAAAGGCAAACAGGACGGACATTGGAAGAGGGAGAAAACAGGAAACAGGATAGGAGCCTACTGCAGAGGGCCTCTGAAAGACTCTACCTAGCAGGGTATCAAAGCAGATGCTGAGGCTCATAGCCAAACTTTGGGCAGAGTGCAGGGAATCTTATGAAAGAAGGGGGAGATAGAAAGACCTAGAGGGGACAGGAGCTCCTCTTAAATATATCTAAAGGGCATTTTAGCACTAACCTCTAATCCTAGCAATGAAAGCTGAATACAGAAATTTCAGGAAATTAAAGCTATTCTTTGATAATCAGTGAATTCCAAGTCAGTAGGAGCCACTTGAAATGCTATTTAAGAACAAGAATTCCAACACTTCCTCAGCAGACCTCGCTTTGCAATGTATTGACCAAAACTAAGTCTCTTGCTCATATCTGATCTCAGAAGCAGCAGATGAACCACTGTGGTCCATTTAGTTGACTGCTTTCATCTGGCCAAGGTAAAGCTCCTCTCCATTGCAAAGCAGGGGAATATTTCTATAAACAAATATCAGAGCTTTAAGAGTAGTACAGTGGACGATCAAGTACAAAGTATAGGGGATGTTTCGGTAAGATAAGCAAAATTATTATTTCCGCTGATGACTGCATTGAATATACTGTAACCCACATATGAATGATGTCTACATGTTGTAAAAATAAAGTGCTTGTTTTAATAAACAGTTTAAGTTTGTGATACAGAAAAAAAAAGTGAAAACGAATCCTCTTGGTAAGAATACATTTCCCTTTCAGATTTCCCAACCTTCCAAACCACATTCACAGTGTCCTTCCATTGAACTTTCAAAATGTTATTGCTGTGGCAGTGAGGACTAACAGGGTGTTCGTAAAGTGCTGCTAATGGAAGTTGAATGGAGACCTGCCATCCAGCTCCCACTATCCCACAGGCTTCAGAGACAGCAGCTGATTTTGCATTTCTCCTTTTTAGATATGGTTCCTCCCCTGCCTTCTCCCATTACAAAAAGAACAATTACTACAGCTACCAGTTCCGTCCATAGTGTTCTGTCAAGACCCTCCATTTCAGTCCAGTTGCATTAATTTGGTGCTTAAATTTATTGCTCTGGAGTCTAATGTGTTTTACTCCTGTCAGCATTAAATTTAATTTACTACAACAGGGCAAAGGGGTTGCTGAAACCAGATTTTAATTCCCAAGCCATTAAAATGTGTTGTCCTTGATAAACAAGATCTTTATTATACACCAGCACTATGTGCCTAGAGAGATATTGTTCTGAAGAATGAACTCAGTAGATGAACTTTTTCTTTTTAATATCATATATGATCTCTTTATTCTGTATAAATGAATGTTCCAGAAAGACTAGGCTATGGAAGCACTTTGTCCTAGCATTTCTTTTCTGATAATGAAATAGGAAATCTAGCCTCAGCCAGGCTGCAGAATTGTGCTGAATTCCTGCTGAGAGCTTCTTAACAGTGGATGATAACCAAAGACTCAATAGTGACTTTTTTCCCATAATATTAGGGATAGCAAGGATTTTTTTTGTCAAAATAAAAAATAGATTATTTTTTAAAATTTTAAATGACCTTGTTAAAGTGCTGTGTTCCCAGAAAAGTGAGCAGGGAATATTATATACAACATTATATATATACACAGCATATATGTATTTATGTTGTATCTACAAGCATATATATATTTCTTAAAATCCCCCATCCTTCCTCTCCCTCTTGTTGCTTCTCTTCTTTTTACATGAATGTGTCATTATATATCTTTAAATACCTGTGTCTATTTATATGTATGTTTTTGCCTCACATATTTACTAACTTCTGTATTGCCATTTACAGTACAGAAGCAGACAAATGTTCAGTCAATGATTTAATTGGTTAATCTATGTATGTTACTCTTTCTCATTTATAGTTTCTCAGTCAGACACATAATGCTTTGCACAACAGCAACAAAAACAAAAGAAAGAAATTTCATAGTCACTGAAAATAAGATGTATTGATTCACCTAACCAAAAGTCAGAGTGCGGAGTGGACCTCGAGATTGTTTTGTTACATAGTATTTTCAGGGCCCTGTTTTCGAAGAGTCTCCACTCAGTGATCCACAGAACATATTATAATTGAGGTGTCCTTTGTGTTAGTACTATGTAGAGCTCGTGTTTCATTTTAAAATAACATTTTTTGCTTCATTCCAAAGCAAAGAACTTCTCTAGTGAGGATTGAGCATCTTACCCAGGTCCTCCTTCTTGATAAGCTTCTTTAGGTATAAAGATTTTAGTATGATTATCCTATATGTCTAATATCCACTTATAAATGAGTATATACCATGTGTGTCTTTCTGTTTCTGGGATACCTCACTCAGGCTGATCCCACAATTTGCCTACAAACTTCCTGATTTACTTGTTTTTTAATTGCTGAGCAAATATTACATTGTGTAAATACCACAATTTCTGTATCCATTCCTCAGCTGAGGGACGTCTGGGTTGTTTCCAGATTCTGGTTATTACAAATAAAGCTGCTATGAACATGGTTGAACACATATTCTTGTTGTATAGTTGAGCATAATTTGGATATGTGCTTAGGAGTGGGATAGCTGGATCTTGAGAGAGTGCTATTCCTAATTTTCTGAGAAAGCACCCAATTGATTTCCAAAGTGGTTGCACAAGTTTACATTCCCACCAGCAATGGAGGAGGATTCCCCTTCTCCACATCCTCTCCAGTATGTGTTGTCACTTGAGGTTTTTTATCTTGGGTACAGAGCTAAACAGAATTCTCAATTGAGGAATATTAAGTGGCAGAGAAACACTTAAAGAAGTGTTCAACATCCTTAGTCATCAGGGAAATGCAAATATAAATGATCCTGATATACCATCTTACACCCACAAGAATGGCTAAGAATTCCTTATTTTTCAGAGCTGCGTTCATGTGATTTTGAACTTGGAAAGGTATGAATACAGTTTGTCTGTTTATTTTTATTGTTTATGTTTATTTTTATTATTATTTATAATTTATTTACTTTGTATTCTGGCTGTGGCCCCCTCCCTCATCTCCTCCCAATCCCATCCTCCCTCCCTTTTCTCCCCCTATTCCCATCCCCTAGTCCACTGATAATGTAGCCAGGCCTGATGAGACCTGATAGGCTAGGGCCATATAGAAAGGGAGGAGGTCCTCCCCTATCCATGAATAGAATTTTTAACCTAAGTATTTTTAGAAGATTTCATACACATTAAGAGTATTTTAATATTACTCCTCCCTGTGAATGTATTTTAATTTTCTCTGATGAAGGGATGAGATGAGAGCCTTTCCCAAACCTTACTCGTTTTTTTCTAAACCCTTGCTGCTGGTTCAACTCAGCTGTTCTGGTCTAAACTTCTCTCCAAGCTGACCAATTCAAACTGGCTTCTCTTGGCTTCTGGTTGAATTGGTCTGCCTGACTCAAAACTAAGTCTGGCAATATGTTTTAGTCTTCTGGCTCCTTTTCATTCTCTGACTTGGTCTGTCTTCACCTGTGTCTAGTTTGTTATCTCTGCAACCTGCCTCTGTAAAAACTGCCCCAGTAAGAAATTCTTGGGAAAAAGCAAAACAAATACCCCCTCTTCTCTCCCTGTGATGCTCTTAAGTACCCTCTCTTTACTGTCCTTTATCTCATGAGAGTTGGGTGTATCCTATCTCTGACACATCCTATCAAATCTCTCTCTGATTCATCACTTTGTCTGCCCCTCAATTAAATGTCACTTTCAAACATGGCTGCTTCCTTCTATATACTATGCTTCCCTTCCTTCTTTGAGATTAAAGGTGTGTACTAAAGGCGTGTCTGTATTCAAGCCAGATCATACTATAATTCAGAGTGTGTCTGCATTCCAGCTGGATCATATAGACCTAGAAGGTCTTTGGATGTGATCACTTACCAAAGCAGCCATGTTGCTAGCTTAACATTCTTCTGCACTTCCCTGACTCACTGCTTCACATAAACCCAGACACAACTCCACATCTTCCTTCCAACTATCTTTTTCCTGTATAACACTCTGATTTCAATTAGTGTTGCCCTTGTATACCTAAGTGTAGGACCATCTGCCAGATACCAACAGTCTACCAGGGACTACACATGTAATAAAAATTGAATCTCCCAGCAGCCTTACACAACAAAAGCTCCTCTGCTAATGGCAGAGCTACATGAGCCCTTCTTTAGCCAGAATAACTGGAATAACTGACTGGATTGATCTTGTGTAGATCTTATGCAGGTGGCTTACAATACTGTGAATTCTTGAGTATATCAACACAGTCAGATCCAGAAAACTTGATTTTCTAGAATCCTTTCTGTGTCAAATAGTTTTATGTCAACTTCACTCAAGCTAGAGTCATCAGAAAGGAGGGAACCACAATTGAGAAAATGCCTTCATAACATCAGGATGTAGGCAAGCCTGTAGGACATTTTCTTAATTAGTGACTGATAGGAAGGGCTCAGCCCATTGTGGGTAGGGCCATCCCTGGGCTGAGCAAGCCATGTGAAGCAAACCTATAAGCAGCACTTCTCCGTGGCCTCTGCTCCTGCCTCCAATACCATCCCTGACTTCCTTCAGTGATGGACTATTATGTGGAAGTGTAAGCCAAATACATCCTTTTCTCTCCAACTTGATTTTGTTCATACTATTTCATCACAGCAATCGTAACTCTAAGTAAGACACTTTCTGATCCCTGGCCCTTTAAATCTTCCCGTTACTTCTTCCATGTTATTCCTTGGGACTTGAGGGAAGGGAGTGGTAAGGTTGTGCCATTTGATGGTGAGCACTACTAAGTCAATTACTCGCTACACACTGACTGGCTATGAGTCTCTGTGTTAACCTCCATCCAATACAACAAGAAATTTCTCTGATGTGGAATGAGAGCTACACTTTAAGCTGGGTATAACAAAGGCAATTTGATGCTATGTCTTTTTGCCAAAATAATGCTAGTGAATTTTTGCCTATGAAGTGTTAGCTCCCAAGCCATAAGCTACACTGGTTGTAGATAAAAGTCACTAAGAAAGTTTCAAGAAATTATTTTTTTTTTGTCATTTAGGTTCTTTATTTCTGTAGATTTTAATATGTTTATCCTATATTATATGACTAATATCTGCTTATAAGTGAGTAAATACCATGCTTGTCTTTCTGGTTCCAAATTCCCTCACTCAGGATGTTCTTTCCTCGATCCCATCATTTATCACTTAAGTTTTTGATCTTAGCCATTCTGATGGTATAAGATAAAATCTCAGAGTCATTTTGATTGGCATATCCCTGATGACCTAATACACTGAGCATTTCTTTAAGTGTGTCTCCAACATTCAATATTCTTCTATTGAGAATTAATAATCTTCAACTCCATAACCCATTTTAATTGGATTATTTGGTTTGTTATAGTTTAATTTCTGCAGTTCTTTATATATTCTTGATATTAGCCCTTTCTGGGATGTGGAGTTGGTGAAGATCTTTTCCCACTCTCTAGGCAGTTGTTTTATTCTGTTGACGGTGTTCTTTGCTTTACAGAATCCTTTCGGTTTCATGAGGTCACATTTAATAATTGTTGATCTTGGAGCCTGGGCTGTTAGTGTTCTGTGGCCAGCAGGACTATGCACAGAGAAAACCTAGACCCTCTGCTCAGATGTAGCCCAGAGGCAACTCAGTCTCCATGTGGATTTCCTAGTAAGGGAACAGGGGCTGTCTCTGACATGAATCAGGTTGCCTGCTCTTTGAGCACTTCCCCCTGGCCAATGGCTGCCTACAAGCTAAGAAGAAGGTTGAGTGAGAACCAGCTCTGTCAGTTTTTGCATTTCTGTTACTAATACTGTGATAAATAAGTGTGCATCGATTAAGACACCCAGTTGTGCTAACAGCCAGAATTAACTAAGATAGGCTTGTAGAAAAGTGTAAAGCATTTTATTTCTTGAATTTAGAAAAGTAGGGAAAAAATCAAAGCTGGAGAACAAATTCTTCTTAAAGATTTCTTGTAGCAAGCTTCTAATGAAATCACATTTATTTGTGACCATTGACAACATGCCCTTTAGTTGATTTTGTTTCTGCATGTTGTACAAAGTCCTTCTCTTTTGGACAGAGTAAAAAGTCCTAGATCTTTTGGAAACAGGACAAGAACTTCAGTCCCTTGACTGACAACATAGCCAAATACTACCATTTCCTTCTGTTTTAATTGCATAGGAGAGGCCTTTCCAAACATCTCGAGGAGTTGTATGCAAGACACACACACACACACACACACACACACACACACACAAAACTTTAAATTTTTTACAATTTATTCTATTAATATCATAAATGTAGCCCCTTCCCTCATCTCCTCCCAGTATCACTCTCCCTCTGTCTCCCCCCTCCATATCTCCCCTAGTCCACTGATGGGGAGGTCCTCCTCCCCTAATATCTAACCCTAGCCTATCAAGTCTTTCAAGAAATTATTTTTACTAGTTCCTAGTACGTCTTCTGATGGAGTTCTGTTTCTTAGTATCTGTTTCCACAATTTATGTAATAATGTTTCAAGGAGAACAATAAACTACTATTCTTTTGCTGCCCTAGAAAATGAGTTTATTTTATCCTTATTATAGAAATAAATGGCTTTTTAAAGTCAAAAGTTGGTGCAATAAATGAAAATAGAGGGTCACTAGAAATTCTTCCCATCAGAACTAGTTACCATCAAAATTTCAAGAGCATGCTTTTAGGCATGTCCATGGACACACATATGCACACAAATGTACATTCTTATTAACATGAATGCTCTTCTGTGTCCTATTTAAAATATCTTGAAAGTTTTCTCTGTGAATAAATATGTAATATTAAATGGGCACGTATGACATTATTGGAACAAAATAATCTCTCGATAGACATTCAATTTCCTTCCAGAATTTTATCAGACCTCTCTTCCTGTAATCAATTACATTTTAATGAATATATCTGTGACTTCTTCAGAGGCTGGACACAAGCTGTGGGAGGAGACAGCCAACATGAGGCTCTCTCTGTTGAATTTATTCTTCAAAAGTGAAGTTTAGTTCGAGAGACTTATGAAACTCCTTTTTCTTTTTTTATAGGAGAGAAGACACATACTTTAAAAAAATGCTGTTGCAGATGGACTGAGACCTAAACCTGAAAATGAATTATATTTTCTTTCTTTTTCAAGAGAACTGTGATGTGTTAAAAAGGATGGATGTAGGTACTAAAAGAACAATCAGACTCTGATCAGCCCCAAACTGGCATCACTAACAAAGGAAGTCTAAATATGAAATTCAGTCACTCAGCCAAAACCTCACTTTGTTCAGTAAAACCCAAGCCTGAGAGCTGCCTGCAATAGTCGGTCTCATCTCCTGTCAAAAGCCCAAAGAAAAGACAGGGCTATTGAAATCAGCTGGTAGGGAGAAAAAGGGAAACTCTCAGAGATCTGATACAGAAATCAAAATTCAATATAAGTTAAATGTCTACAGCTTCCTTTTGAATTCATAAAATTTCTTGTTCTGGATAAGTTTGCGAAATCAATGTTGTTGACCTGCAGTGTATCTTTTAATGAGTCCTAACTATATGGCAGTAAAGTCTTCTTAAAACTGGTAAATCCTTCACAAAACTCAATCTACATTACGAACACTTTTAAGTAAGATTTCAGCGATGTTTCTTCTCTTCCATTTATTTATCATTTATTCATTTATTGTGCTGCAGTAGTCTCTTTCCTGACTACTCATTTATTAGCCTGTTTGTACATACGTGTTAGTGGAAGACTGCTTTGCTAATATTATCTGCATCTAAAATAGGTAGTCTAGAAAAAGAAATCATGGCCATAAAATGTTCCAGAAAAGAACTAAGACAATATGATGGAGACATATCAATGGAAATCTCGAGTCTTTCTTGTTAATGGCATTATTATACTCTTTGGAAGCATTTGGATGATTGCTGATTCTAGTATCACATTAAGATTGTCCTTTTCCAAAATTACTGTCATGAAAAATAGTATTAAATTATGCAAATGAGAACTTACAATCATTTGCTGTAACATTTGTGAAAATATAGTTTATTGCAACCCAATTGATATATTGTGGTATAAAGAATGTTGCAATGTTGCAAATATTATTATTTGCTCACACATAAATTTCTCCCAGAGAAATATTAGTTGAAGCACAAGTTCTACCACGGTGAACACAATTTAGTAGAAATTCAAATAATATAATCAAACAAACTTCAAACATTAACATCTGCTTTAGGTCACTGTATGCTTTTCCACACCGATCCTGTGTGGTTTCAGAGATCTGATTCCAAATAACACACCTTTTGGCATTTCACAATAGCTCGTGAGGCATTGCCTTTAAAGTGTCCATTTTGACCTCGGGTTTCAGCTCCTATCCAAGGAAAGTACCACAAGTATGGCAATATTTACATGCTTAGTAGCGTTTCAGTGTGCGTAATACTATGAAACCATGCTTATTGATTTCTTGCATTTATTTTACGCTTATTGATTGTCTGTTCTAACTTACCAAAGAATTTTATCTTATATATATATTTCCCCAGATGCCCTTATATTTTTTCAAGGCATTTTTGAAAGAAATTTCCAAGCCCTATCAGATCCTAACTTCTTGTACATATTGCACCATAACTACTGTTGGCATTATTGGTTCAAATGAAATCTGCCAGATGTCTCTAGCACAAAATGACTGTCTTTCCCCTGCAAGATTTTACACATACCTACAATGTCAAGGAAAAATAAGTTCAACTTCCTGGAAGATTATAAAGGACTTGTGAGAAGATATTAAAATAATTGCAGTTTTTTAAACTATTTTACGGGTGATAACTTGAAGCAGTGCAAACATCATTGTTTCTCTTTAAAGTTTTGCACACGAACACTTGCAGGTGCAAGTGAATCTAACCTGTAGCAATTACTACGACTGTGTACTGAAGTGATCACGTTCTCAGTTTTGCACATTTTTTTTATCAGAATACATCTGTAAAGATACATCAATTCTTTCATGGTTATTTATTCTTTTAAGCATCAATTTATAGTGGTATGAACTTGTGGATATCATCATGTGAATCAAAATCATTCCCGTGATCTTCAAAGTAATGAGAAGACATAAGAGACATCCAAATGAGGGACATTCATTAAACATCTAACTATAATTTTCCAAAAGTGCAAAGATCATAAAAATAATAATGTGCTGAACGATATCACAGACTGAAGCTGACTAAAGAAACACAGCTAATAAGGCATTCACTTCCTTGGTTAGAGTCACAACAAGGTACTTTATGTTACAAGTGACTATTGTGAAGGGTGTAGTTTCCCTACTTTCTTTGTAGGCCCTTTTGTCTTTCGTATACAGGAGGGCTACTGATTTTTTGTTGTTGTTGTTAACTTTGTATCCAGCCACTTTGTTGAAGGTGTTTATCAGCTGAAGGAGTTCTCTGGTTGAATTTTTTGGACCACTCATGTATACTATCATATCATCTGCAAATAGTGATACTTTGACTTTTTCCTTTCCAATCTGTATCCACTTGATCTCCTTTAGTTGTCTTATTGCTCTAGCTAGGACTTCAACAACTATGATAAAGAGATATGGAGAGAGTGAGCATAGGGCAGCCTTGCCTTGTCCCTGATTTCAGTGGGATTGATTTAAGTTTCTCTCCATTTAGTATGATGTTGTCTATAGGTTTACTGTACATTGCTTTTACCATGTTTAGATATGTGTCTTGTATCCCTGATCTCTCCAAAACTTTAAACACAAATGAGTGTTGATTCATATCAAATGCTTTTTCAGCATCTAAGGAGATGATCATGTGGTTTTTCTCCTTCATTTGTTTATATGGTGGATTACATGGAACCATTCTTGCATACCTGAGATGAAGTCTATTTGGTCATGGTGGATGATATCTTTTATGTGTTCCTGTATTTGATTTTTGCGTATTTTATTGAGTATTTATGCATTATTGTTCATAAGAGAGAATGGTCTGAAGTTCTCTTTTTTTGCTGGGTCTTTCTGTGGTTTCTGTATCAAGGTGACTGTGGCCTCATAGAATGAGTTAGGCAAGCAAATTAAAGATCTGTTTGAAAAAAAAAACTTCATGTCTCTGAAGAAATAAATTGAAGAAGATATCAGAAGATGGAAAGATCTCCCATGCTCATGGATCAGTAGGATTAACATAGTGAAAATGACCATCCTTCCAAAAGCAATCTACAGATTCAATGCAATTCTCATCAAAATACCAACTCAACTCTTTACAGAACTTTAAAGAAAAATTCTCAGTTTCATATGGAAACTGAGCTAATAACAAAAAAAAAAAACCTCAGAATTGCTAAAACAACCTTATACAACAACAGATCATCTGGAGGTATCTCCATCCTGATCTCAAACTGTACTACACAGCAATATTAATAAAAAGTGCATGGTACTGGCATAGAAACAGAATAGTGGATCTATTTGAATAGAAAACCTAGAAATAAACCCACACACCTACGGATACTTGATTTTTGACAAAGAAGCCAAAACAATGGGGGGAAAAGATAGCATTTTTTTTTCAATGCAGTTTATTCAGGAACCTTGAACAATCATCTGACCCTGGGGAAAGCCAGCCCACAGCTTAAATAGCCTCTGGGTAGCCAACCCCAGCGTGCCACGTGGGCAATGCAGATAGGTCCACATACATGGAAGCAAGCCAGATCCTCAGCCTTAGCCAAATGTGGAGTTGTTTGTGACAGAGAGCACTCACCATCGGGAAGGTGATAGCATCTTAAACAAATGGATGTAGTCTAACTGGATGTCTACATGTAGAAAAATGCAAATAAACCCATATTTATGACCCTGCACAAAGCTAAAGTCCAAGTGGATCAAAGACATCAATATAAAAGCACACACACTAAAACTGTTAGAAGAAAAAAGTGGGGAAGAGCCTTGAACTCATCAGCACAAGAGACAAATTCCTGAACAGAACACCAACAGCACAGGCTCTAAGATCCACAATCAATAAATGGGACTGAAAAGCTTCTGTAAAGCAAAGGACGCTGATGTCAGAACAAAACAACAGACTACAGATTGGGAAAGTAACTTGCCAACCCCATATCTGCCAAGGGCTAATATCTAGAACTCAAATAAAAAGAACTCAAAAAGTTAAACACCAACAAATCAAGTAATCCAGTTAAAAACTGGGGTACAGAGCTAAACAGAATTCTCAATAGAGGAATATCAAATGACAGAGAAACACTTAAAGAAATGTTCATCGTCCTTAGTCATCAGGAAAATGCAAATAAAAACGACCCTGAGATTTCACCTTACACCCATCAAAATGGCTAAGATCAAAAACTCAAAGTGAGAACACATGCTGGAGAGGATGTGGAGAAAAGAGAACCCTCCTCCATTGCTGGTAAGAAAGTAAATTTGTACAACCACTTGGGAAATCAATCTGGTGCTTTCTCATACAATTAGGAATAGTACTACCTCAAGACCCAGCTATACCACTCCTAGGCATATATCCAAAATATGCTCGAATATACAACAAGGACAATGTTTTTAGAAATTTTGTTTGTAATAGCTAGAATCTGAAAACAACCCAAATGTCCCTCAACTGAAGAATGGATAAAGAAATTGTGGTACATTTACACAATGCAATACTATTCAGCAATTAAAAAAAAAAAGGAAATCATGAAATTTGCAGGCAAATGGTGGGACCTAGAAAAGATCATCGTGAGTGAGGTATCCAAGAAGCAGAAAGACATATATGGTATATATGGTATATACTCACTTATAAGTGGATATTAGACATATAACATAGGATAATCATACTAAAATCTGTACACCTAAAGAAGCTAAGCAAGGAGGAGGACCCTGGGTAAGATGCTCAATCCTCATTCAGAAAGGCAAGTGGGATAGACCACGGAAGATGCAGAAAACAGGGAACAGGACAGGAACCTACCACAGAGGGCTTCTGAAAGACTGCCCATCAGGGTATTAAAGCAGATGCTGAGACTCATAGCCAAACTTTGGGCACAGTGCAGGGAATCTTATGAAAGAAGTGGGAGATAGAAAAACCTGGGGTAGACAGAAGCTCCACAAGAAGAGCAACAGAACAACAAAAGAAAAATGGACCCAGGGATCTTTTCTGAGATTGATACTCCAACCAGGGCCCATGCATGGAGATAACCTAGAACCCCTGCCCAGATGTAGCCTATGGCAGTTCAGTGTACAAGTGGGTTCTCTAGTAAGGGGAACAGGGGATCTCTCCGACATGAACTCAGTGGCTGGCTCTTTGATCACCATCCCCTGATGGAGGGCAGCTTTACCAGGCCACAAAGGAAAACAATGCAGCCAGTCCTGATGAGGCATGACAGGCTAGCATCAGAGGGAAGGGGAGGAGGACCTCCCCTATCTTTAGACTGGAGAAGTGGGAGGTGAAGAGGAAGGGAGGGTAGGATTGGGAGGGGCTACAGCTGGGATACTAAGAAAATAAATTGTAATAGAAAGAAAGAAAGAAAGAAAGAAAGAAAGAAAGAAAGAAAGAAAGAAAGAAAGAAAGAAAGAAAGAAAGAAAGACTAAAAAACAGAAACCCAGTTAAATCTAGATTATTCCCCCGCACTGAGTTCCAGAAAAAAGTAAGAAACTACAAAGAACAGAATTTTCTGTATGTCATGTATTATGTTAAATAATTTTCATAGAGGAGTTCCTTTCATGAACATACTAACTCCAATTGACATATACTACTATCCCTGGTTAAAATATTAAAATAAAAAACAAGGAACAGAGCAGCTAATAACTCTTTTATGCTGGGAAGTAGAAGAAGGGGAGTCACCGTCTCCTGATATATCCTATGGTTTACATGAGGAGAATGTGTTAGGTCAGAAGTACAGAAATCCTTTTAGATAGTTCTTTGTGTAGTAAATTTTATTCTAATTCAATGATATTGAAACAATAGAACCAAAAGATCATATCCCAGAAACATGTACTTTGAATCCAACCAAGATTGTTAAGGTCTCTTTCAGGGATCCAGAAGAACACAGGAGAGACTGAAAAGGTTTGAATGTCAATAGCACAGAATTCAGACACATGATGTGTTGGATAATTAGTATAGCAATCTACCATCTTAGATAATCATAACAGGTATCAATGAATGTCTCTGAGTCTGTGTTGATACCCTGTTTCTAGTCACTCGCAGAAATGCATGTACAAATGCATGTAGCTTGGAAATGGCAGGTCAACTTCTCTCAGTCAATTTTGCAAATTGTTGAATTGCTAGTAATTGTAGCACTAATCTGCTGGTTTTCCTCACTCACTTAGAGGCTTCAAAATGGTTTGAATAATCAGTTTAGTCAGAGGGCCTGGGACTGGCAATCAAGTAACAGCAAAGCATACTGTTTCCGTGGAAAGGCTTTGGGAAAAATTACAATTAGCTTTAAGATGTGGCTTTACCACTTGCTAGCTCTTAAGTTGGCCATTTTATTTCTTCATTATTTCCGTTTACTTCTTCTACATTAGAATAATAATAACTGTCTCTCAAGGTCACTGTGATCATCAAATAAGAGGATTTTTGTAAATAACAGTAACTTATGCATAGTTAAAGATGAAAATGTATGTTGGTATAATCATTGTATATTTCCTTTATCATTAGTAAGCATCAGCATCTACTTCATTCACGCATAAGTTTATGTAACTGGTCATTACTTTATTTCATACAACAGTGTTCTGGAATTATTGAATGAAAATTTCCAAAGCTGAACTTCCAAAGATTACTAATGACAAGTTTAAAGAGACCTACTTTTTGAATGGTGTATTTATACAAACCAAGGGACATTAGGCATCCACTGAGATTGTTACAGGATGCACATTCTTTTATACATTGATAAAATTTTGACATAGTATTTGAAAGTCACAAAATGACACTAGCACAGATATCAAGAGAAGACTATAATAAACGCCTACTGTATTCTATTAGAATAGGTGACATTGGTGGTTACACATATTATAAACATAGAAATAACTAGAGAAACATGCTTAAATACATTGCTTATTTATATGTTACCAAATTCTATCCTCCAAAAATGTGGAGAGAAATTTCTTCAAAGAGAATATTTACAATCAAGATAGTGAGTTATTCTTTAAATTAGGGTAGAAAACCTTGAAGAAACCCAGGCGATTCCAATACTGAAACACAGTGCATTAAAACACAAAATAAATTCTACCAGAAAACAAGGTGATGCCTCACTGAGCAATATTGCAAGACCATGTCTACAATAAAGAAAAAAAAATAAAAGGAAAACAGGAAAGAGTAGAGAAAGGAAGGATAGAAGACAGGAAAGGAAGAGACAAGAGAAGAGGGGAGAAAGGATAAATAAAGTCACGCTGCTACAGAAGCTATTGAAGGGCTCACAATTGTCTCATGGAGAATTATTGAAATATAAAAATGATAGCAATGATTGTAACCAATGTGAGAAAATGATGAATTCTCAAATTCCACATTTAATTATAAGTTTGATAAGATAAAGATGAGACATTTACATACTTTTCAAGTATGCCCTTACAAACTCTTTATCAAATATAAGTGGAGAAAGATAAACTTACATTGGCAAAGCCTAGAAAATACTACCTTAAAATTATTAAATTAAACATTACTTGTAATTGAAAATGGGACACAGATAAATGAGCACTGGTTTTCTCAATTCCTACCAAAGATGGAAAAATTATGTGTAATCATCCTATGACATTGAGCATGTCCAAATAATGGGATATTCTACAAAATAACAGCTATGAAATTTGAAACTGGAAAGGTTATAATAATCAAGTAAAGATAAAAAGACTGCTTGGAGACAATGAAACACAAATGAGTGGAGTACATGATTCTCAGTGAGATCTTTTATGCAGAACATAATGGTGATATATTTCAAACTTGACTGATGCAAAATTTGAAAATAATGAGGCAACCATTTTAATTTCTTTACTTTGGTCATTGGATGGAATACATATAAGAAAAAAATTTTTTGCACAAAATCTATTCCAAAGTATTCAGGACTGTTGAGATATCAGGTTATCAGAGAACTACATTCTTTATTCTTTCTTTTTAGATTATATATATATATATATATAATTACTGCACTAAAAATAATCATCAGTTAAAGTTGCAAAACATCACTACAATATATTCTAAGTGCTTCTCTTACTCATCATACAACCCCACAAACTCTGCTGTTCATTCTATCACTATGAACTGTGATTGCTGAGCAAGACTATCTCCCAGTATATTAAAAAAAAAAATCTCATCAATCTCTCTTTGTTTTCTCTTATCTCAGCTTTTATTTTTTTAATTCATTTTTAAATTTATTACAATTTATTCAATTTGTATCCCAGTTTGTATTCAATTTGTATCAATTTGTAGCCTCCTCCCTCGTGCCCTCCCTCATCCCCTCCCAACCTTAGCCTCCTTCCCTCTTCTCCTCCCATTCCCCTATCAAGATTTTAAAAACTGCTTTGTCGCAAGAATCCTGAGTCCTACTGTTAGCATGTGCTGGGGATAGAATGACTATTTATTGGGAATCCCAATTGTATAGTGTTTCCTTCTTCCATTTTTTTCTTCATCCTATGTCTCATCAGCCATCATTGACATCTTTTCCATATTTTTTTTAATTTTGGGGGGGTTAATAAACCATATTTTGGACAAGTGATGTGCAGGAAATCTAATTGGTTGTGAAGGAGGCTTTGGGAATACAAACTACAAAACATGAATGTGATCATATGACAATAATAGAATCCTGAAAGGCATCAAGCTGAGATATCAATCACATTAAGAGAACACTCCAAAATTCAAGCACATTAGAAATTTAGAATCCAGTATTAATTAATGTTTGCAGTATTATGAAGAATATTTCCATATGTGTCAAAAAACCAGAAAACATGCATATTTTACTGGTCAAGAGGAAGTCAAAATGAGCACTATAATTCCAACCACATATTTGGATTGGCTTTGAAAGCTCATAGATTTGCCCAACCTCTGGTTCATCATCTCTGATTAATTTTGAAGATGTGATCTCTCAGCTTCTTGCTTTGGCCACCTGCAGCCACACCTCCCCGCCATCACGGAAACTTCTTTTGGTATGAGAAATCAAAATAAACTCTTTCTTCCATAAGTCACTTTGACCATAGCATTTTATCACAGTAACAAAGCATAACTTAACTCAGAGTTAAGAAGGGAGATCTAGTCTATAAGACAGAACTGACTCGGGAGACAAGGAGTGTAAGAGTGTGGGGTCATGTAACTGTCAATTATTTATTTACAGTAGAGTGTAGGTCAAGTTGAAAAAAAAAAAAAAAAGAACCACAATGTTATAGAAAGGCACATGAGAACACAAAAACATAGGTTAGTCAACACATGTCTAGATAGATCTAGAGTACATTACTATCTAAACAATCTAAATCACTAGGTTACCTTGTTCCTAAATGGCCAACTATAAGAGTAGAGGGGAAAACATAAACAAAAGATCTGGAGCTAAGCAGCCTCTCCTGACCATAAACCTGGTGAAGCCACTAATTTTTACTTATTTGTTTGTTTGTTTGTTTGTTTGTTTGTTTTAGTGAGTAACATTTCCCAGAAATCAATGGGAACTCTTGACACAAAGACAGACTCTGTCACTTTGTCCTACATAGAAAAGCTTTCACTTAGTCTTTCCTGCATTCCAAGCTGCTTACTTTTTCCATTTAAGTGAGAGTTTTTAATACATACACAAGCCAACTTGTCCTCTTGGCTTCATCTCACTTCTCCCCTTACACCCTGTAAGCTCTTCCACTTACACCCTGAAGCTTTATAAAGGCTTCTCATTTCCCATAATAGATACTCAACTCTAGAATGCAGATGAAGAATAGGAGGAGGAGAAAGAGGAGGGAGGAGGAGGAGGAGGAAGAAGAGGAAAGGAAAAAAATAAATTTCTCTATTTTTTTCTCAAATAAAATCAGATTTTTTGCCTATGTTATTATATTGAATATAATATAGTATTGTATTCAGACTCAGCTGTTCTGAAGCTCTCTTTTCACCATTCTCCTCTCCACATACTTTTTAAAAATTTTTACAATTTATTCATTTTACAAACCAAGTGTAGCCCCCTCCCTCATCTCTTCTATGTCCCACCCTCCCTCCCTCTTTCCCCTACTCACTTCCCCTAGTCCACTGAAAGGAGGAGCCCTCCTCCACTGCCATATGACCCTAGCTTATCAAGCAAGTCTCATCAGGACTGCCTGTATCCTCTTTCTCTGTGGCCTGGCAAGGCCACATTGCCAGGAGGAAGTGAACAAAGAGCAGCCAACCAAGTTCATAAGAGAGGCAGCCCTTGCTCCCCTTATCCACATGGAGACTGAGCTGCCTATAGGCTATATCTGAGCAGGGAGTCTAGGCCCTTTTCATGCATGGTCCTTGGATGGTTCATACAGTTCTTTAAAGTAAATATTGAGAAAAACATTCTGAGAGATACTTCTGTTTTCCACATGGCTACTGTGGATAATCTGTTCCAAATCCAGGGTTGCAGACATCATCAGTTTCCCAGCTGCATCCCCTCTTCCTCACACTCCCCTCCTTGTTCCTCATCTCTAGGCATTTCATCATCACTCTGGCAGAGAGGAATGTTACATATTTAGCATCCAAATCCTCCTGATCAATGGCTTTGATGATTATTTTAAATGGAAAAGAAGTATTATGGGAGAGGATACTAGTAATAAAATGCAGGTTAATTTCCTAAATAAGTTCCATTTTCTTTCTTTTTTAAGGTTGTATTTAATTATTAAAGAATACCTACATACTTATATACATAGTATACATATGTATATGTAAAAAGAATTCATTAAAAAAGGAGGCTATAAGTTTGAAAAGGAGCAAGAGCAAGAGAGAGCTTATGGGAAAAAGGAAAGGGAAGGGGAAAGTGATACAAATATATTCAAAAAATAAAATAATTGAGTGTATTTTTCTTATTAGCACACTAATCTCCTGGTAATTTCCATTCTACCTTCTAAACCAACTCTAGTGTCTCCTCAGAGAAGCCTTTCTGTTGTTTCTTTCTTTCTTTTTTTTCCTACCAGAATCTATAGCTCCCTCTTCTGGCCTCCATTCATTTTGCACTAACCTTTTCTGAAGTCTGTCTCCACCTCGTCGGTGTTTTTATTAATCATATCTCTATTGTGGCCCACAAATTGCTAATTCTATAGAGGCAGGAAGGAATTGTGTATTATTTTGTTTTCCGACTCTTTAGTGGACTCCCTAAAGAGACGAATTTCTGATAAACACTGAAACTTCAATAAACACTGACAGATGAAATTAATAATATATGCTTCACTGCTAGTTCAGTTTTGTTCTGAAGGTGTGCATATTTTGAGCAGCCACATAGGAAACATAGCCTAAAGAACTGTGTGGCCTTTTTATTCCTTCCACTGTAGACTAAATTACAACCTCCAACTAAGAGGTTTCCACACTACAACCTCAAGGACTGGAACGGGAGAACACTACCAAGTTGGAAAACACTTTTCATTTGTGACAGAAAATGTTATAACTAATGTTTACTTCTAGGAGACCATCTCTAGACAGATTCCATGAAGGAAGTATTTGCTATGAAGATCTGTGCGTAAGTAAAGACATGAAATCTGGGGTGAAAACAGTTTTTTTTTTTTTTTCAATGCAGTTTATTCAGGAACCTTGAACAATCATATGACCCTGGGGAAAGCCAGCCCACAGCTTAAATAGCCTCTGGGTAGCCAACCCCAGCATGCCACGTGGACAATGAAGATAGGTCCACATACATGGAAGCAAGCCAGATCCTCAGCCTTAGCCAAATGTGGAGTTGTTTGTGACAGAGAGCACTCACCATCGGGAAGGTGGAAGGCGGAAACCAGCTCCATCTTTAAGGCATGGCATTACGCAGCTCTCTACAGTTCCCCCTTTTTGTTTTAGACGCATCAGGCAAGAGTAGAGGTCTGATCTCTGATATTTTAGGAAAAACTAAAAATGCATTGAGGAAGAAGTCAAACAAGCAATCACATGAAATTTCACATAAAGTTTCCAAATCTAAAGCAACCTGATCCCATGGAGCACCCTTATATATAACTGTGCCCCAGCACTGAGCCTCTTTGAGACAGGAGCCAGCCTTTGAATCTCCAAGTTCACCAGAGATGACTGGCAGGAAGCCATCCTCCAAATGGGTAAGCAGTTCAAGGAGAAAAATTTCAGCTACTTCCTAGTTTTTTATGTGAAAAGCAGAGTGGCCTCAGTTACCCAAGCATGGGCTTCAAGAAGTAATCACAGACATAACCATTCCTTGAGGACAATAAACCATAGCAGATCTATAAGGGGCTGAAAGGTAGAGCAAACTTGACTAGAGGGAAGCCATGTAGGTATACATTTGGACAGCACTGCCTTCACTGATCCTCAGCTGACCTTTCTCACAGGGGCCCTGTGGAGATGGCACTGCACATATCATGTGTGTCTATGTCATATAAACATAAGCATCAGTTGTCCTAAAACAATTGTTTCTCTTGGATGTGAACATCTTGTGCAAAGCCAGAAGACATGGCACATTGCTAACGACAAGTGTTCTGGGGAAGAAAGACTTATGAAAGAAGTGAGAAACAGTAAGACCTGAGGAGGACACGAACTCCACAAGGAGAGCAACAGAACCAAAAATTCTGAGCACAGGGGCCTTTCCTGAGACTGATTCTCCAACCAAGGACCCATGGAGATAACCTAAGACCCCTGCACAGATGTAGCCCATGGCAGTTCAGTGTCCAAGTGGGTTCCATTTTAATAAGAACAGGAACTGACATGAACTGATTGGCCTGCTCTTTAATTACCTCCCCTTGAGGGGGAAGCAGCCTTACCAGGCCACAGAGGAAGACAATGCAGCCACTCCTGATGAGACCTAATTGACTAGGATCATAAGGAAGGAAAAGAAGACCTCCCCTATCAGTGGACTTGGGGAGGGGCATTCATGCAGAGGGTGGAGGAAGGGAGGGATTGGAACGGGATTAGGGAGGGAGCCACAGGAGGGATACAAAGTGAATAAAGTGTAATTAATAAAGAACTAAAAAAACAAAAACCCTAAAAAAAAGATTCAGGAGAAAAAAAAATAATTGTTAATACCTTCGTTTCCGGTTCATTAACTCTTTAATTCTGAACAGTAGCATCTATCATACAGAACTATTGCCAGGATTAAGCACATATAATTGTAACTCATGTGAAATATTAATGTAAAATGAAGCATAATAAAAAATGACTTACCAGTGGTTTCTTTTTTGTTTTGTTTTCCTCTCAAATTATCCCCAGCACTCAGAGCATTAGCTGCTAGTCTCTGAATAAGTGAGCAAATGAATAAACTTGTTAACATTTCAGATATGCCTTTATCACCCAAATGCCTAATAAGTACAAAGCACCATTCTGGTACTACAGGGAATTCAAAATTAAATCACAGTCCACATCCTGAAGAGCACAGAGTCTGAGCTGAAAAGACAATGGCTGTTACACCTGTTAAAACAGGGCAGGAAAGCAGTGTCTGTTGCCTTAAGAAAGACTTGAAGAAGCAATACAAGGTAGGAAAAGCCTAACCCAGAATTTGGAGAGGAGAAAGAGCTTAGTGGAATGAAAGACATTTTAATTGGACTTGAGGAAAAAGTTGCCTAGCCTTTACTATTCAATGATATTTTCATTGTTGCTTCACAAAAGCACCGGAAAAAATAGTCATAATCTTCGTGCCACATAGTTTTCATTCCAGAGAAACAGTGACAAATAAGTGATTAACAGATAAATTAGTGAATGCATAGATGTTAAGAATAGGCTGATAAGTGCTGTGCAGGAAAGTAAAGCAGACAAAGGGGAATTTAAATGAAAGTGGTCTTTCTAATCTATCATTCAGACAAGAAAACAACAGATCTTGGTACACCTACCACCCTCCTGGGCAGGTCCCAAGCCTAGGGGTAGTAGGCTAACACAAAGTAGACTCCATATTTGTTTTATATGTTTGTGTGTGTAAGAGAGACAGACAGACAGACAACCTGACAGAGGCAGAGAGATAGAGACAGAAAGACAGAGAGAAAGATAAGAGAGAGAAAGAGAAAAAAACATGAAGTTGATTGGGCAGGAATGTAAGGATCTAGAAAGAGTTGGAGGAAGGAAATAAAATGTTCAAAATACATCATATAAAATTCTCAAAGAATAAATAAAATCATTATTTAACACTAGAAAGAAAAGAAAAAGTCTTGCAAGTAGCTGAGAAAGGGGAAATCTCAAGCAAAGGGGAAGAACAGTAATAAAAACTCTGAAGAAAGAGCAGATTGGTGAGTTTGGAGAACACAGAGAAGCCAGGGTGTTTGGAACTGGTGAGTAGCAGAGAAAAGGTCAAAGGATCACTGGAGGTGTGAGGAGCTTGAAGCAATGGAGGAAGGACATTTAGGCCAGCGAGCCACGAAGCATCACAGCTGATAGAAACAACAGGGTGTGCCCAACTTCAAACTAACATACCCTAACTTATTATTATGGTGACAGCAAGCACAGGAAGCCTATTTCTGGTGAGTTTAAGATTTTTATATAAAGGTTACAGTGACTTCTTGTCACTATTTTGTTAGGCTGACATAAGCTCTCTCTGCACTAGCCTTTTCGAGACTATGATTTCTGTTCCATGAGCCAAGTAGGTGGGGATCATGGTTACACAAAGCAGCTACAGAGGACACTCTACTGCCAGCACCGCTGTTGTCTTTACCATGTTAACGTTGCGTAAGGCCTACAAATCCAGAGCACAGGGCTTAGCAGGGACCATGACGGTACTTGTTACTTTTGGCCAGTTGATCATTTGTCATGTTTTAGCTTGCCTCTGCTGACTTGTGTGACAGCTAAATGGTGGTTTTGAGGGGATCTCTGTGATGCTGGGGAGTGACTTAAAAGCAATGAGGGGACCGTCGTTGGGGCTGTTAGGCTGGACTTATTGCGAGCATATGGAATCTGAAGGTACCCGAGTCCCTTTACGATGACTAGAAGGATTCTGTCGTGGGACATACTGGACTTTATCGGTACAAATGAATGATGCTAACCACATCAGGGTTTCTCAGTCGCAGATATACACTGACTGGCAAAGAAGCCTACAGTTGCTTCTCATATAGTTCATTTGGGGAAGCGTGGGTACTTTTACCCTACAGAAATATGTCTTCTTATTCATGAAAGAGAGAGTCTGACAGGGAGAAAATGAGCTTATATCTACCCCCTCACAGCTCCAGCACTGTTTCCAAAACACAAAACTAGCAGCAAAATAAAAAGTTCAGGTTAAGAAAAACATACTTCACTCTTATCTTTGCCTAGACACCTAGCCCTATAAATCAGTAAAAAAGAAAATTATCGCTGGCATTAGCATGTGACACTGGCACAGAACTTTACTATTTACCAAGTGTGTATGTTCAAAATTAGTTTCTATTCATTTGATTATCACAGCCAGTCAGCAGGATATGTGTGGGCCAGAGAACATTACCATATTAAAGATAGAAGGCAGGAAAACATACAAACCATCAAACAAAAAAGCAAACCTGAGGTCCTGGGATACATAGATAGTTCATACAAAAAAAAAATAAAAAAGGCTGGAGAAAAATGAATCACTCTCAGTCTTGTGAATGGATTTTACCGGATACATCTTTAAGTCAACGCTGAGTACAGAAGATGCTGGAAAGATTAGGCAATAATGGCCTCCCAGGCTGCGTGCAAACATATTGCAGAGATGCACAAGTCATCACCTTCCAGGAAGTACTTTCTGCTCAGCTGTACAGAGTGCAGTCAGCAAATCCCTCCCAGCTGTCAGCTCCTCGAGGATCTGTCCTACCTGCAGAAATTCAATCCCTCTCACTGAGTCAGCCACCAGCATTTGGCACCTGCATGAAGTGGAGATATGAGGACCTAGACACTCTGACTCATTGCCAATAAACAAACAAACAAACACCCTCTAATAGCATTGACTCTTGAGCTTCTCTGCGTGTTGATTTTTAATCCTCTACCTTTCAGCCATCCCTGTTTTTGTTTTTGTTTTGTTTTGTTTTTTTTCTGGATTTTCTTTTAGAAATACCAGTAATAGGCTTCTTTCACTGCATTAGGTGTTTCTTTCATATTCAATTTATACCAGTCTGTACTGAATGTAACCAAGGACGTTGCAGATAAGATGACTATTTGGAGTCATATCATTCAGACCTGGGTGCAATGGGAATCTCATCGCTAGTGCAAAGGACAGAGAGCTTTGGTGCAAGGTGGTGACCCAAGTATTAAAATGTGTTCCAGTGATGCAGTAGAATAGAGAAATAATTAGCCAGCCTGTAAGAGAAATGGAGAAGCTATAACAACTGTAGTGCTGGCTGGTATTTATAAGCATGATCCACATGCCATGTAAAGAGACACAACGAACAGGAAAGAGCCAATGATACATGATACAAAAATCATGGGTTAAGGCCAAAGGGTTTCATCATACACATACATTAGAGGGCTTATCTCCTCCCACCGGAATCTAAACTTAAAAACACAGTCCAGTGTCTGGAAGCTGAAGAGAAAGCTTAACAGGCAAGAGCACTGAGGACCTGGGTTCAGTTCCCACCACCCACCTCATGGCTCACACGGCAGTTCACAATCATCTGTAGTTACAGTTCCAATGGACTCAATGCCTCCCTCTGGCCTCTGAAGGATTACAGAAGGCACATATGCATGCATGCAGACAAGCACTTATCCATATACAAATAAGCAAATAGTTTTAAGACCAGTGTCTGAAAATTCAAGGAAAGTTAAACATCCAAATAAGTCGGGTGCCTTTGGTCAAGGTCAGGAGTGAAATTTTGAAAACGTTTAGTGGAAAAGTTTGAGTGGATACATTCAAAACCTCCGACACACAAGTTCGGCATCTTCTGTGTTCCACTGAACGCGTGCGGCTTTCTCAAATGAAAGGTAGCACTCCCCATCCCAGACCGGAAGACAATGCCAGCCTATCTTTCCCACCAACTCCCCCTCCCCTCAAAAAATTGCATTCCTCTGGGTGGATTTTACCTTTATCCAATCAGGCCTTACCTAAGGTCTAAGCCGTAACATAACAAAACCAAAAAAAAAAAAAAAAACATGGCGAACGAAACAGGGGAAGAAAGAAACTGTGTGCTTAATGAACTGGAAGTCCCAAATAGAAGTATGTATGCCGCTGGAAACTCAACACGCTTAAACAAACAGGATGGAACCAAAGACTTGGTAAGGAAGCTTTTATTGATTTAGGAGCACTCTCTTGAAATACAGGGTTTGACAGCTGGCAGCGCTCCCAGGAGCTGCTGTCCTGCACTCGGATATTTCAAGATTGTCAGATACTATGGATTCTGAGTTGACATGGAAACCTAGAGACTCGAAACTTCATCACGGGTGCCAATTAAAGGGAAGGCACATGGGAGTTGGATCACAGAGGGACTCCTCCACAAGACCCAGTTCATGAGTAAAATTTGGTAGTAGAGACAATTGTCACAACATGGGGGCCTGAGGACTATACAGAAAACAGCAAGAGTCACGTGGAGGTATTTCAGAGAAGCCTTGAAACCACCTCTATACTAAGACAGAGCAGTGTGCAGATTGCAGAATAATACCTACTAGGGACAGTGAATGGAAATGATTTGTACCATCCTTAAAGCTATAAGAAAGGCAAAAGCAATGTTCCCATCGTGTCATGATTTCAAATCCCCAATGTGTTGGGGGGGGAGGGGCTGCGGTACTAGCTGGAGTGTCAGAATGATCGCACACCACTGCAACCTCAACCAAGCAGTATCGCTGCTCACAGCCACAGTGCCACTTTGGCATCTCTGCCAGGGAAGAAAATCTTCTTGTTTGCTGGTTGCTGGATCTAGCAATCAGCAAAAAATGGCCAGGTAAGAGTTATAGCTTAAGAATCTGTTTCTGAGTTCAACTAACCTTGCAATTTTTATTTTTCTGTTATTACTTTTAAATTATAAAATTGTGTTTAGCTCATCTTTATGACCTATTTCTTTATTTTTTAAGGCTTATGTGATTATTTAGTGAAATACAAAGTAAGGATGAGTGGTACACTTTCATGCTTTTACCTGATCTAAGAAAATGAATTTCTATGTGGTTATATTATGGAACCTTCTAGAACACCTTAAATTTACAAAAGAGAGAGAGAGAGAGAGAGAGAGAGAGAGAGAGAGAAGAAAAAAGCTTTATTTGGTTTTGTAAAGACTAGATAATACAGTTTGAACAGGTTTCAGTATGTGGTTACACATATACCAGGACCTATTTCTTTGTTTAGATTTTATACCTTTTGTTTCAGCACAACTTATAAAAGCTTATTAAATTTTTCTGGCTCCTTCAAAAGGTACTAGAATACATAATTTTTGCAGTCTTCAGACATTAATGCAGAGCAAAATAGTAATGTCACTTAAAGGTGACTCAGTGGGCTCTACCCAAAGTTTGGCTGTGAGTCTCAGCATCTGCTTCCATCTCCTGTTGGTTGGAACCTTTCAGAGGACTCCTATGGTAGGCTCCTGTTCCCCCTCTTTCACCACTTCTGGTGTCTATCCTGTTTGCCATTCTGAATTAGAGTTAAGCATCCTCCCTAGGGTCCTCCTTATTGTTTAGCTTCCTTAGTTTTGTAGATTTTATGGTTATTCTAAATTATATGGCTAAAATCTGAGAAAGACCCAGAGGGACAGGAACTCCACAAGGAGACAAACAAAGCTAAAAAAAATCTGAACCCAGGAGCCCCTGCACAGACTGATACATCGACCAAGGACCATGCATGGAGAGGATCTACACCACCCTGCTCAGGTTTAGCCTACAAACAGCTCAGTCTCCATGTAGGTGGCCTAGTAAAAGAAACAGGGGCTGCCTCTGTCATGAACTTCAATGCCTGCCCTTTGATCACTTCTCCCTGGTGATGCGGCATTGCCAGACCACAGAAGAAGAGGATCCATAAAGTCCTGATGAGATTTCATAAGCTATGGTCAGATGGCAGGGGAGGAAGTGGGTCCCTTTCAGTGGACTACGGGAATGGGGTAGGAGAAAAGACTGAGGGAGGGTGTGACCAGGAGGAGATGAGGGAGGGGGTTACAATCAAGATATAAATAAATAAATTGTAAAAACAAATGGCTCAGTGGGGAAGAGTAACCACCCAGCACACTAAACTAACTTACTGTAACTATGCTATTGAATGGTTTAAATTAAATATACTAAAATTTGTGGGCCTTCTTTTCAAAAACAGAACAAAGCAACAAAAAACTAAACTAGAGTATTGGTAAGGAGGAAAATGTGATATTACAATGTTGGAAAATAAAATGTTTGTCACTTAATGGCAAGAAAACCATCATCACCTACATGGGCTCACAGCAGCTGTGGTTGCCTGTGCTTCCCTTCAGAAGACTCATTCTGCCAACAGACAGTCATGGACGGGGAAGAGTTCATGGCTCCTCTTTGAATCCTTGGTAACCATCAAGTTCCAAAGAATACTTCCAAGCCCATAGACACACAAGCTGTCCAAGTTAAAACAAAAGAATCAAAGGAACAGGGATAACAGGCGGACAAGAGGAATACAGAGAGTAGGCGGGCGTGAGCAGTGAGATAGCAAAGGGTTATGCTCATGATCGTGTGGCCTTAAGTGGAATGTGGGTAATCAAAATGCACTGTATACATATATGAAACGGTCAAAGAACAAATTTAATCAACGAAAATAATCATTGTCAATCTGAAATTCAAGTTTAATAGAAATGTTTAGCAAAAAAAAAATGCTCACGTAGCATTGGGGTGGGAGGAGATTACACAATTTACCTACTTGTAAGCTAAGGTAAAGCTAAAATTGAGGTCTCAATATAGACAGAATTTTCCACAGATCCTAAAAATTTAAAGCATATAGATTACACATCCACTCACAAAAACACATAAAGAGATTACCAGCAACACATTTTAATATCATGCTTAATAACCAGAGTGTTCTACAGATAATGGCTTTCTTTTAAATGACCTTTAATTTCTCTAACAGTACTTAGCAATTCTCCTTAAAATAAGAAAGTATTGTAGTCGCTAACATTTGGTACTAAGATACAGGATTTTGAGGGTTTTTGTCTAATTAATACTACAGGCTACAATAGTAAGCTCTATGTTAACTTACAAATAAATAATTTAAAGGCACCAGTTAATAGGAAATTATTAAATGACTGCAATCCACTCTTGTTCTGTTTGCATATTATATTTTTCCATTGAAAATGAGAGTTTAGTACCAAGGTTTGTTACTTTGAAAAACTATTAACTTTAGACTACACAGTCTATATAGCTCAGAATTTAAACCCCTCTATTAAAGATAAATGGGAAAAATAGTCTACATAGATCCAAGATAAATGGGGCATTTAGTATTTGAGGAAGGTGACAGTTCAAATAACTGGAGGGAAAGATGGATTATCCAGTATTTGGGAGCAGAGAAAGTACACACTTGGAGAAAAAAAAAAAGTTCAATGTCACTCTTTAGAGTGTTGAATCAAATACTTAACTGCAAAGTGCGTGTCTGTGTTCATAATCAAAAACCCTTTTTTTTTTAAAGATCCCACCCCTAAATGAAGAGCTACATGCAATTCGTGGGTGCTGAGAGAAGAATAATCAGCCTTCTCTAGGGATGAGATCCCTCATCAATCATCTACTTCCAAGTTGTCAATCATAAGTACATGCATATATAAACACTAAAAAGACCTGACACACTGCATCTCTATTTACACATGCCTATAAACATATATGTGTAATATACAATAATAATTAAAAAGGAAGAGGTCATGAATTTGAGAGTGAGTAGGGGGACAGAGGAGAGATAGGGCATGGAAATGATATAGTACTCATGTACAACATTCTCAAAATGTATTTAAATTTTTAAATAAGTAAATAAATAATAGCTTTTTAAAATGCCTTAGAAAGTATCAAGTATTCACCATCAGACAAATATCCTAAATACGGAGGCTGATATGATTAACAAAGGAAACACTGGTCCAACGATGATCAGAAATCTAGTACAAAGAGGGCAACCTAAGATAACCTCATGGGGTTGGAGAGATGGCTTAGCAGTTAAGAGCACTGTTACCCTTCCAATGGAGCTGAGTTTGATTCCCGGCATCTGCAACAGTGATTCACAGCCATGCATAGCTCCAGTTCCAGGGAATCCCACATCTCTGGCCTCCCCGGCTCCTGCATTTAGATGTACATCCCCACATACAGACTGTCACTCCTACACACAAGTAAAAATAAAAATAAAAATAAGAACACGATTCTACAGCATCAGATAAACCAGTAGAAGACTGTGCTGAGTCCAGAAAAAGACAAACATACATGAGGCCTCCTGATTTAAGGTGTTACTGCCACAACTCACTGGGGGCAAGAATGGCACTCACCTTTGAAAACAATACTCAGAGCTATTGAATTTCTTCGAGCAAAAATCAATCCTGAGCCCAACCTTAATTTTAACTTAAACTAGATTTCAGTCATAAACATGGTAGCTAAAATTGTAAAGCTCCTCTGAGAAAACATAAAAGAATATCACCATGACTTTGATGTAACAATTTCTAAATCAAAAACACTCATTTCAAGCATAAAAGACTGATAAGGAATCTCTACCCATCAAAAATCCCCAAGAAATCACCAAACAGTACAACAAGCCATCTGCAGTACACAGACCCCATAAAATCCCATCATCTGGATGTTTCTAAAACTTACGAAAGAATAACCCTGGTATCGTGACACATTTCTTTCATCTCAGAATCTGGGAGGTAGAGCAAGGATCGAGAGCTCAGCTATATAGAACTCAAGAAGACCAGCTTGGATTATATAACACCATACCTCAAAACAGAGGCAGGGGAGAAGGATGAAGAAGAGGAGAACAAGGAACAACATCAGGAAGAGGAGGAGGAAAAAGAGGAGGTGAAGGAGGAGAGGAAAGGACAAAATCAAAACCCAGATAACAGCATGGAAGGAGTTCAAATAGAGTTTACTCATTATGTTAGGTACTTTTCGCAGCCCTAAGCAAACACCTGAAAGAGAGGAAAGATTTATTTTGGCTCACAGTTTCAGGCGGTTCACCCCAAGATCACTTGATCTCATTAGATTGTACAGAAAAACGTCATGGTGACAGGCATGTGGGACAGTTAAGTGCTTAGTTACTTTCATACATGAAGCAGTGCATGAGACAGAGGGACTAAAGGTAAGATACTCCCCAAGAATCTGTCCCTCGGTGACCAAGGTCCCACCTCCGCAAGTTTCCATAACTTCCCAAAATAGGACCACCAGCTAGGACCCTTTGCTGTAACACAGGAGCCTATAGGGGACATTCCATAATAAAACTACAATACCATGTGAAAGAAGTGTAGCCAAAAAAATAAAATAAAACAGAAAAAAAAAAAAAAGAAAAAACAGTATGCTGTGTTATCCTGTATATCTGGGGCAATCAGTAAAAAATAAACACCATAATTTTTAATAGAAATATTGGGTAAAGGATGCAAAGTTATGAAATGCTAAAATGTTAATGCATGTATTCTATTGCATTATATGATAGCACACACAAACACACACACATATGTTGGCTAGCTATACTAACTCTTTGAAAAATCAAATAAAAAAGCAAGTTGACACTTCTGTTCATCAGATTGAAAGACATATTTTAAATTGTTTAAAATGTAATGTTAATTCCAGAAACATATGAAGAAATGGACAGCCTGCACATCAGTTGGGTTTTGTTTTGTTTTGTTTTTTGGTTTTGTTTGTTTTTTTGTTTTTTTTTTTAATCTTCTGGGGAGCATCATAGTAATGCATGGTAACATCACAAACTTAAATCTCTAAAATCCAAAACTGCACTTGAGATAATCACACAAACTTTCAAAGCTATAAGAACGACAATATGTGTGTTATTAATCTTAACAGTGAACATTTAGTCATCAACAGGAAACTGATTAAACATTTTATTGTACTTAGCAACAATGGACTATCAAGTCATTTCCAGGACTAATTCATTGTGGCTTTGAATTCCGCTAACATGATTGACGTTTAGCATTCAATTTCCAAACCATTATGGAATTTAAAACCAAATCAAACAATAAGTGCTCAAGTTGTAAAGACCAATACCATAAACTTTGGCCTCAAGAATTTCATGATCTAAAAGAGCTAGGCTTGTAAATCCATGACTCTAAAGCCGTAAATACATATGAAAAGGTTGTGAGCTCTCAGGCAATACAGAGAAAATAAACACAACTCAGACAAACTGCAACTCATTTTTCAGAGAATAAGTATACTTTTCCCCTTTATACATCCCCACCAATGTCACTTGTTTTATTTGAAGCCTTTGAGTGTGCATTTGCCAGAGAAGAGACACACTGGACTTTTCTGTTGTGCACATTCTGACTGAGAGCTGGTTGTCTTTGGAGAGAAGTTTGTTCTTTGGAACAGAGAGCTCTTGGAACATTACAATGGAATTTGGCTCAGATCCTTGGAAGAATGTAATGAAAGTAGCAGATTTATAACAAATACTTAACTAAGTTAGTTTTCAAACTATCCCCTAAGAAAACTGTCATAAGGCAGGCTAGGCTGTTTTCTCCAGTATTGGTGGAAATAACATTTGAACTATCTTAGTCAACTTTGCATTGCTGTGGCAAAACACTGCAGGCATCTGACATGTAAGAAATCCATTTACATTTCTGTGGAGTCTAATGCAAGTAGCAACAGTTCATGGGGCCAATGGTACAGGGTGGCATATCATGGAGGTGGTGGGTGTTACAGCAAGCCAGGAAGTAGAGACAAACAGGATAGGAGGGGTTCCACAGTGTTCTTTGGGGGCACACCTTCAATTGCTTAAGGACTCTCCACTAGACCAAGCACTTATTTATTTATTTATTTATTTATTTATTTATTTATTTATTTTTTTGAGTTAGCGTTTCATGAAACCTTTGCTGGCACTGAATCTGTCATTCAGGATATTTTTTTATCTTCTGGTTCTTTTTCCACCTCCCCACTACTAGAATTACAGGCATCCACTACCATGCCTGATTTGTGGAGTGCTGTGGGATTAACCCAGGGCATCCTAAAGGCTGGGAAAGCACTCTTTCAGCTGAGCTACATCCCCAGCCAAGACCTCATCACCTACAGATCCACAATATTTCCCAACTGAACTCATCTGGAGATCAAGTCCTTAATATATATACAGGTAGAGTACTCTGCTCATAATTAATCCATGGCAGGTATGACCTGATGCAGTTACACACAGATAAATATTGAAGATGTAGCTTCTTAAGCCTAGCTCCCTTTCCATTATTCTCCACATGGAGCCATACGAATAACTGAAATGCTTTCTGAGAAATCTGATCAGCGAAAGAATGACCAGAACATGCTTTGAAATGAGTCATTCTAGCCATTATGCAGAAGTCATGCCCAATAAGTATTTATCAAAGCAAATGGTTCTTTATTAAATTAAAAAAAAAAACTCTGACTCTAGCAGGAAAAAAAAACAAAATTTAAAAGAGAAATAATAATGAGAGTAGTCATTGCAGTAAATTTAAAGATGAATCACCAGTTAGCCTTTTGGGAAGAGATGGGAGAAGCAATTAATTTATTTTGTCTTCCACAGAGCAATGCCTAGGTAGTAGCCCATTATGTGCATGAATTACAGAACAGCAAAAAGTGCTGCATAATTTTAACATTCCACTGGCTTTTTCCAATCAATCTCATCGATGTTCTTTCCAAGCATGAAAGCTGGGAGCACAGCTTTCTCAACTAAGAAAACATAAGGTCTTACTCTGCACCTTTCTGAGTTTCTGTTACGACGCTGTGATGCCAACAGTAAAATGGATGTGTCTCTTTCTCCTCGACTTGAATGCTCATTCTTGATTCTAGAGTGATAGAATCTTCCTCTCGGAAGCTATGATGAATGAAAGTACGCGTGCTTCTCTAACTTTATGTCTAAAGCATGTGCTGCAGGAAGGGAATTGCTGGTTGTCAGAAAAGAAGGCTTTGCTTTCCTTGCCCATGAAATACCTCACCACCTCCAGCCCAAATCGAGAACAAGAAAAACCAGTTATCATAAAGCCCTAGGAGAGGAGGTGGAAAACCCTTGCTGTCTTGCTCAGAAAAATATAGATCAGAATCTTGGAAACGCATCAGTTGTAAAGGCACATTGAAGAGCATTTTTAAGCAATTTTTCTTCAAACGCCTGTTAGCAACCCCAGATACACAAAAATCTATGAAACCTATCATTGCTGCCTGAGACAGTGTGTTGGAAACAGTACACACATTAGCATTGCTTCTTACGCTGTCCTGTCATTCATTTCCTTCATAGATGAAAATGATGTGACTCCCTCAGCTCAATTAACAGTCAGTTCCAAGGTTACTGATCTAGCAAGCATTGCAATTGAGATTTGAACTCATGACCATCCGTCTTCAAGTTCCTCAAGTAACCAAATGATCATGTTGACAATGATGTGGCTTAAGCCAAGATACTTTCCTCACCACTTGGCTAGATTTCAAAAACAAAGGGGATGTGTTTCATTTTGTTCTATACCACTTTAATAAACTCCTTCTCAAATGGTTTCCTTTTTCATTAATTGTTGTTACATACATACATGTATGCATGCATATGTACATACATGCATACATACATACGTGTGTGTGCTTTCTTATACAAAACACAATTTTTCCCCTAGGTTATTTGCTATTTCACATAAGTCATCCCTTAGCTAGTATGTTAATTTCACTTCTCTTTTACTTGAACTTTAAAGTCATTCCTAATATTTGAAAAGGCAAGTCCTTTGCTATTTTACTTTTTCAAAATTAGCATCTTTATTCATAGAGTAATATCATTTAGCTTTCTCCAAGATTTCTCCCAGTATTTTCAGTGATATTGTCTTAAAACTATATATTTTAAAATCACAGCTCCCTTAAAGACATTTAGTTTTTCTAATCAAAAGTGGATGTTTTCTTGTCACTCTAAACTTAGCTTTCTCTTTTAGCTACAATTTTACCCTGTCTCCCTACATATGAGAACAACATATCTCTGTGGTATTTCTGTCTTTATTATTGCTATGATATGCTACTTCTCTCCAATAAATATTTTCCATGGTTGCAAGTAAATTTGTATTTTCATCAAAACTTAGATACATTCAGATAATAGTCAAATAGGTATAGTATGACCACAGAAACCCTCCTGGCACACTACACAGACAGACAGACAGACAGACAGACACACACACACACACACACACACACACACCACTTCTTGGACTCCAGCAGCAACCTCCTTCCACAGTTTGTACTGATACTCAAGATATTTACTTCCACATTTCCAAATAATCTGCCCATATTGCTGTTTATTGCTTTTTACTTTTAAAGATTACCACAACTTCCTTCTATAAGAAGTGAAAAGTGAGCTGTTCTGTTTTGTTTTGTTTTGTTTACAACAAATACCCCATCCTTCTAAAGACTTGATAGTTATTAAATCAATGTCTATATTATCACTTTTATATAAGAATTATAGATGGTTGAATGGAATTTAACTTTTATGAACAAACTATTATTTTCCCTGACATTATCATTGACTTATTTCAGCTTACATACTTGGATGGATTCCTTTGTGTGTGTGTGTGTGTGTGTGTGTGTGTGTGTGTGTGTGTGTGTGAATGTGTGTAATAGTTTCCGTGTACTGCTCTTTAATTTATTACCACATTGTTTTCCAGTGTTAACAAAAAATCCTTTCAAGATATTATAAAACATTATTCCATTATGTTCATCTTTTGGGAACAGTTCTTGCTGAAGGCATATATGAGTTTTCTTTTGTAGAAGAGATTTCTCCACTGTGATGGATCCGTTATTTCTCATGTACTATTTCCTCTTTAGTCTGCTTCATTAATCTATTACAAAAGAATGTCTTGTCAATTGCCTTAAAAAAAAACATACACAAGGGAGACAAATTTTTTGCAAAAGTATGCATGTCCACAGATACTTTTATTCTGCCCTTGTACTTGATTAATGCTGATAAACTAAGGCTGGAATGCTTACTTGGAAATTATTGACACTCAAAAATGTATGAAGGCATTTATCCGTGTGTCTCGGTTTCCAGGGTCTCCAGTGAGAAACGTCGTCACATGTTATCTTATTCTCTTGGTCCTTTGTTTGGACATTTTGTGTTACTCCTGGAAGTTTTCAAGGTGTCCTCTCTGTCATATGCACTCTGAAGTATCACACTGATGTGTGGGGTGATTTTCACCCACTTTTATGAATACCCAATGGTCTCCTTAAGCCTGGAAATATGACAAACTCATAATCTCTTGCTGACACAGTCATTCTGGAATTATTTAATTTTTTGTCCTTGTATCATTTCTCTCTCTCTCTCTCTCTGTCTGTCTTTTTTTGAAGAATTGTTTATTTCTACTTTCCAGACTTTTAAGTTTTATTTACTCTGTTGACCTTTTTTGTCATATACACACTGGATAAAATGATGAATTTCATTTTGATATTGTCATACTTGTTAATAACAACACTTTAATAATACCCACCCATCATTAACCCTTTTCCATACTACACCCTTCTTTCTGGTCCCCCCTTCAATTCCCAAATATAGAATTGCCTTTTGCCAGGGAATGTAATATTAAGATGATTTTAATGATCACTATTTTTATAGTAACATTTCTAATGCTTTACCGTTAAGGGTTTATTTCTATATTCATTGCTGGTAATATACTTTTCATTATCTTAGGAGAATAGTATTCATAGCATTTAACAAAGTATCTAAACTATGTGTTTATAGAAGTTAATTGAATTTCATCTTACATCAAAGTCTTAGATGATTTAAAAATAATATACTTGACTTTGGCATTGTTTTCAAAATGAATTTTCTAAAGACAACAACAGTCCCCTTCCCCATTCTTAAAATTTGAAATCAAAATGTCCTTTGTAGACTCATGCCTCTGAACACTTTGTCCCCAGATGGCTGGGCTGTTCTGCAAGGTTGTGGAATCTTTAGAAAGCGGAACCTTGAGGAAGGGAGTGAGTCACTGTGCAGGGAGGTTTTGTAACCCAGTCCTACTTCCTGCTTGCACACTGATTCCTCACCCCAGCGTGAGCAGCTGTCCCGTGCTGTCTGCTACATACAGTGCCTCCCTACATGGTGGACTTCATCCACTTAAGTCACTTCTTTTAGTAATCCGGTCATCAAAAAATGTAAAGTAATGAACACATCTAAGGTTTATTTTAGAATATTTATGGAATGCCATGTCATCATACGCATTATTATGCATTAACCAGTCATTTCTGAACATTGGTATAATCCCACTAAATGACAGGCAGTGTGCTAGGCACTGGGGAAGCAGAACAATGTCTTCTCATCCACTAAGCTGAGGTTAAGTCACCTTGAACTAAAAATGTCTGGACACTCATATCTGACAGCCAGAAAACAATTCTCTGCAGTCACGGACATTAAAGCACAGAATTAGAGCCTGAATAACATGGTAAAGAGCGGTGTCATTTAATGAAATGAGAAATCCTAGGATGCTATCATTTGGTAGGCAACAAAGGAAGGATTCAAATGCTTAGGTTTGATATATCCAATGTGTGATGTCTATTAAACAACCCAGGGAAAATGACAAGAGTCCAACTGATCTTGGAATCTGCAGCTCAAGGGAGATGCCAGATGGTGGCTATAAACTTCAAAGTTTTTTTTTTTCTGGATAATTTATATATAAAATTGAGTCTAAGCGATGTTGTCAAAGGAGCAACTATCATTAACATAAAGGGGAAAAAAAAGGAGCCAGAATGAAATCTTGAGAAACTCCAAGACACTAAAAGGTTAGAGGGGAACAATAAGAAAACCTAAGAACCATCAAACAAAGTAAGAGATTCTGAAGACAAGAGTGATGAATCATCCTTCTGGCTGAGGGACTCCCAATGGTTTGTTCTTTGTCATTTTTTTTATCAGTTGTTAGCAATTTTTATTGTCCTGGTCTACTCAGTGGCCAGGAATGATAATGTATTGTTGATAAATATACATAATATAATATATTGTATAACGAACACATTCTGAGTGTGTCATGGTGTTTTATTACCTTGATCTGTATAACATGCCCAAGTATGGTCACACTAACGGAGACTGAAAAAATAAATCAAGGGGCACATCAGGTAGCGGGACAGCAATAGTTTTGAGAAGTGGGTGATTCCCACCAAGCATGCATTCCACTAAATGAAATTCTGCAATTGATTTTACAAAGTTGGAGAAGATAGCTCAGTCAGTAAGTAAAACTTCTAATGGGTAAAGGTGAAGATCTGACTACAAACCTCCAGAGCTGCAACCTGAGTACCGAGGAGTCAGAGACAAGCACAAAGACCCTGGAGCACTCTGGCCAGCAAGCTTAATCTACTTCGTGAACCTCAAGAAACCTAGAGACCCTGTCTCAACAAACAAGGTAGACACACCTGAAAGAAGTTATCTTCTGGCCTGCACACACACACACACACACACACACACCCCACAATCACCTAAAGGGGAAAAAATATTATTAGTTAACAGTTTATGAAAGCAAATGATTACCAGTTAGCTCATGGCAATCAGAAAAGAGAACAAATTGTAAAATGTATCAACAAGAACAGGCATTTGAGTTTTTCTTTCTTTCTTTTCTTTTCTTTTTTTTTTTTTTTTTTAATTAGAATCAGAAATAAGGATCAAGGAAGAAACCCATTGCCACTCCTAGGCTGAGCAAAGTAGACATTCGCAAGACAATAGATGGGCTATTATTTTAATACTGTTCACACGCAGTTGGCAATGACAGGAAGAAAGAGAAGATGAGGGAACCGTGGCATAGATTGTAGGCTGTTTCCTGATGCAGTGATGAGCCTCGCTATTTCCTGTGGATACTGAAGAGCCGTGTATGATTTCTCAGCTTGTAATAACTTTTCTCCTGATAGCCACAGCGCAATTTTAATAGGAAGGTGAAAGATACACACATACAGAAACCACACATACTACACACACCACACACATGTACCCTACACCGCTTCAGAGAAACATCCTCGTGGAGGTAAAGCATGCCACAAGTGAGGAGACTCAGACGCTGGTTTGAGAGGCAATGTTTAACACTTACTTACATCTCACAAATGTCTTGAATGGCTGCTTCATCCCAGACACTGTTTCGGATACTAATCCAATAAGGAGACAGAAACAGCTGGAAGGAAACCTTTTTAAATGATTTGTTGTCTAACAAAACAATAATAGAAAGGTTTATATGAGTGTGAGTGTGTGTGTAGGTTGACTATATATGAAGTCAATACGCCATACAAAAGCAATTGACCTATGTAGCTATTCAATACAATGCACATCATATCAATATGAATTTACTAAACAGAACTTGATTTTGGAGTTCTACTCCAGCTGTTGCAGTTTAAGAACATGGAATTAAGCCCTCAAAACTAGCATGGTTTTCCAGAAGCCAGACTTGTGCTCTCACACCCATTAGTCCCATTTCAACTGCAGCTAAGGTTTGAAAAATTGCAGGTGAAATGACTTCATACAAATTTTGCTCTAAATGGGGAAGACCCTAAAAGAAAAAAAAAAGCCCAGAGAAATATCTGGGGGCAACACATGTTTAGAACTCACTGAGTCATTTTGTGAGGCCAAAGCCCAACTAGGACACACGGGTTCCCAGAGGAATCCTCAAGGAGGGTTACCAAGATTCTGGAGAACAGCTGCAGCTCCTTGGAGAGAACTCAATAGCACTTCAGTTCTTTCACTAATGACTCTATATTTAGTGCATTTGTTTAGCTTCTTGTCATGTACAGAAATTATTCACCCCAAGGATGACATACTGGTAAAAAGAAAATAAAATGACTCAAAAGACTGAAAATGCCTTCCAATTTTTTTTTCTTGCCAGAGGTGGCTTTCATACTCTACTCATCAACACCAGTCCTCATTTTCCTTCTTGCATGAAAATAATTGTGTTTTCTGCAAATGAACAAACAATAAACAAACAAACAAAAACTTAAGGTGATCCAGTGGCTAAGTGATCCAGTGATCCTCAGTGGCTAAGATGCTTGCTGAAGCCTGACAGCCTGAGCTGATCCTCAGAGCTCGTGTGGTAGAAGGGAAGAACCTACTCCCAGGAGCTGTGCTCTGACTTTCACGTTCTCCCTGCACCCTCTGCCCCATAAATAAGTAAAAACAAAATGTTTTAAACACTAATTAGACATGCATACGAATATAAGTGGCATGACAATTCAAACTGCTGAAAAGGTTGTTTTGTCATTTAGAGAATTTTTAGAAATATACAGAGTGGTATATTGGATAAAAATGAATCATACAATGGTTATCTGAATTCATGTCACTTACTCTGTGATCTTGGAAAAAATTGCTAAACTTTAAAATTATAGGGGAAGCTTTACTTTTACTCGGTGTAAAATAAGTGAACGAACTCTGATGAGTTTATTTCAGCCAGAAATATTATGTTTAAAGAGAATGACAAGTTTTTTGAGCTCAATAACTGTTAGAAATAATAAGTACGAGGGCATTGGTTCACCAGGTTACAACAAAGTTAAGGAGAAACCACAGTGTGCATCGGCTACGGAAGGAAATGTCAGAGGAATGTTGTGGAATGGGTTTATATAATAGGTAAACTTCAGTCTAATCGGTGAGGTAAGATTAACATCATGGATCTCCCAAAGTGAAGCAATGAAGAGAATACAGTTCTGTTTCTGAGTTATTGGTGCCACAGATCTACAACCTAAATACAACATGATAAAGTAGCATACAGACCCGAGTCAGCGACCATTCTTCAAAATAACCAGCCAGTCCATTTGACAAGTGTCAGCAATGAGAAGGATAAAGACAAGAGAGCCATCGCAGACCAAAGGAAGCGAGGAAGATGGACAACTCTGTAGTGTGTGGCTTTGTACTGATCCTGGAAAGGGTGTGAAAGGGGACACAATTGGAACAAACTGGCAAGCAGTTAACAAGATTTGTAAGTAAGATCATGGTTCCCCATCAAATGCTACATTTCTGGCTTTCCTAACCCCACTGTGCTTGCTTGTGTCAATATGTGGGGTATCTCTTCCCAATAAATTTTCTTAGACTCTTTTATAGCTTTGAAAATGATAAATATATATATATTAAAAGTTAAACTTTACAATGTATCTGAAACACTAAAATAGAAGTTACTGAAATGCTGGAAGGGAAAGAAAGATGATATTCCTTAGGAACTTTCTAAAATTGAAAGCCAGATGTGGTGACACTTAGCTGTAGTCACAGGAGGCAGGAGGCTGAGGCAGGATAATCAAGACAAGGCTAGCTTACATGTTTCCTTACAAGTAAGTTAAGGCCAGCCTGTGCTACATTGTTTTACTGGGACAGCTGATACTAGTTACCTAGAGCTGAGAAATTTAGCTATAACTGAGAAGAACCCAGAATCATTGAATATTTTCTCAGGGTTATCTTGGGCTACATGGGGTGATTAAGGCCATCTTGGTAAGCCTTTTCAAATTGATGTTTCACCCTTTGCTTCAGTTAATGTTTTGTGGGCAATGTCAATATGTTTTGTTTTGTTTTACTTTAAAATACTTGATATTTATGTATTTTTCTTTTATAGTTTTTCTTTTTTTCTTTATTATTATTCATTACAATTTATTCACTTTGTATCCCAGCTGTAGCCCCCTCCCTCTTCTCCTCCTTCCATCCCTCTTCTCCCCATATGGCCTTTCCCTAGTCCAGTGATAGGGGAGGTCTGACCCTAGCCTATCAGGTCTCATCAGGACTGTCTGGATCCTTTTTCTCTGTGGCCTATTAGGCCACCTCACCAGGAGGAGGTGATCAAAAACCTGCCAGCCATTGAGTCATGTCAAAGACTGCCCCTGCTCCTCTTACTAGGGAACCCCCATAGAGACTGAGCTGCCCATGGGCTACATCTGAGCAGTTTCTGTAAAGCAAAGGGTATTAGTCAATATGTTTTAAATAATCAGATGGTGAAAGTATAAGTAGGCAGCCATGATATATCTCAAAAATATAAATAAATAGACATATTAAATAAATAGTTCAGGATTTACAAATCAAAGTTGTATTTCCTGTGGTTTTGTTATATGCAAATATATATAATAACTGTTGGAGCTGAATAATATTAATAACATACTAGGGAGAAGAGGTGTTTCTTTTCTCTGTGAGCCTCCTATCCAGTAAATCCATAAATAATTAAATTAGCTTCAAAACTGGGCACGGTGAGACACATCTTTAATCCCAGAACTTGGGTAAGCAGAGGCAGGCAGATATCTGTGAGTTTGAGGCCAGCCTGGCCTACAAAGTGAGTCCAGCAAAAACTACACAGAGAAACCCTGTCTCAAAACAAAAACATAAACATAAAACAAAACAAAAAAATAAGATTAGCAGCTTTAAAATGAGTGATCACAGATTAAAGAGTGATAAAGTGATGGCAAATATCCTCGAATATAGAGTGCCCATTGTTTGGTAATGGTATCAAAGGCATTGTTCTGCTGCATGTGTTCAGAAAAGAACAATGTCCTGTGGCCTTGCAGTTCTCTCCTCCAGGAGCCTGGAGCTCTCTGAGAATCCCGTGGGCTACTCTACAGCCTTGGATAAAAGCACTGTTAATAGAAACAATGAAATCCTGTATGTCAGTGGACAGATCCGCATGGGAGGGACAAGCATGGACTCAGACGCCTGTGATCGGTGCTCATATAACAGCTCTGTGGTTTCCCAGCTCTGTGCCTCCGGGAAATGCTGCTTGACCTGGCTGTACCAATTCTTCACTTGAATAATGAGCATAATTAAAGTACAGGGTTGTTAAATGGACCAAGTGAATTAATAAGTACCAATCTTGATACATAATAAATATTGCCTCAACATTATTGTTCTGCCTTTTTCTTTTCCTTACCCAGCCCCATACTGAAGAGCTCATCTATCCATGTACATATTCTTCATCAAGTCCTTCTGCTGATCCTCAAAACTATGCCATCTCTTGGCCATAGTGCAATCTCATCTCAGCCAATCCTACTGCCTCTATATTTGACTCCTCAAACCCATTCTTGAAACAGTTCAACATAAAACACTTGCCATTTTTCTCCTGAAATTTCCATTGCACTTGAAGTAGATTCCAGTTTGCTACTATGGCCAAAGAACCTCCATGGTTAGATACTGACTCTTTTCTCACTTTCTTAACTCATAAGATGAGACCTCTCTCCCTCTCTCCCTCCCTTACTGCCTTGTCTCTCTCATGCCATATCACTTCTGCCTAAATTGCATTTGTCTTTTCTTCAGCCTGTGCTCTCCTCCCACCTATTCCATCACACAAAAACACTCAAGAGTTGTGTCTGCCAGCTGAATAAACAAAGGGAAGGAGTTTGAAAAGGGTGCAGGGCTCACTGCTGGGTTTAGGAAAATGCCAAGTGCTGGGAAAGCTTGAGTAGACTGACTGCTGCAATATATCCTCGAGAAAGAGAACAGGATATACACATGTCACATCCATATGCTAATGCTCTTTCTAATTCATCAGACGGCTCTGTAAAGCAAGCTGAAACTTTAGCAGTGGCTTAGTCGGGAAGAGAACTTTGAATGTGCTTAATCGGGGTTAGGAAATTGATCCGGCAGTAGGACGAATGCCTGAAAGCATTATCTGTATATCTAATGACAGCGTGCTGAGAAGGTTTCATGTATTTAACAATATCAATATCCGAGAAGACCTCAAATAGTGCTTAGAGTGAGCAGGAGGACCTTACCAAGCGATCTGCTCACCCAGGTGATTATGGCTGCTTGTGCTTTGATGAGGAGGGAGGATGCTGTCCAGAAAATAGAAGTAGTTGACTGACCCAGGAAGAGATGGTCTGCAGAGTCACCAAGTAGCCAGCTTTTGAACATACTCAGGACCAGAGACCAGGGACTCAAATGTGAATTGTGTGGACTAGTTTGGAGAAGTGAATGCCCAGTCCCATTTAGCTAACCTAAGAAGTGTGGACACAGGAGCTCAGCATAGATTCTCCCCATCCACATGGAATGTGGCTCCTCAGTAGCTACCCACCTACATGGAAAGTATTCCCTCAGTATTGCTGATTGTCATCTTTGTGGATGATTTAAGGTAATTGCTGGACCTAAATTAGCGACATTGGTGACTCATGCAGATATCCCAACCATACTGATGCCAGGAGAGGGTGAGCCTCAACAAAAGCATGGTAGTGATAAGGTTTGCGGTTAACAAAATGGAGGAGCTGAAGTAACTGCACATGATTATACTCAGAATTTTGAAAAGGAGGGTGATTTCGAGACTCGATTCTCCTATAGGTAGAGATGTGGTCCCAACATAGTCAGGACCCATTTGTAAATATTTATTTGCTGAAACCAGAGCTTTGATCTCAGTGAGCAAAGGTGTTCTAGTCTAGTTCATGGAGAAGGACTAATTGGAGAACGAGATATGAGGCTGAAGACTAAAGGCAAAATAGATCCAATTTCCTATTGAGGACAATTACTTAAGGAATAGGGATAATAGACAGGGACCTCGTTTCCATAATTGGAGTTTTGATGAATGGGCCAAGACTAGATTTGCCTAATAGGAATCTTCACACATGAGTGAATAAGTACACCTGTCTTATTAACAAGGACGCCTGAAACCAAATGAACTAGCAAAAAAAATTATATTACAAATATTACTGCAATTCAGATTCTCATTTTTTTAAAATTATGATACTTGCCGTGTTTGTCCTAAAGCTATAAAAGTCAGCATTGTGATTATTTGAAAACAATTAAGTCTACAAATGTGAGAGTTGTGAAGTTCTAAGCTTCTTACTCAAATCCTAATTTTTTTTCTCATTGGTGTTGAGGAATTACACATGACTCATTGCCATTCCCTTCTTGCCTTCAATCTACCTCACACCAGCCTATATGTCTATGGAGAAACTGAGTGTTGGAACAAAACCAAGCTTTGTGACTTAGTCATTTGGAAATCTGTATCCATGTACTCAGTGAAGTCTGAGAAAGCATAGCATCTGCACCATGGGCCCACAGAGCCAGCCTTTGTTTTGCTTTGGGAAGTAACAAGATCTACTAGTAAGGCGATCCACAGAACACTCTGACTACAAATGACTTGGGCCATTGCAAATTGATCTCAAAACTAAAACAAAAAACAAACAAACACAAAACACAAAACAAAACAAAACAAAAAAAATGACTCACTTGTAAAAAAATAATTATACCCTGAGACTGAGATCTGACTCTATTATAATAAACAAAAGGTCCTGTCCAAGGTAAATTCATACCTCAGGACCTTAAAATAGAGCTGGATTCTTTAGCTTAGTTGTATTAGTTCTTTTTTTTTTTTGTCTAGTTTGTTTTCACAGATACTAAATTTCCTTTATCAACATCTTCATCATCACCATAATCGTAATAGCAGTTAATAAATATGCAATATTTACAACATGCTAGACAATTGCTAAACATTTTACATGATGAATCTCAATGAATACAACAGCCATATAAAGGAGGCATTATTTTTATTCCTCTTTCAACAGATAGAGAAAAATAAGATGCATAATAACTAAGAAAGTAACCAGTATCCTCGAGACAATATATTGCAATATCAGAATAAAAACGTTGGGTCTTATACAACCACAACCTCAGAGACCTCTTGGCAATTTTACTCAAATTAAATTCTTCCTTGAGAAATCTTAATACAGTTTCCTAAATTGTATGTTTAGATGGTAGAATCCTTTAAAGACCCTGTTAAGCCCTTTATAGATCTGCTCTCTCTCTCTCTCTCTCTCTCTCTCTCTCTCTCTCTCTTTCCATCTGTCTTTCTCTCTCAGCATGTGTGAGTATGTACACATGAGTACACACCAGAAAAGGGTATTAGATCCCTGGACCTGGAATGAGAATGAACCACCCAAATTGGGTTATGGAAACTGAACTTAGGTTTTTTTCAAAACCAGTATGTGCTCTGGTCTACCATGATTTCTGTGCTATGAAGAATACCAAGATCAAAAACATCTCAGGGAAGAGTTTACTTGGTTTTCACTTCCATGTCACAAACCATTCTCAAGAGAAACCAAGCTAGAAACTTGAAGCAGAAACAATGAAGGAACAGTGCTCATTGCATGTTTTCCTTAGTTTCTTCAGCTACTGTTCTTATTCAACCAGACTCAGTTAACTAAAGATGGTACTGTTCATGGTTGTCACACCCCAGAATTCACTGAGCACTGTAGGTCATTTTAAGTTTATAGCTAAGGAAGGCAAAACAGGCAACCAATTACCATCAGTGAATTGCACATAATGAAGAGAAAGTCTGAACCATATGCAAGAGAGTGTTGAATAGGATATCTACTGAGAATTAAGAAAAGCAGCATGCTTTCTACTATCTGGAAGTCAAGAAGACCTCCTGCTTAATTCTAAGAAATGAATCATTGTACACAGGACTTCTAATAGACTGGTTACCTTTCCTCAAAGCTGTGGGAGAAATCAGAAGTCTGTTCGTAGCAAATGTGGTCAGAGTGTGAGTATCCAACCCCTAATGGAATAATAATTTACAGTCATTCGGAGGAAGAGGATTAAATTCCCACCATTCACATCGTCAAACAATAATAATATCACCGCACTCTTTCCAATAATACATTTGATTCCTCAAAGAAGGTGAAAGGGATAGCTGGCATTTACATTCCTAGTCATGTTCTCTACTTGGTTTTGTCTAAACCAGTGCTTTTCAGCCTTCATGCTGCTGCAACCCTTTAAAGCAGTTTCTTATATTGTAGTGACAATCAGTCATAAAACTATTTTTGTTGTTTGCTACTTCATAACTTTAATTATCTACTGTTATGAAATGTAAAGTAAATATCTGTGTTTTCAAGTGGTTTTAGGAGACCCCAATACATAGAAATCCACTAGTTGAGAAATACTGGTCTAAATCCTTACGTGGGAGCTAGAGCCTTTGCAGGACAAAGATAGTATCTGTTTGTTTCATTTTGCTAACATATTTTCTTCTTTAAAAAAAAAAAATGACCTGATTAATAAAACTGCTAATGGACCTACCATACAGTGTTAGCATCTTTACATAAACACACACACACACACACACACACACACACACACACACAATAGCCTGTGTTCAAAATTCTGTTGCTCTTAGATCAATTAAGCATTCTCTTGCATGTGCTGATCCTTGTCATGTGCATTTCCTGGAGATCCCTATATGTATTTTGTGGACCTAATGGACTCCCAGTCATATTTTAGTAACCTACTTGAGCATTGCTGCTCTGAGATCTTTCATCTAGAACTTCTGTGGAACTTTATCATCCATGCAGTTAACACTTTAGACATAACCATGGTGATACCGAAAATGGATGGCCTCTTTATAATTAGATGGACAATCATTTGAAGTCATATAAGACTATAATTTTCTTTTAGTTCATTAGCTTTGGATTCTTTGAGATACAAAAAAAAAATGAAATTAACATAAATATTATATTTATTTCCAAACACTATGGTTTCTTAGTATTTCCTCAAAACTTGTCTTATAATATCACTGCCAACACCAGAAATGATTCACTAATAAAAGATGTTATTAAATGTTTTATAAGGAAAAAAATAAAAACTTGACTAATTTAAGATATCTGTTTGTGGTAAAGTAAATCAGAGCTGTCTGCTCATCATGCTGATATAATTCAAGTATTTCTCTGTATGTCAAATAAATACCTATAGGACACAGAGTCCTTCTTTCTCAAGGATATTGACATGTGGATGTTACTCTAAGTCTAGTGCACTGCTTTTGTAAAACATTTCTGACTTTGGAAGAGGACATATTGATGCATAGAACCCTGAGAGGATGCTGGAACATGGCAGAAATGATGGTCTTGGTGAATTTCTACACAAAGGACAATGGCACATTCATATTATACCATAACTGGGATGACCAGCCAAACTCACATTAGACTAAATGGAAAAAATTCAAACATCAAGCTTATACTGACAACACAGCTATATTTTCACAGTGCTAGAAATGTACTGCCTGTGCTGGCCAGTAGTCAGCGTTTGAATGATGTCTCATTTGATTCCAAGAAAGCCCAAGCAGCTGGACTGTTTGGACATCCCAAACTTTCTCTTCGGAAAGAGCTGCACTGATACTGATGGCACTCAAATCTCGATTGTATTTTCTTTTGAAATGATGACCTCTACATTAGCTATCTATCACTGCATGGAACACTCCTGAGACTGGGTAGAATAAAACAGCATTTATTATTAATGTTCCACAAGTTTATAGGTCAACTGAGTGATTTCACAGATCTCATTAAGGGTAGGCTTGGCAGATCCTGGCTGGAGCTGCAGTTGCATATGTGGTAGATTGGCAGGGTGGCTGAAGGTTGACACGTCTTTAATGATCTCACTCACACATCCTACAGCTGGCATATAAACCAGAGCGATGCATGCACTGAGCCATGGGCCTCTCTTCCAGACGGCTAGCCTCAGCTTGCTCACATAGCAGGATCACAAGAGAGCATTAGAAAGGCTGAAGCTTGTGTGTAGAAGTGACACACAGTTAAGGAACAAGAAAGCCATCAGGTTGAAACAGCTGCGGAACCCTCCATTCCCATGCAAGCAATCCAAGACACATTGTTCTAAACTCAGAATGAATCTTCAGTTTAACTAATCTAAACTGTCACTACCTTGACCTAAGGATTTTTTTCACCAAGATGTTCCAAATAAGACAGTTGCTTCTCCTTAACCAAGTAAAAAGTTTTCTTTGCCTGCCTTCCCTATTCGCCCTCCTATAGTATAACTTTCTTAAGTCTTTGGCTTAGCGCCAAGCACACAAATCATGAATTCTTGCCTATTCCAATAAAAAAATGAAATTTTAATGTATCCTGGTTTATCTTTTTTTTCATCTTACTTCTGTTTCTTTCTCTTGGCTCTAAGAGGTGATAAGGTCAGCTCATATTCAAGGATACACATGCTGGAGAGGCCGTTGCAGAGGTATACTCTAAATGACAAGATACATAGATATTTCATCAGTAGTGGGTATTTTTGTAGTTTAACCCCCTCTACCTCCTGCTTGACACATTCCTCAGACAGATTGTTTCCGTTTGACAAAACTGAATAGACTTAAGATTTTATATATATATATATACAAAGGTGGTAATATTTTATGAGACTATGGAAACTTTAAGAGATGGGGCCTGGTTCAAAGAAGGGGTGCACTAGGGGTGAGCCTTTGAAGGTCATACACACTCAGGTTGCAGCATACTCTACTCTGTATGCTACTATGTGGTCAAGAAATGATTAAGTCTCTACCACATACCTCCATACCAACATGGAGCTATTCTGCCATCTTTCCTCAGCATAATGAACTATGACTTCAATAGAAACCATGAGCCAAAATAAATCGTTCTTTACTTAAGCTGTTCCTATCAGGTATTATGGCTGCAAAATTTAACTAATACATCTGTTGATGCCATTGAGTATGCTAGGGTCAGATTTCATGCAGCTTTTCTTCTTGAGCATCACAGTGGCACTAACCATCCCCACAGTCCAAGAGAATATCCCATGCGTCTGACTGTGGTCATTCCTTAATGGTTAGGTACCATGTGCTTAGAGATGCCTTAGTGACACTAACTCTTCTCTGTTACAAATCCAATGTAATCCCTATCGAAATTCCAACTCAATGCTTTTGAAATTAAAAAAATAAAAAGACCCAGGATTGCTAAAACAACCGTGAACAATAAAAGAGATAGAGGTATCACCGTGAACAATAAAAGAAGAGATAGAGGTATCACCATCCTCTACAATTTCAAATTGTACTACAAAGTAACAGTACTAAAAATAACATGGTGATGACATAAATATGGACATGTTGATCAATAGAATATAATTGAGAACCCACATATAACCCCACACTCCTACAGCAACCTAGCTTATGATAGAGACTAAAACACACACTATAATGAAGAAAACATCTTCAACAAATGGTGTTGGTCATACTGGGTAGCTACAGGTAGAAGCATGAAACTAGATCCTTGTTTCTCACTCTATGAAACTCAACTCTAAATGGATCAAGAACCTCAAAATAAGACATGATATCCTGGCTCTGACAGAGAAAGATGGTGCATACAATTGGAGTCATTGTCATACTAATAGAGTCTCTCAATAGGATCTTAGTGGTCCTGACATTCAAACCAAAAATGAAAATACTGGTGCCTTATGAAGTGGTTGCATTTTAACTATTCAAATCAGAAAAATTCTCATTTGTAACAGGTATCTTCAAGCATAAGCTGGCCTCATACTCAGCCAAAAAAAAGAGAGAGAGAGAGAGAGAAATGTGTATTCAACTATCGTTCTGTTTATTCTTCTGCTTTTCCAGTTAAAGAATCTTTCACAGGTCAACAAATTATGTTGTACTTTACCTACAGTCTCCACATAGCAGTATATATTTTGAAGATCCTACAATCTAGCACTTGTTAAGTACTGAGACATTTAGGATTCAGTGTTCAAGGATATATCCTATAAGGCTACTGCTGGATATCTTGGGAGTAGAAACTTCTTTAACATATCTTCCCACACTGAACACTACTACTAATTACTGTGGAGATAAAAGTCTATGGTCCATACTTCAGAATCAAAATGAAATATTAATGTAAGAATTTTCCACAACTTGGCTACTACAGAAATTGAGTCTCCTGTCTTAATTTTGTTTCAATGAATAATTGGAAGTTAATATAGATCTGTACAAAATTTTTCGTTCAAATAGATTGAGACTAAGCTCAGTCTTATTGGGCAGATTAGAAGAACACACAGGTTTAGAAGAATTCACAGGTATTCTTCTAATAAGGATAAAAAGAGACCACAGTGTTCATCAGATGTCTCATCTCTAATTCTAACGACAGGGCGGCAGAGAGTTTCTAGCTGGAAGAAGTAGAGGCATTCAGAACTCTCTTTAGAAAATTCAGCTCTTCTTCAAGAAAGGCAAGCACTGAGTATGCTATCCCCTGGCAGATTTTCATATCCTAGACATTCTTATCAAGATGCAATTTCTCAGTGATCAGTCCAGACTCTACTTCCAAGAGAGTTGATTATGAATTCACCCCAGCCAGAAGCTTAAAGGTAAAATGGATAGTAATGATACAGGTATGCTCAAAAGGCCTGAGTCAGGGGCAATTCGTAAGGTCACAGAGGAACAGAGGAAGAAGAGTCAGATGATGTGACAAAAGTGATTCAGTTTGGAAAGAAATGAGGCCACTGCCATACATTCATAATCACACTCTGCACGGGGGTAGCTCTTGAAGAGTTTGTTTTATTTTTTTAATTTTTTTTTTTTTGGCAGAGTTTTCACAGCTCCCAGTTTTATTTTATCCACACACCTTCTCTTGAAACTATGCAGACCAGGTTGAATAAAATTCACAGCATTTGTGGGGAAGAAAAATGAAGGCAAAGAAAGGAAAGGTGATGTGCTCAATGTCACCTAAAGGAATAAATTTAGAACTAGGCCACCTCCAGGTCTGTGCTTCTCAGGGTTAGTGTTCTAAGATTTCTGTATACTTAACAAACATGCTAGGTGCCAGCCTTCCTTAACTACTCTCAAATGTAGCTGACCCTCTGTTCTTCCCATCTATCTCTTCTTCCCACCACCCCATCTTTGGTCAGATCCCATGAATCCTCTTCCCTCCACATCCTGTTTCCTGCCACCCATTTAACTGTGGGTGAAGTGTGTGAAGGAAGCGAACTTGACTTTAGCATCTGCTTGTGCTATTTTACAAACTCAAGTAAAGGATAAAATTTTATTAGATTGATATTGAAAAGCAAAGAGGAAGAATCGATATTAGTGCTGGTATTTTATTAGAGATCCTAATCATGCTAAACTTGATGTTAATTGATGATGATAGCCAAAGGCAGTCGAGCTGGATAAATGCAAGTTTTAGAGTGGGCCAGACACCAGTCAAGTACAAAGTATAGCTGCTTACTTTGAAGAAGTTTTGGGGTTTTTGTCTTGTTTTTACTTATTGGTTTGTTTCACACAGGGTCACTATGTAGCCCTTGGCTGTCTTGAAACTAACCATGTTAGACCAGGCTAGCCTCAAATTTCTAACATCCTCCACCCCTGTGTTTCCTGAATGCTGGAATTATAAGTAAGTGTCACCATACCCAGCAAACACGGACATGTTATTTAACCTCCATGGGCCTCAATTTGCTCAATAACAAAGGAAGAATGCTAGTATTTATCTCTGATTCTTCGGATATTAAATGATGTAATATATAAAACTCCCAAAATAACATATGAGCACAACTTTCTTCACATAAATCATTTGTAAAGCCATATATAGGATAACACACATCAAATAATTTACATAAAATAAAGGGGGAAGTTCATCTAACTAAAATGTCTCAGCCTTCTTTATCTAAAACATGCTGATGAGAAATGTTAACACTTAATGGGCCTAGTGATCAGCCAGGGCTCTGGCCTTCAGTGCCTTCATAGAAGGCATAGCAAGAGGTGTTGCATAAGAATGTTATGTCTTTCTGTTCTAAAAAGTGTTGGAAGCTCCCAGTTTAATGAAAATGTGCAGCTGATTTTCCCTCAGCTCTCTTCACGGTGTGGGAATCATCATATTGCCATATTACCAGACTCTGACATCCTCATTCTCAAAAGCTTTTCAGCAAGGTTCATGAGTAGAGTTTAGAAGATAAAATTGAAAAGTTCAAACAACTAGCCAATAATCAACCCAAAGTTTCAGAAAAACAAAAACTCATCCAGTAGGACATCCTTGCTTTCACTCCAGGGGAAATCTAATCAATATCACTAAGTGTGAGAATCTAATCTCTCTTGCATTCCAAAGTCTTCCTGACACCCCCATTGTTCCCAGTGTCCTCTCCAGCATCCCCCTGCAGAGAGGTTTTTCAAGCCTGCTTCAAATTGAACCAAAACATTTCTCCTGCCCAGACAAAGCCAGGAAACTTTGCTTTCTGCTACTTTCAGCTAAAATTCAGCTTCCTATTATGTGAGCAAGTAGGTTACAATCCATCTTCCTTTGGAAGGCTGTGACTCTGCTCCATGGTTCCTAATGAACTGGCAAGGCCAATTAAGCATTACATAGAATACTTGTAGCCAGCTAACCCAACAAAGAACAGATAGATGAATGAACGCATTGTCTTATATAAATGAAGATGACCAGGAAACAGGACTTTTGTTGCTTTTCAGCCTTCAGGGAAGTGGTTGCACAAATTCACAAAACTAATATCTTTCTTTCCCCTTTGAAACAACTTTGCCAAACAGATTCAAATAACATTTACTGAATATAAAATATGTGCAGAGGAAAAAAAGAAAGGAGCCAGGGTTGAAGAAATAGAAAAAGCAGAACAGTGCTGTGTCAGAAGAAATTCTGTTAAAGGAGCTCAATAGGCAGGTGGCTTCTGGAAGGGGACCCAGTATTTCGCAAAGTCTGTACATTTATGCACCCCAGAATTGCTTCCAACCTCTGAAAAAAAACTATCGTTTGTGCACTGCTGCATCTCTCTAAAATCTGACATGGTGTGAATCATCAGTGTCTGGGTATTTACATACTCTAATTGAACAAACTTTTACAGGATCTTATTGAAGATCCTGACTGCTGTTCAGATCAATTAATTTCTTATTATGGAATTTCTGATTTGATTCAAACAATTTTAAAGTTAAATTGTTTTAGAAGTTCTAAAACAATTTCAGAAAGTTTATGGTATGGCTGCAATAAATACCTTTATGGCCCACCCTATGCCTCACTAGGAGACAGGCGTGACACAGATTTGTGACTTCAAATAAGCTCTCACCATCAATCCTGGTATATACCATAAATATAGGAAAGTTGTTTTAAATGTCTTATGAACCCAAAATATAATGGAGCTACCAAGAAATGTCTAAATTAAGTACAAATCTTGATGTCATTAAATACAAACTGTTCTGTTGGAATTCCTTATACCTTGTCACTTTATGGCATTATATACTGCCATTTTAAATTTTCTTTGTGTCTTAGAATGCAAGACAGAATTATTGTTCTGAACTCACTATAAACTAGGAAATAGATTACTTTCTCTCCTCTTTCTTTTTTCTTACCAATTTAAAAATAAGTTAGCAGATCCAGGACCTAACTATTAGCCTTCTAAGTTAAGCAGGCCAAAGTTTATTTTAGCCTGTGGAGGCCTTCACAGAGGCCTGCTCCTGCTCAGGAGCTAACCTCAGATCAAAGAGTACCCCCTTTTTTAACTTTAATTTCATTTATGTATTTATTTATACAATTCATTCACTTTGTATTCTTGCTGCAGCTCCCTCCTTCATCTCCTCCTGGTTCTACCCTCCCTCCATCTTATGCTCCTATGTCCTTACCCTAGTATCCTGATAGGGGTGGACCTCCTCCCCTTCTATCTGACCCTAGCTTATCAAGTCTCATCAAGGCTGGCTGCTTCATCTTCCTCTGTGGCTGGCAAGACTGCATTCTCCAAGGGGAGGTGATCAAAGACCCTACCACTGAGTTCTTATCAGAGACAGTCCCTGCACCCCTTATTAGGGGACCCATTTGGGAACTGAGCAACCGATGGGCTTCCTTTGAACAGGGAGTCTATGTAATCTCCATGCATGGTCCTTGGTTGGAGTACTGGTCTCTGCAAACATCCCCTGGGCCCATGTATTTTGCCTCTATTGTTCTCCTTGTGGAATTTCTGTCCTCTTCAGATCTTTCTATCTCCTTCTTCTTCTTAGGAATTCCAGCTGTCTGTCCAAAGTTTGGCTATGACTCTCAATATCTCCTTCTATACCCTCGTGGGTAGAGTCTTTCAGAAGTCCCCTGTGGAAGGCTCCTGTCCTGTTCCTTGTTTTCTCTTACTTTCGAAGTCTATCCTGTTTGCCCTTCTGAATGAGTATTAAGCATCTTCCCTAGGGCCCTCCTTGTTGTTTAGCTTCTTTACAACTATAGATTTTAGTATATCTATCCTGTACTATATGACTAAAATCCACTTATAAGTGAGTATTTATCCTATGTGTCTTTTTGCTTATGGGTTACTTCACTCAGGATGATCTTTTCTAGTTCCCACCATTTGCCTGCAAATTTCATGATTTCATTGTTTTTAATTGCTGAGTAGTATTCCATTGTGTAAATAAATGTACCACACTTTCTGTATCCATTCCTCCTTTGAGGAACATCTAAGTTGTTTCCAGATTCTGGTTATTAAAAATAAAGTTGCTATGAACATAGTTGAGAAAATGTCCTTATTGAGGGCTAAAATCTAGAATATATAAAGAACTGAAGATTTTTAAACACCAACAAACCAAATAATACAATTTTAAAAATGGGGTACAAAGATAAATAGAGAATTCTCAACAGAGGAATAGTGAATGGCAGAGAAACACTTAAAGAAATGTTCAACATTCTTAGTTATTCAGGAAATGCAAATCAAAAAGACCCTGAGATTTCATCTCACACCCATCAGAATGGCTAAGATCAAAAACTCAAAGGGTGATGCACGCTGGCAAGGATGTGGAAAAAGAGGAACCCTCCTCCATTGCTGGTAGGATTGTAACCTCGTATAACCACTTTGGAAATTAATCTGTCGCTTTCTCAGAAAATTAGGAATAGTGCTACCTCAAGATCCAACTATACCACTTGTAGGCATATACCCAAAAGATGCCCCACCATCTAACAAAGAGCCCCCTTTTTCAACTCCTTGTCGCTTTGGCTAGAAACTGCTTTTACAGGGACTTTATTGCAGTTAAAAAAGAAGTGGCCAGTTTAAGTTTTCTGCCTTGCCAGCAGTGTAGCTAGTCCCTAGTCTTAGAGAAGGAATACTGGACTCCCTCTCTTATTTCTTTTTTTTTTTCAATCATCCATCATCATGATCAATTGCCTGAGCCATCAGGTCTTCAAGAAAAGAGATAATGTGAAAGAATGGGGATTCCACATCCTTGTCCAGATCCTACCCTGAACCCTGGAACCTTGCCGAAGCAGAGAGAGTCATTGACAGCAGAATTTAACAACACTGAGTCAGAGGTCCCGCTGAGAATCTGCAGAGAGGAGCCACCTTTTCTACATTGTAGGCAGGGTGGGTGAATTGCTGATAGTTGAAGACAAGATACTGACCCATGTCTTGCCCCTAAGAAAGCTCTTTTTTATAGAGGATTTAACCTCATACTCTGCCAGGTTAGCTTACAAACTAAGTAGGTATAGTGTTAAGATTAAATTACTGTTTTCTATAATATTGGCATTCAGCATGGTGAAGAAGGTGGTATCTTTCAGGAGTAGCAAAGACTACTTGAGTGTCCTGTCATCTGGTAAGAAGAATATATTTTTTTCACTGTAATATCAGTCTAACAATCAATGCTAAAACTGGTGCTTGTCCCACAATAGCTACACTCTCCTTATAGTAACAAGAAAATTTGAACAGCTAGATATTACATATTTCACACTACTTCACTACAGCTCCCAGAATAGCAATTATCATGTATAGACTAGAAATAACATAGGTATCTTTCACCTTACTACCTTAAAAATCTTTGGCCCTCAGTGTGAGCCCTTTTCTTTTCCCATAACCTCATGACCCAGAAATACACTTTCTGGTAAAACAGTTCAACCAGTATTCCATGTTCTGGTGGAGTAATAGGAGAAAGACTTGAGGTATGCATGCAAAGAAACCACACATCTGTTTTTATTTGACAACTCTAGACTGTGATAAAAGGCAAAGAGATAGAGAGAAGCACAATAAAAACCAACACAACACAAACGTCCTTAAGCTTCACTAACTGAATTTGGAGCTTTGCATTTTAGAAAATTACAGTGTTCCAGTAAACAGTGTTCCATTAAAGTGAATGTCTCAGTTACTCTAATAGGGGCCTATCTTAGTCATCACTCGGTAAAATTATTTACTGGAAAAACTGTAAATATATGAAAGTGTTCTTATTCCTTAGTTCTTATGGAATTACTCTGGTTTGGAGCATCCTTTTTTTAGAGAGACTATAGATTTCACAGACAAAGACATACAATTATGAAAATAATCATAAAATCGTGGGATGGGGAGATTGTTCAGAGATAGGGGCATTTGCTTCACAATCATGACGAGCAGAGTTTGGATCTCAATACTCATGTAACCATCCAAGCATTTTGAAAAAGACTACAACCCCAGCTCTGAGAGGGAAATGACAGAAGACTTGCTAACTTTCAAACTAGCCAAGAAAATATAAGCCCCAAATGCAGGGAGAGACTATGCCTCGAAAGAATAGGCAGAGAGTAAAAGAGAATGACACAGAGTATTCTTTTTCCTTCCCTGTATTCTCAGTTAACGTACATGTCACACACACACACACACACACACACACACACACACGGATATACACTCACATAAACACACACTGAAATGCTAGCTTTAAAACATTTCTAACAATTGGTTTATAAATGAGCAAATTAAAATGCTCTGCTAGCAATGAAAAAATATTCTTTTGTATTTACAGAAGTTGGTTCACACAAATGATAAAACTAGACTTTGAAGAGCTAAGATGAAAGGAGAGATTTATTGGTTCTTGTACTCAAAGAAAGGTCAGTGATAAAACTGAAATCCAAAAGAGAAGAGATTAGCTCTCCCCTCTTTTTTTTCTCAAATACACCACACACAGAGATACACATATACACACACACACAGGTATACTTTTCCCATTTCAAGCTCAAATCAGTCATTTCAGATATCTTTCTCCACACATGAATATTACTCAACTTCACTATCCAAGAAGGACTTTCCAAATATATTCTTTTCTCCCAAAAATGCAAAAGAGTAAGAGGGCTTAGCCAGACCTAGCCTGTATCACACCCTTTACCCTCAATCAACTAATTCTCGGCACAGAAAGAAACATCTAAGAAGATAGTGACTCACGTTTAGTTATTCGTTCAACACTTTACATTGAAAGCAGAACACACCTTTTGTTTGAGAAGGCTGACAAGAACATTTGAGGAAGTTGGACATTGTTTATTCTGTGTCTCAGAACTCAGATACCAAGAAGCATTCTTACAACCTGATCATAAAGAAAAGGGAGACTCCTGACTCCTGGCTTCTGAAAGGAAGCACACCTGGATGAGGATAAACATCAGTGCGTATCTGTGTCCTCTCTATCTTTTGGGCTATTTCTGGAACAAGCCCTTCATGAATTCCCATGAGGAAGCAACTGAATCCATCCCTGATGGACATAAACTGTGACTGATTTAAAATGTTTAGAGATAGTGGCAGACATGAGTTTTAGGTGGCTAGAAGAAGGATATTTGATGGCATGTTTGTAAAGGAGAAGGCCCTGGAGATAGGCCACAATTTTCTGCAATCCATATAGTTTCCCATTTGAACTCTTTTGGGTGTGTGCACTGAATTCCGAGTCCGGGATATTGGGCATGAAGTAGAAAGGTCCTGGATAGCCCCATGAGGAGATCAGGGTTGAAACCACTTTTTTCTCTTTTCTGGTACAATGGAGGACTTCAGAGGTAGTATATAAAACCCATCAAACAACCAGAATTTGTAGCTAAATCATAACTCCGGGACCCAACATCCCCCATCTCTGCCCCAGAGGGAATAGATGTCCTGTCAGATGTTCGCCTGCAGAGTTAAATAAAGTAAGACACTGGAATCTTAGAGTCCAGACCATAAAACATAATTGAACAAATCTCTACAGACAGTGTAAAATATTGAATCCTGTCTTACACAGATGGGATTATTTAGCCTTCACACAACCTTCAAATAACACATTGTGGTCCTTTTAATCAATCCATAATTCAAAGAGGACATCCTTTAGCCTCCAGAGTGTTTCGAGATGACAATAGCTGTAGGCAGACTAAGTCAAAGTGTATTTTATTACAGAAGTCAAAGTCAGCCAGGGCCATAATTTCATAAATCTCATTAGTGATTATAGTTTCTTATTTCGAGGTATGATAAAATACCATTTTTACACTGTAAATGTATCTCAGCCAGGAGCAGAGATCCCAGGGCCTCTCCACAGGCACCCAGAACAAAAGGATGCCTTGTGTGAGAGGCTGTGCCAGCCGTGATAAGGAATTCTGCAGAGGAGTGCTGTCCTCTGCCTACACACACGGCACCTTAATGAAAGATTGGAAAGCAGAACAGCCCCTATCTGAGTCCCCAGGGATGGAGAGGCAGGGTCTTTGAAAATGCCACAGCGAATGACCCTCTTCCACAGCTTCTGCTCTGTTTCTCCTGCCTGTCCCAGTGTCATGCAAATGTGGACTAGAAATCTTCATATCGTCAGACACACTTGAACTTACAGAGGAGGGACTGCAGACTTAACAGAAGTAAGTTGCATCCGCAGAAACTCTTGACGAAACACTATAAATCTTCCTCCATCAATCAGTTGGCTATGCAGTTATGCCCATGTGGTCATGGATCACAGTTGCAATAAGAGGTAAGAGGCAATTAATATTCCTTGGGAGGCAGTTTTCAAATTGTGATTCCAGGCAATGCCACAGGCAAGGCATTGGGGAGACAATACTAAAAGGGCCCTTTTTCACATGCTGAAGAATTGGAAAAAATTGGGAGAATGCTCAGCCAGGAAAGTACTCCCCCACAAACACCAGAAGGACCTGAGCTAGCTTCCCCCAAATTCGATATAAAAAATGATTGACTATAGTGGAGTTTGCTTATAATCCTAGTGTGAGGAAGAAGAGCTCATTGGCTAGCTACTCTACTGACTCGGTGGGCTCCAGGCCAGTGAGAGACTGTGAGGAGCTATACATTCAAAAATGACCTCTGGCCTCCCCACACATATGCACACATGTGTGAATAAGTAAATTAAAGAATTAAATGCAGTAAGAAAGTATACAGGGATAACACAGTCTAGAGAATGGTGGAATTCAAGGAATGTTAAGAAATGGTTAAAACAAAACCCAAGAAGCTAATGGGAGTGAACCATTGCAGTGAGGAGAAGGAAGAACATTCCAGGTAGAAGGAAGAACATATATAATAAATGCATGACACACAGTTTAGCCAAACTAGACTATGGCTAGTGTTTGCCTGGTCCTAACTCATTTCCCACCTGTGTTGTTATAAACAGTGACATTTCCTTGTCTCAGTGACATTTCCTAATGCTCTGTGTCTTTTGAATACTAAATTATAGGTTCACCATTGAGACTGGAAACATAGAAAGGGGTGTTAGAGGGATGCCCTCCAACTTTGAAGATTGATGTCTAATATGCTCTCCTCTGGTGTGGATAAAAACGTGTTTTTGTTTTGGTGTCAGGTGTAGGATGTGGGACTGATTCGGATGGTCCACAGCAGTAGACTATTTGCCTCATGTGGGCTCTGAAAGGAGCTCCTTGCCAGCTGCAGATAGTTTATGTCTAAGGCCTCTGGAGAGAGAATAAATGCCAGATCCTGGAGACTGTGGAGCTCCTAGAAAGAACATGGCTGCTTCTTCTTCTCCCTTGCTGATCCTGGTTGCTGTAGGGAGGCAAGAAATTGGATAGCTCCTGACCCAAGGAATAGACTGGCTCCAAGGAACTCAATGACCCTAACTGGCAAGAATGAGCTAAGAGAGCTGTGTCCCTTCTCCCACTAACACATTCTCTCTCCTTCCTGGTGTTGGGGTGTTAGAAAAGAAATTGGGATGGAGTAGGGAGAAAAATATAAAAGAAATGTAAATAAAATAGTTTGTTTGTTGTTTTTTTTTTTTAAAAAAAAAACATGTCTACACTCCTATGTATATGGGATGGAACATATTTTATTCAACAGTCAAGGAAACTCCACTGAAATAATCTAAGAAGGAGAAGGAGCAAAGTAAAATTTGTGTTGAAGGAAGCTAATTTTGGTAGCAAAGGAGAGAAGAAATTACTGCAGTGGGTAAAGCTGTACTCAAGGAGACCAATTAGCCCAATGGGTCTCAAGGTGCATCCCCCAAAGAAATGCCTCTTTGTAGCAGAGTTTTCCAATAGAAATACACTGCGGGGCACTGTTTAAAATATTCTAGCGGCTACATTAGTCAAAGTAGAAAGAAACAGATAAAATTAATTTTACTGTGTCTTAAGTAAGTCAATGCATCAAAGATACTACAACTGTACCAAGTAATAAATATTAAAGAACTAGTAATTTTTTAACATTCTTTTTCTTCCTCTTTTGATTTGTGCTCAGAAATGGAATCCCCTTCACCCTTAGCTGTTCCTTTAGTTCATTTACTAGGAGGGGTCGCCCACCTAGCCCATTGAGGCTGCTGGAGTCAGGCTTTTTGCCTTAACACTTTACCTTCCATTGACTGCACAGGGGAAGGAGAAGCAGGCGAAATCAAGAGGAGAGTAGTTATGATATACGGAGCACTCAGCAAATAATCGTTAAATAAGTAAACAAGGGCCAAGATATGGTTAAACCTTTGCACTTAGTAAAAATAAGGTACCTCTCCTAACTTGCCTTTGCAACATTGATTGGAAACTAACTTCAAATTGGATAAATGAGCCCAAATTCCTTGCTTTTCATCGGTGAACTGTACCCTTACATGACAAACAAGAAGGCGAAGCTGAAAAGGTGAGCAGAGCAATCCATGAGCATAGCAATGGCGTTCATTAATGACTGGAAATGGTATTTCATTAAATTCCATGTCAATAGCAGGAACAATTTAACTTAGATCGTCAATGGCTTTACTACTTTTTTTTTAATTGTGTGCAGAAATACTTTAGGTACATTTCAGCAATAGTACTAGGAATTATGGGAGAACTGAGAAAGCAATAAAGTCCTGCATAATTTATCCTCATTCATGTTTTATTATGGAAACTAAAGCATGAGAGAAAGATCCTGGGAGGAGGTTTTGTTTTCATCTCCTCATGTTCAGGAACTTTGGCCTCATGTTTAATCATTGTAACCTTAAGGGACATAGTAGTAGCAGCCCCTAAGCACCATTCTGGCTTCTTTGCCTAAAATAAAGTTTCAGCTTCCTAAATGCTTCTCATGAGTGTAAGCAAGGGGGCAAGGATTGCATTCTCTACACTAGGAGAGCAATTTTCTGTGGTGAGGCAGATTGGCCCACACAGCCTTTTTTTTTTTTTTTGCTTTCTCAGGCTCTATCTATCTCCTACACTGATAATCAGAGAAATCTGTATAACCCAGCATTTTCCTCTAAATCTGCTGCTTCAGATGTCTAAGTGGATTGACACTTAAGATAAGCAAGAAGATATAGTACATACATATATGTATGTATGACATGTATGTGTATTGTATGTATGTGTATTGTATGTATGTATAATGCATATATGTGTTGTATGTACATTGTATGTGGATATGTATGCAATTATGTACATATGTATATATATGATGTATTTGTAGTCTATGTGTACATGTATATGATGTATATAATTGTGACCATGTATATGATTCTCCAGCTCCAAAGACACGGTCACAAAATTTAATACTGGCTCTGCATGAGGTAAATATTTTATCAGGCAGTCATTAAGCCCTCAAAATTAACTCTTTCTGCAGACCTCGGTTTCCTTATTTATAGAGACAACTACCGTGAGTTCTAAGCACCTTCCGGTTCTAAGATTCTTGGATTCACAAACGGAGATACACCTGCCAATGCCCAGAGACGATTAAGAGTCAAATATCCAATGTTTTTCCAAAACAAGAAAGAGTCAAAATTCAGAATGGGTGGCCTTTAAATGCCAAGTGTTGCCACATCCTCTTCATACGTAAGACACAAGACTTTGGCAACGAGCTCTTTAAAATGGCTATGATCACCAGTGGCTACTCCTCTGCTTTAAAAATGTAGCTATGTTCGTTTGTTTGGTTTGTTTTTAAATGTAAGTTGTTAAGTTACTTCTCTGTTTGGTTTGCATTTCATCCAGTTAACGCAGTATAACTGTCTTTTGTCTGTGAGAGCTGCCAGGGCTCTGTGCTTTCAAGTATATTATACACTAAGTCTGCAGCTCTCCACACCGCCAGCATGCACGTCATAATACACTTTCAATAAAATACATGAACTTGTTCAGAGAGAATAGTAGGGGGCAAGAAATTGAAAATTCTAGCCCCACACTGAGTAAGCCACGGGAGAGTTGGGCCTCTGTGTTTTAAATGAAAACCTTTCATCTTTGGAGAAGATTCTGGCGTCCTGGTTAACGCGGGACATTTTACTCATCATCCGTCCTCCTCAGAACCCTGCAGGGCGACAATGTCAAAAGCGCGGCTACGGAGACGTCTCATTGTTTCAAATATAGTTGCTTTCCTTCCTGCTTTTTTTTTTTCCTTAGTTTCACACACACTCAGCAGAACGGATGCGATGCCTCCCATTGCGTTCTTTCTTTCCCAGAGGGTGATGCTGAGACAGGAGGGGGTCATGGATGTGTTTTTCTCGCGTGTTCCTGTTTTTCTCGGCAGAAAAATTGGACTCTCTTCCCCCTACTGTCTCTCACCAGACCATTTTAGATTTCTTAAAATAAAAGTGAGGATTCTGAACCCCGCTGCTCTCTCCTCTGTGTCTCCTCCTATCTGCCAAGGTTCGGAAGGACGCTGTGTCTGGAGTCCTCAGCACTGTCTTCTGTGGCCCTTTACTTCTCGCTGAATGCACAGACAGGACATTATTGCAAGTTTCAACTGTTCTTCTCAGAAACAGCCTAATTCCACTGTCTTTTACTTCTCATGCTCTCAGATTTCTACTTTCAGAGTTAGAGGAGCCAGAATTTACCTACTCATGACCTGGCTACCATTCATGGGTATATCAAAAACAGTTGTTAGGAAATTTGTTTGTTTATCTGTCTTCTGTCTAAGAGATCTCAGCTAAGAACTTAAACAGGTAGAGAGAAGAGTTATCTCATCCTCTCACATAACTCCCCAGGAATACTCTTGAGAAGTTCCCCTGTTCCCCTTCATTAAAACCTGTTAATCATCCTTCTGAATGCCCAATCTGATGTGATAATGGTGGTTTATGTCTTCCAGAGAGTTCTGAGCCTCAGGAATAAGCCCTCTGCCCTTAACAGAGGTCCGGCCCTCAGCAGTCCCTCCTCCACTCCTACCTTTGGTCTCCCAGTTCCATCCTTGGTCCTCAGACCGCATCCTATTTTCCAGTCACACCCAAAAGAATACAGGTTACTGAGTACAACCTGAACACACACATCTTCCTCCACTCCCAAATGCCCCTCCCTTGACTAGATGCACATAAAAATCATCTGATTTGTCTTTAAAAACTCAGCTTAGCCTGTGCGTGGAGTCGTTTCTGAACACTTCTCAAGGAAAGTGCAAAAACTTCTTCCTCTATAAAGTCACAAAATCAACTTACATGGAGATTTGTGAGTTCAAGAGCTTACAGACTGAAAGCAGAAGCTGCTGTTCCCAGTCCAGACTGTACATTCCCTACAGGCTAGGATATGTCCATTCTTAATGATTCTCTAAGATCTAGCACAAGGCCTGAAATATGATAGATGTCTGGAAAATACTAAATAAATGAGTGATGGAGAACATTGTTTTCCTTTTTTAAAATAAGCCTGTGGAGCTGGCTATAGTGCCACACACCTGCAATCTCAGCACTTGAGAGGTGGAGTTCAAAGGGAAGAGAAGACAGAGGCCACCCTCCTCTACGTAGCAATCCCAAAGCTAGCCTGCGCTACCTACAACAAGGCTTCAAAAATATTACTATTAATAATAATAAATAATAAAATTTATCAATGGTCACCTCCTTAAAACTTAAAACAGAAATTCACTTATATGTTTAATTTTCTCCACTTATTCTTTATATCCTAATCAGGGAAAGGATCCCAGAGCCATGTTGATCATTTTATCCCAAGGACCACTGGACCCCAAGGGAAATACTAGGTCAACAGTGACATGTACTATGGTATTTCTTAATTATGCAAATAGCCATCTGTTCAAATACCATTTGGGTTCATTTAATGCATATACTTTAGGATAAAGGGGAAACAAAAAAATGTGTCTCACTTTAGACTCATAAAATTCAGAGTAGTGCCTGATTCATTTCAAGTTATGAAGGGTCTCCACTTTAATAGTGCATTCTTTCTCTGTGGCCAGAATCCTAAATCTTTTTAATTGCAGTTTAAACACCTGTAGCCAAAATTTAAATGCCTTTCTCATTTAAATTCTAAGCATTAACATTCCAAATATCTCAATTATGCAAATGACAAAAGAAAGGGGCAGAAGTTTTCCTTAAGGCTCCCCACCCCCAACATACCATCCACCACTCAATTATGGTTTCTCTTTGAGATCACAGCAAGGTGACTAAATTTCCTGGATGACCCTACATTAAGCCCTGGCAGTTTTCAAAGGGTTGGGATGTGGTGGGTAAAAATAACTAGCACTGTTCAGTAGCTGCTGTTTTCTAACTACTACGTTGCATCTTCGAAGCAACTTGGTTAAATATGTCCAAAACTCACATAGCACTTACAGCTTAGGAATGTCAAACCCAGTGCTCCATTGAAGCTAAGGTCTAACTACAGTCCCTTAGTTACAAAGTTAGCAAGCGGTAAGGCAAGGGTTTTGAAGAGATGGGTCTGGGTTCTATATCCCTTCTCTACATCACTGTTTTCCAAATGTCCATAGGCATATGCTACAGGGAATTTTCTAAGGAACTGAAATTGTCTTAAGAGAAAGAAAAAAATCATATATATATATATATATATATCCTATTTTAACAATATAATTCCACATATATAGTTTTATCTGCATATCTGCGTGTATATGATTTTACAAACACAATTAGTAACTCAGTCCCTTGCATTAAGGCAGCTGGGTTGAAAGATAATTTGGTCAATAATTTTTTGAATATTTTCTATTGTTTTTATTTATGACATTAACATGCATGATTTTAATTCCAATGATAAGATTAAAGTGAAAAGGGGAATTAAAAAGGTTGAAATACTTAAGGAAAACTGATTAAAAATATGTGTTAATCTAAATGGAGGTTAATCTACAGAATGAGTACCTTTTGCAACTAACCATTAGATTCCATTTTACATCCACTAAAATGGCTGAGATCAAAAAGTCAAGTGACAGCATATGCTGGCAATGACGTGGAGCAAGGGGAACACTCCTTCATTGCTGATGGAAGTGCAAACTTGCACAGTCACTGTGGAAATCAGTCTGGAGGTTTCTCAGAAAATTAGTGCTACCTCAGGGCTCAGCTATAACACTCCTGGGCATATACCCAAAAGATGCTCCACCATACCACAAGGACACTTGCTCAACTATGTTCATAGCAACTTTATTTGTAATAGCCAAAAACTGCAAACAACCCAGATGTTCCTCAACCAAAGAATGGGAAAGGAAAATGTGGTACATTTACTCCATGGAATACTGCTCAGCTATTAAAAACAAAGACATCATGCAGTTTGCAGGCAAATAGATAGATCTAGGAAAAAAATCATTCTGAGTGAGGTAACCCAGACCCAGAAAGACACACACAGTATGTACTCACTTACAAGTGGATAATAACCATAACATACAGGTTAACCATGCTATAATCCACAGACCCAAAGAAGCCAAGGAGGGCCCGTGGGAGAATGCTTGAATCTTACTCGGGAGAGGAAATAAAATAGGCATTAAACACCTGAAGTAGGTAGAAGGAGGGAGCTGGGCGGGAAAGGAGATGGCAAGGGTAAACGGATGGGGTGGTGTTGGGTAGGGCCAGGATCAAATGTTGGCAGAGCAGGGCAGGGGGTGGGAATGGGTGGAGGACCAGAAAAGAGAACCAGAGAGAACCAGAAATCAGTGGGGGCATAGGGACAGTGAAGGCTCCCAGGGAGTTTATGGGCTTCCTGGAGTGCTAACCTGAAACAATGAGACGTCATCACAGGACTCCATCATTGAAAGGTCTTACGTAGCTCACCTTCCTATTTGAGAGTGTTCCTGGGGCTCTGGTTTGCTGGGCACTGTGCTCAGCACTGTGTCCCCTCATTCTTACATGAAATTATATTTTCGGTGGTTCAGTGAAACGGCTTTTCCCTTAGATACTTCTGATCCTTTTTCTACTTTTATTTGTTTCAGATATTGGATTCCAGGTCGGTGACTGCCTCATCAAATACGTTAAAATGGCCGTAATAACTGGCTTTGTTTGTTAATTTGCTTTTAGTACCCATATGAGTTGTGAGGAAGTGGGGTCTGAATCCATTCTTCTTCTTGCCATTTTGACACATTCACAGTGTGCCAAGAAGAATTTCAACAGACAGATTTTATGAGTTTTAGACAAGTTATCTAAGCTCATTTATTTATTTTATTATATGATGTACATGGGTATTTTTCCTGCATGTAAATCTGTGCACCATGTATGTGTGTGGTGCCCATGGAGACCAGAAGAAGGCACAGCATCACACAGAACTGGTTGTGAGCTAGGAATCAACCTTAGAAGGATAGTCAGTGTCTTTAACCACTAAGCTATCTCTCCTGCTCCTGTACTTAATTTCTTCCCTTACAAGTGCAGAGTAAAAATGATGAAGTCCAGAAGTGAATAGGATTTAATGGAAATTCTATGTATGAAAAATCATGAGACAGAGATAAAGCAATCTGTGAATTTTAGTCATTTCAACAAATATTGAGAGAATCGGTGGTGTTCTGTCTTCGGCAGGATTGGAATACATGGGGAGACATAAAAAAGATAAAGAGTCTCGTGCTAGAATATTAGTCAAATAAATGACAATTTAGAGATGCTTATATCATGTATTAAATGACAAATGTGCTATCAATTATTTAAAAAAAGAGCATGAAAGTAGAGCACAAATACAAAGACAAGGACACTGAGGGGGATAATGACTGAGAGGGTCAGTGAACTTACTGAGTGACAACTGGAAAATCTGAATGACAAACAGAAGAAGCAACTGCTACCAACATGAAGTTCAGGGAAAGAATCCAGAAGCGCTAAATAATGAAGGAGTAGAGAGGAGGACCGTTACCACAGAAGAGCCTGAGGGGTCAGCCATGCTCATCCCTGAGGGGCCAATGAAAAGATTTGGACCTTCCCTCTCCGTGAGGGGTTGGCCAACTCAACTTTCCTTTGTAATCTGGAATGATTCTTGACAATTTGGAACCTTCGTTTATTCCTTTACATCTCATCTAAAATCATGGGATCAAATAAAAATTCAAAAACATAATGTGGAGGAAAATAGTTTTGGTAGTCCTCATTGTAATACACAAGTGCTAAATGCCTTTATTATAATTTAGGAACTGGTTGATATTAGGCTTAAACATATGACATTATGTTAATTTTTTTTTTTTTAGCTGATGAACCTGCAATAGTGTTTTCTGACTTTTGTGATAGTAAGGAAACCCATTTCACCAGCAAAATAAACAGTTCTGTTGCCAAAATGGCATGCCAAACAGATCTCTCCCACCTCCCCATCACCATTCTGCTTATGACAGGATGCTCTTGAAACAGCCTTTTGCCAAATTAAGGGGTCCAAAGATGGAACATGTACTGGGCATAATCAATAACAACCCCAGACCATGAGATTTGAATGGAAGTTCAATTATAAAGCAACATTTACACTCAGCTTTTTGCCTGCATCCTTTTGATTGATTTCTCATTTGTTTGGGCAACTGCCAAAACTGAAGTGGAGTCTCCATTATCCCAAGAAGTTTTGCTGCCTTAGCCCCAACTGGTGCAGCAGCAGTATGGTGGGGGGCGCCCCTGTGGTACTGGCAAGGCATTTTCTTCAGTGAGCCTCAGGAATCCTAGCTCCCAACTCCCACACTCTTCTTCCCCAGACTGATTGTATTTGCAGATATATGCATGCCTTGAGCATCCACCCCACATATTATATTAACCTACAAAGAAAATAGGAAACTTCATCAATTTCCTAGGCCTGGGTGGGATTACATACTCGGTTTTTAATTGACTCTGGAGAATCTGAGTCAATTAGACTAAGGGTATACATAATAGGAAAGAAAAGCTGTATTATTTCACTTGCTTGATTATTTTGTAAAAAGAGAAAGAGATAGATGTAAAATCTGAAGATTCCATGGCACTGAGGTGTTCTGTCTCTGCCAGACAGTTTAAAACTACTGTGGACAGGTCTTTTTAACAAAAAGCTGGCTGAACAGCAGGTATAAGGGTTCAACCGTCTGACTATTACGCTGTTCTGTACATTAGGACACTACTAGCTAAGCAAATAGACCAGTTTTCGACTGTGAATTAAGCATATGAATAAGAGTCTAGTCAGATGCCTACACATATTTGAAAGGGTGAAATTAAAACTCAAATTTCTACAAAACGAAAACCAACCCTTTAAATATTAACTAAGCAGCCACTCCTGATCCACATACTAACCCTTGCTCTTCTGATGGGGGATAAATGTCCTGAAGGAATTCTCAAATGCTAGAAATACCTGAAAATACAGTCATAACAGCTGATGAATGAAGACTTCTTTCTGGAGCAAGGGCCACAGGTCAAAGAGATGGCTAAATATTGCAAAAGAAACGGGTGTAGTCATGGGTGTTTCCACCGAGGCAATGAAGCAAGTGTTGCAAACCTAATAGATGCTATGAAACAGAGGTGAAGGGCACAGTAATCTAGGCTAGATCTCCATTACATAGTTCTGAAAGTACATGGAGCAGATGGGGTTGAGAATAATTCGGTATGGCTACATCATAAAGACCATATTGGGAGAAAAAGATAAGCATGGGAAGTGAAAAGAAATAGGAAATGAGGTGTTGGCCAGGGCCAAATTGTAAATATAACTGTTCTGGTATAGACTTTGTACAGTAAATTGAGCATTTTAAAGAAAATATGTGTCATGTGATGGGCAATCAATACACTTAAAGAAATGTTAGGTATCAATATGGGAATAAACACATTTCTATATTTTTATAATAAGCTATATTTTGCCCAGGCTGGGAAAGAAACACTGATATTTTTGTTTGTTTGTTTGTTTGTTTTCATGCCTAGATATCCTTACATTTGAAAGGAATTGAAATCCTTGAACTGTGCTGGATTTATAGAGACACATTTTGACCAGAGGAAATGTAGATGTGGTCCCCTGGAAGGTTCACCTTCTCTGAGGGAGATGAGCAATAAGCACGTGAAAGCAATCATCACAGCAGCAGGTTACAGAGCTGCAGGGGCTCACAGCTGCTCAGTGGCAGAGACTCAGTTCACCTCTCTCACATTTACCAAGCGCTGTGGAAGTTCCTTTTTAGTACAGTAGCAGAACTACATTTTCCTTTTGACCTATGTGGCATTTGACAGTGAACGTAGGGTTCAGTAACCCCAACATAAACCATTGTGATATCTGCAAGATTTTTTTATTTTTTATTTTTCCGAACTTCTGTAAATTGCTGAGAATCACTGCATTCTGCTGGAGAAGAGAAACAGTCAGGCTTTTCTCAGCTGGAGGCTTTAAAATGTATGGGTTCACTGGTGGAAAGGGACAGACAACTGAGCTAATGTTAACAGTTGCAGAGAAAAAAACAAACAACAACAACAACAACAACAAAAACAGTCCACTCTTAACCAAAAACACAGCAGAATCTATTCCTTTGTAACTTTTCCGGTAACTGTTTACCTTAAGTTTTAGTTATAATAGATCTGGAGAAGAATAGCTCTTAAATTTTTCCTAAGAACGTAAATATTACACTGCAACTTTGTATATGTCTGTTAGGGCATTTACTCTAGCAGCTTACTTGACCAATCTTATCTGATCTGTAATTTATTATAGAATTTAATTAAATATTCACATGGCATTCTACAGGAATGAAGGAGAAGGCTATCCCACTGAGAAAATAACCTAACCATCTCATATGAAATATTTTAATTTTTTTTTCATTGTTTGAAATCACATACATACATATAATGTATTTTGGTCAAATCTACCTTCCATTGCCTCCCCTCAAATTTCCCTACAGTCCTTTACCTCCATGTTCTCTTCCCAACTTCATATGTTCATTTTTTTCAAGTGTACTGGATACATGTAGTTTTCTTGTATTTGCTTGAGCGTAAGACCATCTACTGGAGCACAAATAGCCTCTCAGAGGCTACATTCCTGAAGAAAACCCATTTTCCTCCCCAGCACTCATCAGTTATCAATGTCTCTATACAAAGTGCATAATTTCGCAGCACTTTGAAATTTAGTCAGGGTAGAACATCATGAGTCCTTCCTCCATTCATAATGTTTTGTTGTTGTTGTTGTTTTTCCTGACTGCACTGATCTTGTACAGGTCCTATGCACACAAGCATAGCTCTTGTGAGTTCATGTATGCAAAAGATGTGTCATGTCCAGTAAATATTGTTTTTCTGCATATGTCCCCTAATTCTGGATCCCACAGTCCTTCTGCTCTCTTTATAGCTATGATCCCAGAACCATATGAATGAAGGGTATAGTGGAATAATATAGGAGTGCTATTCGGAGCTTTACTCTCTTATTTGCTGCATGTTGACCAGTTGCAAGGTTCTGGTGCAGATATGATCTCTTGTGAATTGTATGGATTCTTCACCTGTCAATAAACAGCTGATTGGCCTATAGCTGAGGCAGGAAGTAGGAGGGAGGAGTTCCAGTGGAGAGAGTGAATGCTGAGATAGAGTGAAACACACAGAGAATTTGCCAAGGCCACTGAGGAGGATATACACATGAAACCTGAGCAGAGGTAACTAGCCATGTGGCAAAACTTAGAATAAACAGAATATTATTTGTGAGCAAGTCAGGGAACATGCCTAGCTACATAGGCCTCGGCTTTGTAAATATATTTAAGTCTTGGTGTGGGTAAAAACATGGGGTACAGAAAACTCCCTTCAACACTCTGGTTAATTGCCATCTACTACAAAGGAAAGCTTCTGCAATTAGGGTTGGGAGATTTGCTCATCTATGGATAAAATGTAAACTCAAGGTACAATTTAATACTATGTCTATTTAGCAGAATAATCACATTAGCTTCTCCATAGGTCCTATGATCTAGCCAGCCATGGGCCTGGAGGGTCAGTTAAGTTTTATCTTGTGAATTAGGTTTTAAAGCAATTAAGATAGTGGTTGATTACACCTACAATTCTATGCCATTACTGTACTAGTGGGCGTTTCTTGCCAGGCCAGTTGTTGTTGTAGTTCACAGGATTCACATCTCAATATGTCCATTGTTTATACGGAGTGTATGGCCTCCTATCACTTTGAGAGTTTGAGTAGGGATAAAGCTTCCAAACTGGCATGTCACATGCTTGAATTATAAGATCTTTTCAGAAACAGTGTTTTACCATCAGGTTCTAGAAGGCATCCCAGAGCAATGGCAGCAGCTTGCAATGTTTAAGGGAATCTTTGGGATGGCACTGACCAAAACGTTGACAAGAAGTCACCCGTTCCTACCACTGGGTTTTTATCTGATAGCTTACGGTGTCTCGAGAAAGCATTGGTCTCCGTTATCGGGCCACACGATTTAAACTCCTCTTAATTATGTGAACCTATGAATAGCTATTTATGACGCTACTTCTTTAAAAACTTAAGTCTTTGAGACATTTTTCTTTCTTTCTTTTAAAAAGATTTTATTTATTTATATTTAACATCACTTTCCCTCTTCCCTTTTCTCCCTCCAAACCTTCGCATATATTCCCCCTTGCTCTCTTTCAAATCAAATTCATGACCTCTTTTTAGACTCACTGTTGTTATATGGTTGTATGTTTATATACATACCTGTATTTTACTAAATAAAACCTGATCAATCTCTATAATACTACTTGTTTGAATATTTTCAAGGCTTATTGAATAACAAGTTGGTATGATCTTCTCTGAGGAAGACTACTTTTCCCTTCGTAGCATTCCTTAGTTGCCTGTAGTTCTGTAGGGTTGAGGCCTCATAGTCTTTTTCCTGTTCACTTTGGCATGAACCACAGTTTTGAAAATGTAACCACGGACCTTTCATGTTTTGGACATAACCTTGTATTAATTCATTAAAGCTGCCGTAAGAAAGTACCAAACACTGAATTGGGACTTAAATAATGGGAATTTCTAGGCACACATTCTGGAGCTTGAAGATCAAGGAGTCTTCAGAGCTGGATTTTGCTTGGAGTCATGAAGAATATTGGTCCCATTCACGCCCCTTGCTTGGCTTTTGGTAGTCTGCTGATCTCTAATATATCTTGACTTGTAAATGTTCCAGCTGGCTCTCTGCCCTTATTATCGTAAGAGATTTCTTCTCCATGCTCTGTCTCCAGATGTCCCCATTTCCAAAGAGCACCGGTTGTATTGTGTTAGATCCAGTCCTAATTTCCTCATTTTTGTTTATCTCCCTTAACACAGTGTTTCTAAATAAAGTCATATTTATAAATATGATGGGTTAGAAATACAACACATGAAATTTGAAGGCATAAGCTTCCCAGGGTGACTTGCTTTTTCATGAAACCCAGAAGACCTTAACATATGTAAGTGTCTCTGTAGCTTTCTAGGGTCCTAGTATCTTTTTGTCATTTCTGGTCCTTTAATATATTTGAAATCATTTAGTTTATGACTAAAGAGGATAGTTATGATTACTACCTGATCATATCATTGATAACCAGGAGAATTAAGAGACAAATGAGAAGTTTGAGACAGAATTCACCTGTACTCCTGGGGCATTGGGGATTAAAAGTATACCTTTCATCACTGTTGGGCCTATAGCTATCTGGTTTTGTTAAAAATGACATGGTGGACTATAAAGTTGCTGTTCTAACTTTAAAGTTGCAGAAAATAGAATGGACTGCACCAAAGTTAGGAACCTTTATTGATGAACAATACAAATGAATATTCCTGGAAGTTAAAGTTTACAGTATGTGGCTTTCATTCCGGGGCCTTCATTGGTAATGTTTGCTTCTGTCTTCCACAGAGGCACAAGTTATTTCCTGGGAATGACACTGTCCCAAACACAGCCCCTTGAGCAGAAGTATATTTTATGTTTCATTCCCACTCAAGGTTCTCCATACTACCTAGACTGCACCCAAGACCCAATTCCCAATACCAATATTTAGGTATTTTTAAATATTATTTGTGTAAATAAATACCGAAATTGGAACATGATTTATTTTTGCTGTTGCATTAAGGTTCCACAAAAAAATTCCTTTTAGGTTTATCCTTTTTCTGTTAAGGATATTTGAAGGCCTGCCGACAAACTCTTAAATAAATAAGAAAGGTGAACACTGAGTATATGAAAGCCTTGCTTAAGAAGCAGGGATCAATACCAGAAGGACAGGCAGGTGTCCAAGCATTACTCTGTTAACCAATGTCTGCCTAGTCCATCATATCTCTTTGGAAAACTCCACAGTATATCTCTGAGAATTTTAAAATAAGATTTTTAATGTGGCTTTGGATAAAAAAAAAAATTAACAAACTTTTAGCTCAAGGGAAACATGTGACGTAAGAACATTAAAGCCCTATAAAATTTAGCTTCATTCATGATGTCTGTTATCAACCTATTGTTTTACTTAAAGTTCATCTAAAGACTTTTTAGATAACTCAGAGAAACTTGGGGAAAGAGGGTTATCGAAAACTATTGATAGAAGAAAATAAGGGAAAGGAACTGCACTGGAATAAGCCAGGATGGATAGATGAAGTAAAATGAGTATTTGTCCCTGGTGGCAATAAGGCCTTGTGTGATCAGTTCTCCAAAAGGAAGTAGAAAGCTGGAGTTTATCCTGATCCTTTTTGTGGTTTCAAGGCAGTCAAAACATTCTGCTTGAAAAATGAAATATCCACACAGAAGAAGAGGTCAGTCAGCATCAAGGGTTACAAATGGCCATGTCCATCTCTAAAACAGGCAGTATATGAATAGGTAGCATGCCTAGGCTTCAACAAATTGTCTGGGCTCCAATACAGGAATCAGGGCACCAAGACAGATTGCAGATAAAAAGTGGTGACAGGGGCTAGAGGGATGGCTTCATTGTTAAGGACGCTTGCCCCTCTTTCAGAAGACATGAGTCAGATTCCCAGAACCCTTGTCAAGGGGCTCACATCCACCTGTGGCTCCAGTTCCAAAGGGTTGTAACACACATTTATGACGTCCAAGGGCACCTGCACTCATTCACCCATACACAAAAATATACACAGAGAGACACAGAAAAAAAAATCAATGAAAATAAATCTAAACGCAATAAAATGGTGAGAGTATGTGGGTATGGTTACAATGTATACTGACTAATACCGCAGGGTTTTCAGAGAACAGGTTGGGCACTGGTTTAGGTAATCATTCTTCATTTTACTTAGGTTTGGATAAAGACCTAGGCAATGTGCACCTGTTGCTGAAAAAGCCTTCAGCGTTTGAGTTGACTCAAGTTCAGAGAGGCAGAAACTAGCAATTGTGTGCATGCTATACTTACAAAAACTGGTTTCATCAATTTATTCTCTTCACATAGACACCTACAAAGTCTACAGTTTCTCCTGTGTTCCTAAAATTATGTCATCTTCACTATAACTTACATGAAAATTACTTTGATGTTTCCTGACAAAAGCTTCTATGCTTTGAATACCCATTACCTTTTTAAGAATTATGCCTAATATTTTGCATACAAAACCAGGCTTACAAATATGTGTACCTTACAATATAGTCCTTACAATATAGTACCTTACAATATAAAAATATTTGAAAGGATGATTCATTTTAGCATACTTTTGTAATTTTTAATACAACCAATTAAAACATTAGCACTTTCCTTCAACTTGAGTTTGGTTTGAATGCATATTCAATATATTCTTATTAAAGTTAATATTTGAGAGAATGGATGCTGATAAAAAACACATCTGAGATCTTATGCCAATGAGTAACATGACTTTGTGAAGCCCTAATTTCTTTGGGAAAATATCCTTACTAAAATGAGAGTGAACTACCAAGGAAGTTTTGAGAATTTCTTCCTCTCCCCTGGGCTACTATCTAAATATCTAGCAATAACTTACTTTATATACTTTTTCATACTGAACTTTGAGGTTTTCTTTAAGACCTATTTTTAGTGTTTTTGTTTTTAATTTATGTGTGTCAGTGTTGTCCATATGTCAGTATGCATGCTGGTGTCCATAGAAGCAAGAAGAGGGCCTAGAATCCCTAGAGCTAGAATTACAGGCCATTGTGAGTGTCTGATATGGATGCTGAGTGACCAAACTGCAGTCCTCTGCAAGAGCTGCAAGCACTTTTAAGCACAGAGCTATCTCTCCAGCCCCCACACCAACTTTTGTAAGAGTCACAAGAGGAAAATGGTTTCAATCACATTTTCAAGGAAAGAACTCAAAGTGCCTGCCTACCCACTAAATTTAGTCAATTTCATTTATTTACAAGTGAAAGATATTTGAGGTCTTGATAATAGAGATAGATAGATAGATAGATAGATAGATAGATAGACAGACAGACAGACAGACAGATGATAAATAGTAAATGAAGTCCTTGACTTCAACCAGACATACAATTTCAATATATTTCAATTCAATGTTTAGCTTCAATTCAATTCTTAGTTTCAAGAGCAAAAATACCATTAGATGGCTTGAAGTTTTGTTTTGTTTTTGTTTTTTAACTGGAGATTAAATATTATCATGTTGACTGGCATGGTGCCTCACACTTGTAATCATGGCATTTGGGAGACTGAAATGGGAAGAGTGCCGAGAGTTCGAGGTCAACCTGCTCTATGTAGGAAGTTCTAGGACAGCCTGAACTACAGAATAAGACATTGTCTCACACACAAAAAGAAGAGAGTTGAAATTTATTATGTCCTTCGCAAAAGGCTTACAAGTTGCATCATTAATACAAACTACTACGGTGTATGAAAGCATCTGCAGATCTTATAATAAAGAACTGATGGCATGTTTCAGACCTATCTCGCTGCTCCTGTGACCTGTGTTGAGGTGTAGATAGGTGAAAAGGGAAGGGAAAATGAAGGAAAGAGATTGGACTGGAAAGAAAGGCGTAATGGAGTGTGCAGCAAGGTAATTTTTCACACAACTGTAGGTGTACACAAGTTAAAACAGTTCACCATGATTTTGCAGTCCGTTTCCAGATTTATTAGTGGAACTAATTCCTACATTTTCTGTGAGGGACATTATACATTCCACTCCTTTCACTTTTAAATAATAAATTAATGTTAATATATTTTTTGTTCTAGCTTAAATGGAAAAGATAAAGAGCAATTGATAGGTTTTGAGTTTTTAGAATGCCTTTCGCTAAGATGAAAAGCAGAAGGCATCCCAAGTTGCCTCTTCTAAAAACAGAAAGTAGCCATCTGCTGGGCCTGCAGTTATTCTACTCTAAAGCGCTGCACCATCCAGCAGAACAGGCATAGCCCTAGCATACTTCTTGACCAAACCGGTGCTTCAACAGCCATGGTCCTGAAAGCTTTAATTCATGGGTTTGTTCAGTCAAGGTGTCCCCTGTCTCCCTTTGGCAGTGCTAATGAACAGAAGGAAACTATTGTTAACTTTTCTAGATGAGAAGATAAAAATAACTTAACTATCTGGCTAGTCATGAGACTGTCTAGGTTTCCCTACAGTGACTTTGGCTCGCAGGTGTGGCTAGAGAGGAAATTGCCTTGCTCTTTGTAAAGCCAGTGCTATGTTGAGAAATTGAGTAGAGCAGATGAACGCAACTATTTTAATTTCCTTTGTTCCTCTTTTGTTATGTCTTTCAGTGTCTATTTCCTGTTGCTACATCTTCACCTATCTTCAATCTTTTCTTGTATGTGTCTCTACACTGTGTGGGCCATTTTCTAACGTATTTCTTCTTTTATGCTTTTCTTCAATTTCTAATGAGCACACTTTCCCAGGACAGTCTTGCTAAGTTTGGTGACTCTTTTGTTTACCAACTATGGTCTTCACTTCAGTTTATTGATATCTGAAAAAAGAGACTAGACATCAGAAAAAACCATGCTGATTCTTAATTAGTGTTAATGATTAATTCTTCATTTGCTGGCAGCAATTTCAAAGACAGGACTCTATACTTTATTGCTCAGTAGCTGATACAAAGCTGAAATTCTTTTTTGGAAGATATCCATGCATACAGTTAGCCGGCAAGCCCAGAAGTGTCTTCACTAGCTTTCGTCCTTTACTGTGCTCCTCAGAAAAGACAAGCTCTCCACGGCAGGTCCCACAGATATTCCCCGATTTCGAGGTCTCATGACATGTTGGGGGATTTCCCTACTATCCTACTCAAACCTTGTCTCTAGTCTTGTCTACTTCCAGTTTAAAGCTTGGTGCCAGAGGAGTATTCAAAAATCTGAGAGGCAGAGGACAAGGGAGTGGGGACTGTAGAAAGGTGTATGTTTCCCCGATGTAGAAAGCAAACAAAGCTTGGCTTCCCCTTTCCTGCCTGGCATTCAGGCACGAGTGCTGTAACTGTTGCTGCCATCTTCAAGGAATTTTGCTTTGAATCAAAAGCCAACGAGCTAAAGAAGACAGTGCTAAAATAAGGATGCACCCTAAGTCTCTGGTCACTTCGCTAAACCAGCAGAACTAACCACTTACCATCATATCTCTAGTTGATGAGAGAAAAAAAGGTATTTTTAAAGCCACTTTATTTTTCTAATTTTCATTCTTGCAAATAAAATAATTCTGACTAGTGGGGTAGTTATACTTCTGACACATGATCTGCGAGTGGCAAACGTGTGTGATCAATCTGTGTTTAGCACATCCCATCTTCCTGAGTTGTTATTCTTTCGTACATTACCTCATTTAATATGTACATGAGGATAATAAGACAGAGATTTTTATCATTATTATAACTTTAAAGGCAAGTCAACTTAAGGTCAGGGATTTAAATAACTTACTCAAATGCATAGATAAGGAAATAGAACATTTTATTATTTAAATCCCTGCCCTTTGACTCCAGTTCCAAATGAGGTACAGTTTGCTCATGTTGGAAGTTAATTTTTTTTTTAATTTTTTTGCACGGTTACTATGCTTTTAGTGATTTTCTACTTAAAAGATAACATATAGGCCAGACATTTTGGTGCAAGTCTATATTCCAGCACTAAAAAAGTAGATGTAGGGGGGACAGGAGTTCAAGGTCAATCTCAGTTATATAGAAAGATGCAGCCAACCTAGACTATATGATACACTGTCTCAAAATACTTTCTAAGACAATTAGGAATAGTGCTTCCTCAAGACCCAGCTATACCACTGCTAGGTATATACCCAAAGTTCGTTCAAGTACACAAAAGGGATACTTGCTCAACCATGTTTATAGCAGCTTTATTTGTAATAGCCAGAACCTGGAAACAACCCAGATGTCCATCAACGGAGGAATGGGTACAGAAATTGTGGTATTTTTATACAATGGAATACTACTCAGCAATCAAAAAGGAGGAAATCATGAAATTTGCAGGCAAATGGTGGGATCTAGAAAAGATCATTCTGAGTGAAATATCCCAGAAGGAGAAAGACAAACATGGGATATACTCACTTATATAGACCTATAAGATATGATAAACATAATGAAATCTACACACCTAAAAAAGATAATCAATTGAGCGGACATGGGGTAAGATGATCAATCCTCATTTAGAAAGACAGATGGGATGTGCATTGAACGTATGACAGGAGTCTACTGAGCGCATCTGAAAGACTCTAACTAGCAGTGTTTTCAAAGCAAAGACTCATGACCAAACCTTTGGCAGAGTACAGGGAATCATAAGAAAGAAGGGGAGTTAGTCTGATGGGGAAAGGATAGGAGCTCCACAAGGACCAAATATATCTGGGCACAGGGTCTTTTCTGAGACTGATATTCAACCAAGGACCATGTATGGATATAACCTAGAACCTCCACTCAGATGTAGCCTGTGGTAGCTCAATAACCAATTGGTTTCCCAAAGTGAGGGGAACAAGGACTATTTCCAACAGGAACTCAATGACTGGCTCTTTGGTCTCCCCACCTCCGAAGGGAGGAGAAGTCCTGTTAGGCCACAGAGGAGGGCTTTGCAGCCAGTCCTGAAGATACCTGATAAAACAGGATCAGATGAATGGGGAGGAGGCCCCCCCTATCAGTGGACTTGGAAAGGGGCACGGTGGAGATGAGGGAGGGAGGGAGGGAGGGACTGGGAGGTAATGAGGGATCGGGACACGGCTGGGATACAGAGTTAATAAAATGTAACTGATAAAAAAATTAATAATAAAATAAAAAAATGTCAAAAAAATTTTTTTGCACGGTTACTATGCTTTTAGTGATTTTCTACTTAAAAGATAACATATAGGCCAGACATTTTGGTGCAAGTCTATATTCCAGCACTAAAAAAGTAGATGTAGGGGGGACAGGAGTTCAAGGTCAATCTCAGTTATATAGAAAGATGCAGCCAACCTAGACTATATGATACACTGTCTCAAAATACAAATACAAATGAATAAATAAAGTTGTTAAAATTACTGAATTATTAAATTTTATTTTGAACTAAGTTATTTCAAATAAGCTCAGGGCCAAAGAATATGAAGTGTCCAATTCAATTCATAAGGACTTTGTCATGGCTACAAAGAATACAAAGGTAAAAACAAGTTGTTTGAATTATGCTATTGAGTGTGGATAAAGGGTTTATGCTCATATCACTTAGGAATAATTTTGTGAAAAGTGGTCATAAGGGAAGAACAAAGAATGGAACACACACAAGTCACATCATTGCACAGTTTTGTAAGGTTCTGGTATTTTTGGCGAGTGATGATTTATGGGGATCCAAAGCTGGTCCTGTCCAGATCACAAGGATTCTTATTGGCCTCAGTGTTTCATACACACGTGGGTGATTAATATCAAGAGAAAGATTTAAACATGGTCAAGTTATACATAGAAATATATTTTTGAATGCTTCTCTGGCACCAAGCTTTAAACTGGAAGTAGATAAGACTAGAGACAGGGTTTGAGTGGGATGCTAGGGCAGTCATCCAAGCAACATGTCATAAGACCACAAACTTAAGGAATGTCTGTGGGAGGAAACAATTGGAGAAATATACAGATAATGCCATCTATGGGCTAGAGAGGAAAACAAGATATAATTGGAGGATTATCTGATATGGGAGAAGGAATAATAAGATTAAACATAATTTTTTGGTTTGAGCTCCTAAGGAGGTAGTGTCATTCATGATAGAAAATTCTAGAAGAGAAGCAGAGAGGAGAGTAAAGCATGAAATGGACTCAACATTACATTGTTTACTCTGTGGGTGGTAGCTCCAAAAACATCCAGAGATGTTTTCACAAGGAGATGAAAGAAGAATTGTAATTCCATAAATAATGATGAATTAGAGAAAATGGTTTTTAAAATTGTGGAAATAAATAAATCTTACTGGTATCTTGTATTAGAGATAAAGAACAGAAAAGAATAGAACTTAAGTAAATAACACTATTTCAGCAAAAACATGTGGTACAAAGAAGGAAATGAGGTAAGAGAGATCAGAAAACAAACAAACAAAAATCAAATACAGAATTTTCCTGGAGAGGTCTGAAATAGGTCTTAAGAGAATAAGTAATCATAATTCTAGTAATATTAGACAACATTATTGAACATTTTCATTGCATGCAGCATTGCTGTTTGTGTTTGTATTGTCAGTTATAGTGAAGATAATAAGAACTGAACATTTGCAGTTGGAAGTTGCCACAAGTAAATAGTGTTATTGAAAGGAAAAATGACAGACTTTCAAACTGTAGAACACAGATCAGGCATATAACTGGCAAAACCAAACCCTAAAATTCAGAAGGAACCACAGCTGTATAACCAAATGAATCTTGAGAAAAAAAGAACTCTAGAATTTCAATAATATAAACAGCATCGTGATAGCATAAAACTGGAAGAGAATATAAGGACTGTTATTAAACACACATTTATAAGCTGTTATTAAACACACACATTCATATACATTTATAAAAAAATGTTTATTTCTTCAAAAAATAATGGTAGGAAATTTCGACATCCACAGGAAGAATGATGCAAACAGATCTCTATTTTTCATCACATATATTAATAGCCTAAAGACAAAACCTAAAGCAACAAGAGTGTATTAAAAATCTAAAGTATTTTGTACCATTAGAGTAGATAAGATGGTTTGAAAACCCAAACAGCAAGGAGAAAAAAAAAAGCAAATGTAAAAAATGAAATCATTGCACAGGAAAAGCCTTCTATCCAGGAAAGAGGCAAACGGCAGTTGACGAGGTGAAGATCCAACCTATGAAATGGTGGAAAGTATTTATGGACTGTACACCTAAAAATGGGTTATATTTAAAATATGTAAGAAACTCAACTCAATAGAAAAAAATCTGGTTTAGTTAGCAATAGGCCTAAATAGACATTTCTCAAAAGAAGACATACAAATGGACATTGATTATATGAAAACATACCCAGTATGGTTACTCATCAGTAAAACACAAATGAAAATCTCAGGGAGTTTCCATATTTCTCCAGTAGGAAGAGGGTACCATCAAGAAGATTAAAGAAAACAAGTACTTACAAAGATGTAAAAAAAAAAAAAAAGAAAGAAAGAAAAACCAGCTTACAGTGTTGGTGTGAGTGTAAATTTAGTACCACCATTATGGAAAACAGTTTGGAAGTCCTTCAAAAAAGTGAAAATAGAACTACCATATGGTCTAGCTATCAGACTACTGGGTGCTTATCCAAAGGAAATAAAATCAGTATGTAGAAGAAACACCGGACCCTCGTCCCCATGTTTCTTGCAGAACTTGTCACAATATCCAAGAAATGAGAATGACCTAAGTGTCCATTAACTGATAAATGCATAGTGATTGTGTCAAGATATTTACAGTGGAAAAATATTTCCCAATATGTGACTGTTGTCACATATTATAGTGTTCAATGTTGTAACACTTACTTGGGGTACATGAAGCCGTAGGTCCTAGGTTCAAAAAGTGAGCAAACAAACAAAACATTCAACAGATCCTTCATGAGGTTTCTTATATAAGACATTTGAAAAGGCTGGTTTCATCGAAGTTGAGAATAGAATAGTAGTTCTCAGAAGTTATGAAGAAAGGGGTGGGAAACATCTTTTTTCCCCTGTTTGCTGTGGTAAAATACTCTGATAATAGCAACTTAAGAAAGAGAAGATATATTTGGCTCATGTTTACACCCCAACAATTTGGAAAACTCAAAGCTACAGGAACTTAAAACAGCTAGTCCTATTACATCCACAGTGAAAAACAGAGAAACGAATTACCTTGCTCATCTCTCTTTCTCTGCTTTCACACAATCCAAAATCCTCTGGTTATGGGGACTGGCACCCCATAAGACAGTGGGTATGCCTCCCTGCCTCAATTAAGGCACTCAAAATAATACCCCACAGTCATGGCCACAAGCCAATTAATCTAGAAAATAGAACTTCGTTCAGACTAATCTTTCAGATTATCATAGAATGTGTCAGGTTGAAGATTAAAATTAACTACCAGTGAGAGGAATGTATAAAGCTTGATCAACAGATACAAAGTTATAGTTAAAGAAAAGAAATAAATTCTGCAGTTCTATTGCACTCCTGGCTAACTATAGAAGGGACAATATGCTGATATGCATATATTAAAGAACTGGAAGGAAAGACTTTAAATGTTTTCATCACAAAAAAAAATTGAAATATTTAAAAAAATAGAGAGGTTTAGGATGTTTTGAAGATTGCAAAACATATACATGTAGGAAACATCAGTTGGTACCCTACAAACATGTACAATTTTGACAGGGCAATTTCCAACCCAGAAAGTAACAGAAGTAAAAGTTTTGTTCAAGTGGTGAGAGTAGAAGCCAGATTGCAGTAGGCTGAGAAGACAGTGGGAGGGGAAGCAGTAGACAGCAGTAAGAGGAATCTGTTAATTCTAAGAAGCTCTTCTAGAAATGGAGAACTCTCCAGGGGTCATTTTATAACACAATGAAGATTGTAGCTACTGGGAATGAGTATAAAGTAGAAACTTTAGAATCAAAGAGAGAATGGAGATGGCATACCAGCATCCCTGAGAAGGTGAGATAGGGCAAGATCAGAGATCATGGGTGGGGTGGGGGTGGGGGGAGAATAGACCCAGAAGAGGAAGTCACACTCCTTTCTCTGAGAATTTGTGCCAAGGCAATGGGCACAACTGCATAATTTGACAATAATTGTACACAGAAACAACAAAATTCGATGAGTGTGCATCTAATTACACAGGCTATAGTCCGGCTCCAATGTTCTTCTTTGGTCATGGGTCTCCAGGGAGACTCACCTCCACAGGTTGGAAACCAGTTTACATGGATCAACCTTCTTGTTTCAAGCTGATACTTTGACTCCCTCTCTGCCTGTCCCCCAGCCAGACTTCCCCCTATCTTCTTCCTTTATCTTTTCTTCCCTCTGCCCCACACCCTGTACAATCCCAAAATCTTTATTTCAGAAGGTTAGGTTTAAGCTAGCAATACAATTCTCCCTGGAAGTAACACCTGAGATTTAAGGAATTTAATGTATAGTTTGCCTAGGTGGTAACTCCAGAAAGCTACAGCAGGAAAGAAAAAAAATTATGACTGAAAAGAGGGAGGTAAATGAAATGTGGGGCACACCAACATATTTCAGTATAGACAACCGAGCTTCCGCTTCCCTGGGAGACTTCAAGAGATGTTGCTAAACAGACCCCTGGGTTGATCTTCCTCACTGGAGAACCACAGAATCTAGCTGTTTATCCACCAGTAACTTATAGTCACTGGTAAACATAGCAAATCCCATTATCTTCTGATACTCTTGCTAATAGGATGAAATGTGCCCCCACCACCACCGTGAACTCCAGGAATAGAGTTAATAGGCTGGCAATAAGGAGGCTTAGAAAACAGGAGTGAGACTTCAACCATGTTTGGAGCAAGCCTCGTCTCACAAATTGAATTCTTGATGCCATTTGTGTTTCTATACATTATGGGTATATTCAAATGCTGAAAATGTGTCTCTCTTGAGTCTCTGTGCCATACCGGATATGCCTGAGACTCTCCTACACTGCAGGCCCTGAAGATTGTGATGTTTAGGGTAGGGGAAGAAGCTTTGTGGGAATGATGGCTAAATCCCCCTAGTTCTCAGACTAGAGAACAACTTCTGAGCTAAGTCCTTCTAGAGAGAATTGTTATTCATCAATCATTACATTTTTTTTCATTGCAAATCAGGGATAATTATCTTTGAAACAGTAATAGTCCCACAAATAATGAAACAGGCTGATAGAAGAAAAAAAAATGTAGAATTAAATCTTGTGCTGTCATTTGGGCCAACTGCCTGGCCCCTTCAGGTTTCAGTTTTCTCCTCCGTAAGCAAAGATTATACTTCTTCTTCTATCTATTGAGTTGCTATGTTTTATAATCTAAGGGGCTCATGCATACTTCATGCTTCCTAGCCATACTATTAAGGTATTAGGAGGCAGAGAAATCATGAAGTGGTACAGCTGTGAGTAGACAGAAATAATACTCAGGAATTTCATTGTAATTGAAGTTGATTCCATGGTCCACAGAAGTTTCAAGCAAGAACACAGGTGAACATAATTTTTAAAAATCACTTTGACAACAATACGAATAGCTTGTTATCTTTAGGCAGGGAAGGTAGAAAATGGACACAGGAAGCCTAAGTTGGGGTGCTATATTAAAAATCCTGTCTCTGGACTGGGGTGATGGCTCAGTTATGAAGTATTTGCTACACAAATGTAAAGACCCGAGTTCAGTCCCAGCACCTGTGGGAAAAATCTAGGCATGGCTGCACATGCTTATAATCCCAAAGTCAGAGAGGCATCGACAGGTTGGTCTCTGTAGCTTGTTGTTCAGCCAGTCCAAACTAACTGGTGATTTTCAGGCCCAGAGACTTTTTCTCAAAAACTACAGTGAGGAAACGCCTGAAAAACAATAAGCTAGGTTGTTCTCTGGCCTTCACACTCACATACATAAACATACCTGTGTACCCCCTCAACACAAACACACACACACACACACATTCATAAACACACATGTACTTCTTCGACATCTATTTGCCCTCTTCCTTTTGGGTGTGGGACTGATGATAGGGAGAATAGAAATAACATTCAGGGAACCAATCTCAGTTGGGGCCAGCAGATAGTGAGTACCTCCTCACGTGAGTAATTGAAGCTCCATCAATAGATGGAATGCAGTTCAGAACTCAATTTATAGCTGGAAAAGATGTGCAGGGGGCGCTGAGATTGCAAGCAGTTTTTCCAGGTAATATGGAACCTGCACATAAACTCTATAATACATAGGACATTCAAATGTTCTTCCTGATTCAGCTCAAATTAAATACAGTTATCTCTGAAAGGTTAGCGAGCTTGGCTTTTGCTGAAATATTTCTTACCCACACTTTGTTTAAATATTGCACTGACAAATTGCCTCCCCTCTGAGAGCTTATTTACCTTCGTGTGTAACTCACCAAACAGCCAAAAAGTCATGACACTTGAAGGGGGTGATTAGTGGTAAGAGATGGAGTGTGGAAAAAGTTGTGGGGAGACACAGACGAGGACAGAATTGTATGCAGTTCCATATGTAGAAGAGAAAGCATCCCCAAGGTGGGCTGAAAACATCTGCTGCACATACAGGCTATCATTAGCCCTCCTTCTAATAGCCATCTGGTCTACCACAAAGTGTCACAGCCCAATGGTTGTCCCTAGGAGCTTGTTGAAGAACAACGTTCAGAATGCAATGATACCATTAGAGCCTAGAAAGAGGAGGCTGTCTTCTAATTCAGCTCTGGGCTTTCAAGGATCTTGTCCTGACAGCCAGCAGGCTCTTGTCACTAAGAAATGAACAAAGCAGCTTCAGTACAGAGAAGGCAGCCCTCCGGGTAGTCAGACTCCTAGGAAAAAAAATAGTCTGCCCTATTTTGGTCCCTGCTCATGAACTTCCCTGGCAACGGTGCCTGCAAGGTATTTCTGTACTCACAGCTGGCACTGGCTTTTCCAATTCATTGAGAAAGAAGCTTGCAAAGCATTAGCTAGTGTAAGGACACAGAGAAAGGCTGGCTTAGCAAGCCGTTCACAAGGTGCTGGCCTCTAGAAGTTTTCAATAAATGTCAGTTGTTTTATTTATTTCACTATAATTATGTTTTTAATCTCACCAGACTGATGAATTGCTGACATTACAACCACAATTTAGCTTACCAGTCTACCATACCTTAAGCATTTTTAACTGCTTTATTAAAGCTTAATTGACAGGGACTGAGGAGGTGTATAAGTTGATAAAACGCTTGCCATGCAGTCATCAGGATCTCAGCCAAATCCCTAGGACCCATGCAATACAGCTGGCTGCGGCGGCACAGATTGGCAATCCCAGCGCTGGGGAGGTTGAGGCCTTTCAGCCCCAGAGCAAAGATGCCCAGCCACATTAGCCTAGTTCTCAAGCTCCAGGCCAAGAGAAGACCTTATATCAAAAATAAAGTGTGCAGTGACTGTAAAATAATAATGATAATAATAATAAAGACCTGGCGTTGAGCTCTCGTGAACACACACACACACAGAGACACACAGATATACAGATACAGAGAGACAGACTGAGAGGGATAGAGACAGGAAGAGGAAATTGGAGGGAGAAGACAGAGACAAAGAGACAGAATAGCTTGTTAACCACAGGCACTGTGTTGCATGGAAAATATCTAGAATGCATTCATCTGTAATAACAGAGACTCTGAACCCAAAGAACAATGGCACATTTGCTTCACCCCGGCCACTGACAACTATGTTGGAGTCCAACTGCTATGAATCTGAATGCTATGATATTTCCTTCAGTTCTAGCTTCTTTCACCCATGCAGTTTCTCTTTTATTTAAAGCTAGCTGTTGTTACAGTATGCGTCTATCACATCCTCTTATCCATTCATCTCCCCGGTGTCTTCACACTGTTTCCGCAAACCAGCCATTGTGAATAATCAATAAATCAGTGAGGAAGAAGGTGAAGAGATGTCCTAATTTTTGATTTTTCAGATCACATAATAGTACTAAGATTAGAATTTCTTGACTCACATTCAGCTATTGCTTTATATTCTTCTCCTGACTATATACGGGTTATAAACATTCCACATTATGACCAATACTTATCTTCAGCTTTATTATTTCACACATATATTGTTAGTTGTTTATTTGTGAATGAATGTATGCGCATGTGTGGAAGACAGGTAACAGCTTCTGGGAGCAAGCTCCCACCTTCTACCATGTGTGTTCCTGGATCCAATCAGGCAAACACTTTACCTTTTTATTTCTTTTACAATAGCTACCTCAAGTGTGAATGATGTCCTTAGAGTTTTAATTTGCACTTCATTGATGATGAGCCAATAATACTGAGCACCATTTCAGTCTGTTATTTACATATTTCCTTGGAGAAGTACCTGTTCACTGTCTTTGTTGTTTGTAGGTTGGTTGGTTTTGTTTTGTTTTGAGGTAAGGACACATTTATCCCAGGCTGGGCTGTAGTTATCTATGTAAATGAAATGGCCATTAACTTCTGATCCCCCTGTATCAGTTCTGGGATATGGACATGGACCAATATTTCTGTTAATTTTTGAAACTATATATCATGATGGGGATTGGGCCTAGAGCTTCATGCATCCCAGGCAAACACTCTACCAACTGAACTGTATTGTGAGCCCTTTTCTAGCTATTGAATTGCCACACACACACACATATATACATATATAAGGTATATATACCTTATCGGGTGTATGGTTTGCAAATATCTTCTAATATACTATATATTTTTATTCTGTTAATTTGATCTTCATAATTGTTTCAAATTTATAGTAAGCCACTTGTATGTTTTTGCTTTTTTCACCTGTACTTTGGGTCTGATATTCAAAACACCACTGGAACTACAATCTGAAGAAACTTCTCTGTCTGGAAATGGAGCTGAGTGGCCTTATGGCTTCCTAGGGTGTTATAGTTGGTGGTCTTACATTTAAGTCTTTTACTACCTTTTCTGTTTTCTTTTTTGTGTGAAGTATGATATAATGTTCTAATTTTATTTTTTAATGTGGGTATGAAGTTTTCCCAACAATGTTTAATCAAGACACTGTTTTCCCCTTCATTATTCATTCCTGGCACTCTTGTTGATGTTGGCTTTCTTGGTTTACTTTTGGAGCATTATGCTTTGTAAGTCTGTGTGTCTAACGTTATGTCAAACCCATGCTGCTTTAATCACTATAGCTTAAGGGTGTATTTTGAAAATAAAATTGTGTTATTATTCCAACTTCATTTTTCTTTCTCAAGATCACTTTTTCTACTCTAGGATTTTAGTGGCACTCAATTAATTTTGGAGACCTTCTGATCCTGTGACTAATGTCACGCTGACTTGGATAGAGATGATACTGGGTGGTGTGAACATTTTGACAATATTACATTTTCTATTTCATGGCATGTCTTTCAGCTTATTTGTGTCTCCTTTAAAAAATTCACAGTTTCTTATTTGCTTTTGGCATGTAAGTCTTTCACTCTTTAATTAGTGCTATCTAGTATGTGCCTTACTCATTTTGGTGCAATTTATGTGGTTTCTTTTCTTAGTATCCTTTTTTGAGTATAATTGATGTTTTGGAATGCAACTGATTTCTGTCTTTTGATTATGTGTGCTGGAATTTCCCGAGTCCAATTATTGGTTCAGGACGCTTTTTATTTTGTATAAACCTTAACCATGTTGAACATGTAGGGTCATGTCATTTACAAAAGAAGATGCTTTTGCACTCAACTTCACTGTCATATTAGCACTCTCACAGCAGACCTCTTATTTTGCTGGCTCTGGGTCTCTTTCTGCCACATCTCCCATGATGTTCGCTGGGCCTAAGGTGCAGGAGTTATGTTGCAGATAGATCAGGTGGGGCTGGGTGCTGAATGAAAAAGAAATAAAAAGAAAAAGAACATGACTGCTCCTAGATATGGCAGAGGAGAAAGTTTGCCATAGATAAAAGGGAGAGCACAGCCTGAGGTAGAAACACCCAGGAGAGTCCAGAGCATGCATGACCCTGAACCATTTGAGGAGAGGTAAGAGGGGAGGGGGGAAGAAAATGAGGGAACCAGGTGCTGGAGCCATGAAAGCAAGAGGTAAATTAAAAAAATAAAATAAAATAAAATAAAAAGATGGGTAACCAAAGTATCTGAATTAATAGAGAAGAGCCACTGGGAGAAGAGCAGCACCCCACCCCAGCCTCTGAGATGGCGATTTTGGGGTAGAGGGTAGGGTATGCCAGCCAGGAGGGCCCTGTAACAGGTAGGGACTGAGGGATGCTGGGAGAACCTGGTGGCCAGGTCCACTTTAATATATTAAATAGGCACTTCGGTCACTTGTCTCGGGGTTTGAGACCTAACACACACCATGTGAGTGATCTCTCCTGCTCTGCCTTCTAAGCAGTTGTAGTTTTCCGTAATGGTCTTTGTCTGCTGTAAAGAGTCGTTACTTTGTTGAGGGGTCAGAGCTGCACTTACCTGCAATTATAAAAATAAATATTTATAATGAAGTTAGGAATTTCGCTGCCTTTGGTAAATTGGAAGATATAACTTCTCCTCTGAGATCCATGATCTCATTAAAACATAAAATCTGACTAAACAACACCTGGGCAAGAATAACACCAATGGACATGTTAACACGGGAGAAGAAATTTGCAGGGACTGCAGCCTTAGACACAGAACTATAGACAACTAAGGAATGCTGGGAATGGGAGGATACAGTCTTCCCCAGGGAAGAATTCCCCATGGATTATAGAATACCTCATGTGAGCTGGGCATGGTGGCACACGCCTTTAATCCCAGACAGAGGCAGGTGGATCAGTGAGAGTTTAAGGCCAGACATATTTACAAAGTAAACCCAGGACAGCCAAGGCTATACAGAAAAACCCTGTGTCAAAAAGAAAAGAAAACAAACGAACAAACAAAAGCCAATACCTAATGTGGTCAGCCATGAGTACATATACACACAGGGCCTGAGAAGAACAGTGCATTTGTAAGTTTAAATGAGTCTCTCCCCACCTCCCTCTTGTGTATGTGTGTGTGTGTGTATAAAACAGAAAAAAAAAAAAAAGGCAGAGGTCAAGACTTTGAAATGCATGAATGGGAGTGAAGGAAGAAAAGAATAAGGAAGAACTGATATATTTTAATTTCAAATATTTAAAGAAAAAATGAAACCTATAGTATTAAAAAGTTGTGAAAAAATAACAAAACACCACTTTGACAACGAAGAGGCATTCTAAGGACTGTTAAACAGTTTCAGCATTGGTAAACATTGACACACTAGTGCGAACCAGTGTGGTATGGTCTGCTATATGCGTGTATTTAGACTGGTCTATGCCATTGAATATGCAGTCTTTCGCTAACTAAAACATGATAACATATCACTGTGTTAGCAAATTGAATTAAATAGGATATCAAAAGAGCTGTAAACTATACTAAGTGGAATTTATACCAGACATGTAAGGAATAATTTACCACATGAAAATCGATAATCATGATGCACCAAATTGATAAAAATAAAAGAATAATATTGCATGATTGTCTCAATAGATGACACTCTCAAAAAAAAAAATCACTGTGTATAAAAGTTTGTTTGTTGAGGGGTTTGTTTGTTTGCTTGTTTGTTTTTTGTTTTTGACAGGGTTTTTCTGTCCTGGTTTTTCTCTGTAGACCAGGCTGGCCTCAGATTCACATCAATCTCCCTGCCTCTGTCTCCCTGAGTACTGGGATTAAAGACATGTGCCACCATGTTTGGCTGAAACTAGAAGTTTTAACAGAAGCAACAAGGGAAAATTATTTTTGGTGGCATGAGCTTTTGGCGGCATGGTTGGTTTTGGTGGTGACTTTCCACTATATAGTTTGAGAGATTTGCAGGCAATTATTATGGAAAAAAAAAAAAAACTCACCATTATGCAATCATGAACTCCAAGGTACCAGGGGTAGAATAAAATGCCTTCTTATTTCACTATCAAACATCCAGTTTTTACAAGAGTGTCCTTTCTCTTGGTTGTCTTTACCCTTCCTCCTTCCCAACACTGTAGCTACGTCGACTTCTTCACTCTTTCTCAAAGTTTAGAGAGCACCATATTTCAGACATGACCAGCCTTTCAAACCTGATACTCTGATATCTAACTGACAGTCCTTCTGAAGGTGCATCATTTTGCTTTTTTACTGAATACCTCTAATTCTAGAAGAAGTGAGTGCAAAGAAAAGCCAATTATGTCCTTCACAACACTATGTCTGCTGCTGCTGCTACTGTTAAGACTTAAATCATGATAGGTGCTGAAGACAGTAGTTTTCCATTCAGACTGCAAATTAAATAACTGAAGAAAAAGTGCTTGTGTTTTTATGTCATAAATACATAAGTCTCCATTTGATTTCCAGTGAATAATTAAAAAGTATTTCTGTGATTTCAAAAAGGGAGAAAACTCATTTTAAAAATGTAGCTTAGCTCAGAAATCAGTGCCATTAAAAAAAAAATCATTGAAACACTCTCAGTAAAGCAGAGAGAACTGGTTGACAACATATTAAGTCCAGGCATTAAAAGGGGATGAGAAAAACAAATTAGGGAAACTGATTCTACGGTTGAATTAATACTGAAAGCAATGAATACTCAAAACTAAGCCAAAAATTAAATGACATGGAGCACTTTCTAGTGTCTCTGCCTAGAGCCAGGATTGGTTTTAGAGTCTGGCTGCAGGCTAGGATTAAAAAGAGATTTACCTTAGATTGCAAGGAGTGAAAACTAACATTACTATCATGTGTTAACCAAAATTTCTTATTCACTGATGTCAGGAAGATGAGGGCACCTTATCTCTAAAATATAATTAAGAATAAACCTTCTTGTATTCTGAATATTGCAAAAGTGGTGGTGCTTTTTAAACATATTTGGATGTGTGTTATTGGTTCTTTATTCTCAATTAAATTTTTACACCCCCCATCTCAAACTCCAGTGTGATCCCAGAGATGAATAAATGTTAATTCCCAAGATGGAAAAAAAGCCCACTTTTGACAATTGTTATTCTCTCTTTTCAAAGTATAGGGTTATATCTGTGTATACTCAGACCTAACACAGTAGCAAAAACTTAACTACATTGATAGACCTGTTATATTCTTCATCTTCCAGAGAAGAGTTGGCCTTCGATGCATGCATTATTTGTGTCTTCACGAAGCTCTATTAACCTAGTGAGTATTTCTTCTCTGTCCCCATGCCTCATAGACAGGAAAAGAGATGGAGTTTCTATAAGCACTCTCCTCATAAAAAATCCACCTTGATCCTTTTAAGTCATGGCTCCCAACTTTGAGGATGTTGTTCTCTGTAAGACATTTAACAGTAACAGCTGCGTCATTTCAATGGAGGACTCCATCGCTCAAAGCCATCTAACAATAGGAACCACGAAT